>NC_089503.1:130567008-131228008 GCF_036850995.1 Saccopteryx leptura | reverse complement strand
GGGGCCTGGGAGAAGCACCAAGAAACACCAAAAGGGAAGATGACTAGTCTGGAGCAAGCTTGAATTGGTGCATCTACATTCTCAGCTGGACTTCTAACATTGATGATCAATCAGTGAAGCAGCAAAATAATAATAATAATAATAATAATAATAATAATACAGTAAAGCAGTGTTTGGATATAGCCTTTGTTTTTATAATTGTTTGCATTCTAAAAGAAATGAAAAAGAGAAGACTTACAAGTGAAAATAAAAAATAAATAAAGGTTTGGTTTTTTTTTTTTTTTTAATTTCAAATAATGGGGATTAGGAAAGAAATTCTAGGAGAAGTTGGAGGGATGTTCAGTGAAAAAGACACCTGTCATCTTGTAAACCCAGACCCATCTCCCTCAACTTTAATGAGAGTTGGCACCCCTTCTGCTGGCTGCCTGGCGCAGGTCAGCGGGCGGTGCAGACAGCCCCTGACCCTGATCCACAGGCTGGGACACGGGAAGCTCGCAGGGCGAGGTGTGAGGGCTGGGTCATCATATCCAGACAGAGAGCAAAGGACAAGTCTGCACAGCGTGCCTTCCTTGGTATCCTTATAATACCAGCATCTGTTCTGTACTTTGGGGGTCAGAGAACATTCACCTTAAGGATTTCCTTTTATCCCCACAGCATGGCTGAGAGATACTGAGCACGTATCAATCATTTCTTGGTGAGAAGGATGAACCTAGCCTGCTCCCCCTCAGGCCTGCTTTGTTTCGTACAGTTTCATTTTACCCAATTCACGTTTCAGTTATAATGTATATTTGTATACAAAGTTTGTAATGACTAGAGAGAGGCAAACACTTAAGAAACAGCACAAGAGGAGTGAATCATTTCTACTTTATTCTTAAAAATATTGCACATGCTTTAGAGGGTCGAGGGTAAGACAGCTTCCGGCAATGCTGGGCAGGTAGATGGAAATAAGTCCGCACCTGCCCACGGGCTTCCTCTCTGCCTGAAAGCAGGAGACTGTCCCTCCTCCCACCCCAGCACAAGCCATTTTTTGAAGACTCCCTTTGCTGAGCACAGGGCCACAAGCACCGGGGGCCCAAATGGAATGCAATGTTTTAGGAGAGGCCTGGGAAAAGGAAGTTCTGCTTAAAGTGTGCACTAAATAAATGGACAAAGAATAAAGAGGGTGCGGAATCCCAGTGAGGGGTGAGTTTGGTACTCACATGAGGAGCAGGGAACATAAATAAGAGGAGCAGAGCAGCAGTGAGTGGAAAGAGACAGGAGAGAGCAAAACACAGGAAAGAAAAAGTGAGCCATGGCGATTCTTCACTTTCCCAAGGGGCAGGCATTTTAAGAGGCAGGTGTGTCAACCGTGAGAGGACACATGCCGAGAAACGCAGGAAGGCGCACGGCCCTCCCGTCAGTGGCCAAAATGGTGGAGATGAGTTCTGAGAAGCTCCACAGTTAAGTTGGGGGCAAACGGGAATGTTGATTTGTTTGGGGGACCAGAGGCCTGAATACAGAAATTACCTCTTCTGTATTAAATGTTATAACTTCAACTCCTGGGACTAGACCAGGGTCTGCATTCTGGGTTATTTTTTCACATGGTTAAGATTCCAAGGGCCCTGACAGGTACAGAATGTATCCAACACTGTTCCTGGTTAGTTAGTAAGTATGTGCTGAATCTACTCATTAGAACAATTTCCCCAAAGTGAGGCCAGGATCCTGAGACCATGGTCCCCTTCAACCTCATTCTCCACTCCCTGTCTCCTGCACTCCCTTCATCGTTGTCTTTGATTTCAAAATGAGCTCTGCTCATCACAGATGCCTGGTGAAAGAGGCTGAGGACATGGCCCAGAGCAGCTAAAGGACTCAGACTGTTTTGTTTTGTTTTTTTTGTATTTTTCCGAAGTGAGAGCAGGGAGGCAGTCAGACAGATTCCCGCATGTGCCTGACCAGGATCCACCCGGCAAGCCCACTAGGGGGCGATGCTCTGCCCATCTGGGGTGTTGCTCCTTTGTGGCCAGAGCCAATCTAGCACCTGAAATGGAGGCCATGGAGCCATCCTCAGCATCCTGGGTCAACTTTGCTCCAATGGAGCCTTGGCTGCAGGAGAGAAAGAGAAAGAGAGGAAGGAGAGGGGGAGGGGTGGAGAAGCAGATGGGCACTTCTCCTGTGTGCCCTGGCTGGAAATTGAACCCAGGACTTCCACACACCAACCGATGCTCTACCACTGAGCCAGCTGGCCAGGGCCAGGACTCAGACTTCTTTAATCACAAGGACCTCTCCATTCATTTTCTCATATATTCCATCTCCTTTTCCTTCTTTAGTTTCTTCCATGTAAAATAATAGAGGGGAAATGATCAAAATGTACTCTGGGGGAAGAAAGGCATGATATGTATCATTCTACCCTTTCTCCACAATTTCTGAGTCTTCATAACCACAGAGTTTGTAGAGCGAAAAGAAAAACACCCACAATAACACAGGACAGATGTATTGGCTGCCACATCATGAATTTGTTTCTCTGCTCTGATATGGACATTTAGAATATAAATAGAATAGGAAAGTCCATTAGAATAATTTACTATTCATCATGAATTATAAATGACACGATGCACTGTTCATACATGTCTAATTTAAACTTAAAATTTAACTCTGTAAATAGGTTATTGAATGATAACGGTGCTGCCATTTTTCCTGGGGCCAGTGGTTGGATTCTGTCTGAGCTTTAACCCCTTGTTTTGTTGTTCTGAGCTGGGTGAGTGAGCCCCTCTGTCCCTGGGGCCCCTAACAGCCCACAGAGCTCAGGCACTCTTAGGCCCAGTGGTGGATAGCCCAGGCGAGATCAGTCCATGTTTCCTCCCTGAATCCAAATTAGTCTCACAGCTGGAGAGGCATCAGTGGCTGATAATGGCCTAACAACCTCCAGCACTAACAGATATGACCTGGGCGGCAGTGACAGGAATGTGAAATTTAGCGTCTTCTCAGCCCAGCGTGCTGGGCAGAGTGCGTGTATGCAGCCACTGGAGTGGGAGCCACCTTGAAAAGGAAAATGTTCTAAATTTAAATTTAAAAGAATAGGTAAATCAATATGTGGCAGATTGCACAATACCATCTCTGAAGTACAATAGCCGGTTCTCCTCCAGCGCCGAAGGAAAAGTATGTTTTGAGAGATGCTTAAACAATGGTGAGCTTTGCCATTTAAGCTGCTCACTGAGGAGAAATTGTGCACTTTCGTTCCTCCACGTGATTTCGTACCCAAATGCCTTGTTCATGCACACCTCTGATGCCTGCATAGTGAGGTCGTGGACCATCAGAGCCCTTGGCCAATGCGGAGCCATCTTCTGTCAACCACTGAAGATCAGCAGTGCCAGGTGGCATTTTCCTTGTGTGCTGTTTTTTGGAAAAGACTTTTTTTTAACCCAAAGTTGATGCATTCATTGTTCACTCAGATCTCCATACTGCAAACACTTAGTGGGTGTCTACCAAGTTTATTGGGACTCATGAGGAGCTCTCGTTCCCTAGCCAGAGAATGACGCAGGGTGGGGCCATGCTGCTAGAGGCAGGCAGAGGGACGCACTGTAAGAAAGTAGCTGCATGATGCACAACACTGGCCTGATCTGCGAAGGTCTTCTGCTCTGGGTTCAAATGAGCTTCACCTTCCCATATGAAAAAGGCTCTGGGTCACTTCATGTCGACAAGACAGTAACAGATAGGATTGCCTTTTACAAATAAAATAGCATAGTGTTTCAGAGGCATGTGGACCCTCCAGTCCCTGAGATTGGAGCTGTGTTTTTGGAAAAGCCCCCTTTATGTCTCTGAGGCCTTCACACCCTCGTCTATGCTTTGCAAGCTTGTGAAGGGCCTTTCCAGCCATCTCTGGCTGGTGTCTGATGCTCAGGATAATGCACAGTGTAGACTTTCCCTTATCAAAGAAATGTTCCACTGGCTGGGAAGTCACATGTGGCACTTGATGGTGGTGGTGGGGATATAAAATAATCGGAGAATAAGCTAATTGTGTTTTTACATAAATATCTATTTTAAACGAAACTCTAATGGTTTCTACATGGTGTAGTGTTTACAGATAAAACATTATGATTTTCATTTCATCATGAAAAACACCTAATGTAAAATACACTCATGAAATGCAAATATATTTTATTCACAAAGAACAGATGACCACAGTGCCTGTGCTGGGCCAGCATCAGGCTCGGGGAGCAGAGGTCCACAGATAGACACATGGCCGGGCTTGGGGTCACTTCCGTCTGGTGTGGACAGGGCTATGGTGGGTCACTACAGCCAACATCAAGTTATCAAACTGCCCCCGGTGACACCACTGACAAGGGAAGTTCCATTTTCTCAAATACTGAAGGAGACTGAAAATTGATCTTTTCTCCATGTTGGTGTCTCATCAATGGAAGGGAAGCCCAGCTTTTGGTTAAGTTTTAGAGTGTTGTCATGTGGGAGGAGGGCTGGAGGAACCCCTGGTTCTTCTCAGCCACTCTGGTTCTGAGATGAGAGCTGCCAAGGAAGGTAAACTGAGCAATCTGCATTAATTAAACACACCACACTCACACATGTGCACACACATATGTGCATGCACATGAACAGAAGGATGAGCACATGGTCAGCCCCAGCAGCGGTAACCGTAATGTATGGTGTGTGACTGTGATCACAGTGTGAAGGCCTCCCGGTCACCGAGGCCTCTTCCAATCAGGCCTGTGGCCGTGAGGGCACATCCATCCCATTTCTGAAATAAAATAGGGGCAAAGATCCGAGCTCCCAACCGGAGAAAATCAGGGTTTGTTAGTTCTTGTGTGCTTGGATGCCATCGGCGACCACACTGAGAAGCAGCAGTCAGTACTCAATAGGGTCACTGCTGGCCCTTTGAGCTTTTCATCAAGCAGAGGAGCAGGTATGCTTGTATCTGGACAGACCAAGGAGTCATTTTAAGGATCCACCTCCAGTTATATGGAATCTGAGCACCTGACTCCAGAACAACCTTGGGTGCCATGGAGATGAGGGGTGTGGGACCATGAGTGCACTCCCACTCTGAGCATCAGGGCATTGCTGGGCTCAGGTGCTAGGTGGTCCCATGACCAGGAAGCAACTGTAGGAAAAGCCAGGTCCTGCATGCACATGTGTGTGCATGTGTGCATATGAACAGCCAGGCCCCATTCTCCTGCTGGTCCCAAGGAAACCACTCTTAGTGGTGAGGGCCCCAGAAAGTGAGTCCTCGGGAATAACAGCAACAAATCGCCCCCTTTATACATGAGTGCAGGTGGGAAGTGTTGTCTTGGCTTTCAGCAAAATAAGAAAAAAGGAAAAGGAGCCTACCCAGTATGAAGAAGGCTGGTACCCAGCCCTCCTCCAAATAAGCACTAGGACTTGATGGCAAAGAATCATCTGGTTTGTTGTGGGAGAAGCTGTCCCAAGGAACCATGGTTACAACCAGGTCTAGCAGAGAAATACGGCTCTGCCAGTGGAGAAAGGGGAAGGAAATCCAAGAAGGAAACATGGCTTTCCCTAATTCAGCTGCACTCTGAAAAGCCCTCGGTCATGTCCCTTCCCAGCTCTGCACTGTACTTGCATCAAGTACTTGGGATAAAGCCTGTCCAAATTTATAAATTTGTGAGCATCTAATTTGAAACACATCACCTCAGACTTTAAGAAGGAGTGTGCCGGGGGTTGGGAATGTGGCTCTGGGCTTGCCTACTGTGAGGCCTCTGTTTGGTTCACACACTTTATAACCTCGGCATTCTCAACAGTAAGTGGCAGTGGCCACAGCACCCAGCACACAGTATTCTTGTCATGAATTAACAACATGTATGCATATGGGAAGTTCTTAGTAATTTGCCTAGCCCAGTTGGAGCTTTCAACACCCAATATTTTTAGTAGTAGATTACCAATATCTGAATATTTCAAATAGAAGTTTTACATATGTATATATTGGATAATTAATATAGTTCAATTTAGAAGCAAACAGGCATATACCAAATCAATGTTGATATTTTGGGGAAAACAGCTTCTAATCAAGCTTTATAGTTCTATGAATTCATTTAGGGAAGCCTTTTTATCTTCTCTGTGAGCTATATATTAATATTTTATCCAATCTCTCTGGATGAGAAAACTGAAATGGAGAGAGGTGATAGAGGGATGAGAAGTAATGGTGTGAACACCAGAGTTTGGGTAAGAACTCTGGCTCCAGGATCCTTTATATTTGCTTTAGCCAGGGATCTCCAAATAAATGGAACTAATAGGAGATATGTATCTGTGTGTATGTGTATACATACAGATACAAATTTTTAAAAATCACATGAGCCACCTGACCCGTGGTGGCACAGTGGATGAAGCGTCAACCTAGAATGCTGAGATCGCCAGTTCAAAACCCTGGGCTTACCTGGTCAAGGTATATATGGGAGTTGACGTTTCCTGCTCCTCCCCTCTTCTCTCTCTCTCTTTCTCCCCTCTCTTTAAAAATTAATAAAATCTAAAAACAAAAACAGGTCATTTTTTTATAAATTTTTATTAATTTTAATGGGGTGACATCAATAAATCAGGGTACATATGTTCAAAGAAAACATCTCCAGGTTATCTTGTTATTCAATTATGTTGCATACCCATCACCCAAAGTCAGATTGTCCTCCATCACCTTCTGTCTGGTTTTCTTTGTACCCCTCCATCTCCCCCTCCCCCTCTCCCTCCCTCTCCTCCCCTCCCCCCCAGTAACCACCACACTCTTGTCCATGTCTCTTAGTCTCGTTTTTATGTCCCACCTATGTATGGAATCATGCAGTTCTTAGTTTTTTCTGATTTACTTATTTCACTCCATATAATGTTATCAAGATCCAACCATTTTGTTGTAAATGATCCGATGTCATCATTTCTTATGGCTGAGTAGTATTCCATAGTATATATGAACCACATCTTCTTTATCCAGTCATCTACTGAAGGGCTTTTTGGTTGTTTTTATGTCTTGGACACTGTGAACAATGCTGCAATAAACATAGGGCTACATGTGTCTTTAAGTATCAATGTCTCTGAGTTTTGGGGGTATATACCCAGTAGAGGGATTGCTGAGTCATAAGGTAGTTCTATTTTCAGTTTTTTGAGGAATCACCATACTTTCTTCCATAATGGTTGTACTACTTTACATTTCCACCAACAGTGAATGAGGGTTCCTTTTTCTCCACAGCCTCTCCAACACTTGCTATTACCTGTCTTGTTGATAATAGCTAATCTAACAGGTGTGAGGTGGTATCTCATTGTAGTTTTGATATGCATTTCTCTAATAACTAATGAAGATGAGCATCTTTTCATATATCTGTTGGCCATTTGTATTTCTTCCTGGGAGAAGTGTCTGTTCATGCCCCATTCCCATTTTTTTTATTGGATTGTTTGTTTGTTTGTTGTTGAGTTTTATGAGTTCTTTGTAAATTTTGGATATTAGGCCCTTATCTGAGCTGTTGTTTGAAAATATCATTTCCCATTTAGTTGGCTGTCTGTTTATTTTGTTGTCAGTTTCTCTTGCTGAGCAAAAACTTCTTAGTCTGATGTACTGGGGGCATTACAATACCTGACTTAAACTATATTATAGAGCCACGACAATCAAAATAGCATGGAATTGACAGAAAAATAGATACTCAGACCAATGGAACAGAATAGAAAGTCCAGAAATAAAACCACATATATATGGTCAAATAATTTTTGATAAAGGGGCCAACAGCACACAATGGAGAAAAGAAAGCCTCTTCAATAAATGGTGCTGGGAAAACTGGAAAGCCACATGCAAAAGAATGAAACTCGACTACAGTTTGTCCCCTTGCACTAAAATTAATTCAAAATGGATCAAAGACCTAAATATAAGACCTGAAACAATAAAGTACATAGAAGAAAACATAGGTACTAAACTCATGGACCTTGGTTTTAAAGAGCATTTTATGAATTTGACTCCAAAGGCAAGGAAGTGAAGACAAAGATAAATGAATGGGAAAAACAAGTCTTTAAAAAAATCGCATGAGCCAATTCCTTATAATAAATCTCTTGTGTGTGTTTGTACACAAAGACTATTGGTATATATGTACTGTAACTACAAGTTACAGTTTACCATATTAATTTACCAACTTATTGAGAATTATTAAGATTTAGCCATTTATTGGACATTTATTATAAAGAAATGGCTCACATAATTATAAAAGCTGAGAAGCCCCAAAATTGGCCTTTTGGAAGCTGAGGACCCAGGAGAGCTGATGGTGGAGCTCAAAGACCTGAAGGAAGAAAATGAGAGCCTCTGTCTGAGGGCAGAAGACAGATGTCCCACCTCAACAGTCAGGCAGAGAGAGGAAATTTGCCCTTCCTCCACCTTTCTGTTCTATTCAGACCTGCAGTGGGTTAGATGATGCTCTCCCACACATTTGAGAGGGCTTTATGCTATCTATGGATTCAAATGTTAATCTCATGTGGAAATAGCCAGAGGTAATGTTTCACCAAGTATCCAAGCACCCTGTGATCCAGTCAAGTTGACACTTAACATTAACCATCAAGCTGCTGCACTAGGAACACCTGTCCCTCAGCCAGGGAAACATTCCTGGCAACAGTTTTATTCTGAAGCATCTTCTTATGTGGTTCAAAAGCCACTGTCAGTGCAGCCAAGTCAGGTCATCATAAATTCCACATTAGTGAGCACCAAACACCAGTGAGTGAAAGAAAAAATAACATGGGCACAGAAATGCACAGCTGAGTGTCATCAGCCTTCTTTCTCGTCCCATTTCACTCCAGCAGAAGCCCAGAATGACCTTGATCAGGTGTGTGGCCGTGAGCCTCTGGAAAAATGCGTGCCTAGTCTCTCATTGCCCTGAGTCCCCCTCATGCCTTCATCTTGACCCTATTAAGCAAAACGTAAGGAGCTGATCACATTGCCGACAAGCGAGTCCATGGCCGTAAGTGCTTAATCATGTGAGGTAGATCAACTCTCTCAAAGCTTTACTCATTAATTTGTCCCATTGTAAAATGTTGTTGACTGCATGGGACTGTTTAATGTCTTAAATTTCACATGTAACTATTAGCAGCACTGAAAACATTGCCTTGCATTGATCCTGCAGAAAAGCCATTCTCCATAGGATTTCATCAAAATGGCAGCCTCTAGTGTCATCTGATAAAACATATAAACCACGCTAAGTTTCACAAATTTCACCCACTGCTTTGTGGTTTTCATCTGCTATGAAGGCGGGGGGGGGGGGGGTAAATTCTGCATCATTAGTTGCTATTTTCAAATCTTTTACCCAAGTATAAATATATTTGGATACCATCTAGACTTAATAATTTTTCCCATAATAAAATTGCCTGATAATACTGTCTCCATCTCTTCATTGTAGCTATTTTTGGAGCTATTTAAGGATATGTGGGATTTAAATGAGAATTTTGGAAGCTAAATTTTTTTTTTCTTTTTTTTAACCAAAATTACATATCTTTCAGTGGTAGAATGCAATTCACAAGAGCAGTTATTTTGGGGCTCTTTTCTCACAGTACAAACTCTAGAACATGATCCACAGTGAATTCACTTATTTTATTCAGCTGACTCCTCAGACAGCACAGTGGTTGGGATTTCACAGAGTTAGAGTTAGAAACTGTTAGCGTTATGGTGGGTTTGTGGGAATTGGGTATGCATAGAAGTTTTGTTAAGCATGTTTTTTCTCCTTCTTCTTCATTTCTTTAAAGAATGTCAATGTTTCTTTTTCTAAAACTCTTTCCGCACATTGTAGTGATATGGCTGTGACTGTTTGTCCCAGAGTCCTCCCATGTGTAGAGACAGAAGAATAAACCCCATGGTTTCTCCACGAACCTGCCTGGCATCCTGGCTCGCCCACCTCACTTAGTGCTCTTAATTCACGCTTAAAACACAGCAGGATTGTCCATCGAGACACAAATCAAAGGTGCTGCTTTGTGGCCTAACGCACACGGTGCCTGTGCAATTTGCCACAAGTCAGACCACTACTCAGTAGACTCTTAAGGTCCTCTCTGAGTGCCTGCCAGATGCAGGGTCTCACCCCTACTTTGGGTCCCCAAGTTGTCACCTGACTGCTGGTCATGACCTGAGTATCTGAAAAGTTCTTTATTGGTTCCCAAGGCCAGTTCTTTGCTCCTATAGGAGTCTGTATTCAAAATGAACTTTACACATACACAGGCACACACACATTACTCCATGAGGTTGAGCAGTGTGTGTACAACTTCCTCAGGGCACCATATATGTAGGACAGAGCTTCCCTGTCAGCATCGGTCAATCAAACACCAGGTGGCACATAGAAACAGACAAATAGACAGTGCAGAGCACTTACTACCTAGGATGGGACACCCAAACTATATAAAATGACAGGTGATACAGAAATGTAAAATATGTGAAGATGTGGTCTGGTGTTCAGCCCCTTAGAATCCCATGTAACCATCAATTCATAATGCTGCAACATTAATTATGGGGGCACATATTTACCCTGTCTTTTTAAATAATGCCTATATAACGAACAGTTATATAAGGCTGATTTCGAGTGACATTTTCAGAATGGTTATATTAAACATAAAATAATATTTGGAGCAGTAATTTTTTTAAGTTTTTTTTTTTAATTTTTCTTTTATTAATTTTTAGAGAGTGAGAGACAGAGAAATAGAGAGAGAAAGAAAGAAGGGCAGGGAGGAGCAGGAAGCATCAACTCCCATATGTGCCTTGACCAGGCAAGCCCAGGGTTTTGAACCGGCGACCTCAGCATTCCAGGTCAACGCTTTATCCATTGCGCCACCACAGGTCATGCAGGAGCAGTAATTTTAATGAAGAACACAAGTCTACAAGTTTAATTGATTTGGTTGCATTTTGAAAATATAGTGTTAATTTTAACATATAGTATACAATAAAAATCTATTTCTGTATATGGTAATAAAATATTTGCCATATAGTAGGGGAAATTAGGAAATCTAGTTTCTCCACAAATAGAAACATCACCCATGACCCTGGCCTACCCCTCAAACAAAAAGTCAAGAAGCCCGTAAGTGCTCAGCGCGTCAGATGAGGAACCTACGTCTCACTGACTCTGTCTGCTTTCACACCCTGCAGCCACTTCGGAGCTGGGTAAAAGAGGTCACATTTTCATTGTTGTTGCATAATTAGTTTCATATGCCTATATTTATAGTCTGTTTTGTTCAAGAAAAGACCCCTGATGGCTTAAAAAGATAATTTATACATCATTCACATTTCACCACCATCCAGAGCAAGATGTAGCAGTGGTTCTTTAATTGGAGATGCTTACCCAAAAGCAGGGGCTTTCAACTCGTCTGGATCCGTCTCTTCCTAGATTGAGTGTTGACAGACTAGAGCAGAGTCATTTTCCTCAAAATATCCCAGATCACTCAGGTTCTGTCCTGCGTCCTCTCTTTACAAACGCAGCCCAGCCGAGTTTTCACCAGGATTAGTACCTGTGGTGGAGTGCTGGAGGGACAGGCCCATCTTGTTTGGGCCAGGTCCCTGGAACACAAGCACATGATCCCATGTGGATGGCTGTCAGGGACACCACCTGCATTTTCACTCCAACTCCCCTCCAGTCATTGAACTGCTTGCTCTCCATCCAACTCTCTGCCTTTAACTTCATATTGAGATGTCAAATTTCTGAATTTATCCAGGTAAGTGATTACTTCCTGCTATTGTGTCAAAAAGATTCTTTCTGCAGAAAGAGTCAGCATCATTCTATGGCTCTGGTGAGCTGTGTAGTGATCCCAGGCTCAGGGCATGATGACCAGCACCAAGTTAGAGCATGCAAACAGGGCCTAAGTAGTGTGTGCGCATTTTCCCACATCCACAACCGATTTTACAAGGGTGCTGAGTTCAGGAGACACAGTGAGAACATAAGTAAAGGCATTAGCAAACGATGGCTAGGAAAATGAAGAGACTTAAACGTAGATCACAGAGACATGAATACATAAGTGTTCAATTATTTAATAAGTATCCAATCATCTGAGTATGTCAAAGGTCTAATGTGAGAGCCTTCGGGTCCTTGGCATATTTCATAGAAGGCACTCATGTTTGGGCTCTCTGCTGATAACAGCACAATTGGGAATATTTTTTAACTTAGGTTTGCTTTTGCTGGAGGCCACGAGGCAGAGAACAGAAAGACTACACCAACCAACATCCAGTGCACCATTGCACCAGCCACTTGTTACCCGGGTCCTACAAGATCACATGCCTCAGTGGCTCCTAGAGCATCACCTAGCCACAGCAGGATGCAGTGATAGTGACCCATGACCATGAGACAGAAGAAATTCTAAATCATGTTGAGTTTTCTATTTTTAAGGAAATGTGAAAGTATTTAATATCTGTGGGAAGAATTTCATTAAATGGGGTTATTTTTGTTTGTGTTTTGATACTTAGGTGAAGGTACAATTTATCTAGAAAATGCAGTACCTGTGGACTCCTCCTCCCCTGACTGGGTGAATAAGAAGTTACTGTAATTAAGGCCCTGCCAGGCAAGACTCTTCTTGGAATGAGAGTTTATAGGATGGCTACTGGTTTATAGGATGGCTTACCAAGTTGAGTTGGTAGCAGTAGACTATGTGAGTCCCCAGGGGTGACTCAGAAGACAAACCTGTACAGGCAAGAGGAGGACGTGAATAATCTCCTGCCCGCCACCCCCTTCTCCCTTTGGTGACTGGACCAGACTCCTTTCCCTGTAGGCAAAGCAGCCCCCCTTTCTCTCCCTCCCCTTCAGCAAATTCTAGGCAGGCAAAGCACTGGATTTCAAAGCCCTGATAGTTGCAGAAAAGAGGAACCAATTGATTGATGATATTGGAAATGTAGGAAGATCATTAATGATCCCCCACTCTGTTGGTGTAACTGTGTTGTACACAGAGTTGAGAGTTTTAATTAGTGTTTCAGTTTTCAATACTATTTAAGGCAAAGGCTATGCCAACAAAAGCAAGATATTATAGAGGGAAACAAAAACAGAGTCTTCCAAAATAACAAAGCAGAATTGTGTGGAGCTGGACAAAGCCCCTGTGAAAACCCATAAGGAGCAGCGGACACTGAGACCAAGGAGCCATCAGCCAGTCCGACAGCACATAGCAAGTCACTGTGAACTGCACCCTTTTCTTCTTAGGGATTTATAACAGATTTTGTATAAAAATAATTAAATTAAGAAACAGTTCAATGGTACCACCTACATTTAAACCCCCATCCTCCTGAAAATACCTTACTTCCCTTTGTAATCAATTAATTCATGCTGCCTCTGATTTTAAAATGAAGAAAGATTTATTCACTTCCCATTTGGGAAGGCAATTATTAACATTACGTTGAACCACATGAAACAGCCTATATTTGGCCCTGTCTGACCCTAAAACATGGCAATTTCCTATGGTTCAAATTAATACATATTTGGATGCCTTCTTCAGTAATGAAATAAACATCCTTTCAAAGACTATGCATCCCTTAGGCACAATCTTCTTTTGCAAAAATTAGCCACTTCCAAGCCATTCAGTGACCCAGAGCTTGAGGCATTTATGAGGTTGTGACAGGACCATTTTTCCACACAGAGTTTGCAAAGGCTGTGGAAGTGTGGAGATTAGAAGTCAGTGGGTGTCAGGAGATGTAGGGAGTATAAAAATGAAGTCTCAAGTAAACTGGGTGAGAAGTACATTCCTTTTGATTGTTGTCTCTTGCTTTTTAATGTTCTCAGAAAACGACTGTATCTTTCAGAGTCTCTCAAGGATTTTTAGATAAAAAGAGAGGCTTTATCTTTGCATGTCTATAAGCAGTGAAAAACTCCAGAGACCAAAACCTACAGGCAATTCAAATAAACTAAATCCGATCAAGGTAATATCAATGCCAGAATTAGAAGAAAACCCAGAGAGAATATCAATAACAACATTAAAACAGCAGGTTTCAACTGGAATCAATAGGCAGAATAAACAGAAAAAATTAAGTCACAAAGTGTTAGTAGATAAAAGCTCCCCACTCATTAAAATTCTGTTTGTCTTTGTGTCTTTTCATCAATGTACCTATATATCTGTGCAAGTGTATCAAAGTTTGTAATGTAAAAGAATGATGAAATAATCTAATTAATTTCCGGTGTCATTCCACATATTTCTTTCAAGTCAGAACTGCAATATTAATAATGGTTTGCAGTTTAATAAAATATCTTTATGTCCTATTAACTCATATATCAGCTTGTTATAAAAGCCACTTTCTATCAAATAGCTAAACTTCAAAAGAGTTTTGCTTTGATCAGGAGGGGAAAAAAAGCAGGTTCATTCCATTTGTACTGAATAACCTCACTCAGTTTTATAGAAAGACAGTTGTCTGCAGCTGCTGTTCACTTACAAAAAATATTCCAATGGGCAAGAAATGAAAAAGGCAGAAGTCATTGAAGCAGCCAGTGAACTAGGGAAAACCTGCTTTTTACTTCAGTGGGCAAGGGAGATAGGCTCCCAGAGCATCTTGGCTCAGTGGGGAATCCCAGGGGAGGAGGCAGCTTGAACCTACCCAAAGCACAGACAGGTGGGGTTTCAGGAATGCCAGCGAGTCTGAAATTCAAGTGACTTTCTTCTTCCCCCCCTTCCCCTGCTCTTTCTCCTCCTCCTCCTCCTCCTCCTTCTCCTCCTCCTCCTCCTCCTCCTCCTCCTCCTCCTCCTCCTCCTCCTCCTCCTCCTCTTCCTTCTACATCTCAGGCCTAGCCCACCGATGAAGAGCCAAACTTGGTCATTTTGTTGGGTTGGCAAAGGTCTTTTAAATTGTTTTACTTTCTGGTCATAATACAAAAATTGGATCCTTGCCTGCTGGATAGAACTCAGTGGATAGAGCGTTGGCCTGGCATATGGACATCCCAGGTTCGATTCCAGTCAGAGCACACAGAAGAAGCAACCAACTGCTTCTACCCTCCCCCCTCTTTCTCTCTCCTTTCTCTCCCTCTTCCTCCCCCACAGCCAGTGACTCAATTGGTTTGAGCATGGCCCCAGGTGCTGAGGATAGCTTGGTTGGTCCGAGTGCATCAGCCTCAGGCACTAAAGATAGCTCAGTTGATTTGAGTATTATCCCCAGATGGGGGTTGCCCAGTGGATCCTGTTCAGGTCACATGCAGAAGTCTGTCTCACTATCTCCCCTTCTCTCACATTAAAAAAAAAATGTTCTCTGGTGGATTCTCTGACTAGTGATACATTGTGCCATCTCATGACCAATAGGTTCAGTTTACTCGTCTTGTCCTCATCTTGGGCACTTTCCCTACATCTGTGTTCCTGGCAACATCCAGGTGCCAGGTTCAATTTTGCAACACCAGGTTATTCAGTAAGGGAACAACCAGTGACCCCAGAAGGTCAATAATAATGGTCTAGGAGTTCCTCAGAGTTTTCTTCTTAACATAGCAGCTGAAATAGAAGCTAACAACATAATTAATATTTTATTTCTTTGGTGTCTTTTCCCAAAAGAGACTTCAAATATACCTGTTTTTCTGGAATAAGCCCAAATGGTCAGGGGTCACAGGAATGAAAGATATCCAGAGGTTCCACCTAGAAGCTCACAGGCACATGAAAGAGCCCAGTGCCATGGGCAGACTGCCTCTGCCCCCTCACCCCTGCCGTCGGCCTGCTCGGCAGCTGCGGGCAGGAAGGCTCATGTCTGTATTCACAGGGACACTGCCGGAAAAGGCCCAGTGACCTGGCTTTGCAGCAGCACATTTTGGTAAGGAATTATCTTTCTTGTCAGAGACACCAGTGGGAACAGGAGGGAGGAACAAGGAGAGGTAGGCCGGCAAGCAGGTCGTGTTGTGATGAGATGGATCAACTGGTGTGGAGCTCTTTTTGAAGAAAGTAGCACACCCAGTGTGTGTCCCAGTGCTTCCTTCCTGCTGTCCCCAGTCCAGCTCCAGGCACTCTGGAGCTTTCAAATAATACGTGTTGAAAGAGCATGTGTAAACTAAGGGGTGTGTTGAATTATTTCTAAATAGCTTCTACTAAACTCCTAAGTCATCTCCAAAATTCAGGAAGTGAGCAAGACGACCCCCAGAGGGGTACAAAACAAGAGTTAGGAGTAATAGCAGACAAATTGAGCCTCCATAATATTATTATATTGACAGTAGTTTGTGTATATAATTTTAAAGTAATTATATAGATAGAGGCTCAAAAATATTTTTTCACTTATGGGGCGAATGATTAAGAAATTTGGAAACACCATTTATCTACCACCACTGTTTACAATCCAAGGTGACTTAGGCCTTCAGATCAAATGTCTGGGGACATTTTGGTTGTCACAACTAAAGGAGTGCTACTGTCATCTAGTGGGTTGGATCTAGGATGTTGTTGAACATTCTACAGTGCATAGGACAGCCCCCCCACACACACACACACACAAACAGAATTACAAAGTCCACACATTGATAGTGCTGAAGTTAAGAAATTCTTGTCTACCAACTAAAATCCCAAGGCTTCTGACCTAGCAGGGCAGGGCTTCCATAAGATGCCGGAGGAGGTGGTCTGCTGTGTCCACAGCACACTCTCCCTGAGCCTTTGAAGTTCCACGAAGTGTAACCCAAGTCTTCCAATGTGCTTGGTCACTTCCAGAGGCTCACAGCTCCATCACCTGAGCAGAAGCATCACCTCCTCAGGGGGGCTGCTCAGTAGGTGTTTATGATGTGCATGTTGGCCCCCTCCACTCCAGAGAAGGTTGTGCCTGAGAAGGGTGGTCACTAACAAACTTTGAGACCAAATTGTGTCAACATTTCTAAAAGCTGAATGGACTTTGGATCATCTACCCCAACGTTCTTACTTTACAAACGAAGAGGCCGAGCCCCAGAAAGATGAGCTCTGTTTCTAAATCACAGATGTGGTGGCCACAGCCCCAAGGAGAAGAACCACATACTCAAATCCCAACTCTACTTCCCGCCTTGTGCCTTCAGTGCTATTTTTAGTAGGAACTGATATAACACCCCTCTTGGATCGGGACTAGATTTGTTTCTATTCTACAATAAATCTGTATTTTATTTGACAATATTTGTCTCATGTCTGATGCAATATGGATGCCTTAGATAGACTTCTATTTGTTTCCATGATCAGAAAGACAAAATTCTAACCAGTTTCTACAAATGTAGCCAAAAACACTTCATAAAACTGATGGGAGGCTGGACATCTCCTCATCTCCTTAGACTATTCCAATTTTCCATGAAGATTGTTCCGTGTCTTTGGTTTCCGTCCTGCTCACCGATGTTTTTCAGTTGTGAAGGGGGCACTCCAGAGCTAACAGCCCCTCCCCCTGGCTGGTCTGCCTTATCTTCGGCCTGATCAAAGTACTATAGCGCAGAGTGGCTGAGCTCAGTTCCAAAGAAAACTGAACTGCGTCGGCTCTAGCCCTTCTGAGTTGAATTCTGCATGTGATAGAAATTAACCAAAGGAAGTTCCGTCAAAAAGAAAACAGTGGCAAAGTTTTTCAAAACACAGGTTTCCCAACACCGCAGAGATTAAGTGAAATTGAGCCCTCAGATTGAAGGCTTATCTTGTGTGTGATGGTGTGACGACAGAGCTTAGTCCTTGGTTGGGGCTTGGCACCTACAGCCCATCCTGCTAGTGAGGAGAGCACATCTACTTGGTGAAGAAACGTTCATGCTTCCACGAGCATCGTGCATTTCTGTGTCACCTGACCATTGCCTTTCCCAGCGGCTTCTTGGAAGGTTCAAGGACATTCATGAGCTGATAAGGAATTCAGATAAGGATACCTGAAGGCACAGCCCTCTCTTATTATAATAGGGTCCTGGGAAAACAGACATGTCCAGGCCTGGGCACCCAGTGATCCCATTTTCACACAGATCGTGTAAGGGGGTGATGGGCAGACCAGCTCTGAACTGGAAATGACAGGGAAGAAAATATTTGAATTGGATCTTTCTATGAAGAAGCTTATTCACATGTAGACTGCATTTTGTGACACACTTTACTTATAGTACTAAAGTAGAAAATGTAATGAGATTTTTAAAATATGCAATAAACATATGTATGTTTACATCCCTTCTAATCCATATGCACAGATCTTGCTATGTCTGAGCTTGTAGTTAAAACATCCTGCCTAACTCATAAGGCATCTCCAGATGGGGCCCGAGCAGGGTCAGGGCTCCAGAGAAGAGTGTGTGCCCCTGGGGAAGCCCAAACCGGAAGTAGGTCTTGCTGGACCCAGCCACTTGCTTCTCAGGCTTCATCATCCTGGTCTGCTCTTCTGTCTGGGCACCAGAGGGAAACGTTCTTTAACAAGCAAGTGTTCTGTGGGCTGACTGCCATACTGGGCCTCTGCTCACACATTCAGCTTGGCTCATTGAGTTCCTATTACAGGCCCATTATCTTAATAAGTTCACCAATTTCTACTAAATACATGTTGCTAATTCACAAGACGGCACAAGAAATTCAGAAAAGGAGCCTGGAGCTGCCCATCTCTGCAGCTGACCACGAGAACACCAGTTCATCTCCAGCACAAGAAGACAGGTTGGAGGAAAGGAGAACACAGACCCAGGCATGTGGCCATGAGGCCCGGAGTCCAGCCAGGAGCCCCAGTCCCAGAGGGCTCCAGGCATGGAAGGGAAAGAGGCTTCCACTGAGAAGCAGCCTGAGAGCCCGCACGCTGTCCTCTTGCATCACCGAGGCTACTGGCTCCAGAGCCTTCCAACCTCCATCCTCACTGCCCAGCCCCCAGAAAGATCACCTTGTCATCGCAGTGCTGGTGATAGCATAGCTGGAGACTCACTGAGGTCATTCAGTTCTCCTCTGGTTCCGTTGCTAGTGACCCTACCAAGAATTATACTGCCCACAAAAATTAGGGGATATTTCAAAATGAATATGAAAAGATTAAAAAAAAGAAGCATTTGATTTTTTTTTATTAAACAAGAACATCAGAAAAGCAAACGACAAGTCAGACAGTTGTCTGATTATGTAAACAATTGCAAAACCAACTTTTATTTCTTTGGGTAAAATGCACTATACAAAAGGCTGAAAGTACTGGAGTGTCTGCACGTTCCCTGATCCCCTAATTTTTGTGAGCAGTGTAGCTTTGAGGGGTCAAAATGCTCATGTTGATTAAGGGGTGAATTTTTATGGAAAGTTTAAGTAAAATGTACCCTGCTGTTGTTTCTGGTGTGAAGATCAATGAAAACTGTCCCTGAGGCACAAAGCTTACGCTACAATGTATATTTTCCCATGGGCTAGGTTTGATGATTGAGCAAGAAATTCATTGTTGATATAGCAGAAAAAAAGTAAAATGAAACAATTAGTGATTGGATCATTATTGATTTGAGAGCACTTTCAAAACAAAATGTTATCTAAAACAAGGAGGTTTCCAAGTCAGAATAAATTACTTTCCTCCCTCCTGGCCTCAGCCTTCCCTTGCAAAATGCAAACACCTGCTCTGTTCACACTGGGAAGTATAAAAAAAAGGTAAGTATGGAAAATAAGTAACATCTGGGCAGGAGAGGGATGCATCTGGGACAAAGTCTTTTTTTTTTTTTTTCAGTGACAGAGACAGAGTCAGAGAGAGGGATAGATAGGGACAGACAGATAGGAACAGAGAGAGATGAGAAGCATCAATCATCAGTTTTCGTTGCTACGCCTTAGTTGTTCATTGATTGCTTTCTCATATGTGCCTTGACCGTGGGGCTGCAGCAGACCGAGGAACCCCTTGCTCAAGCCAGCGACCTTGGGTCAAAGCTGATGAGCTTTGCTCAAACCAGATGAGCCCACGCTCAAGCTGGTGACCTCAGGGTCTCGAACCTGGGTCCTCCACATCCCAGTCCGCCGCTCTATCCACTGCGCCACTGCCCAGTCAGGCTGGGACAGAGTCTTAAAGAAACTCAGAGGAGCTTTGCTCACTACCCACCTCACTAGGAAGATGGCAAGTCAATCAGACCACAGTGCCAGTCAGGGAGCCCCGTCTGCAGGAGGGCACAGGGGCCAGGCCTGACCCATGTCCTTATTCCCTACACTCACCTGATTCCAGACTGCTGACAGCTCCTCCCATGCTAGGAACCGTCTGTGAGCTCCACTCAGAAATCAGGCTGAGGAGCTCATAACCATAAGCAACAAGTCATGCTCTAGAGCAGGGGTCGCCAAACTACGGCCCACGGGCCACATGCGGCCCCCTGAGGCCATTTATCTGGCCCCCGCAGCACTTCCGGAAGGGGCACCTCTTTCATTGGTGGTCAGTGAGAGGAGCATAGTTCCCATTGAAATACTGGTCAGTTTGTGATTTAAATTTACTTGTTCTTTATTTTAAATATTCTATTTGTTCCCGTTTTGTTGTTTTACTTTAAAATAAGATCTGTGCAGTGTGCATAGGGATTTGTTCATAGTTGTTGTTTTTTTTTATAGTCCGGCCCTCCAACTGTCTGAGAGACAGTGAACTGGCCCCCTGTGTAAAAAGTTTGGGGACCCCTGCTCTAGAGCTTCCTGGACCCACTGACCACCAGAGGTGTTCCAAGCCTGGTCAGGCTTCAAGAGAAACTAACTACATTTCATTGGGGGGAGGGGATCCAATCTCGGGCTGGGGACAGAAACAGGCAAGAGCAGAGGCAGCCAGCTGCTCCCTGGGCATCAAACCTGCAGCCTGCCCAAGGTATGTCAGCAGTGAGATGGCCAGCCTCCAAAGCTTCCGATGCTTTTAGGGTGCCAGGGGAAATCCAGCCATCCAGACCCCTGCTGGGTCCCTTGCTCTGCCTGTCCCTGAAGACAGGACCTGGTAGCAGTCCGTCTTTGATGTTCTTCCAGGGCAAGGAGGTAAAGGGTATACTCACGCTGGTTAAGAAACTACAAGCATTCGCCATAGGTGACACCAGTATTCCTCCCCTGCCCACATCTTGCCCTAGAATTCAGAAGCCTGGAAGGGTCCGCTCAGCTCCGCCTGGGCCCAGCCAGTGCCTGGTACACAGTTGGGCTTGGGGAGTGACCATCATACAACTATGGAGTGTGGCAAGGAGCACGGGCAGGGAGGTGACACAGGAAAGATGTGGCAAGCATCAGTCTGCTGATAAATGCCAATAAATATGCAAATGATGAATCTAGAAATGCTCTCCTTACTTTCCAATTCAATTCCAGTAACCCAGGGGGTAAATCTCTA
The DNA here is from genome assembly GCF_036850995.1 of Saccopteryx leptura. Lineage (NCBI taxonomy): Eukaryota > Metazoa > Chordata > Mammalia > Chiroptera > Emballonuridae > Saccopteryx > Saccopteryx leptura. Next base: position 131,206,926 of record NC_089503.1, on the reverse strand, counting down.
TAAATTATAGTGGAGTGTGACTTGTAAATAACATTTTTCTGACATCCCTAAAGCATTGCTGTATCTTTGGAGTTTATAAATTGCTGATGTAAATGAGTTTATATAACCGTTTTGTAGTTAATAAAAATAATACTCAGAGCAGTATTGGGAATAGGGTATACTTCCAAGCTCATAAATGTTTTGGATATCCTAGTGATGGGTTATAATTTGGTTGTGCCCACAGCACTGGGAGCCAAGTGAGTGGCACAAATGCTGGCATCACCCCTTCATGTGCCTTTCTTCCCTGGATTTCCAGGACTGCCTTGGGCAGAGCTGTGGGCCTCCTCTTGCTCACTCATTCACTGTGCACCAGCATAATTCCTTCCCAGTTCTGGTCACTATAAGAGGGGTTAGAAATATTAAACCATCCAAGACCCACCTGAACTCAGAGAAGACAGAATCCAGTGGAGTAACATCAGCCTACAGACCAGCCCAGTGAAAGGAAAGGCAGATACATGATGGCATGTGCTTGGCCCCCAGGACTGGGCAAGCATTCCACCCGAGATGATGGGCACAGAGGGGAGGTTGAGAGGTCAGCAGCAGTCAAGGCCGAGGCATGGGCTAAACAGGGAATAATGTCCTGGAGTTACAAGAGTAAGAAACACTCAGAGAAATCACCAACCCTCAGTATGGATGCAGGGTAGATCCAAGCACGGTCATGCATCAGTGTGGTGAGGAAGGAAGTCTTTGCTCCCACCTGGAGCCCACATTGCACTCATACACGTGGGAAGGAGCCGCACAGAGAGAGGTGTTAGAGCATGGGCCTCTGCTCTCCTGCAGACATTTTACGTCACCTCTACTAAAACGGGAGGAACCTCCGCACATACACCTTGAGGAAATCTGTAGAAAGGCTTCTCAAGCAGGTGGCACAGTTGGCAAAAGCCACCTGTGCATCGAGCTTACCTCTCTGTGTGTGGCTCCTTCAGGAATCATAGAGCAGGTGCTATTCTGACCTTCACTCCACAAAAGCCCTGTATAGGCTCAGGCTGACTTATTTCTGAGGATGCCCTGTACTAAATGTGAAAGCCTCAGGTTGGAGGGTTCAAGTCCTGACCCCTCAAGTCTAGCGGTGTTTTCTTGTCACCGCCTGCTCTTGCAACAAAAAGGAGAGCAGGCATGCACGAGATGAAACCTGACGTGCACACATCACACATGTGCGCTCTCTCTCTCTCTCTCTCTCTCTCCCTCTCTCTCAGACATACACACACACACACACAGGCCTCCAGATCACTTTTACTTATGAACATGATACACACATTCTACATAGAATATTAGCAACCTAATCTAGCAGCATTCTAAGAATGATATAGTCATAGTGTGACTAGGTTAGGTTTATTGAATAAAGAGCTACAAAAAAAAATGTACGACATTAGAGGGAAGGGTGGAAACCATGTGAAAATAATGATAAAATTTTACATCTATTCAATTCTAAAATATTTTTTAAGAAGAGTGAGTTAGGAGAAAGTTACTTAACTTTATACAATTGTATACGTACATTGATACCCATATGCGTGTACTTGAGTGCGCGCGATCCGTGTGTCTCATCGTGTGTGCATCCCTGTGTGTATGAATCAGACCACTGCAGAGGACATCCACGTGGAAACATAGCCAGGAACCCCCAGCCCATCATTATCACTCCCCAGCCCAGGCAGGAACATCTGAGAGGCAGACATTCCACCAAGACTGTCCTGTTGACAGTTCTTGCCCGCGTGTAAGTCACTCCACCCCTCTTTCTTAGGTGTCCTGATTTGAATAGCAAATTATATACTCACTCTACCTAAGACATGAAATTAAACAAATTTATAATACTGGAAAGAAACATGCCAAACATATTTATTTCTGACTTTATGGCAGCTCATCAAGAAAAATCAAGAAACTAAAATTTTAAAAAGGATTAGAATTTGTATAAGAAAGTTTAGGGTTTAAATATATGCGTAAAAATATAATTTTTCTTCTATAGTCCAGAAAGAGTCAGTTTTAAATACAGTGAATTAAAAATCTTAGCAGCAGTAATGATAAAATTATAAAACATGGGAGAATGTTAAGAAATATGAAAAGAGACAAAGAATATCTAATTAGGGAGATGTCCAATTTTCTGAATGAGGAGACTATATGAGAAAGGTGCTTAAATGACTGTAAATTAGATTTTAGTCTCCTGCCTCACAAATATGCCTAAATTTGCTTTTAAAAATTGATTTTAAATTTCTAAAAGAATGAAAGCAGAGAATACTCAGGAAAGTTGTATAGCATAGAAGGCATTTTCCATGCACTGTAAACCCTGTGAGGATCACGAGGAAGCAGACGCTGTCATTGTCCCATTTTACAGATGAGGACACTACGGCACAGACAGAATGATTGGTTGGGTCACTCTGGATTTAGTGTGTGAACAGGACAATCACCAAACTTCTTTGGCATGAGTGACCCATGCTCACCCAGCCACCGCGTGGTGCAGGTGACAGTTGTCCGCATGTGTGTCCACTTTGCAAACCGCTGCTGCTCTGCAGACAGACAAAACCAGGGACCGCACAGCTCTGCTGGGCCTGACTGCACTAATTTTCCATGGCTGCATAACTGATTTCCAGAAACGGAGGAGCTTACACCACCACCTGCGCAGCTCACAGCTCCATGGCCCAGCCAGCGTGGGTAGGGTCTCCACAGGCATCCCGGTGTCGGTGGGCAGGCTCCTCACCTGAGTGACTGGAGGCAAGTCCACCTCTAATCTAAGTCTTGCCGCTGGCAGGACGCAGAACTTGGCTCCTGTGGCTGCAGAACTGAACCTCCATTTCTGCGCTGTTAGTCCCAGAGGCCACGCCCAGCTCCTTTGCACTCCGCCCATTCCTTCAGCCACAGAATCTCTCTATGGCCAAATCCTTCTAGAGCTCAGCATTTCTGACTTTCTGGTATTCTAGCAGCTGGAGAAAGCTCTCAGAATTTTAAAGGGCTTATGAAGTGAGGTCAGGCCCACCCTGACAGCCTTCCTCCTTGAAGTCTATAGTCCATATAACAATCTAATAATGAGAGGAGCATCCATCAGACTTCCTGTCCTGGTAACAAACAGACGTGTGCTTGGCAGTCTTGGGGATCATCGGACAATTCTGCCTACCATACACAGGAGATGGTAATTTGTAAATAAAGACTGTACTATTATTAAATGCTGTTTTAGAAATGTCATATGTCAAAAAAGAGAAAGTAGGGTCAGTCATGGGAAGTTTGGAGGAAACACACTAAGCTGTTCATTTATGTGTTAAGGAAACCACCACACTCAAAGTCTTGCATGTCTCCAAGACTGTGGGTATCCTGGGTGCCCTACTCCCTGGATTTGCTGATATGGTGTAAAGCCAGTGGCCATTGCCGCTGTCAAGTAGGTTCTCATCAGATTCGGGCAGATAGTGAAGGAACTGTGGAGCCAGAAAATGGTGGGCCATTCCAATTATTAAAGTCTCATAATGGTGGACGAGCAAACAGGCAGGGAAGACTGCTTGCCTGTCCTCAGGGCTCCCAAAGCCCCCCACTCCTTCTCCAGATTCTCCAGGACTCACAGACCCCTACCAGCCTCAATGGCCAGGGGAAAATCCCCTTCTCCAGCAAACATTAGCAATACAATGGCCCCTCCCAAGCAAGAAGGCAATCCGCAATTTGCAATCTGCCCTGAGGGCAAGCACTGGCAGCCTTCTATAGACTACCCACATAAATTGCTGCCCCAATACAAGCGAGCAAACCTAAAAAAACCACACATTTGTTTATCCAACAGTGTGGTTCTGGAAAGTAGCCTAGAGGCCCCGCCATGTGATGAGGTGGAGGAGGAATGGAGAAGGGGACCATGGTCATGGGGCAGCAGAGCCACACCATGGGGTGGTTTGGTGGGACCCAGTGTCAGACAGGCAGAAAACTGTAAAGGGTGGTTGGAGGCAATGAGGAAGCACAGGGGCAGACCAGGTGAGGTCGGATTGCGTACCTGTGAAAAGTGGGAAAGCCCTCAGCCCACTCTTCTTGCTCCTCCTCCCTGAGGCAGCCTCCTGAAAACCCAGTCCCACACCAGTACCACCCCTCTGGCCCTGCCTGTGCTCCCCTCTCTGGCCCTGCCTGCCCCAGCTGCATCCTTTGGCTGGATGATCTCTCCTTTCCTCTTCTTAGGAGAGGACCACAGTCCAGGGATATGACATGAAGTGGGTGCCAGCAGCCGAGGGAGCTCACAGTCCCAGAGTGGATCCCAGAAAGCCTGGCCAACACTGGGCGCTTGCTCTGTCTCATGGCACAGGTGTCTTCACCTCAAGGATGTAGAGTCAGGACATCATGGCGCCCTCTAGAGTTGGTTACTGTGCAACTGTGTAAATTCTGTGCAAAAACTTTTAATGCTTATTGAGACTTTTAAGAAACTATGACCATTTCCTCCATCACCCCCAGCAGAAATATAGTATATGTGAAATTAATTAATTTAAGAAACTAAATCATTGCTCTAAAGCTGCTTGCTGTCTTCCATAACAGTAGATGATATCAACTCGCCACCTTCAAGCCCATCGCTGTTACTCCCTTCTCTGGCCCATAGTCCCCTCTCCAACCTCCTCTGGAGCCATCACTCTAGCTAATAGATAACAGACAGGAGGAGACCGGGGAAGCCCTGAACACACAGACCAGTCCTCCACACCCTGGACGGCCACCCTGGAGAATTGGGGATATTTTCTGAAGCATCTTCTGATTAAGAAGCCTAAAAAGAAGGCACTTTGGAGTCAGGGCACTCAGAGCCCTGGGGGATTGGCTTCCATGTGAATTGCCTGAAGCAACAGTTCAGCTAACCCCAGGGCCAAATTTAGGAGACTGTTCTCCTGCAGTCTTAGAAGACTTGCCTTTGGTCTGCAAAACACACTGTGAAAATTGGCTCTAGCTTCCAGGATGCAGAATAACTTCCGATCATACTTAATTAAAGTAAGACCAGCATATTTATCTTGCATTTTCTCTCAGGCAGTGTTTTCCTTCTAATTGGGACTTGAGGGTGTCCCCCAGCCAAGGTGCCTTGGGCTACAGAGTGGCCGCTCAGGGCAACCTGACAAACACTAGCTCTCTTGGGAGGAGACTCCGGGCCCCCATGGGTTCATCCAGAGGGGTTGCTCTAAATCATTTCCATTCTGGCAGTAGATATTATTTTCAGCTTGAGGTTTATCAACAGGACTCTGACATTCTGCAACAGTTGCAATGCTGTAACTCTGGACGACAGGCATCTATGTGGGCACAGTTATGCATAGACCCCCTGACCCCAGCCCAGAATTGCATCACTAGCCACCTGACATTTCCTGTCCCCACCAATTTCTGCCCACTTATCCACTGGTGAACCCCCACCAGGGTGGGGTGAGAGAGATGCTCCTGCCCACACAACGGCTCTCCTTGCATCTTGGCAACATTGTTGAGATTTAGGTTTTGGACTTCCTGTCTGACTTCAGTGGTGTTGAGAGGCAGAACCGGCTGGCTCTGATAAATTTATCCACCTAACTAAATTTTTCAGACATTGGGTGAGTTCCCTGAGCTGCCAGCCATTGGAGCTTGTCCCATGCCATGGGCACTGCAGCTAGAAGCCCACGCGAGACGCTTCCATCATGTGATATTTGTACCCCTTCTTTCTTGTGTGGCAGCAAAAGTTTCTCTGCAAAGTCCCCAGAGGCTCTCTGGGATCAGCAATATCTCATACTTCAGTCATCCACGGAATTTCAAGTGACCAGCAACTCAGGGCTGGTGCGGGTGCCTGGGTCCGGGCCTTCCCCATACAGGCCGGGCAGCATGGCAGGTAATTCCGTCCTTGACTTTCCAAGATAAATGGCCTTCCACTGTCTACATAGAGTTTTGTGCCCACAGCTGTTTTCATTTTATGTTGTGTCTGCGATTTCACCAATGTCATGTAATTTTCACATTTTCCCAAATTGAGCCGTTTTATTTTCTACTTCTCTGTTACTGCTACATCACAGGAATAGTCTGGGCCCTCTTAAAAAGGGCAGCATTTTAAAGTTTTGAAAGACAGCTCTACTTGAAAAGGAGTTCTGTAACTCATTTTCCGTTCTTGCGCTTTTTGGATATTCAGGCATGTGCTCCATCATTCATACGTAGTATTTCCATGCGACTAGAGGACAAATGGCCTTAATAAATCCCATTATTCTAAAGAACAATAAAAATAACAGGTTGGTGACACTGGAGCCGTGATAAATAACATTTTTTATTTTGCCATGTCATTATTATCTCTTTCCTCCTGCCTGGCTGCTGACAGACGGTCTCCCAGTGAACCCAGCCCAGTCTGTCTTGTGGAATTCGGCAAGTGCAGAGCCTACTGCTCTCTGCAATCGTGGATGATGCACAAACATCCCCACCACGGGAGCCTCTGCTATCCCCGCCCCACAGCAGTCCCCAGTCCCTCCTTTCTCCTCAGTGGAACCCTTGATTACTGCCTCCCTTCTCACTTACTTAGTTATCGGTGACCCAAGCCTGAATACCAAGAGCTGGTCAATGAATTGAAAGAGTAACATGAAGGCTACACAAATAAGCTTGGAGGCCATCACAAAAGTCCTGAAGAGCATAATCATATAATAGCTTATTAAACTTGCGCAGCCAAAAATGAATGAAAGAACTGTACAAAATCTGCCTTTAAAACCCCTTTGTTTCTATGCATCTGGTTATCACCATAGCACAGCATTTCTGAAAACAAACAAAAGAATCTGACACATGAGAAAGTATGAGAACTCTATTGTCTTACCTGCCCAAGTCTTCAATGCACAAAGGATAGGAGCATGTGTAATTTGGGTAGAAAACCTGCAGGATAGAATGCCAGGCCCAGAGCGAGGCCAACTTGTCCTCACTAAACCACAGGAGGTGGGCAATGCCTGTGCTGAGGGCTCCCAGCCTTTTAATGTCTGTGGTGCCTTCATTTCCTGAAAGTTTTCACCTTGAAGGTTTGGCAAATTTGAATTTCCTCCTGTCACATTTCCAAAGGAGCCTTCTCTGCTGACACATCTGATTTGAATAGGTTTGATTTCATCTTTCCTAGAGAAAGGCCCTCCCTTTCATTTATGCCAACACCACCCCACCCCCAGGCCTCGGAACACCCCTGTATCCGCTGGGTAATAATAACATAAGCTACCAACCTTCTGGAGCCCTTGCAGCCATGGGGCAGGCATTGTTCTTAGTTGTTTGCTGTGTTAGCCCAGTTACCTGTCACATCAACCCAACAGGGAGGGCTGTGCCTGCAGTCCATTTCACGGGTGAGACAGCTGCGACAGGGAGAGGGTGAGGGCCTTGCAGAGACCACAGTTAACATGGAGCGGAGCCAGGTGTGCCCTGGCTCCAGAGGTCACACACTCACCACCAGGCAATGCTCTCTCCTTAGATGCCAGAGAGTGGTCAGCATAGAAACCAGCACATTCAGGTTCCCATCCTGCGTGGAGTGTTGACTAGTTCAGGGATGCTTGGTAAATTCTGCACCTCCTCTGGGCTCACTGGTTATTTGTCAGGGGGAAGGCAAATCCTCCCTGATGTGGCACATGTGACAGGAAAGAAGTGCTCCGGGCCAGGCAGCCACGCTGGAGAGGGACTCCTTCATAACCACTGGGACTCGCTGCTGCTCCCTTTTCCTCTCTGACCACCCTGGCACCCCTTCTCCAATGCCCACCCTCATACTCCCAGACATGTTTGGATTTGCAGGATCTAGGGAGGAATTGAGCTTCATAGGCAAGGAACAGGATCTCCAGTGTCTTCCTGTGGGACTTCTCTTTGCCTCTCTCCTCTGCTTGCTCAGCCCTCAGTGCTACATCTCAGGCACTATGCTTTTCTCCCGAATATCCAGCTCCCTCCAGCCTTGTTTCCCTAGAATCATCCCTGGCCTCTGGAAGTCACCCCAGCCTTCTTTTCTCTGCTGTCTCAGTCAGCTCAGCAGGCCATATGAGAACACCACTGATTTCTTAGTCATTTCATCTATCCTCAGTTCTATGTTCTCCAAAAGGTTCAGATTTTATCTGCAAAAGGGATGTGTTTTGGGAGAAATGACGGCAGTCATTCATACCAGACAGAAAGTGTGGAATATGTCAGGTGAGATCTGTGACTCAGAATCTAGAACTTACACCAACCGACAAAGGAGCTCCCTCTTTCGGGACATTCCCACAGCCCTGATATGATGGTCAGAAGCCAGGGTGAGACTCAGATGAGACTTCAAGCTTCTGAACCTTATGCAGCCCCTTGTTGCAGGGACAACACCTGCATCACAGAACAAAGCTGCCTGCAGGATTGAACAGCCCTGAGCTATTCTGGCTGGCTGCCTTACATGCCTGAGCTCAGAGAACTGGTAGCAATGTCCAGGGTCCCCGCACAGAGCCCAGCTCTCCTGAAGGGCTCCAGACCATTTAGCGGGGGAATGTGCATCTGGACAGAAAGCAAAGGGCACACTGCAGCCTTTTCATGCATTTCCCTGGTTGATCATCAGCCAATTTGGAAAGAATCCACAGCTGTGTTCGTGGGACTACTAAGAAAACAACCCATTATTCTGACTTGTAGGAGAATCCAAGGCATCACTTACTATTCAAATGGTATTCCAACCCTCAATCCAGGAAATGGTTTGAGAGGACGGTGGCGTCCCACTAGGATCAGTGGCCAATGCAAAATCAGGTTTGATGTTTTAAGCACTTGGGGATCTCCCTGGGTGCAATATGGAAACAATGAATTTCAAAAGGACAGATTTAAAACTAGGAAGAAGATGTTTAAGAGCAGGCTAAGGGGAAAAGTTTTTTAAAAATACTTAAAAAAATAGAGTTAGTTTGGAGGCTCTATAAAAGCAACTGGAACATCACAGGAGACACCCAGAGAGAGGTGGAATGCAAACCTACAGGGCAGAAGAAAGGCTGCCTCTGTGCGCAGGACCGTCGGGGGCTCGGGCCCACAAAGCAACGCCTACTTAAGAGAAGCTCACAGCACAGTGTCTCATTAGCCTCAGATGAAAATGTATACTGGCCAAGACAATTGTAAAGAGGGAGATAAAACAGCTGGAAAAAAATTTTGATAACTTTGTGTCAAGTAATGAGCATGGCTTGTGATTCCAAGGCCCTTCAAATAACCCATGGACTCGCGGTCATGAAGGGCATTCGTGGAAGGCAGGACCAGGTCAAAACTGGTAAGGACCATGATAAAATGAATGGCCACTCTCTCCAGAGGCACCTTGGGGCAAAGAGTCCAGTGCAACCACAACAAGAATAAAAGCCTCAAAGGGAGAGTTTTGTAGGGTCATTTTACAAACTGAAGCGTGGCCAGGTGAGCTGGAACAGGTGTGCCATTCTGAAGGTGCAGAAGAAGTGGGGTGAGATAGCACCTACTTCAATCCTCAACGTATGCGATCTCTGTTAAAAAATACAATTTAACCAAGTAGTAAATGTGAAGATCTAATTGGCTTTATTAAGTGGTTCATAAATGGGCAGCACGTCATCCAGCAACTGGAAGGGCTCTCCTGGGAGTGGTACAAAATGGAAGGTTCTTACAGGAAGGAGGGTGGGGCATGAGCGCTATTAACAAAAGATCGACAGGACTATAGTTGAGTCTGGACACCATTTTTCTCAAGGGGAAAAAGAAAGGGAAAGGGTTTTATTATGCAGACTGCCTCTTCTTTCTATGGGGGATGAATAGGACTCAAGTAACAGACTACCTTGCTGGTGCTTGACCAGAACATTCCAAACTGGTAGATTGAGGTTATGTTTCTGGGAGAAGTTGAACTTGCAATCATACCAGGTATTAAACCTAAGTTTGGCATCATGACTTTATAGCACAAGGGATGTCATTTTGGGCCTATGTTGTTCTTTTTTTTAATACCTAGAAATATAAACTGTTGAAGCTGCTAATAGGGGGTGCAGAAACACAGAGGCCATTCCGAGATGGATGAGCTAGCATACCTCACTCAAACCTTGGTGTAATCAATGAGAAAACTCATAAAAATCAATAGTGCAACCCACACTTGCTTTGATGTTCATAAAGTGCTAGTTGTAAGTGGCCACAATTAAAAATCGCATGGGCAAAACCAAATTCAAACAAGACTACAAGGAAGTTATGTGTTCAGGAGCCCCAACTTAAGGAGCTAAGCCTAGATGACAGCAGCCTCCACACAGCAGAGGTAAGAACACAGAGATCTGTCACCTCAGCAACGTACTCAATGAAGTTCCTCTAAGAAGGAAGTTGTAAAGAACCAAAAGCTACAATGGCATATTGAGAGCAAGGTCTGGCAATAAATATTAGACTTATGATAAAGTGCTGAATTATCAAAATTTCCGTGAAGAGACTTGCTTTTCTATTTTGGAATATAGACCATCTGACCATTTTCAGGAATATTGACCATTTAGAGCTGCTCACCGAATAATCTCCATTTCCCCTACCAACATGAACTTTAAGCAGAAAGACTCCAGGGTTGACTTACTTAAATTTAAATCTTGGTTTCTTCATTTATTACCTATGAGACCCCTGGACATTAAGCTGGGGATAAGAAAAAATCTCTTGAAATTCTGTGGGCCGTAAGAGGGAAAAAAATGTCAGAAGTGTTTTACACTGTTTCTAGGGGGAAAATAGAGTTCAGTAAAGACTTTGTTTCAGTATAATATTAAGAGGAGGTGTTACAACTATTATCAAGATACACTCTCTTTACCCAACCTGAAGCATCAGAGGTGGCTCCCATGTCCCATGATTGTGCCACTCAGGAATAATGGGCTTCAGGATGCCAAAAGGGCGTATGCAGAGACTTCCAGCAGGACAGATGTGCATTAGGAGGCAGGGTTGTTTTAAGGACTGACTCCATGATGGACAAGTGGAAGAATCTGGAGGGCAAAACAGTGGCCATCACAGCAGAGCTAAGCTGTGGTCGCCAGCAGCCAACTCATTCAAGCAGCTGTGTTGCACAGTCATGTTTTGAACCACTGTTCTTCCCAGCTCTGTTTAGGTAGCACAGCCCAATGGCTATTCCACACTTAAGAAAAAAGCACCCTCTAGGTCTGTGATGGCGAACCTTTTTATAAAAACCGCCCACTTTTGCAGTGCTGGTCAACCTGGTCCCTCCCGCCCACTAGTGGGAGGTCCAGCTTTCATGGTGGGCCAATCGCGGCACCGTTTGGTTGCTCTGCTACCACCCACCATGAAAGCTGGGTCCTCCACTAGTGGGCAGGAGGGACCAGGTTGACCAGCACTGCAAAAGTGGGCAGTTTTTATAAAAAGGTTCGCCATCATGGCTCTAGGTTATACTAAGAAAAAATAAACAGGCAAGGATCTTGGTGGTTGGTAGTAGCCTATTTGTTTGATCCATGTTATTTCAGACTCACCCAGAGCCATGCTTCTGGTGTTTCTCAGAGCTGGTCCTTCCACCTGGCAGAACAAGCAATGGGAGAAGAAAAGATGCCACTTGCTAAGTAAGCATCCTAAGTCATATCTGTTCATCAGTTTACATAGGGAATCTCACTTAGTTCTCAGAACTGGAAAAGGTTATTTTTTATTTTCATTTTTAAAATAAAATCATGGCTGTTAGCCATTGGTGCCAATTCAACATCAACAAGAACCTCCCCATTTGAGAGGCTTTGAAGAAGGAAATTTTATTCAGTGCTAAATAGCTCAATTGAGACACAGAATGGCTGTGAAAGCAGCATAGCTGTGAGACAGCCAGAAGACCAGTCACCCCTGGGGCCAGGACCCTCTCCCGCTAGACAGTTCTGCTCTGCTCCTCACTGACCTGCTCAATTCTGTGCCAGTCTGCTCTGGCCTGTGTTGGTTGGCTCCTGCCATGACTTCAGTGTTTCAGTTCAGCCAAGGAAATAGTCTTCAAAGGAATCTGAAAGTACAGCTCTCCTAGCCAGAGGGGAGCTGGCTTATATGGACAGAAGTCCCTGCTCTTGGTCCCTGATTGGTCCATCCTCATGCAATTAAGGGCCTCAAATCCTAACAGCTTGATTGGTTCAAACAGCACTGTCCTGATTGGTCAGAATTGAGGTGCTCTGATTAGTCAGTGAAGATATTTATTGGAGTGGAAAATATAGCTGCGCAGCTCCTATTGGATGAGAAAAGCCTCAATCCTATTGGTTGAAATGGGATTCCAGGAGCCTCTTTATATGGGCTGGTTCAGAAGGCAGAAACACAGAGTAGGCAGGTTGCTCAGTGCAGGTGTCTCCCTGAAGTGCAGTTTGTGTGAGAGCCTGTGCAGAAATGGCAGCTAGGTTCTTTTTTTGTTTTGTTTCGTTTTTTGGGGGTTTTGTTTGTTTGTTTTAATTTGAGCTCAGTTAGCTGCTGGGAGCCCTTCCTAGTAGGTATCTTCTTTCTCAGGGTTTACAGACTCAACAGAGATGAAGGTAGCCTTCTCAAATTCACAGAGATACAAAATGACAAAGAAGAATTTGGGTCTGGTGGTCTCTGTCATCTCCCATCAGAACAGGCGGTGGTTCAGCCCTCCATATCCTAAACCACCCTTCACATCACTGTCTCAGTAATTGCTAGAAACATCATCTTCAGTTCCTGGTTGAGATGGTCTGCAGTGATTGTGGGGAGACTCCTGGGCCTGCCACATGTATCCTGCATCATCTGGAACCTTCACTGCCACAATCCTGGGTTGACCCTCCAGTACGAAATCCCTGGTTAATCATCACACTGCCTCCACCTCTGTGGTCCTCTGAGCTTCTGCACACGGCTTTCCAATCGGAAAGTATTTTGTGGTCACTGGCATGACTGACGTTAATAATCCAGGCAAATTAGGTCATCAGTCCAGCTCCCGAGAGGCCCCGGATGAGGTAGTTAGCAGAGCTGGGATTTCCCATAACAGTAGCACCCCTCCCTCCCCACATCATGGGTGGTCCTTGCTGTGTTCTGTACTCTGAACTTGAAGAGCAAGCTTCTGCCCCTTCAGCATTCCCCCAGATCCTACAGTATCTAATGTCTGACACCCCCAGTACCCACAAGTGTTAATTGTGACTGATGGAAAGGATCATTTCTGGAGCTTGGGAAGCCTCTAGACAGACATTTCTCCTACTCTTTTACTTCTACACTTGACATTGTAGAGTGTTCAGACCTTACCACGGCTCTTAGACCAAACCATTGTCAGGGGACATTGCCGCGGGAAGAGTCTTTCCTTTTCACACAGGTACTAATGCAGGGTCCAAGTGCCCACCTAGTATTCTGTCTTTCTGGGGTCAATAATGAGAAGTAGCGGTGTGTGTAGGACTAGGAGGTATGATATTAATGACGCAGTGGGCAGGGAGTGGCACTGCCCAGAGACTCTGCATCCCCGTCGTGGTGGCTAGTGATTCAGTAAGCGCTACTTCCTTTAGAAGCAGGCATTTTATACCACAGCTGCTCCTAGAATGTTCCCGTCTATATTATTTTATGGTTAGGTGAGATATTTTAGGTGTAGTTTTGTTTTCCAGATTTGAAGCTAAACTTACTTCTACTTGTTTGGTTTTTTCCTTAGGTCACTGTGTCCCAAAGGAAGACAAGGAGCTGAAGAGAAAAGCCAACGACAAGGAGTACAGCTTCAGCAGGCCCTCCCTTAGCAGAGCAGAAGCTGGATTCCTGTGAATTTTCTTTGCCAGGAGTGGCAACAGTGTAAGAGCAGCTCTGCCTCGGCCACTGCACCTGCTTGTACAGTTCACATTAAAACCTGGAACGCAGCAAATCCCACTTCACAATGGCTTTCAGCACTGGAGCCTGTGAATTAAAGGCTTCCATTGTTTGCAAGGATTATTTCCTTGCCTCTACCAGCTTCAAAGAAATGCGAATCTTCACTCACTTTTCTATTGATCCTTGTTGATCAGATTAACTTTGTTTTGGATTCCTATTGAAACAAAGGCAAACAGATACATTTTAAGCACTTTCATGTGTAGCTTTGTTTCAGTTCAAAATTCTCATTGTGCTTCTACTTCCTTGTTATAAAGATTACTAGGCGGTTGGGGGAAAATCAAGGAATTACCATAAATTCTATTCACTAAATACCAACACTTTCAGGCAAATTATCTCAATTGTAAAATACTTTAGCATACCAAGTAATTATATGCAATTAAAACCCCACTGTTCGTTTACTTTCCCTTGTTAATTTATAATAGAATACCTGTACTCAGGAAAATGAGAAGATTAGCAAGCACTAGAAATCAAAGACATCTCTCAACGCCACAAAAATAAAGCCAAAACTTCATCCTACTCATTGGGCACTTCAGATTTCAGATGAAATTATTTAATACTCTCCACTCTTTAATGAACTATAAAGAATCTGGAGAGTATTTCCTTGAAGACAGAATGTTCTCAGGCCCTTTGTAAATACACTGAGGAGGTTTCTGCCCTGCCTGTTCTTTACTCTGAGATACCTGGGGCCAGGATTACCGAGTTTCACTCTGGGGCACAGCAATGGCTTCTCACTTGCCTCCCCCATCCTCCCATGGCTGTTGCTGAATCTGCACTTAAAAGTCCCATTAGAAAGTCAGCCCTGCAGACGCTCACTGCACTAGGCAGAGAGCCCAGGGCAGACACTAAGAAATTTCTCCAGGCTTGGCCCACGGAGACCCCTCTTCTTGCTCTTAGCCACCTCCCTAACAGTGGACCCTGAACCTTAGCTCTTCTGCTCACAAGTGTTTGCACTGTGACCTGCAAAACCTCTTGGGGAGCAGAACCCCTGCCCAGATAGAAAACCAGAGCCCTGTATAAGTGACATTAATTTATGAAGCGTGAAGAGGCTAATTGTCTCATGATCATTAGATTGCAACTAATCAGACAAAACAGTTTTTAGGGAAATTTGGAGAACTTTGATTACACTTGCCAAGATACAGTCTGATTTTCCCAGGACAGAGGGATCTCTTGGGTCTCGAGAGGTTTGGTGCGAAACCTGAGAAGTCCCAGGCATACCAGATGAGCTGGTCACCCTTACATATGGGGAGTTCATTTGTTTATGGAAACATGTATAACAGGGACCCAAGGAGACATAATGCCTGTACCTAAGGACAATTATGCCTGAACCTTGGCCCAGAACCTTTTGTAAGCAGACTGTGTAAGTTCAGTGCACCGTCAGACTCTGATGGTCCAACCCGCTTACAAACAAGGCCACATTCAGGGAAAGGACATGTATGTACACTTGCTTATTCCATAAAACACTTTATAAATAAATTAATAGTATGATATTTGCTTTCTTGTTCACCACTTCATCACCAACTCCAGTATCAAATTTCACTAAAGAGGCATCAATTCACCAACTGATTATAGGAGAGAAACCAGCCTATTGGGTGGGCCTATATGGCCTAGGAGAGAGTTATTCCCACAAATACCCTTTTCTGCAGTTTTTGAGTCTTCTGATATGGCAGGAAGAGGGGCCCAAGTGGATGAGCCTGCTGCAAGATGGTTCTGTCCCGTTGCAAGGTCAGGATGTGCAAGGCACTGCTCCATGTTCAGTCCAGTTCCTGTTACCACTCCTGCCCAGGATGTACGTCAATCATTGCTCCTTATGCAATAAAGTATGTGAGTCTCATGGCTGACCACCCATCTCTGAGGGGCACCTGCCCTCTTGATCCTCTAAGGAACAACGTGGAAGACTGCTGCTCCTTCCTGACCCACTGGACTGACTTCAAGACAGTCAAGAGCATTCACAGCAGGCTCAGTGGGGTCAAACAGGCATGAGTCCTTAGCCAGCGCTGAGAACATGCACCGCAAACTTGGGGGTGAAATTATAGATATCTACTTGATATTGTTATAATAGTTGATTGGAATATGGAATTATCAGATGTCCAAAAGTTTTAATGAAGCATTTTCTCACTGAAAGTCAAATCTGATGGTTTATGTTTGGAAAAATCCTTCACATCAAAGTTTATCAACATTTTCAAATCCAAGGTGTAATAAAAAATAAAAACAAAAAAAATAACCAGGACATGAGACTCAACTTGATCCATTGCACGTCTGTACAGCAATTTCAAAGATTAGAAAAGGCATCACTGTCCTCACCTGCTAAGTTGGCACCATTATGTGTCCCTCCCTGTGATCAAGGTTAATTAATTGAAACAGAAAAAATATAAAAAAGTGTAAAGCACTGAAAATAATTATATCTTAATAATACACAGCAATTTGTGTCATTTGTGCATGTTACAATGCCTTGAGAAAACAGAATCACCAAAACTGTTTCTGTGAAACTAAGTACCAGGACCCTTCAAAAACGGTATGTTTTGTTAAATGTCTGTCGTGTTAACATGGCCTGTGTTTTAATTAAAATACAAATGAAAACATTTCCCGAAGTTATCAAGATGTGGGACGAACCTGTGACTGCAGTTCAGCCCACTAAGTGGTGTCTGCTTCCCCAGCTTGTCGATGCTACACAGTTCTTACCCATAAAAAGTGAAGCATTTGAGATCTTCTTGGAGAAAGGGAACAGCTCACCTTGAATGTTTCAGCCATCGACAAGCCAGTTAGAGAGTGTTACCAATTGTTGCCAGTGTCTTATAATACCCAGTTCCAACATCTGTTTAATCCAGGCGGTCCTTCTGAGCCAACTTCTGGCTGTGATTCTAGAATACTGCCCAACAGAACTTTCTGTGAGAATGGAACATCCTGTATCTGCATGGTCCAATACACTGGCCACTAGAGTCATGTGGCTTTTGAACACTCGAAATGTGCCTGGTACAATTGAGAAGCTACTTTTAACACATCGCATTGTGTTTACATTTAGATTTAATAGTAAGTATGACAAACGGCTGCCATACTGGACAATGCAGTTTGCAACTTTGAATAAGCAGATGAAGCAAAAGTAAGAAAAGTGATACTTGGTAGTTAAAGAAATACTGATAAAACCAGGAACTCTTTTTCAACTTATCTAAGATACATTTACTGTATTTGTTTTACTTTTATTCCCATTTAAATACTCAATGTTGGTGAACATATAAAAAAACGGAAACCTCATAAACCAAGAGAACATGTATATATTGATATAAGTTTGGAGGAATGCAATCGTCAATATTTATCAAAAGCATTTTAAAACGTTTATATTCTTTATCCTATCCCAAAGAGTTAACTGAGGTCTACGACATAGGTTATGGTATACAATTATCAATAATGTTATTTAGAATTTTTTTAAAAATCCAAAAGCAACTCAATTCCCAAGAATAGAGAAATGGTTAAATGCATCAAGTTTATTCAATGTGACAAAGTATTTCTTAAATTATTAAATGATATTGAGAAATGCATAAGATATAATTTTAATTGAAAAAGTCTGGATACAAAAGAGTATATAAAATATGATCTTTATTTATGTTTGTTAGTACATGCAAAAAGACAGAAAGGAAATAAACAAATATTGCCTAAGGCCACATCTGAGTGGAAATATTATTTCTCTATATTTTCTAAGTGTGCCTAAATGGTTTTTACCAAAAGAAAAAAATCGATGGCATTAATTCACTTAGTTCACCAATGTGTCATTCAGAAGATGCACATTTGGAACAATAAATGGTATCCAGGGAGTCCAGTAGACAGCTCTGGGCACTTACTCTTTCAAGCCATTAGGGTACCATTTAGGTACATTCTTAGCTGAATAAATTAATTGACTATTGGCTTAATGTGTGGATCCCTGGTAGATATTCCATTCCTCCCCCTGATATGTATAGCTCTTCCCTGTGTCCCATGGAAACTCTGGTTCTAAGAGAGAAATGTCATAGATTCTGACATGGTGGAAAACTCATTTATTCAAGATTATAAAAGCTTCAACAATGAGAGTTGAACCACATGTTCCTTGCAGCAAGGCACACATTTGGAAGCTCTAGGAACTGGAGAAAGAAGTTCTCTCTGTATGGATCCAGGTGTTTTCATCCTTTCTTGCCTGAGAGCCCCTAGACTTGAAATGAACTCCCATGGCTGGGAGAATCACTATGTTTCCCAAATCATACAGTCTAACTCCTTCCTGCTGGGAGGTCTGGGCACTAGCTCCAAAATTCAATTTTATGCAAACTTGTGATGACTAACTAACTCAGTGAATCATGTCAAATTGTAAACTTTATTTTATTTTTTATCAGCTGCTGGATAATTGAAGGGAAGAAGATGCCCAATTGACATCCCGCCCCAGGCATCAGCCTGTCTTGCCAGAGCCTCACCACCCACGACAGGTGTCAAGAAGGAGGGTGGCTTCGTGTTGAGGTGGTGCCCCAGTCCCCTGTCAAACTTCCCAGCATTCTCCAGCTGTCACACGGTGCTCTCCCTCCTTGTTCAATCAGCCTCCCCTTCCAATAGAAAGTAAACATCCCTCAGCATCAATAATTGATGAAAACAAACTTTAAAAAGAAGTAGTGACCCTCAAATCTCACGTCGAGTTTCCTGTTTTGACATAACCATTGCCTGTTATTTTTAAGAAAGCCACCAAAATCTAAATCATTAACGAAACAAGGTTTAAATCACAGGCTCCATTTTCCCTCTATGTAACAACTTCTGGAGGAAGTTGCCACTTTTTAGAATATATAAATGAACGATGACTCATCTAGTACATTCCACCGACGGACAACATCTCGTGCTGTCAGTCAGAAACGAGCCTCTGGCTGCTGCAGCCCAGGAGGCGTCCCTGCTGTCACCCCGGCCGCACTTGTTCAGCAGGCTCAGTCTGCTCATCCATATTTGGAAACAAATTTTATGTCAGAATTTATAAAGCTGCATTATTGAAAAGTTTAGCTTGAAAAGACAAACATCCAATAAGTTAGTTACGCCCCCAAATTTAATGCTCTGTAATAAAGGTAAGTGGGTTTCATTGTACAGTCTGTATCTTAAGCTAAAAAAAAAAAAAAAGGAGAACATATAATTCCACATATTTGAAAAGTGGTGAAGTTAGCCTGGAGAATATTTTCTTGGAAATTTTTTTTTTTCATTCTAATCTTAAAAATACAGTTCTTAACATCAAAAGGATCATTCCAAAAGAAAACAAAGGAACTAAAAACTGATAGTAGAGTGGGCTCTTATGTTTTGACATACTTTATATGGCAAAGAGATCTCAGATGACAGCCCAGATTTTGAAAGTAGGTATTTTTGGGGACTGTTGGTGTCTGTCACTGGCACTGATTCTGACTACAGGCACAACCTACTTTAAGCAAATGTATTAATGTTTTAAGTGGAAGTTATAGGTTATTTATTTTTCAAATAAATTCATGATTGTATTGATTTAAATATTAAGCTCCTAAATGTGTTTACATTAATTTTTTTACATTACACACTCACACATACGCACTTTACATATTTTCTTTCAAATTGAAATCTCTAGGCCATAGAGACAAGTACACATTACGGGGTCTCATCTGTGGACAGAGCAATGGGTGAGGGTGGGAGGGGTTAGAAAGACAATTCTAGGACTTCTTTGAAGAATGTAACACATGGCCACATGCCCAGATTGTTGTAAAGGCTTCATCAGTCATGCCCATTTCCCTTTCTACCTTTCTTTTGTCTCCATTTTCACACTCTCTCCTTATTCCCTTAAGACAGAGTGATGAGTAAGTTAAAAAAGTGAATCTTAATTAAATGCAAAACAATGTCAGGAACAGCTAGTGATAGGTCATGACAGAGGGAATGGCATGATGGTAAAGGAGAAGTCAGGCAGCCCCTGAGATGCCCACGCACAGCCCACGCACCCCTCCTCTGCCAAAGGCACACTGGGGTAGTGGGTCAAGGATGGTGGAGAATCACTAAATAACTCAAAGCCCAGACTCTCAGTGACTTTATGCGGCAGAGGTGTCTTTCTTCTTGGTATACATGTATATCAAGGAGGACATGGGCCTCTGCTCACCCTTCTAACCATGATCCCTAAGTTGATGGAGATTTGATCTCCACATATGATTCATATACCACCCCTTTAAACTTCTCTGGGGAGTGACACGTGTTTCCATGTTGACAAGTCACTGCTCCAGAAGTCACATGGTCACATTCAGACTTTAGTGAATAAAGAAAAGCCACCCACCATGCTCCCAGAGAAGAAATTGAGTATGAACAGACTGAAGGACAGCATAGAAATGTGCTTAGCCCCGGGGCCAGGGAGGAGGACACCATTCAGAACAACTCATTCCCTCTGCTGAATACTCTACAGCCCCCAATTCCTTCATGTCTGGGTGATCATTGACGAAGGTCTAGCATTGGGACATATGCAAAGCTATGTTGGGGATTCCTGAAAGTGATTATTCCTTCAGATATAAGTGAATCCCTTCCTTCTTCCTGCCTTTCTCCGTGTCTGAGTGTGTTTGTGTCAGAATGCAACACTTGAATCATGGCAGCTCTCCTGAAGTGATGCGGCAACACCAACAGGCCGTGGATGGTGGAGCAGGAAAGATGAAAGCCTACGCTCTGAGCACACTGTGGAGCCTCCACCCCAGCCCTGAACAGCACACTCCCAGGCTTCTTCTGCGACACAGTGGAGCGACCTTGCTGCTTGAACAAGGACTAGTCAGATATTCTGTGGCTTGTAGCTGAATGAATCTAAATTGAAACAATCAAACCTCTGCAAATAACTAGCTACAGAGTAAACTATCAGCAACATTGCAAAGGAGATCTAATATTCAGTGAGGGAACCATGGAGGAAAATTAATTCCACCAGAGCAGTTGGAGACACTTTCTTGACAAGAAAAGACGCTGATAGACTGGTAGGAGTCTGGCATAAAGAGATTGCTGCAACATCCCTGCAAGGGAATGACACCATTTCACCTTTCTTTTGATAATGAACTAACTGGTGCCAGACTGAGCTAGATTCTGGAGGTGGAGAAGCAGCAAATTAAGATAGGTTATGTATTGCCAAGGTTTTAGAAGATGCTCTTGCTTCCTTAGTTAGAAACTGGTGGGTTGAAAACACTGAGAGGCCGGGTGTTAGGGCTATGTGTTCCTGACAACAGAACCACACAGGGAAGGCAGACCAGAAAAATGAGGAAAAGAGGTGACCAGCGTGACCACTGGACCCAACAAAGCCAAGATTGAGCACTGGGTATGCCCTCCAGTCTAGATTTCTGTCCCCAGAGGGTTCTGACTCCCACATGGGTCTGGAACATCCAACAGCACTTGACTTCACAGGGGGCTGTAAGCACCTCACATGCTCTTCAGAGCTCCTGGATGAAAGCAGTTCTAGAAACTCAGAGCATAATTAACTGTGGAAAAGTTGAGAAGTCCCTACTTGGCAACAGCAATTGAAGTAGCTGCTAAAGGGCTCCACTTTCTCTCGTGTCCTTAATGAGGGTAGCTTTAATTAAACATGAAAATCTGGCAGTCTCACCCTCTTTCAGTGATCAATTGTAAGTCAGACGGCATTGGTGCCAGTTCTCCAAATCTGTCTTTTTAGCTTAGCAGTGGAAGAGCTGAAGCCTAGAATGATATGCAGAGATAAAAACAAGTTGATTTTGCGTTCAGAAAGGAAAAGAGGAAATACTATTAAACTCCAAAAAATTATGACAAGTATGTTAAGAATTAAAAAAGAACTCCTTCCGGGTCCTCAGTATGACTAGAATAATTGGGGGGACAAGAGGAAGTGCTAACTCATAGCTCAGCAAGTGATATTAAAGACCGTACCCGGGAAGTGACAGACGAAACAAAGCTCAGACACGTGGCACTCAGGATGCTGGTGGGCCTGTTGTGCTGCTCTTGCCTGGGAATGACTGGAGCCATTGTCATTTTTCTAAGACCTCTCTCAGACTAACTTTATGTCCCCATGCAGAGACCCAGGAGCTGCTGGTGGCCTCTCCTCACCCCATGCTCAAGTTGCCCCCTGTCTATGGTCTCTATAGGTTGTGAAAATTCCTGTCCACATGGGCCCATTCACTGTGAATGTGTTCCAGACTCCCTCCACCAAGAACCAGGTGACAAGGTCTGTGGTAAGTTGAATGGTGGTCCACGTCCTAATCTCAGAACCTGTAGATGTGGTCTCATCTTAAAAATTGTCTATGCAGAGGTAATTAATTTAAGTCTTCCTATAAAAAGAGATCATTCTGAATTATCCAGATGGTTCTAATATCCAACCATGGGTGCCCTTATAAAAATAAAAAGAGAGACACAGATATGGACAAGATGGCCATGTGAAGACAAAGGCAGAGATAGATGTGATGCGACCAGAACCCAGGAAAGCCAGGAGTCACCAGGAACTGGGAGAGACAGGAAGTGTCTTCCCCTGGAGGTTCAGAAGGAGCATTGCCCTGCCAGCATCTTGATTTCAGGCTTTTGATCTCCAGAGCTGTGAGACTATAAACTTTTGTTGTTTTAAGCAGGCAGTCTAAGAGTCCTATGCACCCAGGGTCTCTTGAAACTTGGCTAAGCACCTGCTGACCTGTTTTCTGGGTCCCTCTTCTTCTTGTGGGGAGAAGAGGAGTCCTCTCCTAGCCCTCAGCTCTAGACCCACCTTCTTGGGCTTCTGGCGAAGGCAGAGCTGGGACCAGGAGCCAACTGTCCTCACCAAGGCTGTCAAAGAGCACTCAGGAGGTCATGGGTTCACCCTCACTCAGAACCAGCAAGGCCTCTGAGAACACTGGCTCGGTAACCTCCATGTGTGCAGCACTGGGCACAGTGAATCCCAGTTCGGAACATGCAAAGTGCTTCAATGTCAGCAAACAGCTTCTTTCAACTTCACGTTCACAGCTGGGACTCTCCCATGTGCTGAATTCCCAACCCAGACTCATGCCTCTCTCAAGATCATCGCTCAACAAATATTTGTGCAAACACAGGCTTTTAATCTGTTATGTAACCCTACTCAAGAAAAAACTATGTGCACTGTTGGCACCTTAAGCATTAAATTGAGGCCAAAATCCAAATGGTAAGTCACTGAGGTTTTAAGTTTTCAACGCACATAAAGGTAATTTAAAAATCATTCTTCACATCATTGTGTGCTTTCTAAAGCCCTGGGTTAGTTTTTTTTGATGACCAGCTGAATACAAAGCTTTCATTTGGGATTCACCATGATTGGGATATCCTCCACTTGGATCCTGTCACCTCACACTCCAACTTTAAGGTTGAAGAATGCCGCCCCTTGGACATGGCCAGGAGACCCCCTTATTCTATTATCACCTTATTCCAAACACTGATTTAACAGCCAGTGGAAAAACTCTACGTAGAAACCACTTCACCTTTTTCCTTTGTTATTTATTGATTGCAATAAATAAAGAAAAAGAAAACATTAAGTAACTACATATTCTAAGAGGAAGATTCCAGAATATTCCATAAATCACCAAATAAGATTCAAGAAGACAATATGCCAACCACAAAAAAACTTGGATTGAAATATTGAATAATTCACTTCTTCAGGGCTTTAGCATGAAGGTATATTTCCCACATAATGACATAATTATATTTTCTAAAACCAGTTGCATTGATATAATAATTTTTTGCCCCAAAACTGACCCTTTAAAGGGTGTGGCCATGGCTCATTAAGGCAATTAATATTTCCTCATCCTCCTCCACATGTGCTGGTCACTCTGCAGGTGTAAGGATGTGTGGCAGGAAACATCTGTCCAGAGCATGCAAGTAGAATTCTCGTTGAATGGCTTTTGTGATTTTATCATCATAATGCATCTCACTAACAGATACGCAATTCCATTTATGAGGGAAAAGCCAACGAGCTCATTTGAGAATAAACACGGGGGCAGTAGCAGTTAAAGCAACTCTGAGAAACTGAATAAAAAAGATGGGGCAGAAGCTCGACGCAAATTACGCCATTTGTATTTTAGACAAGAATTTAGCAAAGGTCTGTGAAGAATTGAAAAGTTTCAGTTAGACTTTAAAATGCATTGCCCATTTAAAAATGAATAATAAAAACAAAGAAATATTTCTAAAATAAAGTGCTGGTAACTGAGTCACTCTAAACAGTGATTTATTTAGTCTTTCCACTTATAAGGACTCATGGAGCACTCCCTGTGTGGCAGACACAGAGCCAGCAGTGGGGGGTGCTGACGCCGAGAAGCTGATCTCTCTGCCACCCTCTGCTTTCTGGGTCCTGGATGTTGCCCCTGCTCTGTGTCTTCCAGGCAGAGCACCCCATGGTGGGCGCTGGTCGCTCAGTCACTGTCATTTTGTTCTGGGCACAGCCCTTTTCCAGCCTCCATCCTTCTGAACACCAGAGACTCAGCTCTCTTACTTGCCAGTCCTTGGGTGGCCCTGAGGGCACATCGGTCCCTCTGCTCACTGGCCACCATTCTCCTCATTGTCCCTTCAATCTCTCCAGAGAAACCAAAGGGCCTGTGGGCCAGTGCATTCAAGGCATCTCAGATCGCAACTTTCTCCGTTCCATCCTGGGCTCCTCCATGTTCAACTGTGACTCCAGAGGGGCCAGTCCAGGACCAGCGCCAGAGCAGACATCCCGCTATCATCAGACCTATCCCAGGCTGCAACTGTGCTCTGCCTATTCCCTTCTTACCTTGAAATGAGAGACTATTCAGCGGTGACCCCTGTCCCTGGCACCCTTCACACTTCAGCATGGCTTCTCTAATGACTGTACAGATGCCACCAGGAGTAAACAACCCCAGCAAAGAATGCGGCTGAGGCTCCCATCTCACTAGGGACTATGGCTCTTGTACAGTGAATCACTCCGGGGGCTTGCCCACCAGCACTCAGGTAAGGTCCCTGTCACAATCACGGTGGAGATGGGAACATGGTCCTCAACAGAAGCCTTAACAGACATACGTGCTAATGCCCTGGAGACACTCTCAACGGGGCACGAAGATGCCAGGGCAAGGTTGCTCCCACAACTGCATAATGACTAATAACTAATTAGGAACCATTCAAATGCCCTGTGATTGGAAGCTAATTAAATAAACTATAGTTCTGGGATCCTGAGTATCCGTTTTTAAAATATGATGAGGATCTAATTTGAACAAAAAAAAAATGTATAAGAGATCATTAAGGGAAAAAAAATGAGTTGCTGATGAACTACAAAGTGGGTGGTTCCTCTGTTCAAACATATACAAAATGCCACATACCTGTACTTATGTGTGTATCTATTTGTGAGGGTGCATAGCTGTTTATGTTAATGCAGGCACAAACAACAAAGGGAATTACTACATGAATTTCAGAATTACCTCTGGGAGTGGAATAAAGATCAGACAGAGGAAGGTAGGGGATTAACTTAACAAGAGATATTTTTATTTTACATGAAAATTTTAAGGACAAAAATATATTTATTGGTTAGTTTTATCATTAAACATTAAAATCTATTTAGGTGCATGTTAGTAATAGAGTGAGATGTGTCTTTCTGGGCTACCTGCAGGGGGCGTGATGATCTCCATGCAGCAAGTCAAGGGAGAGGACTAAATAACGAGGTCCTTATGATTATGGTGAACAGTGGGCTATGCTGATCAGACTGAGAAGGGGGAAGTGACTCTTGGACAAACGCGAAAGAGAAGACACTGGATAGGATGTGGTGCTGGAAGCTCATGTAAGGACAACACAGGAAAATAAAGGACTCGCTGGAAATAGACTGGACGTGGGTCAGCTTATGCTCCTTTATTCCATGCACAGGATGAGGAAAAGTTGGTAACTTTTAACTAGATGAGAATAACTTGGTCAGTTTGTGATGGAAAGAGATCATTCTCGAAGCAGAATGGAAGATACATTAAAATGGAACCAGACCGAAGACAGAGGAGTTTTAGGAAACCGTGACAATAATCCAGTCTGTTGAGGATGTTAGTCAAAGAATTAAAAATGGTTAATAGGTGAACTGACCATGTAAGTTATTGTCCAACCCAGGACACTGACATATAACCCAGAAAAATGAAATATAGTAGCCAGAGAGGCACTGGGATTGTTCCGGGCACACTGGAATGTATGGACACCTCTCAGATCAGGAATGAGAGGAAAACATGCATTGGAGATGTCTGTAAGTCATGTATTGCCAATACCTCCATGAGGGCGAGACCACAGCCATCTTTCCGGTTCTCTACTTTCCACTATATCCTCACGGCTGGCCCACTGCCAGGAACATTATGTGTACCTATTAAATAATCATTGAATAAATGGATGTCAAACAAGACAGATTTGAAGATGGAGAATTGACAGAGGCATCAGACTGACTTTCAAGATTTTGGCTACTTCATGTTTGATGGCACCCTTTACCAGGATCCCAGGGACCAGCTGGGGAACATGTGTGTCTGCAGGTTGTTGAGTGGAGATGAATCACATGCAGTTGAAAATTTGGGTGTATAACTCTTGGGTGAGATTTAAATTAGAAATATAGCTGTGGGGGCCATAGGCAAAACACTCAAGGTATGGGTAAGATTTTCCAGTGAGTGGGGCATAGATTGAGGTAAGGGGCAGAACAAAATTCACAAGAGCACTGAGTTTAGTAGGTAGGCAAAAGAAGAAGTTGAGGACAAGATATAGAAGAAGAGAGCAGAGAGATAGAGGGAGCTTGCAGAGGGAGTGGCATCAGTGAAGGTCATGTTCAGGGCCAGGCATTCAGGTCAGATTTGGGGTCTGCAATAGAATGCAGGGAAGTCTACTGGGGTTAAAGCTCAAACTGTGTGTCTAGCATTCTTGTTCATGAAATGTTTTTTTCAACCAACTAAGTCCCAATCACCTCTGTGCTTATTTAAAATTCAAACGTTGGACCCAACCTCATACATAATGAATCAGAAAAATTTCTAGGACAGGCCCATGAATTTTAACATCCTTCCCAAGGGATTCTGAAGTTTTAAAATTCTAGGATAATATACAGGCTTTCCACCTGGATTTTGAAGACCAAGAAATGAAAGATGAAGTTGGAAAGGAGAATATCATGGGGATGAGCACTGTGGGTTGGAAAGTGGAAGTTTGAAGAAGGTGGTTACTTCGCAGAGGAAACAATTCATGGGGCAGGGAAGAATTTACAGAAAGTCAATAGCAAGCACATTCTTGAAATAAATATATATTATGAGCTTGCAATATTTCACCAATTGACTGGGGAGCTTGTAATTCTTCACGGAATGACTGGGGAGCAGCAGAGGCTCCCTCCTATGTGATGACAGAGATCCCCTGTGCAGACAGATAGATTCACAGAACCAAACTCTCCACAGTCACATCTCAGCTGATGGGGCTCCCAGTCTTCCTGGAGGGACTACCTCTCACACAAGGTTTCATGGAGTTCTTTTACTTAACATCTTACATAACCTGGTCACATAGGGTCATCATTTATTAAATGTGAGCTGCCCAGAAATTGACCAGAGACTTGATGAGTCTTTACCCAACTGGTAAGAAAACTATAGCAGTGGTGTAGTTCTTTTCTTCCTCTGGACAGATAAAACCAATTTAACTATTGGGAACACAACAGAGTTTACTCCCAGCTGAAGATGCCAAGGGGTGACAATAAAATGTATTAATTGATGCTGAATTTGTTATATGTCAGAAGATAATTGATGATATGTTTTACATATATTATGAATTACAGAAAGAATAAGAAAACTGAATGGAAGCATCATTTTTTCCTTGCAATATTGAACTCTTCCTCCTTCACATGTCAATCAGGAGTTTTGTGATATAACACAAGATTGTTATTTTACATTCACCACGACATTTGTCTTCCCTCTTAATGAACTTGTTGGTCTTTGTGTTATGGCCTCAATGTTTCAATGATAAAGGAAAGATTACAAGTAAATTATTTTTGTTTATGTTAATAATAATAATAATGGTAATTACCTTTATTTGACAGCATTTCACCTATATTCCTGTCATTCTAGGTTTCTGTTTAACGTCTTAAATGTCACAAAGAATCAGTCAAATATTTTAACATGCTGTCATGAGAGCTGTGACTATGTCTCCTGGAAGCCCATTGAGTCTGACCAGACAAAGGAGTTGTGTTAGTGTGTCACAGTTCACGGACAAGTGGACGATTATGTATCACCGAATCACTTGAAGACAAGAGAATCAAAACCCTGATAATCATGTATGTCATAATTATTCAAGTTCACAAAACCTATTGTCCAAAAAAAAATCTTACCTGGAAATTCAAGGTGTAAGATGAGGGAAGTGGAGCTCTCTGCTTACAGGATCAGAAGAAAAGCCCAGGTGTCCCATGTCCTCCTCTTTCCTGTCTTAGGTGTTTCTGAGAAGACTCCCAAGGAAAAACAGGGTGGTGGGAGGTCAGCCATATCCTCCTCCTCTACCCACAAGAGCATGCAGGCATGAGAAGGGACACAGATATCCTGGAGCACAGGGAGCATTTTGTGTACCAAGACACCAGTGGACACACCACATCACCTTTGCTGACACGTTTTCAGTGCTGCATTTCTGACCTAAATCAGTATCTTCATACTCTACTGACAAATCTAATCTTGTCCTGCTCCTCTTCAGAGACTTCTGCTATCTATCTCCTCATTGTCCAGAGAATAATGTCCAGACTTGTCACTTGCCCCTGAAATCCACTGTGGTCAGCCTAGTGTCCCACTGACCCTTGATGACCACTGTGTTGAAGCCTTGCCCATGTACTCACTGCTTCCTCAGACTTGTCTTGCCGACTATCAAACACCCTGTGCTCATATTCTCTGTCTATCCCAATCTGAGTCATCACGCAGAGCTTGGTTTAAACGGTAGGTCACAGCACCATTTCCTCAGTGACAAAATGCATCCTTTGATTCTTAAGGTTCTGGTGCCTGGTGTCAATCCACTTCTAGTGGGGAGGGGGCAACAACTACAGTTATTTGAATAGGAAAAGGTTAATATGAGGAATTCTTAATTAGGTGCCATTATGAGTTGAAATGTATTCCCCTCCACGATTCATATGGCAAAGTCATAATCGCCTTTGCTTCAGAATGTGATCTAATGTGGAAATAGGGTCATTGCACATGTAATTAGTTAATATAGAATCATACCGGAGAAGGGCGGGCCCTAATCCAAACGACTGTTGTTTTTGCAAAAGGAGAGAAGTTTGAACCCTGAAATGCACACTGGGAGAAAGACATGTGAACCTGAAGTCAGAGACTGGTGTGAGGAGCCCATAAGCCAAGGAATATCCGACAGCCAGGAACTTCTGGAAGCTGGGGTGGAGGCCTGGAGCAGGTGCTCCTTCCCACCGCAGAAGGAATCAGCCCTGCTGACACCTTGATTTGAACTTGTAGACTCCAGACTGAGAAGTTAAACTTCTGTAGTTGAAGCCATCGTACTCAGTATGTTATTATAGTTGCCCTAGCAAATGAATTCAGTATAAAAATTTTTTAGCTAGTTAAATGACCTGGAAATATCAGAACAAGAAGGAGCTACCATCCCATAGCCAGGGAACAGAAGAGAGAGGGTAAAAATAGTAAAACGTAAGAAAGCCTCACAACTGAAACTCAGGGGACTGGGTATAGCTGCTGCTAGCTCATCTGGGCTCCAAGCACACATGATGGCCCGACTCCCTGAGTGCTGGAAACCCCCAAACCTGGACTTAGCTGCTACCACAGAGGATCTGCTGCTCCGGTGTGAGGCACACCACTGGGCAGATGCTGAAAGTCACAGGAACAGGGAGGGTAAGCCTACCTCCTTCCTTCCTCCATGTAGCATCTCCCTGGCACCACTTTTGATTTTTTACTTTTAGATTTTCTTTTATTTATTCATTTTTAGAGAAAGAAAGGGGGGAGAGAGAGAGAGAGAGAGAGAGAGAGAGAGAGAAGGAAGAAGGAGCAGGAAGCATCAACTCCCATATGTTACTTGAGCAGGCAAGCCCAGGGTTTCAAACTGACAACCTCAGAGTTCCAGGTCGACGCTTTATCCACTGAGCCACCACAGGTCATTCCTTGGCACCACTTTTGGCAGAATCTAAGGGAGGGAATGTGGCAATGCAGGGTTGGAGTTCACAGGGCCCCATTTTATGCAGTAGAAGGTAGAAGGGGAGGGGGCTGAAGCTGAGAGACAAAAGCTAAATAACTGGCATCTCCCTCCTTATACGACTTCCGTCTTGCAGAGTAGTTAGGTGTTTGCTGTGTTTCATCTAACTGTGGTTGTTTGTTTGTTTGTTTGTTTTATACCATAGACACTTATCTCAGCTATTCAGACAGCTGTTTGTCTTAGCTCCCCCCTCAGCACTAGAAACTATTTATTTCTTAAAGTGCTCTTACATAGATGTTTGGTAAGGGAACAAATAGAAAGAAGAAAAATGAAGAAAAAAGAAGAGAAATCAGGAGCTCCTGACAGGTACCTACTAGCGCTGACTGCTGCAACACAGTCACCTGAACTTGGGGACCCAGGGAGCAGAGGGCTCTGGGGCTCTGGGAGGAGGGTTAGAAGGAGGGCTAGGTCAACAATTCTGTCTGCTCCTGGCCCAGCAGGCAGACTGTGGAACTGGGTGCCCAGGTTCTAATCCTGGATTTATTACGCTCTTGCTAAGTGACCTTAGACAAACCACTTAACTCAACCCTAGAGATAATGTCACACAGTCTTCAGCTTGTAAAATGATCACTGATGCTTTCCACCACCTCACTGCCACAGCGATAATGCATTAGCTGGCAGTGAGGCACAGCTGCTGATGAAAGACAAGGTCGGACTCAAATTCTTCTTTTCCATAACAATTCTTTCTTAGCTGAAGCCTGAGGTGCATACACTACACCTGGACCAGGGACCCAGGCAGACTTGCAGCACAAGCTTATCTACTGTAGGCTTCCTTTTTTGTGACACTTGGGGAATAAGGTTTAACGGGCAACTTTGACATTTTCCTGTGATGAGTGACATCTGCAGTGCAATGGTGTAGCTACTCAAGAGACAAAGCCACCCTCCTTCAAGAGTGTGGGTCTCTTTGGGTCAATGCACTGATGGGTGGGACTTTATTAAAATGTGACTATTCCTTGTGCAGGTATTTAAGTTCACATATCTCTGTCAATTAGCCGTCATCCTAACTCCCATCTGGACCTAGGATTAGGCTGCCGTCGGTCAGCTTGTACCCAACAGAGGAGACTCTAGGCCATGGGAGTTCCTCCTGGAGGACAGGAAGAACACCAGAACATGGAATAGGTGACTTGGTCGAGAAAATGGGGGCCAAGTAAGGGCACTTAAAATAATACAGAGGCTGGAAATTGGGAGCTTCTTGGCTTGGGGGTTGCCCAGATTAGCCTCCTTTGTGGTCATGGATGTGTCATGTTCTAAAGGCTGGTAGAAAATTGGAGTTCAGGAGCCCTTGGCCTCACTTTGCAGGTTTTCTTGCAGGCAGACAGGAGGAAAGGAGCTGGTAGAGTCCAGCTAAGAACCCTGAGCTGGAGCAGCCTCGGAGACAGTCTTGAGTGATAGGGACCCCTGAGTGTAGGGCTGTGTTAAGTTTCCCCCTTTAAAGCCATTTCATATCTCAAATTCTGTTTTTCTATAACAATGTTCTTGGAGAATGCTGGTAGACCCTAATTTTCTTTAGAACTTCTGAGAAACTTTCCCCTGAAGTCCCTGGGGGTGGGTCCCTTGTTGGGTTTTTTTTTTGTTTTTTTTTTTTTTGAGCTGATGTCCTTTAATGAACATATTTTATCCTACTTATTAGTGAATTTCTGGTGCAATTATTGTTAGAAACCCTGAATGCATGAAACTTTCTACCTAGAATGTTGTATGTGGCATATATTTGTAAACTGATGTTTTTAAAGGTATTTCTAGTAAGTAGCTTTTATCTTTAATAATATAAATGACTGAGGGTTTATAGGAAATCATGGGAGATAGGATACTGCTTGGTCTGAATTTCAAAGAGTTTTGGAAGAGTCCAACATAAATGTGCCATTTAGTATTTGTTTTGGAAGGGTCCAACATAAATACACCACTTAGTATTTTTACCTTCTTCCATCCCACATTTATCATTTACTTTGAGGATTTGATCAGCAAATCGTCTCTGCATTTGCTTAGATCTAAATCTGAGAAATGTGCTACGGCACCTAACCTAGTATTGCTTGTCCTTTCTGGTTCTTACTGTCACTTGTTATTTAGAAGAATATGTGATGTAAATTCATATATGTTTAAAATATGTATGTATATAGATCTGGTTCATTGGAAGAAGGATGCTACTATAACCATAATTAAATGTGATTAAGTTTTTATTGTAATTTAACCACTACTGGTTGTTAGAGAATTAATTTTAAAATGCACAGTTATAATAAAGAGCAGGAATTCTAAGAAGAAACAAAAATAATAATTCTTATAAGTGGTGAATTTTTATTTTATCCCATTCCTACTCAGTTGCACACCATATTAATAATATTTAATATTTATGAGACAATGCTGACCAAACCTCCAATTAAAGTAAATTATTTGATCAATGAAATATTAATGAAAATGGCAGTATAATTCTACCAAGTGGAGTTGAGGTGTTCTTATTTCTAATTCTCAATTCAGTGAGAGGGTGAAACTCTCTCTGCCTCACTCCCCATACATGCATTTATTTCTCTGCTGAAACTCCATCATGCAGGGGTAGAAAATTCTGTCCATAACCTGGGATAGAAAAGGAAATGAAGCAGTCTGCTTCTGCAGCCACTTGACCACAGAAAATACAATAACCCTGTTACATTTTTAGCAGGTTACACTCCCCCCTTAAATGAGCCTGGTTATAAACTTTGCATTAGCTGCACTGATTGTTATGGTTACCTAGACATAGTCAGCTTTAAAGCCTTTTGGAAAGGATGACATGGCTTGCAGTTACTCGCTTTTGGTTTTGGAAAACAAGAGAAAGTAAAAATTCTTCCACATTTTAGGAATTAAGGGTTCAGTCTGGGCCATGATAGCTCCCATTTCAATAACTGTGATGACTGGGAATGCCTTCCTGCTACCAGTGTGGATGCTTCAGGGACCCAGATGAGCTGGGATAGAGTTTTCCTGAAGGGTGCTCCACTTCAGTGCAAACACTAATCACAAAGTAAGTCTTCAAATAGACAGCTGTCATCGTGCACTAGAAAAAGAAATGCTGCTGAAAGTAAAATGAAATAAGTTTAAAAATAAGCTAGATTTACATGACAAAAAGTTAGCAGTTATTAATTTCCAAAAGAGACATGTGCACATAACAGAGTAATCAGATCCTCTGTGTCCAGAATGGTGCTGCTGCCCTCCCTACACCCTCCAGGTGATCATAGGTTTTGTTTCAGAAATATAGTAGCTGTTGCACACTCAAAGAGTTAAAATATAAACCTTAATACATGCCTACTTTTAAACCGTAATGTCCTTATAACAAGTTCTTATCAGAGGTCTGCACGGTACTTGGCAAACAACACGTTCTACCTTTTAAACAAATAATTCATTAGGTAATTAAATTCAAGTGAGATTACTCTAATTAAATATACACTGCTGTTGAATCATAATTTCTATGTGGTCTAGTTAAAGATGAACAATCTCTTATTCCTGACCAAAAAAAAAAAAAAAAAATCCCCAAAACAAAACAAATGATAGAAAGGAAGAAAAGAAAGAAAAAAAGAAAAGAAAGCTTTAAAATAATCCTCTTGTGGCTGGAAGGATAGATTTACATGCTTGCCACAGAGGTCACTTCAAGAAGAAAGAGACTCCAATACAAAATGGGGGGGGGGGTTCTCATGTCTGGAGACTCTAGAAGTTTGAGCTTTATGTTCTGGGTTCCACTGAAAGGACCTGTGAAAACCGGCAGGAAGACGCTCACGATGACCTTCCTCAGGCGCTAGGTTCCTTGCATGCATGCTCAACACTCCAGCCAGGTGCCAGCCCTGCACAGTTTCAGCTTGTGTCCACTAGGCCCCGAGCTCAAAGCGCACGAGGCCAGCGTTGGTCCAAACCTACAGGACTTAGACAAAATGAAGTCACTTGTCCCCTATGCGGGTGGCCAGGCAACCTCCAATGGCATCCGAAGCTACAGCCATGACTGCGCTCTTGGAGCATAAAGTCTCCGCTGGCTTTGATCTTCGCCTCCCCGGCTGCACAGAGCTGACAGTCAGCTGCGTGGCAGTCCCGCTTTCATTTGTCAGACACGCGTTTCCTAGTGTTGCGGAGCAGGCAGTACACCTGTACTGCCAGCATTTACAACGCCTTGCTCCGGGATGGCATTGATTTGGGACGGGTGAAATACAAACACAAACTAATTAAACACTGCATAATGGAGCCCTACAGGAACACGGTAGAAAAACAAATAAACACGAGTGCAGCTGGTGCGGCGATCGTACTACCTCTGCCTTCGATCTACGGGCTGGTGACATCAAATTATAAATACTGAAAACGCTCACACATTGCTGTTGATCACATTGGAGGCATAATGGAAATTATCTGGTTAATTAAGGGGAGGTTTATAAAATATTTATGTGTGCATATGCATATAATTCACTTCCTCGGACACTGGGCGCAGCACAGCAGGCAGGGCCACTTTGGTCCATTTTTCTACCTTGCGGTGGTGGGGAAATTCCGGAGGATTTGGGATTGGAAGGCTCCAGGCTCCCGGGAGCACTTCCCGGCCCACCGCCTTCCCGGGAGCCAACCCCCCTACTGTCTTTAAGTACTACTCTGAGATACTGGCCATCCGAGTCCCTCGATTCTGGGCCTTTTCCTTCCCCTGTTTCCCTGGAGTCTCTCTGCATCTCCTCCCGCGGCTCCACTTGGCCGTCTGGGCTGAGTACAGAAAAGGGCATGACCTTTTTCAGAGCTGGGATAACGATTCCTTGCTATTTAGAAAACCACCCCTCCCCCCATAATGATAATGACCAAGTAAACTTTCCACCAGACTTTGAAAACAAGTCAACTTGGTTCAAATGTGCTTTGTTCACCAACCCTTCCCCTGCCCCAGCCTTCTCCAAGCGGGATTCCGGCAGTCATTCGCGGTTAAGGTGCCCAGGAGGCACCAGAGCTGTTTTCTTATTGCCTCTCCATGGAAGCCTGAGCTTGGCTTGGTAGGACAACGCCAGCCCAGTACCCAAGGGTGGGGGAGGGGAGACGGCCACCTGATCATCACAGCCGCCTCAACCCCATCCCTGGCTTGGAGACCCTGGGCACCCCGTACAGCTGTGAGCTCCTGCGCAGCTCTTTGCTGCCTGGGACTGTTTGGTACTTCACTTGCTGTTGCCCAGCCGGGTGGCTTCCTGGGTCCTGCTGGAGAATGCTGCAATGTCCTAATGAGTATTTAACAAGACTCATAAATCAGGGCGCTCGCATTGTGGGGGGAGGGACTGGCCAGGGTCCTCTGGAGGCTGAGCTGTGTCAGGGTGTCCAGCCTCCCCATCTGGACAGCAAAGAATGGCCATTTTGAAAGGCAGAGGAAGAGGCCATGGTGCTACCTGCTGCAGCCATGAAACTGGTCTGTGTTGCCCTGTCCTCGGTGTTAAAAACAGGTTCCCTGTGGTGGCTTCAAGGAGTGGGCAGTCCCTTTAAATGCTTTATCTTCTTCTTCAGAGCTAGGACATTGGAGCCTCAAAACAGTGAAGAATTATCTTATAATAAATAAAACTGTAAATGAGGATGATGTTTAGTTTGTTTAATTTCATCCTTATGTAAATATGCTGTGGTCGTGATAATGGCAGGGGAGCAAAGACTCACTATACTGAAGGGCTGGCTACAGAAAAAAACACGGTCTTTCTCAGAGCTGGGATAGCGATTCCTACTAAAAACAAACAAACAGAAAACACTACCCCTCCCCCGCATAATGATAACCAACAAGTAAAGTTTCCATCAGGCTCTGCAAACAACAGTCAATTTGGTCCAAATTTGCCTTGGTCACTAACCCTTCTCCAAGCCCACCAGCAGTGGCTGCGGCCTCAGGGCAGTCTCCCCTCTCCAACACAGACCCTTCTGCCTCCCTAGCCGAGGTCCAACACTGGATGGAGCCCCGGACACCCACGGGTGCCCATAGAGGTCCACGTTCTAGTCAGAGGGCGCGAGTGCGCCCAGAGTCCGGGCTACACAGCCAGGGGTCTTGGTCAGCTGCCACTGTAGAGTTGCACGCGGCCGCGCTGGAGACTGGGGCTAACACTGCCCTAGATCCATGAGTGGAGGTCCTTATGAAGCACCGGGATTCCAGACCCAAGCCCGGAGGCCAACAAGGGGGAGCTCGGATCAGGCCGCGCAGCGACCCCTAGGTCTGGGTTTGCATCCCTGGGCGGCCCTGCCTCTGTCTCAGTGATGAGGGGGTAGCGACAGGAAGGGGAAACGCTCCCCCTAGGAGCAGCCTCCAGAGCCCGTGGTTGGGCGGAGCCATCTCCGTGCCAGGTAGGGACAGTACTTAAGGGTCTGGGAAGTGGGCCTCTTCTGGTTAGCCCATCCAGAGCCACAGGGCTGAAGGTCATCGGTTTTCCACGGCTGACCCTGACCGCTGGAGCTCCAATGCCCATTCTCCTCTGGTACCCAGGGGGGCGCAGGACCCAGTTACTCCGTCCTACTTGTGCAGCTCCTCTCAAGCCAGCGTTAGGACGTGGGATCCCCAAGTACTGAGCTGATGAGCTAGACCTGCATTAAGAGGATGTTCAAGTCAGGCCCAAGGTTCCTGGCCAGAGCCTCTCTCCTGGCTCAGCTGTCTAGACTTCCTTCACCCTACTTAATCATTTGTTGATTTAAAATGAGTAGAGGGCTGTGGGAGGACACTCTCCAGGGCAAAGCAAAGCCTTGAAGTTCTTCCCCTCCTCCTCCCCAGTGGGATGCTCTGGAGGCAGTTTTCTTTCTGCCTCCTAGTCCTCTACATGCAACTTTTCTAGTAAGGAGCAAGGGAAGGGAGGAGGTAAGCTAAGTTGCCCAGGATCTGCTAAGATCCCAGCCCACAGCCCTGAACAGAGAATGGCCACATTTGCTGTTCTGCCACCTTCCCTGGGGTAAGTCCAGTCCTTTCTAGTTCCCTCTCCATAACTGGCTAATCCTCAGACTAGCTTTCAGGAAGGGTTTTCTCCCTCACCTTCCAGGTGTCTCCTGGTATCTACAATAATTTCAGGACCTGAATGGAGGTAATACATGCAGGGCATGATGAGGTGGCAGGGCTGGGCTGGTGAGGGTCAGGACAAAGCCTGCTGCCTCTGTCTCCTTCCACCCCCACCAGGTTTTGATTGTTACAATGTGACAGAAATCAAGGTGGGCCTTTGCTGGTAGGAAGGGAAGGAGGTGATCAATCCTTGTTGCTGAATTCTGACACTGGCTTACATTTCACCTTACTCTCCTGGTCACACAAGAGGGCTTATCTCACCTCTGTTTACCTGTTGCCCTGAAATGTGACACTGCAGTTTGCTAAATGGGACAGAGGTGGAGCTAGCCCTTTGGTTTGTTTTGGATGTAGGGAATAAGATGTTGGGGGTGCCCGGAGGTGGGTTGGGGAGCAGGAGGAAGCTGTGGTTAGGTACTTCCCAGAGTAAGACTGGCAAGTGCCCACCCCTGCCCCCCAAGTCTGTCACAGCAGGAAAGGACCCAGGCATTTTCAGGGGGTTTCTGGAGAGAGCTGGGGCTCCTGGAGGAGTGAGAGTCAGAGGCATGAACAGGAAGAAAACCTAATCTGAGCAGAAAAATTACAGTTGCATTACAAAGCTGGTGATGACTAATTACTACTGTGGGCAGTGGTTCTGTCTGTCCTCAGACCCCAACATGAGGAAACAGGAGATTTTCTGATGCTGCGGGAATCCTTGGGCTTCAGTGATTCTGGCAAATTGTTCAGGGTACGGGTACCAGCAGCAGAGCATGCTAAATACTGGGCCCAGAGGTCAGCCTCCATCCCGTGGCTCCTAATGGGCCCAAATCGAGGACAAAACTCGAGTCCATGAATAAAATTTCTGTGGGGTCCAGTGTCCTGAACTGGGGCAGTAGGAGGTCCGCTCTGGGTTCTGGTTGCTGCGTGGGAAATGCAGTGCAAAGTGACCCCAGAAAACCCATAAGGTATCCTGGATGTGCTCCCCACCTGGGTCACCAGGACCAAGCCAGCCAGTGAAGCTCAGGGCTGCCTACCCCACCTGTCCTGGCATAGGGAGAGAAGGAGGACCATGCATTCCACCCTAGAGAGGCCAGGCCCCCCCCGCGACCTGGAGCCAACCAGCCATGCTGCCCAGGCCCAGTTGGCCTTCTTTCCTCCCGGCTGAGGATGGAGAGAGAAGAGGGACGTCCTGTCCCCAGCCAGGTCGCAGAGCCGCTTCAGGCCAGCGTGCTGCACACAAGTTTACCTACATCTGCACACCTAGGGGACAAAGGAGGGACACCCAAGCCACGCTGGCTTCTCCCAACGCCAGGTTGGGAATCTGGAGCACCGGAACGTTTCCCTCCCGCTGCTTTGATGCTGTCTCTGTAAAGAAAAGATCTCAGAGCCCTCAAGAACCTACTACCATACACGGCATCTGCTTCCACCAGCAAGTGGCTTCTCAGCTAGGGTTCCCTTTCTCAAAGTTTCCACAACAGAGAAAGCCTGCAGAGTTCGGCCTCTTCCCGCTTCTCCAAGTGCAGCAAGGCCGGTCATTGACAGAGACTTAATACCTTTTGGGTGCCTCTGGGGCGCCACGACTGCGTCAAGCGATGCCGGTTCAGTGGCGCACCGAGGGCACCTGGGTGCAATGCTGCCAAAGACGTCCAGGGACGCAAAGGCAGCACAGACTTCGGAAAGGAGGCCGCTCCCTGTCGGCTGTCACCGCGCCCAGGCCAGCCCCAACGGTAGAAAAGCAGGAGTCGAGATGTTTTTATGAAACAGCAGACACACCTCGGCTGAGAAACAGCAAACCCCGGTGTCCGACAGCTGTAAACTGGTGTCGACAGGTTGTCAGACAGCCGCGGGGGCCGGTCGGGAAAGAGCTCGCGGCCGCCGGCCCGCAGCCGCTGCCCCGCCGCTCGAGCGCCCACCGCGGGCGGAGGTGGCCCGGCCCGCGCGGGGCACCACGTGCTCGCCGGGAGGGGCGAGAGAGGCCGGCGAGGGCGGGCGGGAGGCTGGGAGGGGACGGGAGGGGAGCCGGGGGCGGGGCTAGCGCTCAAGGGGATGCCAATCAAAGCATCAACTTCAAATTGTGTCTGAAAACCCCGCCGCCGAGCGGAGGGCGGCCGCCGTAGTCGGCGCGGGATCGCGGATACAGGCGCAGCCGGGAGCCGGGCGCCAACGAGTCCTGGGTCGAGGATCAGCCACCGGCCCCTGCCTCCGGGCCGGTCCGAGCGCTCCCGGCCCCGCAGCCCGCTTCCCACGGCCGCGCCTCACCCCTGCCCTTCGCCTCCCTTCCCCGCCCCTTTTAATACTTCCTCGCCGCCGCTGCCGCCGAGTCCGCGGACATGTCCTTCCCGCAGCTGGGCTACCCGCAGTACCTGAGCGCCGCGGGGCCTGGCGCCTACGGCGGAGAGCGCCCCGGGGTGCTGGCCGCGGCCGCGGCGGCAGCTGCCGCCGCCTCGTCGGGCCGGCCAGGGGCAGCGGAGCTGGGCGCAGGCGCCGGCGCGGCAGCGGTCACCTCGGTGCTGGGCATGTACGCGGCGGCCGGACCTTATGCGGGCGCGCCCAACTACAGCGCCTTTCTGCCCTACGCCGCAGACCTCAGCCTCTTCTCGCAGATGGTGAGTGCGCCCGGCAGCTGCGCGCCTTTCTCGCCCCAGTGGCCTCTCTCCTTTGGCCCTGGCGCCCCGGGCAGGGGGCTCGGGCGGCGCGGCGCGCGGGAGGGAGAGCGGCGGGCGGGCGGAACCGGCTGGGGCGAGGAGCGCAAGCGGCCCTACTCGCGGGTCCGAGGAGGCGGGGGCCTGGGCAACGTAAAGGGGGCCGGCGGGCAATGGCCCAGCCATCTGCCAAGCAGGCTGGAGACCCCGCCGCAAAGGGGGTCTCGGCAAGAGTCAAGAGGCCGCAGGAGCAGGCCCGGGGCGCGCGGCCCACGCTGGAGGTAAGGGCCCAGCTAGTTCGGTGCCCTGGCTCGGCGGAGGCGGCGGAGCTCCAGCAGCTCGGCCCGCTTTTCCAGGAGTCTCCTCCGGCCCGCGGGCCCGCTCGCGCGATCTGCGCGGCGCTGGGTTGCACTGGGGAGACGTGGTTTCTCCCTTTCTGGTGGAACTCAAATGGTCGTGTTCGAGTTTCAAGCGGGGTAAATGCTGTCAAAATCAACGTAGCAATGGCGATCTGACGGGCCTTAAGGAGGCTTTTAATGGTGTGTGTGCAAAATTGAGATTTAGGGGAAAAATTAAGTTGAGATATTCTTTGGCGTCTAAAATGGTGTTTGCTTTGACTTTCTAAGTTGCCAAAGTTTTCATTTCATTTGCACCGAAAGAAAAGCACTTTTCTTCTCTGCTTACATAATGGAGGATTAAAGAAAACAGTGTCCCTGGGTTTAAAAAAAAATGGTGTCCTCTTAGTCTTTGGTCCCAGAGGGTGTCAGATGTGGAGGCGGGGGCTGTGAGGGGCACGGGCCAGGCTGTCGATCCGCAGGATCTATTTTCCTTGGTCTGATGCAAGGTCGGGCTGAAACTTGGGCTGCTGGTGCTATGCGCCCCGAGCGCGGGGGCAAAAACGCACCCCCCTCTTGCGCTGCTGCCGGTTGGATATCGCAGTTTTCAGGTACCCCCAGATCTCCCCACGCCCTAAAGAAGAGAAGAAATAAACACCCGCTAACCTTCCGTGCGGCCAGTAGATTTTCCTGTAACTTTTTCTTGTACTTTTGGAAAGAAAGCCTGTTTCTCTGAAAGCGGCCCCAGCCGCCTTTTAGATCTCTTGCTATCGAAAAAGATCAGCTCCCATTTTGTTCCGGCGGCCCAGAGGCCGAGCAAGCGATGAGAGATTTACAAGGTATCCTTTCAAAAAGAATTCCCAGCAGAGACGAAACCGCAACGTCTTCTTTGCCATCACAAACAAAATCATTAAGAAAGAGCAAAGTATATTTTGTAAAGATTAGGCAAAAACGAAATCTGGCTAAGGAAACCTTTTCTATGTGGCGTGGACCACTGAACTAATTACTCGAAGAAATCTTCTGCTCCTTACAACTTTCTCAGAGTTCAGAACCTTCTTCTGCTGATAGCAACTGGATGGTTGGTTGTATTCAGAGGATTAGAAATTTTTACAGAAATTTTGAATGCAGATGCGTGTCATTTGGGACCCCCTTGTGTTTGCGGGGGAGGGAGGGAGCTATATTGAGAACCTGCTCCCATTGTAGTAGGTTGGGGAAGGCAGAGGCTCGGTTTTTCAATAAGGGGGCACTGCAGAGATTCTCCCTCCCTAAGGTGTGTGTGTGTTTCCTTGGTGGTCTCCAGTAGGGTTTTGGAAAGAAAGCCTAAATCCAAACTCAGATACAGGGCCTAGAGTTCCAAGCTGTTAGGACGAGGGGTTTGGAAGTCAAAAGATAAAATTGTGAGTGAATATCAGTCTGGGCAATTTATAGTAATAATGAGGCCTAATGAGGTTGTTAGAAAGATAAAATGTTATTTACCAAAAAACCTGATGGGATAATTTGACTCGCTGTGTTTTACTACTGATGATAAAAAGAATATTGATTGCAAATAAATCAGGGCCTCTAAATGCCTGCACACAGTTTGCTGCTTGCTATGCAGATCAAAGTCAAACTTCAGAGACAAAGTAGAAGAAGAGGCCCTAGAAACCGGTTCAGCGCGTTGCGGCTGGCACTGTGGCCCTCCCGTTAATATTTTACAGAATAAGCCCTCCTTTTGTGTTTAAAAAAGTGTTTTTGTTATTGTTGTCCATGATGGCCAGGATTAAAATTTTAAACTACCTGTCCCTACTATAGACCTTCAATCAAATGTGGGCAAGCCATTATATGCAGATTTATCTGCAAGCTAAAATGAGCTGTGCTTCCATTTTAAATTGCTTGCTGGTTTGGGCCTCGAGAAAATCCGGACAATTTATTTTGTTTGACCCCCTCAGGGTCGGAGGGTGGGGGCATAGGCTTGCAGTTTTTCTCTTCTGGAGTTGCTGTTTTATCGGCCTAGTTAAGAGGTTTTCCCCTCCAGCTAATGTGAGGTAAACTTGGAAATCCGGCTTCTGGAGTTGTTGTAGAGTTGGAGTGGGGGACCCTGAGAGACCTGGGGAAATTCTAGGAGCCAGGGCTCCCACTGAGAGAGGCCAGTATTCTAGAACTTTTCTTGAGTGACAGAAAAGCTGTCCACAATCATTTATAAACGCAATTCCTGGAGGCAGCTCCTGATCTGACTCCCTGCCCCCCCCCTTCCACCTCCGGTGGTGGTGAATTGGGGCCTTTTGCCCTTCAACGGACAGGACAGGAGCAGCTGCCCCTGACTTTTCCCTCAGTTCTGGAGACTTATCTCTCTCTTTCTCTCTTTCTCCACCCCTATTTTCTTTCTCCTCTCACGCTGGGCCGCATGGACACAGGGCTCACAGTATGAACTTAAGGATAATCCCGGGGTGCACCCTGCCACCTTCGCTGCCCACACGGCTCCGGCCTACTACCCCTATGGCCAATTCCAGTACGGGGATCCCGGGAGGCCCAAGAACGCCACGCGCGAGAGCACGAGCACTCTCAAAGCCTGGCTCAACGAGCACCGCAAGAACCCCTATCCCACCAAGGGCGAGAAGATCATGCTGGCCATCATCACCAAGATGACCCTCACACAGGTCTCCACCTGGTTTGCCAACGCTCGCCGGCGCCTCAAGAAGGAGAACAAGGTGACGTGGGGCGCACGCAGCAAAGACCAGGAGGACGGCGCTCTCTTCGGAAGTGACACAGAGGGCGACCCCGAGAAAGCCGAGGATGATGAGGAGATCGATCTGGAAAGCATCGACATCGACAAGATCGACGAGCACGACGGCGACCAGAGCAACGAGGACGATGAGGACAAGGCCGAGGCGCCACGAGCGCCCACAGTGCCAACCGCCCTCGCCCAGGACCAGGGATCGCCACTCGCGGCCGCCGATGCGCTGAAGACCCAAGACTCGCCTTTAGGCCTGGCCAAGGAAGTCTCGGAGCCCGGTAGCACGCGCCTGCTAAATCCCGGCGCGGCGGCGGGAGGCCTGCAGGGCGCGCCGCACAGCAAGCCCAAGATCTGGTCGCTGGCTGAGACAGCCACTAGCCCCGAC
The DNA here is from genome assembly GCF_036850995.1 of Saccopteryx leptura. Classification (NCBI taxonomy): domain Eukaryota; kingdom Metazoa; phylum Chordata; class Mammalia; order Chiroptera; family Emballonuridae; genus Saccopteryx; species Saccopteryx leptura. The sequence goes on along the minus strand of NC_089503.1, from coordinate 131,164,091 downwards.
GGCGCGCCCAAGGCCTCGCCGCCACCCTCTGGCCCTCCCGGCGCTCATGGGCCCCCTGCGGGCGCGCCGCTGCAACACCCTGCCTTTCTGCCCAGCCACGGACTGTACACCTGCCACATCGGCAAGTTCTCCAACTGGACCAACGGCGCCTTCCTGGCGCAGGGCTCGCTGCTCAACATGCGCTCTTTTCTGGGCGTCAGCACTCCCCACGCTGCTCCGCACGGCCCGCACCTGCCCGCGCCGCCACCGCCGCAGCCGCCTGTCGCCGTTGCCCCGGGAATGCTCCACGGTGACAAGGCCTCAGCCCGCAGCAGCCCAGCGCTCCCAGGTATGGCGTTAGGAGCATACTTCCCGTCCGGGGCCGGGAGTCCGGGGCCTGGGCAAGGCGTGGGGGCGGAGGGCACCGGCTCAGGAGGGTGAGAGATAGTGTCCGACGAGCCTGGTTGAGCAATAAACTTCGCCTGAATTCGGGGAGCCAGGCCAAGGCCCTCGGTCTCTCCCCAGTGAGTTGTGCACCAAAGCCAGCCGGGCGGAGGAGGGGTTGTTTTTCTTGGAGACCCTGCCCCAGCAGCAGGAGCCAGTAGGGTGAGAAGGGGACCTGCACACCTCTGTCCCCGCCCTGCCCCCAATATGTCTTCTAGTCCTAACTCTGCCTCTCCCTCTCCCTCGCAGAAAGAGACATTGTCCCAAGGCCGGACTCGCCACCACAGCAGTTAAAGTCGCCCTTCCAGCCGGTGCGCGACAAGTGAGTGCCATTTGCTTTTACTTCTGGGCAGGGGAGGGGCAGGGCCGGTTGGCGGTAGGGTCGCGCAGTCAGTGTGGAAGGGACGCTGTCCACCAGCACAGGGCGGCGGGCCAGCTGGGTCCACCCGGGTTTCTCCCGAGCCGGGAGCCACGCGGGGCAGGCGATCCCGCCCTTATCCCCTTCCACCCTCCCCCGGGCGCTCGGCAGGCGGAAACGGCGACGCTGGGTCCCAGTGTTCATTTTCTGACAGTGCCTTTGCCTTCTTGTCTTGCTGTGTTTTCCCCGCAGCTCTCTGGCCCCGCAGGAGGGAACGCCGCGGATTCTAGCAGCCCTCCCGTCCGCCTGATTCAGGGTCTTCTTTTACTTTTGAGGGGAGGGGGAGGGGGGAGGAGTTCGGGAGGGAGGGAACGAGGGAGGAATTAAGACAAATATTTCAGACTGGTGTAAAGGACAAAAACATGGCAACGACGTCAACGACTCCCATCCATCGCTTTCTGCAGCAAGGGGCTCATCCCGGCAGAGCTTGCGTCCAGGCAGCTGGCCTCGCCCGCGGCTGGGCTCGAGTGGCTGTCACCACGCTCTGGTTGACTATCGGTTTGGTAAATGCCCCCACGTGCTTGTGTCTTTTTTTTTCTCCTTTCTGTATATAGTGTGATTTCAGATTGTAAATAGCGCGTCAGCGAACTTGTCTAAATCATATATTTTTGTCTAATAAACTAAATGAAATGAGGCCGCTGCTCCTGCTGCTTGCTGTTTACGGCTGTGGGTCTCTGGAGTCCTGGAATTCTGGCCGGGCCCGAGTGCCTGTAGCTTGGGGAGGAGAGGCCCTTCAGAAAGTTTCCACCCAGTAGGTGGGTATTTCTCAGTCTTTTTTGGTTGTTGAATTTGTGATGTTAGTAGGGTTGTTTCTTGTTGGCAGTTGGATTCTTAACAACTCTCACACAAATATTTGGGACACGCCTTTCTCAGGACATAAAATGAGTTCGATTTTTAGGCTGTTTATAAAACGATTTTTATAAAGTGGACCACAGTAGGGAAAAAAGGAATTTCTAATCGTGCCCCCAAAGGAAAACTTCAAATTTGAAATCAATTTATACCTAGTTGTCTCAACAGTGCATCCTGGCGTCAGGGCATTCGTGGGTAGAATGAGGACATAATGGAGTATGAAATTTTGCTTTGAATGTATTTTTACTTATTTGGTTAAATCAAACGTAGAGAAATTGGAAGACTTTTTTTAAAAAAAAAACCCTCCTGATGGAGGGCACAGAGGCAGTATGGGGTGCGAGGCGGAGTGTTCTCTCGGCTTGTGAGCTAGGGGGCTCTGTAGTGGTGGTGGGCACAAAAAAGAGGCGGCGGCTTTGGTCTCCCAGGAACGCCCCTTTTAAACTGCTGCGCCCTCGACTGGCTGTGGAGCAAATGAACCCCCAGAGGCTCTAAGCCGGGCTTGCCGGCTGCTGAGAGTGAGGTGAGGAAACAATGCCGGCCAGCTCTGGCTTTGCGTGCACGCGGAAGAGCAAGGGTCCAGGAGGCTCAGGGACCGCGGCGCGCTCCGAGCGTGAAGCGCCACAGCAGCCTGCACTTCAAACCAGGGAAGGCACAGACGACTTGGTGTTGATTTTGGGAAAACCAAGAAAGCCAACATTACTAAAACTGCCAGTGAGCGAAGGGGGTGAGCTGCGGGGGAAGCTGTGCAGTGGGAAGAGGCCGAGTCCCCGGCGTCGTACAGGACCTCCCCCACACCCCACCCTCGGGCCTGATCCACGCCCTGGAGCCCCTTCAGCACCCGCAGTCCCGGGCTACTAGTGGCGGCTAGGGTTGCTGCTGTTTGCCTCTGGCTCCTTTGCTGCCGGCCAGGGAAAGGGGGCGACTCATTCTGAGGGGGTTAGGTTGTCACCCCACTCTGGCACTCGCGTCCTTCAGCCGCTCCCTAGTCCTGCTCCGTCCGTTTAGATGAAAGGTCCCCTTCCCGCTTCAGGGAGGCGGCGCATGGGACCCGAAAAGGACCAGCCTGGACGTTTGGCTGGTGGAGGTGCGCGACGGGCAGGGGTGTGGAGCCGCAGGAGGAACAGAGCCCCGGAGCTGAGCTGAAGGCCGGCTGAGGCCGCGGTGGAGCCGCTTCCACGTCTGAATGGACGTGCTCGAGGCGCCCTCTATGGGCCGAAAGCAGAATGGGGCCCTGACGGCGGCGCGGATCTCGCTCTCCGGGCGTGGCGTGGGATCTGGAGGTGCTGGACCTTGAGGATGCCCTGGGCGCAAGCCTTGATTTGCGGTGCTGAGATTTTTCTGTGTTCTTGGGCACCACCCACTTGTTTGAATGTTGGGGGTGCGGTGCCTGGCCTGCAGGATGAGGCTGCTGGAGTTTGAGGGGAAGGAGTTGGTGCTAGGCCAAAGCGACCAAAATGCTGGTCATTTTCATTGTCTTGGGTTGGACTTGCGAGTTTAGAGAGGAGTTCCTCGTCTGTCTTCTATGCTAGGGCTTCGGAGGTCACAGCCCTATGTTCTCTATTCCAGAGCTCTTGGTGACTCTCATCCAGTGGTGTCCAGTGCCTCTGAGGAGGAATTGTGAGTCCTAGGCCCAAGGACATGCTGCTTTGGTATCCAGTGTGCTGGGAGACTCCTTTGCCCTGGCTTGCTTCCATTCTTTCTCCCAAATTCCAATAGGGTGTTCTATTCAGGCATCTGCTGCTTGCCCACTTTATAAATCCATTGGTCTTTTTTTTAATCCGATACATTTGAGATCCCCGGTGCTGTCTCTTAGGTGGCTTGGCCAGCAGATGCTCACCCGCAAGGCTCCAGGCCTCAGAACCCAATGGCCCTAGAAATATGGGTAGGTTTCCTCCTGGAGACTAGAGAAGCTTCCTATACAAAAAAGTCAAATCGTCAGCTGCAGAATTATTTTTCTCTAAGGAAAAGCTAGAAATGAATTTTTAATCGAGCATTGAAGAGCACTTTTTTTTTGTTCTTTGTGTGCTATTTGTTTACATCTTTTCCAACCACACAGATATCTAGGTGTGTGTAGCCTGGGGGCTTGTGAGTCCCACGGGAGTTCCTGTGCACACAGCGTTTCAGCTCCTAAAATGTCTGGGAGTAGACATAGGACCTTCACGCATGCACACACACACACACACACACACACACACACACTTTTTTCTCCTATAGCCAAAGCAGAAGTTCCTCTAGATTTCTGCATGTATAAAGGTGCTGTCTCACTCTCACTCTATCTCTGCCCAGGGACAGTTTCAGAGGGAGCAGTAGTCCTGTGATCTGCAAGGAGGAGCCTGAGCCCAAAAAGGGGTAGAGGTGAGGGATATCCACAGGATTAAGGTTTGCATCTTGGAGCCCCCTCCTCTGAGGGCAACAGGCTTCTTACAGAAAGGACACCTTGTATCCAGGACAGAGGATTTCTCCTTTGAGTCTTGCTTCCATTCAAGGGGAAGGGTAAGAAATCTGGTTGGGTCGGAGACCCTCTTATTTCCTCTCCAGCCCAGGCTGGCACCAGGTGACAGGATCATCTGAGGCCCAGCCCTTCTCATCAGCTTCCACTAATTCCTGGCCTGAGGACTTCAGGAGTGGGCCCAGGCCCCGCCCCAGCCTTGACCTGCAGGAGTCTCTGAAATCTCTGCTCCTACAATCCTTCCCTCCCCCCTCCGATCAATTATATTCCCCAGCACATTTATCTCTCCTGCAATATGGAGAATTCATATTCATATCTCGGTTTTAGTGGTCTGACACTGATTAATGTCATACGCACCATGGCTCCGAGGGGCGCGCCACCCTGATGAATCATGCCCTATAAAGTTTCAATCGTCCTTGTAGATGGGACTCTACCAGAGAGCTAGGAAGCTGGAGAGGGAAGGTGGGAGGAGGGAAAGAGGGGGAAGGGAAAGGAAAGAGAGAAGGCATGGTGGGCTGTGATTCCCAGGGTGCCTTTGGCCCTTTGTGGGTGACTCAGGAACCCTGAACCCTTTGCCAGAACCCTTTTCTCCAGCTGGGCACTTCAATTCTAGTCCTTTGCAGCATCCCTCTTCCCTTCCCTTTTAGATGGTTCTAGGGGCTGCCTGGCCTCCCGAGGCAGGGTCAGGGTTTGGCCAGGGCTGCCAGGTGGAGATCCTGCATTTATGGGCAATGATGTGGGGAACTGGAGCTCTGAATGCTTTCCAAAGTGACAGGGCTGTTTGCCCACAGGAATATGGTTTGATTTGGGCAGACCAAGTTGAGGGGTCAGAAAGGAGGTAAGAAAGCACAGCCCAAGGAGGCTTGTGGGGACAGGTGGAGTTCTTGAAGGTTTAGGGTACCTGGACCTTGGGGATTTGGAAGGCCCTTAGAGCACCTTGGAGCATCGCCTGTGCTGCAGGGGCTATATATATCACAGGACCCAGCACTATGACAGGAGTCGGCTGGGGGTCTCAGGCTCCCAATACTGCAGTAGGAAAACTTTGGGGTACCTGACACTGAGCTCAGGCCCTGTGGCCCTGCAACTTGCCAGGTTATTGTTGGGGGTGTATTGGGGGAGCCTTGCCATATCTAGCTGGCCCAGATTTGGCTCCAGGTATAGAGGGGCAGGCAGGGGTGGAGTGACCCTGGGTCTCTAATCCAGGGTGAATGGTCAGGAGACAGCTAAGAGGTAGGGGTCTGTGTGCTTTGAAAGTGATAGCTCACAGCTGCCTGAAGATGTCCCTGAGCCTGGATGGAGGGATCACCCTCCTCCTCCCCCTAACTTTCCTGGGCTATGGCTGCCCACCCCTAGGCATCAGATGAATATTCTCTAAGTAAAAAGTCCCCAGTGATCTGGTTCCCTCTCAGTTGGGGACAGAGAGCTTCACAGTTCTTCTCCAGCTCTGTGGAACCATGGGCTCTAATTATAGCTCTGGAGCTGAAGGCCTCAGAAAGTCATCCCGTGGGGACTGCTGGTGGCCTTTTGTGCCCCTGCTTCTGAAGCTGGATACAGATCCCTTTCCCTCCCAATAAGGATGACTGAAAATGGGCCCTCTGGGGGCAGCACAGATGCACTGGGCCTGGGGTCCACAGTACTGCTAGAGGCCCACAAAAATGTTTTAATTTTTTGTAAGATGAAAAGAAAAAATGAACTTTTAGGTGGAAGACAATGTGTTAATATATAACATCAGTATGCCTGTTTTTATACCAATGCAATTGTGATTTATTTTTTAACATTTGTTTTCAATGGAGGGAGATGCACACCACTCAGAAAAGTCACCTTGTGGCCCAGGAGACCCTGAATGGCCTAAAATTCTGGAATTGCCTTAAATGGGAAGTCAGAGAATGGAGGTGGTGGCTCTGAACTTGGGAGGGGCCCCGGCCTGGGTGACTTGGCCACCTTACATCCAGGAAGCCCGAACACATAGCTCTCAGCCAAGGTCTCTGTAGCCCCTCAAACTTAAGCTTGAACTGCACTCTGCAAAGCACGAGGCTGGAGGCAGCTTGGATCCCTCGCCCCTGCTCCCTGGGAGTGAAAGGAGGCACAGGCTGGGCTGCAAGGCAAGCAAGCAAAGGGCAGCAGCCCCTGCAGGAGCAAAGGCCAAGCTACCCCCTATCCCTCTGGGCGGGGCGAGCTGCTGTTTGACTTCTGAGGACGCCGCGGGTGTCTCTGATCCCATAATCCATTTATCCAGCGTCTTGAGCGCTCTGGCTGAATTTGGGGACACAATGGCCTGGGCTGCCACAGGGGTCTGGTTGGGGGATAGCGAGGCACCCGGCAAGTCTCCACCCAGCCTCAGGCAGCCGAACCTCATTGTCTCCATCCCCACCGTCCACACGGACCGCGCCCGGCCGCGAGATCTCGGGCTCCATGGCAGAACGCAGTGGTGAGAATCACGCCTGCAGTTTAAATCTTCTAAACCGAAGGGCTTTCATTTATTTATTCTATTTCAAGTAGCCCTGTGGTCCGGAGAAGGAGATCACTGGATTTCTCCGCAGCGCTTTTGTGGCTTGGGCTCTGGCGCTCCGAAGTGGGGCTCCCGGGGTGGACTCCTGGGCGGTTCCTGCCGCCGGACACCGGCAACAACCTAGCTGGTCACCTGCAGTCCAGGCCTGTCTTTCCTCCGTGTCTTTCCCTGTTTGCTTGTGTGTCGTTGCTGTAGCTTTACTTGTTACTGAAATTTAAACGTATGCTTAATTGCCAGGTCCTGGGTTAGCTGCAGCAATGTCTGAAAATATTAAATACATCTAGGAAATTGTGGGCAAGAGAAATTAAAAAGGTGCTTGCTGTATGGAATATTAAAAAGACCCTACAATGAAGTGATTAACATTTTTATGAATAAAATTAATCACGCATTAACTCTGCAGCTAGCACCTCCGAAAGACAGCCCCCTTCTTATACCCTCGAACTTGGGAAGCTGCCTTGGCCCTCAGCAAACCTGCAGCCTCTGGACACTGCAGAGTGCTTATGAGGGACGGTCAGGAATAGATACCGCAGTTTAAGGCAAGGAAAACAAAACCTCCCGAAACGCCAACACCACACAGAGGACAACATTAAAAAGCAACCATCTCTCCCCCCACCTTTAGCAACCCCTCAAAACAGGACAAAATTGCCGTGCTCAGCTGTGCAGGCGGGATGGTGTGGACCTGGTCGCAGAGGGCAGTGGAAGGTGAGCTGGAGAGCCGGGCGAGTCCCAGGGGCCCTGGAGGGAATTTCCTTCCGGGGTCCGCATCCTGGGCCAGAACTTCTGGCAAATCGGAGGGCGGGCCTTCGGCATTATTAAAATTTCCAACGTTCCCGATAATAAAGTGCGATTTCTCCTCTCCGGCCTCCCCTCGGCTCTCCCTCCTTTCTAATCTCTTGCCACTGCGGTTTTGGGACGGTTCCAGCGCGCTGTACAAAGGGGCGCGCAGGCATCTGAAGTGTCACCCGGCAGCTGTGGCCGCGAGCGCCTCTGCCATTTTGTCGGGGCGCCCAGCTCATGTGCGCGGCAGAAGGGGAATCAAAGCGCCGGTCTCCTCCGCTCCACACGTTCTTTTTCACCGCGGTGGCGACTCTCCGAGCTGAAGAACCAATAGAACCGTGGCCCCTGTTTGAGTTGATATATTAATATTTACTGAGGATTTGCAAGGTCGGGACTAAATGTCAGCAGATTGCTGGGGCAGTCCTGTGGGGAATAATTAAATCTCACAGCAGTTCAGCCTCTTAACATCTTTATTAATCTTTCCCGACGCCCCCCCCCAACCCCCCCCCCCCCCCCCCCCCCCCCGCAAAGAGTACGCTGAAATCTTGCTTTTGCAACCTTAGAGAAAATTCAGACTCAGGGTGTTAGTAAATAAAACGCTGCTGTAGATGTTTGCTTTGGAGACCTCGTGGCCCCTCCTAGGCAGGGAGGAGGGATAGCTCTGATGTGTGAATTACAGCCAAGCCGTTGTCATTCTCACCTGCCCTTCTATCAGGTTTATCCTGACCAATTTGCCAAACACAATCACACTGTTTCTGTGATTTGATCCGCACCCGAGGTCCACTCTGCCGGCTCAGGAGGCCTGCCTCCTTTAACATGATTACAGCATGCACTTTACTACAAGTTGGACAATTCTCTTTAATAAGCTTCATAATTAGTGTTGGGATGCCTCATTACAAGTCATAGCCTGTAGCAGTCCTAGGCCAAACGGCTCTCTGCAATCTGATTTATTTTTTATCAGGCAGCAGGAGCTGTCTGGAGTTTTTGTTTGTATAATGGGGACCTGCATCAGGCCCCCAGTGTAAAAATACCACCAGGAAATTAATTGCTTCTGTGTGGATCCACCGCAGATGTGTCCTGTTGATCAGAATGGTATATTTTTGACTTTGCTATCCTGCGGTGAGTTGTAAGAAAATAAAATGAAAGCCAGCAATGCAAACATATTAGCATCAATATAGATTCAGTCTGGCATAATTGAAAACATGGGGTTTCTGAGGAGGCTGGGCAGAGAAAGTCCAAGTTCCTGGTAAGACCTTTTCCTTCCTGTCCTATTCATAGAGTTCTTATTTATTTGTTTATATGTGCATGTATTTATTATTTCACTTCTAAGTGAAACCACCTCCTGGCAGACATGTGGCTGGAACTGCAGTTGGTTTCTGACGGAAATATCTACTTAAAGTAACATACACTCAGTGGGAGGGTAATCTACCCACCCCACGCCTGACACCAAGGCCTCTGGTTGAGGTCTGTAGTTTGGTGCCCTCACAACCATATGGGGACACCTGGAGAAAGGTGGGTCTCACTTCCTCATCCAGGCTCCACCGGAAGAGGTCTCAGGTGGCCTTGTGTGGGCAGGCCTTGCGTGCATTCCATTTCTGCATGCTGTGTGTGTGTGTGTGTGTGTGTGTGTGTGTGTGTGATGTGTGACTACGCTGAATGGATGGGTCTTTGTCATAGGCTCTCCGCACTGCTCCTGCCTCATATATAAATAAATGAAGAAGGCACCCTTCCTTCTTTCTGGCCTTTCATCAGACCACTTGATCCCTAAGTTCTGATGAGGTTGCAAATTACTCCTCCAACTGAGAATAGTTTAAGGATATTTTTAGACTAATCGGCCCCTAAATTAGAATTCATCACTGTATGTTCTGTTCTTGGCACTGGGCAGTTCACTGCTGGCTATTCCATATGGATCACTGTCACTGTGGTTTAGGATTGATTCCCATATTCCCACCTGTCTTTTTTAGAGGAGTTTCATGAGCCTCTCTCTGCATCTTTTTTTGAGGCTCGTGGAGGTCAGCAGTCTGGTTTTCTTGCTCAGCTCTCTGTTGTCCATATCGGGATGGATTTATAAGTTTCAGCTCTAATAACTCAGCAGACAACACCTTATTGATTGGGAAAAATAATGTAATGATGACAGTAAAACATTTTTCTTCAAGAAAATGAGCTGTTTCATGTGCAACAGAACATACCACTCAGACTTTCTGTGTGCCCGCTGAAGCAGCAGGTGTTTCTGCAGTGCCCAGAGTAAACACTAGAACCTTTCCCAGTCTGTTTGCAGTCCTGTGTATGGGAGGATGCTAGTGATCTCTCAGGGTACCATGATGTGCCATATTACAATGGTCTCATGGCTGAGCCTACCTTACTTTTCAGGTAGGGCTGGGCTCCCAGAATTTAGGGGTCAAGTGGCAGAGAGAAGAAGGGGCACATTTTCATTTATTTATGCCTAAGTCAGGGAGCAGCCCAGAGAATATATGACAAATATCTATTCACTTGGCTGAGTCTCACATGGAAAACACACATACACACACACACACACACACAAACACACGAGCATACAAGGTCTGCCTGCCCAAGGACTGCTTCTTTGTTTTCCTGAGAAGACAGAGGACAAGGCCGAAGTGGCAATACCTCCCCAGGTCCAGACAGAAAGCCCAGGGCAACCTGCAGTGGTCTGATTGGTGAGCTCAGGATGCTTCTCTCAGGTAGGTGTGTGTGTGTGTGTGTGTGTGTGTGTGTGTGTGTGAGAGAGAGAGAGAGAGAGAGAGAGAGAGAGAAAGAGAAAGGGAGTCCTAGAACTACATGGGACTACATGTCTCCTGGGTGACCTAACCTTTCTGTTTTCTTTCCTAGATATCTCTCACCCCCTTCACCTTCTGAGCGGGATGCAGTAGGACCCACAGGGGAGCATGTTAAAGTGCATATTCCCAGCAGGCCACTCTCCAGTCCCTGTTTCAGCAGGTGTGGGTGAGGCCCAGTAGTCTGTATTTAAATCCAGGTAATTCTGACACTGAGGGTGGAGCTCTCATTTAAGAAACATCCTGTGGATGCTAAACTGCAGTAAACAGCTTCTCTTAAAGAATCAGCTACAAAAGGCTCTCATATCACATTTCCTGGTTCATTAACACTTGAACCAGGCCTGGACTGAGGGTTCTAAAGGAGTTCGGAACCAAACAAGGTCATCTTTAATTATAAGAATTATTCAAGCTCTCAGAGGGAGGCAATCCTCTGGGTTACCCTTGCAATTTTGTGCCTCTTTACAGGCCGTTTTGGGCCACACTGGTTACTGCAAACACATTTGCGGCTGTGCAGAGCTGCCCAAGGACAGTAGATCTCTTTTGATATCCCACTGCATCCATGGCCAGCAGGGCCATTTATTAGTTCCCAGCTGTAAAAATGAAAACAATACAATGCTATCGGCCTCTGCTCATGGTGGGGCCCTAAATGCATGGCAGTTCAACATGAGTCACTCAGTAACAGCACTTCTGGGCCCCCAAGTTTCCAGACTGTCCATTACATGGCTCTCCCCTTTATTTGAGGGTAACTGATTATTTGTGCATGTAATTAACCTTTATTTGTGCATAACATTTTTTTCTTTTTTTTATTATTCATGCAACTGACAATTCAGAACGTAGATGGCCGTTACCCAGCCATAGCTCAATGGATGCAAGCTTGAGCGTTTCTTATCGGGCACAACCAAGCTGAGGATGTTTGATGGAAGCTGGTTGTATGGGGCGCCTAGGGTTACAGGGGTGACAGTCTGTTCTCTCAGTGCCTTCCGAGTGAAGAGGAGGGCTGAGTACTGACCCCAGCTGGCCCACCTGAAGGACCCTTCCAGGGAGAAGCCAAGATGGGTGGTGCAAGTTCGTTAGGACCCTGCACCCACTCTTCTCCTCAACACCTCCCCCCCTCCCCACCTTCGTTTAAAAATAAAAATGGAAAAAAATTCTTAGCCAAGTTTGAAACTAGCCTAATCTGGAGGGATGGAAGTTTATTTTCTCTGGGAGAATACTTCTTCCTGCTTCTAAGAAAGAATGTTTAATTAATGTATTTTTTTTAAACTTTAAGAAAGCCCTCAAAATTTCTTGGACATCAATTATCTGTTAAAAACAAACACCGTTTTTGATAAGCTACATATAAATGAATCAGAAACATGTGGTTTTGATTCTCTTTAAAAGGCTTACTTTGAACCCCAAATATTTTTAGAAAGTTTGAGGTGTTCAAAAGCTGTGCAGTTGAGCACACCCAGCCATAATTTTAAGGGGATGGACTCAATGCACATGTTTCTGATCTATTTACAATTATCAGAGTCAGCTCTTCATTTTGAGTCGCTTTTGATGTGCAGGAATGCCTCTGAGGCTTCAGAAATCTCTGTGTCTCCCGCCCGCTAGCAGCCAGCAGCAGAAGGGCGTGTCTCCTGAGCGTCCCATGGCCTTCTCCTACCCTAACATCACACATTGCCGGTCTTTAACTCACGCGTTTCAGGAAGTATCAATCTTGTAAAAATGACTTTTATTGTGTTAGGAACATGTTAATCTTGGAAGGAGAGGTGAGGAAACGTCAGGGCAGATGACAGTAACTGCTGACCTCGGGTTTGAGGGTGACGGTCATCATCGTTCAGATAGATGAAAATGTTCTCTGCAAATTCCACTGGTGGATGGAATTTCACTGATGTAATTCTAATTCTCATTTTGGTAAGCCAGAAATCAGTGCTGCGGCCAAGTGCTATGATAGAAGCGATTCAAAGGATGGGTAATTAAAACCTAGGATACCATTGTGCAGGCTAGAGGACTTCAAAATGCCTTCCTGTGTGTGCCTGTCAGCCATATATACATACTTAGGCTGACGGAGGGCACAGCAGTGAACCTGGTGTTATGCTCATGAGTACAAACTATTACCTTGGACCTAAGTGAAGATAACCAGAATTCCTGAAATTTAACAACCAATTGCTGGGTGCCAGGCGCTACTTGTAGTTTACACGTGGTAGGCAATTTAATCCTCAGATGAGGCAGTGAGGGTAGAGTTATTATTCATTTCATTTTAAATGTGAGGAAACTGGAGTGGGGAAGCACCACAAAGCCCAGGTTTCTCACCACCCTCTGGGCTGCCCAAATACAATCCCTCCACTAAAAAGAGAGGAGGTTTTGGCTCTTTCTGCCCTTCCTGGAGCACCGTGTATGCCTGTCTTCCTGAGGTTTTAGGGCTCCTTTTCTTTGGAAACTGCCCCGTAATTGTGCATCCATCTGGGAGAGCTCCCCATTCCACAATGAACCTTCATTACCTTTAGTTCCTCCACTAATTCCTGGGGATGGAGCTAGTGCATCCTAAAGCCAGTGTCTTTTCCAAATCTGATTGTAGTATTTCTGGCATTGGTAGACCATTGCTATTTTAATGATGTCTTTTTTTATACCTAAATAAGACAAACTGGCATATCATTTACCACATTCTATCTCTGGGAGAGAAGTCACTTGTTTTTCATGGGCACAGCCATTGCAACAGGGAGACCATGGTTCAGAAAATGTGCAGGACCTTCTAGCATCTTGGTTCCTCAGGTCTAGCTTTCACCAAGGGTAATGATCCTGTACCCTCCATGTCTTTCTTCCTGTGTCTTTGCCTCTCCCAAACCTCCTGTGGCTCCTCTCTCATAGCAAGGTGTACCTGAATGTGTCCAGGCTGCTTACAAGGCTCACTGGGAGCCAGTGAGGCAATGGCGCAGTCCATCCTAGAACATGTCATTCACCCCCATGACTGTCAGTATTGTTCTTTGATGTGAGAAATCTGCTGAACTTCCTAAATGGTACCTCAATTTTAGGAGCTTCTAGTTCAGGAAATGAAGCGTTCACGTGATGTTTGCATGTGCACAAGTGTGTGCATATGCCCGTGGTGGTGTGGAGAAGATGCAGACAGGAGGGATGGTCTTCATAGCTAATGTGGTCTGTGTGGCTGCCAACCCCTAATTTAAGCCCATAGACTCCTCTCCCCCATTCCTGTTTACCAGGGTAGAGCTGTGTTTACCTGGAGAAAGTTTCATATCCCAAACTTTCTGTGTCTCATATTCAAAAACTCATGGACTCCTTAAGGCACAAAAGACTGGTTTAAAGGTAAGAGAATGAACCCCACAAAGTTAAGTGAATGTTCTTAGGACCCACAAGTCTCCGTCCAAGGATAATAAGGAGGAAGAAGGCCCAGTTAGGGAACCGCAGTGGCTTTTGTGAGCACATGAACCTTATACAAGGACGCAGTAAACCCTGTGTCAGCACATCCCACAGGCTTTCACGGGGTGAAGATGCCTGCATTGACCGGAGAGGCAGAGAGGCCTGGGGGAAGATGTGGAGTGAGCTGGGTACAGATGCAGAGTCAGCTGCTTCCTCCTGGTCTTCAGGGCTTGGCCCACTCTTGGGGTTCAACTTCTACTACAAATGGACCCACCTGGTTTTCCTGTCCTGGAGTCAGCCTTCACCCCTGTGACTCTGGCCTGAGCCATTGAGTAGTCTTCATTTCAGTTAGAATTGGGCCAGAGTGACTGCCATCTGTGTCATCTTGGACTCCCGGCCTGAGCACCTCCTCGCCTGGCTAACTTTGTTGTTACGATGCTGGATCACCATCACCATGGTCCGGATCCAGGTAACACCACCTTTGTGCCCCGTGGCATGTGAATGGCTCTCATTCCTGAAATACTGAGCCTCCAGGACATTCTCACTCAGACGGACTTTACAAGGACTCAGCTTCTAGTGACTGCTTTGTTTCTGGATCAATACTGAGCTCAGTGTTTAAATGTTTGAAGGCCTTTGGTATTCAGCTTTCCCTCTGAGGTAGACCTTCTCAGGTAGGACCTTTCTGCACAGCAGAAGCTGGTGCCTTAGGAGTGGATCCCGAGTATGTGATGACACCACCCCAGTTTTCCTCATTGTGTGTAGTTGTACGTTATGCAAAATGTCTTTAAGATGGTTTTGAATACCCTTGTGTTCAAGAACGACACGAACTTTAGCTAAATTAATTCCTTAGTTATTGTGGTGGGATAGGAGGTAAAGAGGGGAACAGAATGAGAAAGCAGTGAGTTCCAGCCTGCTGAAATCGCAGAGGCCAGGAGCTCCCTGGAGCCACGTGGGGCTGGGAGGTGGAGCTAAGCGAGAGGTGTGTAGAGGCAGAGCATTCGTGCCCTTCCCTAGGACTGCCCTGCACAGTGTTGATCTTTCACATGCCCAGTGACCACATTTGTGCCATGCTCCCTCCCACTTACCGTGCGGAATTCCTTCTCAGAGTACTTTGCTTTCTGGGCCCATTACAACAGTATTCTGAGGGGATTTCCCTGAATTTTAAACAGGAACACATGACTTTGGAGACTAGGCTGGCTGGTTTCACTTCAGAAGCGTCGTGGGCTTCCATGTTGGAGCAGCTGTGGCCCGTTCTGTGGTAACTTTCCAAGAGCCTGCGGTGGTCGGCCCTTTTTCTAATGGTGGGAAAACACATTAAATACAATTTGTTACTTGCGTTTCGCCCCGTTCGTTGTCCATCCTGAGAGCATTAGTCGGCCAAGTGACTGCCGTCCCCCAGGGCCTGGGAGAGAGGTCTGGGGGGCTCCTGCTGATACAGCATTCCTGTGGGTTGTGCGGATGGTTCCCCTTCGCATCCATGAAATACTTTAAAAACAAGAACAACTGGGGATTCTGTTCTTCCAAGTTTGGTTTCAAATCCCTGTGGTTAATGCCATCGGTTGAAAACAATTAACTTCTGTATATTTCAGGATACAGGCAGGACCTTGTCGGAATCTTATTTAATTATGTGCTATATTAATGTTATATTGATTATGTTATTGCCTGTAAATCCAGTTGCTTAATAAACCTGCAGTCATTTTGCAATAAAGTTGTGTTTGCAGTCAATTAATGGGTGTCTGGGGGCAGACAGCTATGCGCAGGGGGCGTGAGCGCTAAGAAAAATCGTCTCAGGGCCGAAAACCATAGGAACCAACAGAGAAAGTCAGTTATTCAATGTATGCGTAGGACTGCATGGATGCATAGGTATATAGTTGGGTTAAGTAGAAAGAAAAAGCATGTACCCCACTGCACTTATTTTTAGCACATGGATCTGGAAATTTATGAACCGCCGTCTGTATGGTTGAGCTCTAAATGGCACTGAGGCAGCATCTGTCCATGGGACGGGATAATGTTTGATTTAAAAAATACAAGTAAACGATAACTGCCAATATTGAGACCATGTGAAGGCAAGGGAACAAAGCATACTTTCATTGCTAATCATGTTAACATCCACATTGGAGGAGCACATCCACCCCTTTGGAGGAAATGCCATCGCCCCTCTGAAGATCACATCTGCCACGGATATCGTGCGGCATGTGGTCCCGACTTTTATCTCTCTACCAAAATTTCATGTCATGATTTTCACATCTGATGCTAAATTCAGGTCACTACAAAATAAGTACAATAATTTATTTCTTTCTCGTTTTCTGTGATGTGTCCAAGATGTGTGTCCTAATAACAGAACATGAAATGAATATTAAAGTTTTATGAGAATATTTTTAATAATGCACCATAACAAATGGAAAATAAGTCAGTTCCCCATTCAGATAGGCAGTCGATCTTTATCATACTTTGAAAATGTTATGTCAATCAGGTAAGGATGCTTAAGTAATTTTATTTGGAGGCAGGCCAATGGTTCTATCATGACAATGTGTTTTTGACCATAAAGATGATGTCGAAGAGTATATAATCTTGTGGTAAAAAATGTGATTTATTACAATGGTTATTATGTTAGAGACCATCCTTCTGTCACAGGAGGAGTTACCAAAAACCTAAGTTTTTTGTGGCTGAGGCTGCCTGATTCCAGTGTAGGCTTTTGCTAGTGGCAAATAACATCAAGCCCTAAAGCAGAGTGTATTTTTTCCACAGTTGCAGTTGGACCTTCAGAGAATATACATCGCTGTGTTATCTCTGTGTTTGTCCTGTCGGTTTCTCCAGAGCCCCTGATCTCTGCAAGTGTGGTCCACACTCGACTTTGAAGGCACCCAGGTTGTCATCCCCAGGGGCTTCCTGAGGGAGTCCAGGCTTGATGGGCTTCTCAGTCCATGATTTTAATTGCTTCATCACCGTCTATATCAAAACACTACAGAGTTTTGATATATCCCTATTGGAGAATGAATGCTCCATGTTAAACCAAATTTATGTCTCCCAGGCTGCTGTCCTTTTGGCACTGAGGACTCACCCACTTGATAATGGCTGGTGGGCATTTTGAAGTATAACAAAGACAGAAGGAACAAGTCCTCACCATGTCAGGCTGTGCCAGTTGTTTGTGTTAGGACTCAGCCTAGATTGGTGAGAGTGAGGTGGTGTTTGGACTTGACCCTCCCTTGGGATTATCTCCAGTAAGAGTGTTTAGCTCACAGGGAATTAAAAGCTCCTAAATTCCACTTGACCCCCAATTACTGTGTCCAGTTATTATTACTGTTGCAATTCATCGTTGCAAAGAGGTGGCAATTCAGATTTCCTTACAACTGGCACTTGCATCAAACAGAAATGTTACCAAATTAAAATAAATTTGACCTGACATCATGTTTTCTGGATGAGGACTGAAAAGCACTTCGAGTGAAGGGGTGGGATTCAGCGTCTGGAAGTGTCACTGCCCATGTGAGGACCGGGCTTCCATGTGATGGAGTTTTGTTATAGTCCACATTCTCTGAGCAGGAGAAAGAAAGGGAATAACAAAGCTCTTGCATACACCATGTGTGCGTGTCTGAGCACTGTCCAGAATGAGAAGGGATGACTCCACCCATGTCTTTTTTCTGGAAACCTTTAGGAGCATATGTAGGGCACGAGTGTGAACCATGGAGACCATTCCCCTGCGGTAAGGGCTTCGGGGTGGGCCTGGGTGAGGAGGAGGCAGGAAAGCTATGAGTACTCCTATCTACGATGCACAGGGTTCACCAGACGTGTCCATGATGCCGGCACACCCACAGCTAGGCCACTTACTGTACTGATGGCAACTCTCAGGCACTACTTAAAGCCAGGTGACAGGGCAGGCACTGAGAAGCAAATAACCACAGGGACTGTTGATTTTGCTACGAAAAGGAGAAAAAGCTGCCTATTGGGGTCTGCTTCCCTCTCCAGGTCTTTCTTGCCATATTTCTTTCCCTCATGTTTTCTTCTCAAATTTTTGCCTAATTTCTCACTAAGGAGCTTGCAAGAGCTGATGTTTTTTAAATCAGTTGCAAGAAAATACCAGGTGAAGACTGTGAATGAAACTAGGGCTGACTCACACTTTACACCGGGGCTATAAAGAGCACAAAAATGTGGCGGTGGACCAGTTGCCTTTTTCTCTTAAAGAAGCATTTGGAAAGGCTCTCTGTTCCCCAACCTGTAGGGTATACGGGAAAAAAAACTGAATCATAACTGGACTGATCAGCCTTGGATCTGGCCATCTTTTATGAAGTGCATGCCACTTCCAATGCAGTCACAGGAAGGTGAAAAAGGCATCTGCATTGATCAGATGATCAAAAAAGGAAACGAGCTCATAAAGGAAAGCCCAGGACATTCAGAAAGCAAGCCAGCTCATCTTTTTTTGGAAAGTGGCGCAAGTTTGGAGCTTTTACCTGGATCAGCCACAGGGTGTCTGGGGTTGTCACATGCACCTTCAGGAGCCCACCCTTATTGGACATGTGAACATGACCCTGCAGAGGGCACAGTCAACACTTCTGAAATGAAAGTGCTGTGTATTGTTCCCCGCGCACACAGGTGAAGAAGCTCAGGATGAATTCACACAAACAGCATGAACATCATGGTCCCTTTGTGCACAGGCCATGGGCTGAGCGCACTTGTTACTAGTCTTACCTACTGGGTCGGTGTAGCGCATGTTGTTCATTGGGGCTTTTTCTTTCTTCTTCTGTTTTTTTTTTTTCTTTTTTTATTAAATGAGAAGTATAAAGGCAAATAGTCCAGCATACACCTCAACCAGGATTCACTTGGCAAGTCCCCTACGGGGCAATGCTCTGCCCATCTGGGGCCACTGCTTCGTTGCTCAGGCAACTGAGCTATTTTAGCGCCTGAGGCAAGGCAATGGAGTCATCCTCAGCGCCTGGGGCCAACTTCTCGAACCATTCCAGCTATGGCTATGAGAGATGAAGAGAGAGAAAGACAGAGAGAGAGAAGAGAGAAAGAGAGGGTGGAGAAGAAAATGATCATTTCTCCTGTGTACCCTGACCGGGAATTGAACCTGGGACTTACACACACCAGGCTGCAGCTCTACCACTGAGCCAACTAGCCAGGGTCGGGGCCTTTTCATAATAGCCCCGATGGCATATCCTGGGAAAAAGTGCCCCATTTTTGCTGTTTGTATTTCAGTAAAAAATAATAAAATTGAGGGGTTGTTTTAAAAGCAAAACAACTAACATAGATTTCTAACATGATACATTTGCAACAATAACCATGAAGTTTATATAGTGAAGCTGATGAGCTCAACCATCGTAGGAGAAAGGAAACACTGGCACCCTAGCAACTACCCAGTGTGACATCTCTGGTCACCAGAACAGACCCTGGGCAGCAAACCCCTGTGTTTTGTTACTGTTAGGACCTGAAGGAGCAGGTGG
The DNA here is from genome assembly GCF_036850995.1 of Saccopteryx leptura. Taxonomy (NCBI): domain Eukaryota; kingdom Metazoa; phylum Chordata; class Mammalia; order Chiroptera; family Emballonuridae; genus Saccopteryx; species Saccopteryx leptura. The sequence goes on along the minus strand of NC_089503.1, from coordinate 131,145,076 downwards.
AGTCTGAAGAGCCAGTTCTGTTACCTCCAAGCAGCTGACCTTTCTAAATCTGTGGAGAGCCACTGGCCTCCCAGCATCCACCCAGATGCTTCTGCCTGTGACTTTGCTTCCCAACCTCTGACTCTGCATTTTCCTCTGTTCTTAATCCTGGCCTTTTTCTGAAGGAAACAACACTAATTTTGAATTTTTTTTTTTTTGGTCCATTGACATTTTTTTTTAATTTTATTATTAAATTTAATGCAGTGACATTGATAAATCAGGGTACATATGTTGAGAGAAAACATCTCCAGATTATTTTGACATTTGATTGTGCTGTATACCACTCACCCAAAGTCAAATTGTCTTCTGCCACCTTCTATCTGGTTTTCTTGTGCCCCTCCCCTCCCCCACCCCCTCTCTCCTTCCTCACCCCATCCCCCCTTCCCCCACTCCCCACCCCCATTGCCATCACATTCTTGTTCATGTCTCTGAGTCTCATTTTTATGTCCCATCTATATATGGATTCATATAGTTCTTAGTTTTTTCTGATTTACTTATTTCACTCAGTATAATGTTATCAAGGTCCATCAAGTTATTGTAAATGATCCGATGTCATCATTTCTTATGGCTGAGTAGTATTCCATAGTATATATGTACCAAAGCTTTTTAATCCACTCGTCCTCTGACGGACACTTGGGCTGTTTCCAGATCTTCGCTATTGTGAACAATGCTGCCACAAACATGGGGGTGCATTTCTCCTTTTGGAGCCGTTCTATGGTGTTCTTGGGGTATATTCCTAAAAATGGGATAGCTGGGTCAAAAGGCAATTCGATTTTCAGTTTTTTGAGGAATCTCCATACTGTTTTCCACATTGGCTGTATCAGTCTGCATTCCCACCAGCAGTGCAGGAGGGTTCCCTTTTCTCCACATCCTCGCCAGCACTTATTCTGTGTTTATTTTTTTTCTTCTTAAATAATTTTATTTTTTTAATGGGTCAACATCAATAAATCAGGATACATATATTCAAAGATAACAAGTCCAGGTTATCTTGTCATTCACTTATGTTGCATACCCATCACCCAAAGTCAGATTGTCCTCTGTCACCTATTATCTAGTTTTCTTTGTGCCCCTCCCCCTCCCCCTTTCCCTCTCCCTCTCCCCCCTCCCCCCGTAACCACCACACTCTTATCAATGTCTCTTAGTTTCACTTTTATGTCCCACCTACGTATGGAATAATGCAGTTCCTGTTTTTTTTCTGATTTACTTATTTCACTTCGTATAATGTTATCAAGATCCCACCATTTTGCTGTAAATGATCTGATGTCATCATTTCTTATGATTGAGTAGTATTCCATAGTGTATATGTGCCACATCTTCTTTATCCAGTCATCTATTGACGGGCTTTTTGGTTGTTTCCATGTCCTGGTCACTGTGAACAATGCTGCAATGAACATGGGGCTACATGTGTCTTTACGTATCAATGTTTCTGAGTTTTTGGGATATATACCCAGTAGAGGGATTGCTGGGGCATAAGGTAGTTCTATTTTCAGTTTTTTGAGGAACCACCATACTTTCTTCCATAATGGTTGTACTACTTTACATTCCCACCAACAGTGGATGAGGGTTCCTTTTTCTCCACAGCCTCTCCAACATTTGCTATTACCTGTCTTGTTAATAATAGCTAATCTAACAGGTGTGAGGTGGTATCTCATTGCAGTTTTGATTTGCATTTCTCTAATAACTAAAGAAGATGAGCATCTTCTCATATGTCTGTTGGCCATTTGTATTTCTTCCTGGGAGAAGTGTCTGTTCATATCCTCTTCCCATTTTTTTATTGGATTGTTTGTTTGTTTGTTGTTGAGTTTTATGAGTTCTTTGTATATTTTGGATATTAGGCCCTTATCTGAGCTGTTGTTTGAAAATATCATTTCCCATTTAGTTGGCTGTCTGTTTATTTTGTTATCAGTTTCTCTTGCTGAGCAAAAACTTCTTAGTCTAATGTAGTCCCATTCATTAATTTTTGCCTTCACTTCTCTTGCCTGTGGAGTCAAATTCATAAAATGCTCTTTAAAACCCAGGTCCATGAGTTTAGTACCTATGTCTTCTTCTATGTACTTAATTGTTTCAGGTCTTATGTTTAGATCTTTGATCCATTTTGAGTTAATTTTAGTACAGGGGGACAGACTGTAGTCCAGTTTCATTCTTTTGCATGTGGCTTTCCAGTTTTCCCAGGGCCATTTATTGAAGAGGCTTTCTTTTCTCCATTGTGTGTTGTTGGCCCCTTTATCAAAAATTATTTGACTATATATATGTGGTTTTATTTCTGGGTTTTCTGTTCTGTTCCATTGGTCTGAGTGTCTATTTTTCTGCCAATACCATGCTGTTTTGATTGTCGTGGCCCTATAATATAGTTTGAAGTGAGGTATTGTAATGCCCCCAGCTTCATTCTTTTTCTTTAGGATTGCTTTGGCTATTTGGGTTTTTTTTAGTTCCATATAAATCTGATGATTTTTTGCTCCATTTCTTTAAAAAATGTCATTGGAATTTTGATGGGAATTGCATTAAATTTATATATTGCTTTGGATAATATGACCATCTTGATTATATTTATTCTTCCTAACCAAGAACAAGGTATATTCTTCCATCTCATTATATCTTTTTCGATTTCCCTTAACAATGATTTATAGTTTTCATTATATAAGTCCTTTACATTCTTTGTTATGTTTATTCCTAAGTATTTTATTTTTTTTGTTGCAATCGTGAAGGGGATTATTATTTTGAGGTCGTTCTCAAATGTTTCATTGTTAGCATATAGAAAGGCACTTGACTTCTGTATGTTAATTTTGTATCCTGCGACCTTACTGTATTGGCTTATTGTTTCTAGTAGTCTTTTTGTGAATTCTTTAGGGTTTTCGATGTATAGGATCATATCATCTGAAAAAAGTGATACCTTTACTTCTTCTTTTCCGATATGGATGCCTTTTATTTTTTTGTCTTGTCTGATTGCTGTGGCTAGAACCTCTAGTACCACATTAAATAAGAGTGGAGAGAGTGGACAACCCTGTCTTGTTCCTGATTTAAGGGGGAAAGCCTTCAGTTTAGTGCCATTTAATATGATGTTAGCTGATGGTTTATCATATATGGCCTTTATCATGTTGAGATATTTTCCTTCTATCCCCATTTTGTTGAGAGTCTTAAACATAAAATTGTGTTGTATTTTATCAAAAGCCTTTTCTGCGTCTATTGATAAGATCATGTGGTTTTTGTTCTTTGTTTTGTTGATATGGTGTATTACGTTAACCGTTTTACATATGTTGAACCATCCTTGAGATTCTGGGATGAATTCCACTTGATCATGATGTATTATTTTTTTAATATGTTGTTGTATTCGATTTGCTAGTATTTTATTTAGTATTTTATCATCTGTATTCATTAGAGATATTGGTCTGTAGTTTTCTTTTTTTGTGCCATCCTTGCCTGGTTTTGGTATGAGGGTTATGTTGGCCTCATAAAATGTGTTTGCAAGTATTGCTTCTTCTTCAATTTTTTGGAAGATTTTCAGTAGACTAGGAACCAAGTCTTCTTTGAATGTTTGATAAAATTCACTGGTATAGCCGTCAGGGCCTGGACTTTTATTTTTGGGGAGGTTTTTAATGGTTTTTTCTATTTCTTCTCTACTAATAGGACTGTTTAGGCTTTCTGCTTCTTCTTCTTTTTTTTTTTCTTCTGTATTTTTCTGAAGCCGGAAACGGGGAGAGACAGTCAGACAGACTCTCGCATGCGCCCGACCAGGATCCACCCGGCACGCCCACCAGGGGGCGATGCTCTGCCCATCCGGGGCGTCGCTCTGTCACGACCAGAGCCACTCTAGTGCCTAGGGCAGAGGCCAAGGAGCCATCCCCATCATCTGGGCCATCTCTGCTCCAGTGGAGCCTCGGCTGTGGGAGGGGAAGAGGGAGACAGAGAGGAAGGAGAGGGGGAGGGGTGGAGAAGCAGATGGGCGCTTCTCCTGTGTGCCCTGGCCGGGAATCGAACCCGGGACTTCTGCACGCCAGGCCGACGCTCTACCACTGAGCCAACCGGCCAGGGCCTCTGCTTCTTCTTGACTCAGTCTAGGAAGGTTGTATTGTTCTAGGAATTTATCCATTTCTTGTAGGTTGTTGAATTTAGTGGCATAAAGTTTTTCATAGTATTCTATAATAATTCTTTGTATATCTACGGTGTCCATGGTGATTTCTCCTCTTTCATTTTGGATTTTGTTTATATGAGTTCTTTCTCTTTTTTCCTTGAAAAGTCTTGCCAAGGATTTTTCAATTTTGTTGATCTTTTCAAAGAACCAGCTCCTTGTTCTATTAATTTTTGCTATAGTTTTTCTGTTCTCTATTTCATTTATTTCTGCTCTGATTTTTATTATCTCCTTTCTTCGGCTGGTTTTGGGTTGTCTTTGTTCTTCTTTTTCTAGTTCCTTAAGGTGTGAAGTTAAGTGGTTCACTTGAGCTCTCCCTTGTTTGTTCATATATGCCTGAAGTGATATGAACTTCCCTCTTATCACTGCTTTTGCTGCATCCCATAGATTCTGATATGTCGTATTGTCATTTTCATTAGTCTGTATATATCTTTTGATCTCTGCACTTATTTCTTCTTTGACCCATTCATTTTTTAAAAGTATGTTGTTTAGTTTCCACATTTTTGTGGGATTTTTTCCTCTTTTTTGCAGTTGAATTCTAGTTTCAAGGCTTTATGATCAGAAAATATGCTTGGTACAACTTCGATTTTTCTGAATTTGCTGATGTTGTTTCTGTGGCCCAACATATGGTCAATTCTTGAGAATGATCCATGTACACTGGAGAAAAATGTATACTCAGTCACTTTGGGATGAAATGTCCTGTAGATGTCTATCATATGCAGGTGCTCTAGTGTTTTGTTTAAGGCCACTATGTCTTTGTTGATTCTCTGTTTGGATGACCAATCTAGAGGTGTCAGCGGTGCATTGAGGTCTCCAAGTATGATTGTATTTTTGTCAGTTTTTGTTTTAAGGTCAATAAGTAGCTGTCTTATATATTTTGGTGCTCCTTGGCTTGGTGCATATATATTAAGAATTGTTATGTCTTCTTGATTCAGTGTCCCCTTAGCCATTATGAAATGGCCATTTTTGTCTCTGAGTACTTTTGCTGTCTTGTAGTCAGCATTATCAGATATGAGTATTGCTATGCCTGCTTTTTTTTGGATGTTATTTGCTTGGAGTATTGTTTTCCAGCCTTTCACTTTGAATTTGTTTTTATCCTTGTTACTTTGATGAGTTTCTTGTAGGCAGCATACAGTTGGATTTTCTTTTTTAATCCATTCTGCTACTCTGTGCCTTTTTATTGGTGAGTTTAATCTGTTTACATTTAGTGTAATTATTGACACCTGTGAGTTCCCTATTGCCATTTTATATATTGCTTTCTGTTAGTTTTGTGTCTTGTTTGATCCTTCTCTTTCGTTTTTCTATCTTTTGTTTTTATTTGGTTGTATTCTATACATCTTTCCTCTGTTGCTATCTTTTTTTTCTCATGTGCTTCTGTGGTGGTTTTTTCAATGGTGGTTAACTTTAAGTAGTGAAAAGGGTTCTTACCCTGTTCATTGTAGCGCACTATTTTGTGAGTACTTTTGCACTCCATCGTCCTTTGCTACTGTTAATCTCCATCCTCTCCCCCCCCTTTCTTTTTGTTGTTTTCACAGTTTAAATTTGGTTTTATTGTGTTCTTGGAGCTTTTACTTGTGGCTTTGGGTTTTTTTTGTTTTGTTCTTTGTATCTGATTGGAGAACCCCCTTTAGTAATTCCTGGAGTGGGGGTTTTCTGATGATAAATTCTCTCATCTTTTCTGTATCTGTGAATGTTTTTATTTCTCCTTCATATTTGAAGGATAGCTTTGATGAGTATAGTATTCGTGGCTGAAAGTTCCTCTCTTTCAGGACTTAATAAATATTGGGGTCCACTCTCTTCTAGCTTGTAGAGTTTCTGCTGAGAAATCTGATGATAATGTAATGGGCCTTCCTTTATATGTTGTATTCTTCTTTTCCTTGGCTGCCTTGAGAATTTTTTCTTTGCCATTGGTTTGTGCCAATATCATTATGATGTGCCTTGGAGTAGGTTTGTTGGGGTTAAGAAAACTCGGAGTTCTGTTTGCTTCTTGAATTTGAGGCTTTAGTTCTTTCCACAAGCTTGGGAAGTTCTCATCTATTATTTGTTTGAGTATGTTCTCCATTCCATTTTCTCTCTCTTCTCCCTCTGATATACCTATTATTCTTATGTTATTCTTTCTGATGGAGTCAGATAATTCTTGTAGGGCTATCTCATTTTTTTTTTAATTTTTGAGTCTCTTTCTTCTCTCTGTTGTGCCTCAAGTTGCTTGTCTTCTATTTCACTAATCCTCTCTTCTATCTGGCCTGTTCTATTAGCTAAGCTTGTTACCTCGTTTTTCAGCTCGTGAATTGAGTTTTTCATCTCTGTTTGATTTGTTTTTATAGTTTCAATATTCTTGGAAATATATTCTTTGTGTTCATTGAGTTGTTTTCTGAGCTCCCTAAATTGCCTTTCTGTGTTTTCTTGTATATCTCGGAGGATTTTTAGGATTTCTATCTTGAATTCTCTGTCATTTAGCTCCAAGGTTTCCAATATATTAAATTTTTTCTCCATAGATTTTTCCTCATCTAGCTGTGTTACCTCTCTTTCTTTTGTATCCATGATATTAGATTTTCTCTTCCTTAATGGCATCTGAGGGTGGTTTTGTTGATAGTATTAATGAGATTCAATAAAGAATAAAAAGTTAAAAAAAAATCAAAAAGAGTTTTGTTTTTTTTAAAAAAAATTAATAATGAAATAAAGAAAAATAAAATAAAATTAAAATTAAAAAAAGGAAATTATTTCTCCCCCTCCTTTTTTCCTCTCCTCTCCTCTCTCTCTTTCTTGAGAAAATCTTGTGGTGAACTGTGAAATATATTGTAGTAAATAGAACAAACAATGCCTGTAATGGGGGCATGAATTGGGGAGAAGTAATAAAAGGGCAAAAAAAGAAAAAAAAAGGAATAAAAAGGGGGTATGGACCCACAAAAAGCAAATAAGAAAAAAATTTGGGTCAAGAATAAAATGATTTGCTTTTAGGTGTTGGTTGACTAAGAGTTATGATGAGAGGAATAAGAGGGAAACAGGAAAATGGGGGGACAAATTAAAAAATTACTATTGTATTTAGTGGAACAAGAACTAGATGAAATGGAGAGCCAGGGATGAGAGCGCTGCTAGTGTGTTAAAAAGGTGAAGTAAAAAACCCCCAAAATGCCACAAACATAAGTTTGAGTCCCAGATAAGATATTGTTTGTTATTGAGGTTTGAATGAGAGGAGACATAAAGGAGAAGGAAGAAACTAATATAGAGGGAGAAAAAAAAGAGAGAGAGAGAAAAAAAGAGGGAACCCTTAAAAGAAGAAAAAAGAGAGAGAGAGAGAGAGAGAGAGAGAGAGTTAAGGGTTTTGGAGTGCAACTCTCATAGAGAGAAAGGAAGAGGAAAGAAAAGATAATGGGAGATGTAATACGTGTGGGTAGTGTAGTTCAAAGAGAGGAGAGAGTAAGACCGGCAGAGAGTTAAACGACCAAATTGGAGGAGGAAAAAAATATCAAGAATGAAGATAAGAGAAACAAACGAACAAATATAATAAAATGGGATAGGTTATAAAGTCTGCGTATTATTCTTGATTTTGAGAGTTTATCTTCTTGCTTTTTCTTTTCTTTCCCTCTTCCTGGTCGGTGACTCTGTACCCTGGGTTCTGCCCCTTTGGCATGCTCAGGTAGAGGTTTGCAGTTGATAAGTCTCTATGGCAATGTCATGTATTGTGCTTTAGTCTCGTTGGCAGTCGAGGCTCATTAGCATTTATAGGCTCCGCCAGTGAGAGAGTCCGTGTTCCTGGAGCCTTTCTCCTAGTCTTTCCTTCCTCAATTAGTAGCCTGATAATCCAGCTATGGGGTTGCTGCTGCCTCTGCCTGGATAGTAAGAGGCTCAAAGAGCTGGCAACTCCCCACTCTATTTCCACTCAGCACAGGGCTCTGGGTAAGGCTCAGTCAGTCAGAGCTGCTAGCATAATTAGGCGGGGCTTCTGCCCACTCAAAGACCTCTGGCTCTGCCACTCCGGGGTGCTTGGAGGAAACTCTCGCTCACTATCTGTGCTCGCAGACCAGGATATCAGGCCAGCAGTCTCACACTCTGAGTGAAACCCCCACCCACACGGAAAAGTTCCAGCGTTGGAATTGGCTCTCGCTCTGTCCCCGTGCGCAGCTTTTTTAAGGCACTTGGGCGGCCTGAGATTCCGCTTTTGGCCCACACAAAGGCCCCTGACTCTGCCCCTCTGTGGGATAACATGGGCGCACACTGCCGAGGCACTGGAGGAATCTCTCGCTCACTATCTGCGCGCGCAGACCAGGATATCAGGCCGGCCGCCTCACCCTCTGAGTGAAACCCCCACCCGCACGGAAAAGTTCCAGCATTGGAATTAATTCTTGCTCCCTCCCCGTGCGCGGCTTTCCCAGGGTGCTGGGGCGGCCTGGAGATTCCGCCTTTGGCCCACACAAAGGCCTCTGACTCTGCCTGTCTGTGGGACAACACGGGCGCCCACTCCCGGGGCTTTGGAAGGAATCTCTCACCCACTATCTGTGCGCGCAGACCAGGGGATCAGGGAAAATGGCTTCCCCACTTGTCTTTCTTTGTCTGGGTTTGGCGCGAGTGTTAGCTTGTATTGCCCGGGTTGCCACAGGAACAGTTTTTCCTCGGCTTGGATCTCCGTGCCACAGCCTGGTTCGGCCGTTTGTGCCGTGGCCTGGATCTATTCACCCCCTTTGCCTGCCTTAGTTTCTATATTCTCAGTTCCCAGTGAAAGCCGCCCTGTTTAGGTTAGTAAGGAAGGCAGAGCATTTCTTACTCCCTGTTTCCTTCAGGGTTTGATTATATATTTAGCCAATTTTTCGCTCGACCATACCTTCGGGTGTATTGCGAAACATCTGGAGGCTCCAAGGATAGGTTTTTCTGTTTCTGGTTGAAGATCTTGTTGAGTTTTAGGGGAGATTTATCGGTATTGCTTCCTACTGTGCCATTACTCTGATGTCATCTCCTGTGTTGTTTTGTTGATGAGCACTATTCTGGCTGGTGTGAGGTGATATCTCATTGTGGTTTTAATTTATTTGCATTTCTCTAATGATTAGTGATGTTGAACATTTTTTTATATGCCTATTTGCCATCTGTATGTCCTCTTTGGAAAAGTGCCTATTCATTTCTTTTCCCCATTTTTTGATTGGATTGTTTGTCTTCCTGGTGTTGAGATTTACAAGTTCGTTATAAATTTTGGTTATTAACCCCTTATCAGACGTATTATCAAATATGTTCTCCCATTGTGTAGTTTGTCTTTTTATTCTGTTCTTATTGTCTTTAGCTGTGCAAAAGCTTTTTAGTTTGATATAGTCCCATTTGTTTATCCTGTCTTTTATTTCACTTCCCTGTGGAGGTAAATCAGCAAATATATTGCTGCAAGAGATGTCGGAGAGCTAACTGCCTATGTTTTCTTCTAAGATGCTTATGGTTTCACGGCCTACATTTAAGTCTTTTATCCATTTTGAGTTTATTTTTGTGAGTGGTGTAAGCTGGTGATCTAGTTTTATTTTTTTGCAGGTAGCTGTCCAATTTTCCCAACACCATTTGTTAAAGAGGCTGTCTTTACTCCATTGTATTTCCTTACCTCCTTTGTCAAATATCAGTTGTCCATAGAGCTGTGGGTTTATTTCTGGGTACTCTGTTCTGTTCCATTGATCTATATGCCTGTTCTTATGCCAGTACCAGGCTGTTTTGAGTACAATGGCCTTGTAGTATAACTTGATATTAGGAAGTGTGATACCTCCCGCTTTATTCTTCTTTTTTAAGATTGCTGAGGCTATTCGTGTTCTTTTTTGGTTCCATATAAATTTTTGGAATATGTGATCTATATCTTTGAAGTATGTCATTGGTATTTTAATTGGTATTGAATTTTAATTGGTATTGCGTTGAATTTATAGATTGCTTTGGGTAATATAGACATTTTAATGATGTTTATTCTTCCTAACCATGAGCACGGGATGTGCTTCCATTTGTTTGTATCTTCCTTAATTTCTTTTATCAGTGCTTTGTAATTTTCTGAGTACAAGTCTTTAGTCTCCTTGGTTAAGTTTACTCCTAGGTATTTTATTTTTTTGGTTGTAATAGTGAAGGAGATTGTTTCCTTAATTTCTCTTTCTGACTGTTCATTTTTGGCATATAAAAATGCCTCTGATTTCTGAGTATTGATTTTATATCCTGCCACTTTGCTGAATTCATTTATCAGGTCCAGTAGTTTTTTGACTGAGACTTTAGGGTTTTCTATATACAATATCATATCATCTGCAAATAATGATAGTTTTACTTCTTCTTGTCCAACTTGAATGCCTTTTATTTCTTCTTCTTGTCTGATTGCTGTAGCTAGGACTTCCAGGACTATGTTAAATAAGAGTGATAAAAGGGGGCACCCCTGCCTTGTTCCTGATCTTAAGGGGATTGCTTTTAATATTTGCCCATTGAGTACGATGTTGGCTGTGGGTTCTCATAGATGCCTTTTATCATGTTGAGGTATGTTCCCTGTATTCCCACTTTGCTGAGAGTTTTGATCATGAATGGGTGCTGGATTTTATCAGATGTTTTTTCTGCATCTATTGAAATTATTATATGTCTTTTTTCCTTCTTTTTGTTTATGTGATGAATCACATTGATTGGTTTACAAATATTGTACCAGCCTTGCCTCCCCAGAATAACTCCCACTTGATCATGGTGTATGATTTTTTTCCATATATTGTTGGATCCGGTTTGCTAATATTTTGTTGAGGATTTTAGCATCTAAATTCATCAGAGATATTGGCGTATAATTTTCTTTTTTTGTGTTGTCTTTGCCTGGTTTTGGAATCAGAATTATGCTCATCTCATAAAAGGAGCTTGAAGTCTTCCTTCCTTTTGAATTTTTTGAAATAGTTTGAGAAGGATAAGAGTTAGTTCTTCTTTGAATATTTGGTAGAATTCAGTTGTGAAGCCATTAGGCCCCGGACTTTTCTTTGTTGGGAGTTTTTGATAACTGTTTCAATCTCATTTGTTGTAATCGGTCTGTTTAGGTTTTCTGATTCTTCCAGATTGATTTTTGGAAGATTGTATGTTTCAAGGAATTTTTCCATTTTATCTAGGTTGTCTAGTTTTTTGGCATACAGTTTTTCATAGTATTTTCTTATAATATTTTGTATTTCTGTTGTGTCAGTTGTTATTTCTCCACTCTCATTTCTAGCATTATTTATTTGAGTCCTCTCTCTCTTTTTCTTGGTGAATCTAGTTAAAGGTTCATCAATCTTGTTTACCTTTTCAAAGAATCAGCTCCTAGTTTCATTGATTCTCTGTATTGTTTCTTTAGCCTCTATGTCATTTATTTCTGCTCTGATCTTTATTATTTCCTTCCTTCTACTACATTTGGGCTTTACTTGCTGTTCTTTTTCTAGTTCTTTTAGATGCAGGGTTAGATTGTTTATTTGAGCTTTTTCTAGCTTCTGAAAGTGTGCCTGTAGTTCTATGAACTTCCCTCTCAGTACTGCTTTTGCTTTGTCCCATAAATTTTGAGTTGTTGTATGCTCATTGTCATTCATTTCTAGAAATTTTTTTTATTTCTTCTTTGATCTCATTCTTATTTGATCTTTGATCTCCATTTGTTATTTAACAACCTGCTATTTAGTTTCCATGTGTTTGAGAATTTTTGAGCTTTTCTGTTGTGGGTCATTTCTAGTTTCATGCCGTTGTGATCGGAGAAAGTGCTTGATATGATTTCAATCTTTTTAAATTTGTTGAGACCACTTTTGTGCCCTAACATGTGGTCTATCCTAGAGAATGTACCATAAGCACTTGAAAAGAATGTATATTCTGCTCTTTTAGGGTGAAAGATTCTGAAGATATCTGTTAAATCGAGTTGATCTAGTGTGTCCAATAAGTCTGCTGTTTCTTTGTTTCTTTGTTAATTTTATTTCTTGAGGATCTATCTAGTGATGTTAGTGGGGTATTGAAATCCCCTACTATTATAATATTGCTGTTGATCTCGCCCTTTAAATCCATCAAAGTCTGCTTTATATATTTAGGTGCTCCTATATTAGGTGCATAGATATTTATAATAGTTATATCTCCCTTTATCATTATGTAGTGGCCTTCTTTATCTCTTACTATATCCTTTGTTTTAAAGTCCAATTTGTCTGATATATGTCTTCCTACCCCAGCTTTTTTTTTCATTGCCATTTGCATGAAATGTTTTTTTCAATCCTTTTACCTTCAATCTATGTGTATCTTTTGTTTTAAGGTGTGTCTCTTGTAGACGGCATATGTACGGGTCCTGTTTTCTTATCCACGCAGCTACCCTATGTCTTTTGATTGGGTCATTTAATCCATTTATATTTAAGGTTATTATTGATATGTAGTTGTTTATTGCCATTTTATTCTTTAAAGCTGTATTCCTTTTTTGCTATATTTTTTCCCACTTTGATCTGTGGGATCCTTATCATGTCCTGCAGCATTGGTTTGGTTGTAGTGAATTCCTTGAGTTGTTTTTTGTCTGGGAAGCTTTTTATTTCTCCTTTGATTTTAAACGATAGCCTTGCTGGATAAAGTAGTCTTGGTTGTAGGTTCTTGTTCTGCATTACTTTGAATATTTCTTGCCATTCCCTTCTGGCCTCAAGTGTTTCTGTTGAGAAGTTGAATGTCATCCTTATGGGGGCTCCTTTGTAGGTGATCGCTTTTTTTTTCTCTTGCAGCTTTTAATATTTTCTCTTTATCACTTAGCTTTGGTATTTTAATTATGATGTGTCTTGGTGTAGGTTTCTTTGGGTTTCTCTTTAATGGAGTCCTTTGTGCTTCTTGAACTTGTGAGAGTTTCCCCTGCATTAATTTAGGGAAGTTTTCAGCTATGATATGATTGAACAAAGTCTCTATCCCTTGTTCTTTTTCTTTTTCTTCTTCAGGAACCCCTATGATGTGAACGTTATTTCTCTTCATGTTATCACAGAGCTCTCTAAGAGTTTCCTCAGACTTTTTGAGTCTCTTTTCTTTTTTCTTCGCTGCTTTCATGCCTTCATTCCAGTTGTTTTCCTACTCGCTGATTCGATCCTTAGCTCTATCTATCCTGTTTTTAATGCCTTCCATTGTGGTCTTTATTTCTGATATTGTATTTTTCATCTCCAATTGATTCTTTTTTATACTTGCTATTTCTTTATTTAGGTGTTCATAATGAACATCCATTGTTGTTCTAAGATCCCTAAGCATCCTTACAATCATTATTTTGAACTCCGCATCTGGAAGTTTGATTATTTCCATATCACTCAGTTCATCTCCTGAAGGTTTCATTTGGATTGCACTTTTTTGTCTTCTCATTGTCTGTGTTTTATTTGTAGAGTTGGTTGAGTCTAGGCTTGGTGTTGTCTGCCTCCAGTTTTCAATTATGTTATTTCTAGGTCTTCTTGGGTTGGTATCAACTATTATTTGTAATCCACTTTCAGATTTGGGCAGCTTTGAAGTCTTGATTTGTTTGTTTTCTTAATAGGTGATAGTCTTGTTTACTGATCTCAGCAGGGGGCTTCCTTGAAACTGTATCCAGGAATGTGTTGGGTGTAACCTGAGATTCTTAAGGCCTCTTCCCCCAACTATTCTCTCTGGGGGCAGGGTGTTTTCTCAGCTTCAGTAGGGGGAGGTGTATCTCAGATCTCCATGGAGACCTGAGTTACTGCCCCTCCTCCCCACTTCTTGTTTTCAGCTGTGTCTTGTTGCACTGATTGGAGCTGAAGAGATGTCTGGAGATCTCTGATCTGGAAGCAATTCAGTACTGTTTTGTGGGGAAGGAGCAGTTCCTCCCCCAGCTATGGCCACCTCCAGCATGGATTAGTCAGCTTTTTTTAGATCATCTCCTGCATTCCTTAGCTCCTCACAGTCTGTCCCTCTCTCTTTCCTTTCCACTTGGGTGATAAGCTGGTCTTTTCAACGCACCTTGCTCCCTGGTCACCAGGCAAGTGGCTGTGAGCAGTATTTTCTGCTCTTTTCCCTGGGGTGAGATCACCTCTGGGCTCTCAGCCTCACCCCCCCATTCCTGTAAGCAGGGGAGATTCAGGCGCTCCCTACAAGGTTTGTTGTGGCTTCTTCTTTGCTCTTTGGTTTTTGAGAGCTGTTCTTGTAGTCCAGAGTTGGTTTTTCATGCTGTTTTTTCCTAAATTGATTTGTATTCCAGTTTGGTGGTGAGAGCTGGGTGTCTGTGCATCTGCCTACCCCGCTCCCATCTTCAGGTCTCTCCTAATTTTGACTTTTGATCCCAGAGCAATCCAGAGGCATTTTTCCTGTTTGTTTGTTTGTTTTTTACAAAAGAAGAAGAAGATGAGAAAAAATAAAAGTATAAAAAAGAAGAGTGTATGGAAGCATTGTTTAAGGAGAAGGGCTTAAAGAAATGCTTAAAACTTTCAGGGAAAGAGCTATGTTTGTCACACTTATGAGAGTGAAACGTGGACTCAACTTAAAGGTCTCAAAGGAAGAAATTAATTAAAAGGATTTTGATACAAACATCCAATGGAAAAATATACAGGCATTGAAAAGCAAGTTCTTAAAAAGTTAACAATATGAACATATTTATAATTTAATCACAGGTGATAAAAGATAAATAGTGACTGCATTAATGACTTGTTTTCAGTCCAGGGAAAGTCTAGATATAGCCATGTTTCTGTGTTTACTCACATATACACTGAAAATAGCCTGGGGAGAAATTCACAAAACTATTAATTATGTCTTCCCTATTAGATGGTGGAATGCCACTGATTTATGTTTCTTCTTTACACTAACATAAATTCCTGACTTTTTTTTGGTGTGCTTAACTATATCTTTTGTGTTTTACCAGTTTCATTGAATATAAATTTCATGCATCACTATGCAACTTGAAGGTGTAAAACACCTTCGTAATCGTGAAATGATTATTACTGCAATACATTTAAATACCCATATGACATTCTTTAATGAGAAAGAAAAGTTCTGTAATCATAAAAAATGTAATATTGCAAATATTTTTGGAATAAATTTCACTTAAAGTTACGAACTTAATTGCACTGGCTTTTCTGAGTATGAGATCTTTACCCCGAATGTCCTTTAAAATCAGACATGATTCCTGTGCGGGGTTGGTCCAGCCAACGGGGAAGGTACAGGATGAGCACATGGAGGTCACATACAGTTCCCTCCCATGCCATTGTGGGTGTGCATCAGGGACAGATGACAACCCTCATGAGAATGAGGGAAAGGAAGATATAGAACTCTACTCCATGTGTCACTTGGAGATGGAAAGCCATCTCATGTAAACACACTTAGACCTTAATATGTGCGCACTGAGGCCCAGGGCATGTCTTATAGGTGACAAATGATACAGAGCATCGTTATGTGTTTGTACACCTGAAACCTTCCCAGTGAAGTGGCTAGGTCTTCACTATCCCCAAACCCTCAATGTTAGTCAGCAGGTTAATATGCAGATAAAAACCCCCAATGGCATTAATCAGTTTCTAAAAATAAACTTATGAAATTACGGTTTTGGAGCACAGGGGTCCAGACTGAATCCCATGTTGTATGGAGGTTGTCACAGAGATCACAAAGGCAAGAATCTTGTTCTTTAAGACTCTGTGGTGGCCACAGAGCTCTGTCTTTCATAGGGAGTGTCATTGGAGAAGGTGGAGTTGGGACAGGCAGAGGGGCTGAGGCGTTAGTCCTAGTGTCTGCCCACTGTTTCCTTCTAGCTATCCTACCTACTGAAGGATGTGGAGCAAGAAAGGACACAGTGAGGAACATAGCTTCTGCGTGGAGCCCCTCAAAGCCTGTGGTTGGCCATGTGAGCCATTATTCAAATTGAAATACGGTGCACTGTCTTTGCACCACATGGATTTGGTTTCCCGTTAATGCAGCAACTGCACACGTCTCTCTCTTAAAGCCTCAACACCCCACTCCCTGTTGACCACCACAGTTGGATAAGACTCCCTTTAGTGACCTAACAATGAGCCTGAGACCCCTTTCATTAATTACCACTGATGCTCCATCTCCTATGATGAGAGGGGGCAGTGGTGGGAAGGGAAGAAGCATCCCTCCCTTAAACCAGATCCCCCTCCTGTTGGGGACCTTGCATCTTTCCTTCTGTTTAAAGACTTACTGGCTGTGCCGTGCATGGCCTTTCTTTTCTACATTATCAGGTTTATTTTTCCTCTCTCCTGTGTCATTTTCATCTGCATACACATATGATATTCTAATATGTCCTTTCTAAAACTAACCAACAAAAATCTTGCTGTGTTAGTCTCATGTCCTCATTTAACTGTCTTAATTCAAAGCATATTCACAAACTTATCTAACTCACTGTCTTCTTTGCCACCATCCATTCTCCTCTCCCAGTTCCCTGCAATGAGGCTGCATTCCTCACCTTCCACACCCCCTACTCTCACCAAGCTCACCAATGACTTCCTTGTGCAAACGGAACAGTTTGCAGTCCTTTGCTTCCCTCCTTTTCTTCTGCCTTCTGTTCATTTGGCACAGTAGACCTCCCATGTCCTGGGAGCTGGAGAGCACTTTCCAACTTGGGTCCCAGGCCTGCTTCTTTGCTCTGCTGTTCCCCTCACACTAGCCACCTCCTTCCAGATTTTGTGTGTGTGTGCATGCGTGTGTGTATGTGTGTGTTTGTGTGTGTGTGTGTGTGTGTGTGACAGAGACAGGGAGAGGGACAGACAGGGACAGACTGACAGGAAGGGAGAAAGATAAGAAGCATTAATTCTTCGTTGCAGTACCTTAGTTGTTCATTGATTGTTTTCTCATATGTGCCTTGACCATGGGGCTACAGTAGAGCGAGTAACCCCTTGCTCAAGCCAGAGACCTTGGGCTCAAGCTGGTGAGCCTTGCTCAAACCAGATGAGCCCGTGTTCAAGCTGGCGACCTCAGGGTTTCAAACCTGGGTCCTCCGCATCCCAGTCTAAAGCTCTATCCACTGCTCTGCCACCTGGTCAGGCCTTCCAGACATTTTTACTGGCTCCTCCTGACTGCAGAATCAGGGGCATTCCATGGATTATCTTCTGTGTCTAGTTCTACATCAGTATGCACATGCCTCCAGATATAAGCCCTGTCACCTGGGCCTCACTCACTGCCGTCTGCAGGACTCGGGTGGGATGTTGCATGAGCATCCAAACTGATGTGTCCACAGGGAGTCCTTGATCCCTTCAGCCTCACAGCCGCCCCACACCCTGTCCTCTGTGATGGGAACTGAACTGCTGCTCCCCCAGGTATGCAGGAACCTAGGGGCTATCTTTAATCCTTTTCTTTCCTTCACCCACAGCATGTAGGTCAGCAAGCCCTGCTGCCCCTATGTCCAACATCTCCCCTGAATCCTACCACTGCTGACCCTTCCCCCAGCTGCTGCTTGGTCCCATCCACCATCTCTTACTTGGATCACTGGAAAAGCCTTAAGCCTCCTCTTGTCTCTTTACTGAATAGTAAAGGTAGCCTGGCAGGGATTTTTACAAATGTAACCCATATGACCTTATTTCTATCATTATGAGCTCCCAACAGTGCCACTTGCCAAAAATAACACACATATGCACACACACACGCACACACACACACACACACACACACACACACACACTTTTCACTGTGGTTTATAATAATGAGCAAAAAGTGTTCATTTCAAAAGTGGAAGGGAAGCCTACCCTTTATAGAATAACCTGCTTAAGCCACCACACAATCTGTGTGTAGTAGTAACTATTGTATCTCAGCAGTGCAGTTCCCGGTGGCAGGAGGAGTAGCAAGCGCTGTCATGCCTCATTGCACCTCTGTATGAAGCGGGTGCCGCTGTCATTCCCACTCTGCAGGTGAAGCTGCAGTGAAGAAAAGCTAAGAGACTTGCTCAGGTGACACAGTTTATAAATGGTGGCATTAAACTTTGAACCTCATGCAAGACTGCTGAAGCTGAGATGGAGATGGATATGCAGGAAGCCTGGTAGGGAGAGCCCTTCAGATGAACGTTGCAGAGAGGAGGACACAGCCAGCCTCAATGGGATCTCAGAAGGGTGCTCACAGAGATGGGGACAGGGTCTGGGTTCTGTCCTCTCAATAGAAGCAGTGTTGGAGTCACAGGAGGCTGTTACTTTAGGTGAAGCGTTCTCCTGGCCAGGCAGAGTTGCAAAGGCTGAGACTGTCCGGGCAGGTCAGGTCTCAGTTCCAGGAGAGGTCCTCCAGTCCTCATTGGGCATCTAAGTGGCATCACCATATCCACCACGCATCCCATGCTGTCGGCTCCAGAGCCTCCACGTAACCCCTACACTAAGCACACAGGTGCCTTTTATGTCAGTGGTGGGAGGGGAAAGGCCCTGGAGCTTGAACAAGTGCCTTTAGCTGATACAAGCTTAGTTGACAGGCAGAGAGGGCATCCCCCACATCACACTGCACCAAGCAGGTCTGGGCATCTGTTTAATGGAGTAGTAACCTCTTTCTCCAGAACTGCCCGCCTGGCACTCGCGCCTTCTTGCATTATTAACAGAAACAACTTGGCTCTTTACCTGGGGAGTTTTAAGAATTAATGAGAATAGTTGAAAGGTGTGATTGGGTCATTGGGGTAACACAGCCGTTGCAGGAGGACACGGGCCCTTGTGCTGATGACATGGATCTGAGTTTCCTGTGGACATGCCCAAGGCCGTTTCTGTCTGGCTTTCATGGTGAGTTATGTTATTTGAGTCCAGGGAAAGAAGGATATGGCTCAATAGGTTAAAAGGAGTGAAGGGAAAAAATTGATTTTTCATCCAAAATGTCATCGTTGCATTGATAACAGACGGCTGTGAGATTATAAACCTTCATAGGCAATGTCCACTGTAGTCAACCGGAATTCATTTAGCTTTTTTTTTATTTTCCTAATAAAAAGATCAAGATTAATTAGCTAGCTAAACAAATTTTTATGAAATTGAGTTCTCTGTAGCTACAAATGGATAATTGTTGCAATTTATCACTATAGCTTGGCATAAACAAAACATAAATAAAATGAAAAGCCATAGCAAAAAAGCAGTTTTGCATGATAAGTAGACAACTATTTAATCAGCGAGTTAATAAGGGCCCCATTTGCCTGTATGGCAATGGAGTGTAATACTCAGGATGACGATCAGAGATTTTTTCCGTCTTCCTGGGGTCTCAGGCCTTTTACTTTTATGAGACAATGGGGTGGTCAATCTTGGATGGTCTGGAGTTTCCAGTCTGGAACTCAGGGCTGGCATTACGAGCAGAAGTAAGATTGAAGTCATGTCTTGAAGCTGCATTTCCATGACAAGAACTTTTATTTATTGTTATTTTGGAATTTTGGGGGAAGCTGATGGAGATTCTAGGGACCAAGGCTTTCCTCCTGCTTCTCCTTGTGGCTGCTGTAAGGATGGACATCTCCAAATTTTAGAGATTTCCCATACACATGTGGGATGGTGGCCTGCAAAGGGAAGCCTTGAGTGGGAACCCCGCTTTCTCCCCAGCTCTCTCAACATTGCAACGTAAAACTCAATGTGAGCACCGAAGCCAACCAATCTCTTTAGGACCTTCACTGCTTGACCTCCAAGGCCTTTCTTTTTCACTCTCCGGTCCAGGACCAGGGTTTGGCTTTGTAGCCGCTTCTTACTCTTCCTTTTTTTCTGACATCCATCTTCATGGTTTTTAAGACAGTGGTAGAAAAGTCTCTGTCCAGAAGCAATTATCTCTTTCTCAACACTCTAAACACCTCTAATTATTTTATCTGAAATATGTATTAACATTGCCAAAAATTATCCCTGAGCTGTTTCTGATAAAAATTATTTTCTAGAAACATTTTTATACTGACTACCAAACTCATGTCTATAGATACACAACCACCAGCTTCATAAACCTTTTAAGTCACTTCCCTTTCTCGGGAATACTGAGGCCCTATCCTCTGAGTCAAGGGCACTGCTCTCTGGTCCCAAGTTTTCCTGTGGCCTCTGGACTGTGCAGGCACCTGACATGCACTTGCAGAATGAATGAGTGCATCCATGAGTCACGGGAAGCCCTGTGTGAGGAGATGATTCATTCAGAGCCCCTTAGAGCCCGAAAGGAGTGGGGCTTTCTGTAAGGCACATCAGGTCAAAGCAATCAAAAAACATAATCACTCACAGTTAAACACAAGGCTGTGAACTTGGCTTCTACCTAAATGCAATATATTCTGCCTAATGTAGATTTCCAAAGCATGCATTTGCTTCAGTTTATTTATTCCCCATCTATCTCTAAACCTGGTCTCAGATGCTCACAGGAAAGGCACAGTTACCAAAAGGTTAAGAAATTCTGCTTTACGCCCTGGCCGGTTGGCTCAGTGGTAGAGCGTCAGCCTGGCGTGCAAGGGGTCCCGGGTTCGATTCCCGGCCAGGGCACACAGGAGAAGCGTCCATCTGCTTCTCCACCCCTCCCCCTCTCCTTCCTCTCTGTCTCTCTCTTCCCCTCCCGCAGTGAGGCTCCATTGAAGCAAAGATGGCCCGGACGCTGGGGATGGCTCCTTGGCCTCTGCCCCAGGCACTGGAGTGGCTCTGGTCGCAACAGAGCGACGCTCTGGAGGGGCAGAGCATCGCCCCCTGGTGGGCAGAGCGTCACCCCCTGGTGGGCATGCCGGGTGGATCCCAGTTGGGCGCATGCGGGAGTCTGTCTGACTGTCTCTCCCCGTTTCCAGCTTCGGAAAAATACAAAAAAAAAAAAAAAAATTCTGCATATAACATCAGGAATGTCAGAAGTGGAAGCAAATGCAACAAAGTTTAATATAGGTGCAATGACTGAATCCAAATTGGAAACAAAAAATAAAACACAACATAGGACCCATTTAATCATCAAACACTTGTTTCTACTGTGTCATGTATCAGCCTTTGGGCCTGGTGCCAAAGGTACAGAGATCAAAGGACTCAGGTCCAAACCTAAGACTCATCCTTTTGGAGGAAGCTCTCCCCATTTTCCCAAGAGGCAAATCTGACTTTACCTAACCACACTGATCAATTATTGTGAATACAGTACTCTAAAATTTGACCTCATAGATCAGAGAAGGTATTTTATCCCCTAAAATTTTAGAACAGATATCCCAATCTTCTCAGCCATAAGAAAGTGTCAGTAGCACACGCACTGAACATATGACTGTGAATGATGGCCCCCAGGGTGTATCTCATATTCTCCCCGAACAGGCATAGATGTTGGAGAGCACTCTATCACTGGTTAAGGCATATACCACGATTTGTATAAAGTAAATGTAAAATACCTAGTGTGAACTACGGATTTGGGTGACAGTGACTTGTATAGGTAAGTTCATCGATTATAACCAAGACACCACTCTGGTGTGGAGTGTGGATGATCAGGGAAGTTGTGCATGTGTGGGGCGGGGTCTGTGGGAACCTGCTGCACCTCCCCTCATTTTTGCTGTGAAGTTAAACTTGCTCTAAAAAATAAAATTTATTAAAATGTAAACAGCAACAGCAAGAATCACAACATTCATAAACCCAAGCTTTCCCTGACTGTGTTCGGTCTGAGATCTGGATCCTCCCTGGACCTCCGTCCTCTGAGCCGCATCTGTGCTGCCCCTTTTCAGCTCTCGAACCTCAGATCTTTCCATCATGTGTCAAAATAAATACAGCCTTTTGGTTATAGAATACCTTTATCATCCCTCATTGCCCACAGACTTCACAGGAGCCCATACCTTTCGTCTCCACAAGAAAAAAGAAAGCTGTGATCTCCATATTGCAACACTTTTATTTACCTTATCTGTAACATAATTAATAGATGACTGTGCAGAGATCAAGGCACTTTCAAAGAGAATGAGACAGCTTCATATGAAACTTGCTCTTTTGAATCAGTCCAGGATTCTATCAAAGTCTGTGTGATAATTCTTGTAAATCCTGGTGTTCCGAATCTGTATCTTTTAACCTGTGCGTACCATTTTTTTTTTAAACACACTACGTTTCAAAGACATTGAAGGCTGGTCTAATTTGTATTGCAGAATTATGTTATAATCAACATGCAGTACATCACGTGATTTCTCAAAATTAAGATGGAAGCTTATTATAAAGACATTCCCAGAGCTTTTATATAGCCATCGCAAAAGGTCTATGATGGAGAGAAAACGCGAACTCAAGTTGAAACTTTCTGGCTCCCTGCACTCAGTTTCCTGCACGAGTATTTGGATTTTGAAATTGTCTTTGGCAGGATTTGGAGGTTCTGTAGCATCTGGGGTTGCTCCACCATGGGCATTAACAATCACAACTTGTCACCATTTGAACCTCCAGTGCGCTTGTTTACAGAGTCTCCTTTGCTTATTCTGCGTAAATGAAATTGTTTTATAAACTTTGATTTCATAACTATTACTGTTCCTTCAGCAGTCCATCCCTTGGGCTTTCTTAATCATCCATTCACTAGTGTGATGTGTTTGGTGCCACGACACGTGAGCCGGAGGAGGCCTTTATCCTGATGCTGCTCCCGTCTGAGAGAGGAGACTGCTGGGGTCGGAGAGAGAATCGGAGCAGCCTGGAAGGAGAGGCACGCAGCCACATTCCATTCCGCTGTGGGTGAACACAATCACGGTCATGTGCGAGTTACAGCCACCAGCCAGGGAGCTAGATTGCCTGAGCCCCTCCTCCCTTTACCTGAAGCTGGATGGCTCCGCAGGCACCTGCAGGGACATCACTTGCTGCCTCCTGCTCTGGGTGAGACACCAACTTCCTGTCCTCTGGGGGCACTTTCTACTTTACAGAAGCCTATGTTGCCCGCCTTGAGAACAACCTTATCTTATGCCACTCTTAGCAGTGACAGTCAATTCTTACAGAAAGCGAGGGAAAACAGTAGCCTCTCCTTTTAGAAGATCTGCCACACAAATGGCTGCTTTGGCTATCAGGTGACTCTAGGGGAGTCATTCCAGTTTGTACCTCCTGCCTGGGAGAGCTTCATTAGCTGGGATGGTGCCTAAGAGAGAGGACAAAGGACAGTGTTGTCGGGTTCAGTGTGAGAAAGAGGGGAGAGCAGTGATGACTTTTATTTTTCTGTGGAATTAATTCTGATTTCTACAGTAATTCGTAGCACAGTTTTGGAGACATTCAGAGAATCCCAACTAAACATTCACACCATGCATTGCTATTCTGGGAATGAAAATTGAAAAGCACTGTTTATTTTTGCAGTCTAAAGTCATTATATATTTATGACTTTGGTTAGCATAGGGCTATAAAATCCAGTAAATAACTGTTAAAAGTAGAGTCATTTGCTCAAAAATATTTTATGAGCTTAATTTTTGGAATGGTTGAACTTTCCACTAGATTTCCCCCCTCTGTATACATCGAAACTACGTGTTATTTACCTCTGCTTGTTGACCATCCTTCCTCCTGATGGCAAGCCTGGTGGATGGAGGTCGTGCTGTCTGAAGGATGCCACCAGCCATGCTCTTCTTCCCCACTGTTTTTGTTGTTATTGTTTGTATGTTCATTTGTTGTAGGAAACTAAGATTATATTCTGGGTTCAGTGTGCTTTCTCTTGGTGGTTCCACCTAAATAGAAATCATTTCAGCCATCTTGGAGGTTCCCCAGTCCTCCAGAACCTTCCATGGTTTTCATTTTTAGGGTGAAGAATGGTAAACTTGATCCCCCAAACATTCGTTTCCACTCAGAGGTCTGTGTGGCATTACACTTCAGATAGGGCGCGCATACAGGACTACCTGAACCCTTGCAGAGATGCACTGCGATGGAACGTGGGGGGAGACAGGATCCCAGATCACTCATATACTATTGGTATATGGCGGCTCCTCTGCTCATTGCTTCTCATGAACACTTTGTGCCCAGGAAATCCATGAAAATCCTCAGTCCCAGGAATAGCCCAGTGCGCAGGTGCATTCAGAAAAAGTGCTGGGAGGAGGGTAGCCAGGATCACGCTTAGCAGGAAGATTGAGAAGTCCTTAGATATTGATTCTGGGAGCCAACACACAAGGAAGGGTCTTCATACATACTCCAGGTGTACTGCCCATCCCACTGTGGACAAAATGTACGTGACTATTTACAGCAGCGGTGCAGGTAGTATGAACCCATTTTAGAGATAATCAAACTGAGCAGGATGGGAATAAGGAGTCTGCCCCAGCCATGCAGCTAGAAAGTGACAGGGACACACTTGTATGGCCCTCACTGTGTCCCCCCCCCCAATGGTGATATAGTGTCTGAGCAGAGTGCACTGTCAGGAGCCATCTGTCTGATCTCAGGGCCACTTCGTTCTTCCTCAACAAGGCCACTGGATTCTGAGGTCCCTAGGAGCAGGCTGCCCAAACAACGATGCCCGTTGGGCTCCATCTGGACCTCTTCGAGACTACATTCCAGATTTATTGATACATTCCTAGCCGTGCAGCATGATTTCTGTATCTTCAGGTGTGGAGCGAAACCTCACTTCTTAATTAGCCTTGACATTTAAATTGTAAATGCATTTATTTTTTAAAAACAAGTGAACCAACGGAGTAAGAGAATCTGATTATGATTGTTGTGCTTCATACAGCATGTGGCGGTTTCTGTGCCAAGACCCACAGCTACAACAGGACTCAGCACTTAAATACTTGGGATCTCCTTGAAAAAGTGACAGTACTATCTTCCCTTGCTACTCTCACTGTCCCTACAAGTTCCCCCTTGAATGTTTATTACCACACCCGACAAAAGAGTTGGTGCTCCTTTTCACTATTGTATTTGGGAATGCTCACCCCTGAAATGACTCCATCAGGCAGGGCATGGAGGTATTGAAAGCACTCATTGACTGGAGCCCCCAGGAATTCCCTGGGGGGACAAAACAGGCTAACGTTGCCATATGTAACTCTCAGCCAAATATTTCTTTGTCAAGGTCAAGCATCCTAGGTCACCTCAAGACCTAATTATCAACCATTTTCACATTAATGTAAGGTTTTCTAATCTTAGAGTGAATATTGTCACCTAAAGTCTGCTTTTTTGCCCTAACAAAATGTTCTCGTGTTGGTCAGTGGTGATGACTAAAGATGGCGGTGGTGGACAGGACATTGGGACGTGGGCTTCCCAGTGAGAACTGGGTACCTAATGGAAACACAGAGAAGTATGGTGAGGTGCTCTCTCCTCCTTGCAGTGGAGGTGTGGGTGTGGAAAGGGCCTCTGTGCATTTTCAATGCTGGCCCAGGATTAGATGACAGCACCATGAATTAGAATTGATCACTTCCTAATAATTAGTTAGGTGCCCATATAACCAGATAAATAGATGGCATGCATACTATTTCAGGGCTACAAGATACCTAAGATGTAGTTTTCAAATTGGGTTTACTTTGCACTACAATAGAACATTCTGGTTAATTCAGACTACTTTGTTGATAAAAATGTGAAATGGGGAAAGCATGACAGAAAAGAGTAAGTTGGGAGAAGAAGTGGTTTTATTTGGAGAACCCATATAGTGTTTAGAATTTGGTTTAAGACCCTAGGATCAGAGATTGTCTTACACATCATTTTTAAGGTTTGATGAGTTGTGATGTAGGAATTAGTATTCCTGTTTCATCTGCACTGTCATGCTTGCTCTGCTTTAAAGTGCGGCCGGGTGCCTCGGGAAGGAACTGGCTTAGCAAATACACTGCTCACAAAAATTAGGGGATATTTTAAAATGAATATGAAGTGATAAAATATCCCCTAATTTTTGTGATCAGTATAGAAGGAAACGAGCTAACAATGGTCAACTGCTTCTTAAGTGTAAGGGGGTCCTCTTATCACAAAACTCCATGAGGCAAATAAAAAAAAATAACCCATTCACAGATGAAAAAAACTGAGGTTCAGAACATTTAAGTGTCTCACTCTGGGTCGATGTATTGCTGAGGATATGACAGACCTGGAAATTGCACCCAGGTGTGTTGGAGTCTGAAAAATGACATTTTCCCTACTGTACTACACATCTGACGAGATACTAACGCACAACCCACTATGAAATATGGGCTGCAATTATGGAAATAATGGGATTTGTGTGTCGTGTGCTTGCATCTCACTCTTCATTAAACCTCAGTCAGAACTCAGTGCTAATACTGATCTGTTCCCCTTTGCCCAACCAGTCCTAACAGTGTCACTTAATTCTCAGAGTGGGGGAAGAAGGTTGGGAATATTGAAAAGCTATTCAACACGGGCCTTTTATGGCCTGCCTGACAGAGATGTCTGAGTTTGTACATTTTCATGGTCTTCATCTGAATCCAGATAGTAAATGCTATGTCAAGATTTAGAGCCCAGGAAATAAGTCTATTACCTTCTCAGTAGGTGCCACTTATATGCTTCTAAGCCACATCTGTTGAGATGAAATGCCGTTCCAGGGATATTTGGTCACGTTGAGGCTGCACAGTTGTTACAGAATGCAGAAGCATCAGGCCAATGTGAAGTCAGTGCTGCCCCATTTCTTGTCAATGGCCCTCCCTCCCCACAAAGGTTGAAATAGCCTTGCCTGATGTCCATGGGGGTGCAAATGCACTAGGCTCAGTCTGGCTGCCTCCCAGGACCACTCAAGGCCACAACAACTCATGCTAATTAAAATCACAGGCAGTATATTTTTCCTGAGACAAAAGCCCACAGTCTGCCCAGTTTGATCAGTGTGGCCTGAGAAAATGAATTGTCAATCCATGAGGTGTCGTCTCCTGACAAAGAAATAAGCGTGTTCATCAAAACACCAGCTGACATTCTGGGAAGAGGCTTCCCTTCCCAACATTCCTATTTTTATTTCTGTCTCTGTAAACCGTGGCCCATTCCTTACACAGCAGTCCCCTGCCAGCTCTCAGCTGGCCGTTACATCAGCACAGGGGCTACCTCAGCAGTGGTCAAGAGAAAACAATTTTTGTTCAATTTTTTTTTGTACTTAATTTATCCATTGAATCAGTTATGTTTATTTCTTGGTGAATTCAATGTAAGAGCTCATTCTTCAATTCTTTCTACCTTGTTATTTTGACTATGTAAATATTTGTATATCAAAGATTAATCCATGTACAAAGAAATTAAAAAAAAATCTCAGCCTTATTCTGCCCATTCCATCTGTCTCTTAGAGGTCGTTTTCACTTTTAGATATCTTTCTTGTGTTGCCTTTTGTAAAAATAAGCAAGTATAAGTATGTTTGACATTTATATTTCTATCCCTTTTTAGAAGGTAGCATACTATCTACACTTTTTTGTAAGTTGCTTAAAGACAAATCTGGCAACCACATTAACTCACAGAGAACTTCCTTGTTTTTTGTGTCTGCGTAGTGTTCCACTGTGGGCCTGCATCAGCACTTGGCAAACCTTTCTCCTGAGGATTGGTACCTCTGTTGTTTCACCTTAACCAAAAAGTGAAATCTGCACCTGCGGTGGGCCCAGGGCACCACGCCCCTTGTGGACATGCAGTGGGAAGGATAGGACATTATCCATGAAGGATACTTGCTGAAAATTGTGAACCTGACTCTAATCAGGAGGAAACACAAAGACTAATCAGACTGTGAAACATTCTTCCAAAACGTCCAAGACCAGGAAAGACAAAATAATGAACAGAGCAGGGGAGCCCAGGAAAGTGAAGACACGGAACCAGCCATGTTCTGTTCTCGAGACTTGGCTGGGCCCTGTATTGAACTGAAAAAAATAAAACAGCTCTAAATGATGCTTTTGGGGGACAACTGAGGAAATCTAAATATGAATGGTCTCCTAAACAGTGTTATTAAATCAATGTTAAAGTCCTCAGCTGTGATAATAATTTGGTGTACTATAATTATAGGGGGACATCTTCGATGAAAGATTTAGGAGCATAAAGGTCTTTATGTCTCTTAACTTATTTTTAAGTGGTTTAGACAAAAAGTGAAAAAAACCTTATATTCCTGTGGTGGGAAGTGACTCCTTACTCATTCCTGGCACAGTGGGAGGGTCCAAGGTCCCTGAAATTTTCCAGTGTGCTGGGAGAACCAAGGCATGAGGGTCTCCGAGAGGACTAGCCCACCTGTGCTGAAATACACCTTGGCAGAACTGCGGCAGATCTCTGAGGGACCTGTCCGCATGCAGGCTGACAGCGGCCACCCAAACTGGAATTCCAGCATCAGATTGAAGTTAGGGTCCCACTAGTCCCTATTCTGAGAGCACTGAACCAGGATGACTGACTCATGGCCAGATGGAGCTCGGTGCCAAAGGCAGTAAGTACCATGGGCCTCGGCACCAACACGTCTGTGTGAAGGGGCTGCTGAGGCAGAAGGAGCAGCAGCAGCGTGGGGTAAGGAAGAGAGGGGTGGGCCCGGGGAGACATCAGCCCCCCAGTCCTGCGCATGCGGAGGGGCTGTGAGGCACCAGCCCACTCACCCAACGCTGTTTCCACGCTGGTTTTGTCCTCTCTCTTCAACATGGTCACGGTGTTCTGTTCCAGCTCAGTTCTTCAAGCAGACTGCTTCTCCTCAACTTTGTTCTCAGTGTCTGATTGAAATAGTGTAGAACAGGGGATAATGAAACATCACATCTTCTTAATTCTAAGGGATTGACAACTGTAATATGCACCATTAACTTAATAACAGTTTTTCTAGAATTCACCTGACATTTAATGCTAACAGGACTTCCTACATGCTCTCTGATTTCAAAAATGTTTTAACAAGCACCCAAGCATAAGGAAAAGTTGTGAGTTTGGGAAACACTGGGTTAAATTAGGTAAGTATGTTTTTTCTGCAGGACTTCTCAGAGCTTTTAACATGCTCAAGAGCACTGCGCATTTCTACAGTGGGTGTGTGAGTGCAGAGGTGTTAAATTTATGTGAATAGCAAGAGCCTGGGCACTTCCACCTCCTCCCAGGGCTGCGGTTTGTGGCCGCCCTGGAGATCCATGTGGTCTTATTCAGCAGTGTCTGCGATATCCCGACTGCTCCGTGTCAGCTATCTGTGGGCTGCTGTTACTCGCAAGTGGGGGTCTAGGCAGCCAACCTGCTCTGAGCCTCAACCTGATCTTTTAGGGGACCATAGTTACAAACCAGTCACAGGGGAGGTGCAGCAGCTATGCAGCCATGTAGGTGTCTTCAGGGACCAAGCTTTTTTCTCTCCGGTGCTTTCAGGGCTCCCACGACCCCAGAACGTCTCAGCCCATCTTTCCCCGGCAGGATTCCAGTGCTCAGACCTTTACCAACCCTGCCTCTATGTTCTCTCAGGTCTTGATTCTGTTTATTCCTTGTTGATCCCAAAATTGCCTTAAGGTGAAGTCATCCCTGCAGGGGTTCCTCACAAGCTAAACAGTGTCCTGATGTTACGCTGCTGTAGCGTGTGGATATGCGTCACAGTTAGGGACATTAAAACTATTGATCCCATTATCCAGCAAATACTGACTGGACTTCTTCTATGTACCAGGTCTCTTCTAGGCTCCGAGATGAAATATGAACCCCCAAGAAGGAGCATCTTACATTCTAGAGGTGGGAGCAATTGTACATTAATGTAGGGCGCAGAGCGTTTAGACAATGTCAGTGCCGAGGAGAGCAAAAACATAGAGCAGGAGGAGGTGGGGAAGTAGTGAGGGGAAGATGTCTCCGGACTCTTTTGAGTGAAAACAGAACATTGTTAGAGAGCATCATGGGCACTCCCACAGGGACCAATCCTGGGGCCTTATGAAGCTCCAGACAGTGGCTTCACGGGCTGTCTGACTCTCTCTGCTCTGAAATCCCCTCCCTTCTGTGGACTGCGATGGGGTGGGGTGGCCAAGAGGGCAATGAACATTTTTGAGATCCGGCTCAGGTTGAGTTGGAACACTTTAGTTGGATTTAGTGAGTATGCAAATTCAGTCTGTGACCTGCCTGGTATAGTCACACAGCCTTGATGTGAATGTGCCCCATGTCACCCATAGACCACCCCATGTAGGTTAGGCATGAAGATCCCAGGCCAGAGGACCAGCTCGTAGTGGGTGTATCCCTGTGTTCCGGCTCTGGGAACCAGGCCTGAGGTGCAAGGTGCACAATTCTTCCACTCATGGCCTGTA
Organism: Saccopteryx leptura; assembly: GCF_036850995.1. Classification (NCBI taxonomy): domain Eukaryota; kingdom Metazoa; phylum Chordata; class Mammalia; order Chiroptera; family Emballonuridae; genus Saccopteryx; species Saccopteryx leptura. The sequence goes on along the minus strand of NC_089503.1, from coordinate 131,115,023 downwards.
AACCTTTGTAAGTAGAGTGCGTTCAGCTCACCTCAGGCTTGGTCTACACAGACCGCCTTTCAGGAATGATCTTCCCTGTGCTGCATGCTTCACTGTACATGCAAGATGTCTCTCTCTCTCAGTTGGAGTGAACCAAAATGGAATTCACCAGGATTTGCTTATGGAGCACAGAGTCATTGCACTACCACAAAAAACAAATACACTTGTGTATATGAAAGTACATCAAAGGTACAAAACACATTTCAATCAGCCAGGCTCCAGCATTGAGCCATTTCCTTGAAGAAGAATAAGATTGGTAAATCACTGTTACAACAGAAAGTGATAAAATTGTGGAAAAACGGTGTGATAGAGGTGTGTCTGGCTGTTGATTAATATATTATCATTTTGGGTTTTGTAGTATATGCGGTCTCCATCAAACTTAAAATTTATAATTTGTGTTATTTTTTCCTAAATAAATATCCACTTGTGTGCCTCATTTTTTTATTGATAATTTTGTACTATTTTTCTTAAAATGCCCCACCTCCCTTTCCTGTCCCATTTATGTATAATCTTCTGTCACACAAAATCTGGATTTCTCTTGATGTGTATGTGTTGATGGATGAGCTTTCCAGGTGGAGAGAAGCAAATGTTACATGTCAAAGTGGAAATGTACTTGGATTGCCCAGCAAAAGGAATGAATTAATGAGTGCAGTGGGCAATCAGAAAAGTGGTCCACAGACATAGCTAGGTGGTGCTGTGGAGGTTGTGGTCATGCCTTGGGCTTTTACAAAGAGAAAGATGGGAGCCTTTGGGAGTGCTAGTTTGAAGAAGTGACCTCATCCCACTCATACTTTCTGATATGATTCTGGCTGTTGTGTTAAGAATGGCTCTTAGGGTTGTCCTTGGGTTGCACCAGCTTTCTTCTTTTGAGCTACTCCCAAGGCTGTTCAGATTGGGGCAGTGTTCTTGAAATACTTCTTCCCAGTAAATCTAGAAGATATCTGATGATGATATGAAAGTGACTTCGAAAACCTTTTTGCAGAAAAGTAAGGTCAGGGTTGGCCGAAGGACAGCCCAGAAGTCAACAGCAATGCTTTAGAAATGGACAGGGAAGAATTTGCCCAACCCCACCTGGCCAGCCTTCTGCAAACACTGAGGACACTGATTCACAGTGTGGACCACAGACTCAGCTCTGGGAAAGAAGTGAAAGGGCAGGACTTCCAACAGTGAGTGCACACTAATCAACTCTTAATGCACGTTAAGCAATGTCCTGGGATGCAGTACACTTTCATTTTAAATTAAATGTTTTCCTATACAGTGTGTCCGTAAAGTCATGGTGCACTTTTGACCGGTCACAGGAAAGCAAGAAAAGACGATAGAAATGTGAAATCTGCACCAAATAAAAGGAAAACTCTCCCAGTTTCATACCTATTCAGTGCAGTTTGATGTGGCCTCCATTTGTTGCCCTACACACATCCAAATGATAGTGAAGTTCTTGCCACAAACGGGTAAGGACGTCTGGTATAACAGAGTGAATAACGTCTGTGATTCTCTGTTTTAAGTGATTAATGTTGTGGCGCTTCTTTATAAACACGTCAATATTCACATTGCACTTTGGTCACGGATTCAAATTTAGCAAGCCACAGAACACACTGATCTTTCCTCTGTACTGTCCACATCTCTACTGGCATGGCCGTGGGCTGCTCTGCTGTATACACGGTGTTACATCATCTGCGCATGTGCACATGCTGCCACATCATCCTACAGAAACGGGAGAGTTTTCCTTTTATTTGGTGCAGATTTCACATTTCTATCATCTTTTGTTGCTATCCTGTGACCAGTCAAAAGTGCACCATGACTTTACAGACACACTGTATTTTGGGATCATTGTAGAATTACATGCATCCGTATGAAATATTGCAGAGGGATCTCTCATATCTAGTTTGTCTCAGTTATAAACATCTTAAAAAACTGTAGTAAGAAACCACAACCTGACATTGACATTAGTGAACACATTGTTCCTGCCTGATGTGTCCACTTTGCACATTCTTATTTGTATGTACTTTAGGTTTCTAAAAGGTTTTCACCCATGTAGAGTCACATACCGACAACGCAGTCAAGGTACAGACATTGCTGTCAGCACAGAATTCAACATGGAGCTCTGTCCCTTTACAGCCACAGCCGCATCCCTCTGGGTCCACCCCTCCGTAGCCCTGGAGACCACCAATCTGTTCTCCATTTCCAGAATTCTGTCATTTCGAGAATGTGATATAAATGGAATCACACGGTTTGTAACCTTTCAGCACTGACTCCCCCCCCCCCCACCAATGACATAAATCCTTTGAGATTCATCCAGGCTATTGTGTGTATCAATCTTCCATTTCCTCTTTTAAATCTTCTATTAAATGTATTGGGGGGACATTGGTTAATAAAACAATATAGGTTTCAAGTGTACAATTCTATAATACATCACCTCTATATTGCAGTTGTATGTAGCATCTACTGTGGGATGGGCAAGACACTGTTTAAAAAACATATGTCATTATCACAGTCCCAGGGAGACAAATCCAAAGGAAGGATTCCCAACACAATATGAGGGATTGCAGGGTCCTAGAGATAAGTTCATGTCAATGCAAGAAACACTACTCATTGTGACTCTGGTGACTGACAATGGGGCAGTGATTTAGAAAATCAAACAGAATCTCACGACACCCAGCCTGGTGCCCTGAGTCACCAGAGGAGTAAGGACAGTTCCAGCTGTCGGCCACTTGGGCTCTTGGTACTTATTGGGGAAGGAGGCACTGGGGTGAGGCTGTGTCTTCCCCATTTCCCTCAGCACTGAGAGGCAATGCTGCTCTTCTTTGAAGAGTGTATGGGAAGTCTTTTCTCTCGGGATCACCTCCTGCGACATGGAAGGTACATGAGAGATGTGGAAGGTACATGAGGGACATAAGCGGCTGGCAGTAAATATCTGAAAACAGAGAGGGAGAGTTGGTCTAATTTTTTACTGGATGTGGAAAAACCCCAACTGTTTATTTCATTGTGTTGCGGGTGCTGCTGCCTTCCGTTCTCTGAGAATAAATTGGTTAATTTTGCAGAGTGCTTTGGAAGTGCAAAGTGCCGTAAAATGCTCATGATGTCAGTAGGCCCCGCACGTGCACTAGCAGGAGAAGGGGGCAGAGGGGCTGCGGCTGGTAGTTTGCATAGTAAATTCCATGATTGCTTTTGGAAATTATGCTTTCTTATTTATAAGTCTTGTCAAAGAAATAAATTGAATGAGATCACCAGATGGCCCTAAATATTGCCTTTATTGCCCAGAACTGTCTTTTGAGAGTTTTGTGATAGGCTAGGAACCGGAAGCCTTAGATTGTGAAGCTGGGAAGGAAAAGGACACAGTGCTTGATTTCAATAACTGTCACGACTGTCTATTTATTTGCTCAGTGAGGTGAGGGGGAGACCATCTCATTTAGACTTATTAAAGGGTCCAAAAGTGTAACACTCTTCAAAAGGGTCACTATAAATATGCCACATACTGTATTTCATGGAGTTTATGGGAAAGGAAATTGCAATCTCCTAAAAATAGAATTGAATCTTGTCCAAACAATATTGGATACACCAAATGAGTGTTTTTGTTATTACATTTAACAAGCTGATATTCCCAGCACATTTTCATAAACCTTTAGTTTGTTTTCATAAATTTTGGACCTTTCTACAATTCTTTGGTTTCTTATAATTATCAGCCCGTGTGACTGGGCTTTTAAAAGTGAAAATGGAAAGCTTTTTAATGGTAGAGTTGTCACCTTGTCCCGTGATCGCAGGCTGGGTCACTGCAGGTCCAGGCTACCAATCCTGGCTGGTCTGGAAGTGTCTTGGATCTGGACATGTAAACAGACAGCTTCCACCAGGGAAGCCCCTGATCCCTGTCTGCAGGGCAGACTGGCGCGCGGAGATACCGCTGTCATCTTAAGACTAGGTGGCACGGCGACTACTAGGAATGAGACGCCAAGAGATTTGCGAAGATTTGGATCTGACACCTCCCTGCATGCTTCCGAGCCACTCACCTGCAGAGACCTGTGACATAAGAAAAATAAGGCCTCACTTGTCAAAGCCAGTCTTTCTAGGGTCTTGTGACCTGTGGCCAGATGTATTATTCTCCGACTATTCACCTCCTGGGACAAGTTAAGGAATGAATAAAATTGTCAGGAATAGAGCACGATCAAGTATGGCCTGTGTTTCAGATTAGACAAGCTGAGACATTTATCCACAACCCCGTCTGGACACTTGGGCCTGGGTAGAGGGGTGGAAGATGGAAAGCAAGCAACCTTACCTTCATATTTTCTTTTTAAAAAATTTTTGATGTTTTATTAATAATTGATTTTTAAAAATTTTATTTAGAAAATTAAACTCAATGTGGTGACATTGATCAATAAGAGTACATAGGTTTTAGGTAAACATCTCTATAGTATTTGAACTGTTGATTATGTTGTATACCCATCACCCAAAGTCAAATCATTTTCTGTCACCGTATATTTGTCCCTCTTTACTCCTCTCCCCTACTGACTTCCCCCTGGTAACCACTTAATTTTTATCTATGTGCATATGTCTGTTTTTTACTCTACCTATGTGTGAAATCACATAGGTCTTAGCTTTTTCTGATGCTTATTTCTCTCAGTATTCTGAAGGTCCATCCCGATTGTTGTAAATACACACCATATTTTCAATATAATGCACAAACTCTGAACTTCATGCAACCAGTGTGGTGGCTCTTCTCTGCTCTCTACTTCCAAGAGGGTTTAGCAATTCACAAAGGAGTCCTGGGTTCCTTCATTTCTGGAGCTCTCACACTCAGCAGCGTGAGTATGGAGGCGTATCGGCTCTCTCTATAGTGGATACATTCTCTTAACATGTATTGGTGTTGACATAAGTTATTTTAATTTCTGCTTCTTGAAGATGTACACAAATAAATCTAGTATAAACCCTTTGCACTTTCCTTTCTACACAAAAAATTTAAAATTAGACACAAGCAAAGCTTTACTCTCAGAGATATTTAAATTAATAACATCAGTGTTGTCATTGGCTGAAATTAAGTGGCTGCTCACAGTGTGAATATCACTCTGACTTCCGGGGCTCTGTTTCTTGTTTGGTAAGCATCCTTTTCATTATGTGCACACAAAACTCCTCATCACTGTCTTCTTCATTGAATTACAGACAAATTTCCTGTGGGTCACCCTGGTGTCAAATGGACCTTGCTTGATAATAAAGAATCATTTCTTAGTTAATTCCAATTCTGTCTTTTTCTCATTAGCGGGCCACAGTCAGAACCAATCTGTCAATCAGTCGTGACAGAAAACAAGTTCTTCCTTTTTTGATTACAATTGAAACTAAAATGCAACATTAAAACATCTTGCAGTGGAAAAGATGCACACCTTTCTGACTGTCAATAGTTCCTTCCTGGTCTGAAGAACATGCTTATCAAGAAACAACAGCTACTCAGGAGCCTTTACATCATGGCATCTAAAGACCAAATTATCTTGAGAGTTATGCAGGCATGAACTTGAATTGATTGGGATGTCGTTGTAGGGAAACACTTTACTACATTTATAGGGAAGTAGATTAAGGATGTTCGTATGGAATGTGAGCAGCAGTAAGATTCCTTTTTCGGTCAGCTCACAAGCCTATTCAGTGCAGGGGTCTTCCTTGTTGCAACGCTGTGTGGACCAGGCACCAGGAAAGAGGTGACATCAGAGAGTGAATGATTATTCCTCACTGAGCTTATCCTCACAAACCAATAACACCATCTTTAATCTGCCATTAAAAGAAATGTCACTGTCCTCAAAGCATAAAATTAAAATTTTAAAATACATAATACAATACTATGGTTCAAAATGAAAACAAAATAATAAAAAGGCACATGGAGAAAGAAAATAGTCCTTCCCGCCCTATTCCTAGGGTTTGTGCATCTTCCAGAGGATGCTTTCTTTGTACAGTCATGTACAAATGTATTATACAAGTGGTAAAGACCATTTATTGCTACACACCTTCTTAAAAATTTTTTTAGTTACTATGTAACATTATCCCTCCTTATCTTAACATAGAGACTATATATTCATAAAGACTTAAAAACTGAAAAACTTGGGTTGTGGTAATAATTTTGTTGTTTATCATCTCATGACAATTTTGGATATTCTCACTATATTCCTTTAACATGGTCATGTGAATTTGGGATTTATGAACAAAGTCCACCTGGAACCTGCAGCTCAGTTGTCCTTTGGCTGGTGACATCTGCATAAGAAAGTGTAGAGGAAATAAGGTGACCCTCATATCTCTCACATCTGCGGGGTCCACTCTTCAGTCCATTTAATACCTGCCTTTCTTGACTATTTCATCCTGCATTAAATGTGATTCATCTCACTTTCGAAGTTAGAAGTGAGGAGGCAGACAGACTCCCGCAATGCGCTCTACCGGGATCCACCTGGCATGCCCATCAGGGGGCGATGCTCTGCCCATCTTGGGCATTGCTCCATTGCGGCAGGAGCCATTCTAGCGCCTGAAGCAGAGGCCATGGTACTGTCCTCAGCACCCCGGGAGGGAAAAAGAGAGATAGAGAGAAATGAGAGGGGGGAATGGTGGAGAAGCGATGGGTGCTTCGCCTGTGTGCCCTGGCCGGGAATTGAACTCGGGACTTCCACACGCCGAGCTGACACTCTACTGCTGGGCCAACTGGCCAGGGCTCATCTCACTTTCTTATTCACTGTTTTACTTTGATGTATTCGTTGACAAGTTTCCTGGTTTTCCCCCTAGAGACAACTCCCGTCCTTCTGTGGGTGGCTCTGGCCTTGACTTCTCCATTGTGCCTTTCGCCGCCTTCCTGTGCGGTTCTGACAGCACGCCCAGCCTCTCCTCCCTGGCATGTTTGTACTGGCAGCTCCTGCGCGGCAGCTTTTCTCCCACCTACCTGCGCAGTTCTCCTCCCTCCCAAATGCCACCTGCTCCGTGAAGCCTGCTCAGACCACTCTGCTCCCATCTAGCTTGTTCTTCTGACCTCTGACTCTGCTTCTTTTGTAGTTTTTTAGCATACATATAGATGATTTGCTTATTCATATGTTTATTTTTTATGGCATTTTCCCCATCAGGAATGTAACTCCCAGGAGAGAGGGATAGAGGAATTTTGTCCATCGTGTTTCCCAGCGGATCCCAAGTGTCAAAAAACAAACAAACAAAACAAAACAAAAAAAACCCCACCTTTGCCAAGTGAATGAACACATCAGTGGATTTCCAGGAATATGGACAGCGTGTGAGCAGTGGCCCCAGCACAACCCTAAACACACCTGAGAGTGCCTGGTGCCTTGTTGCCTACACCCGCTTGCCTCTCCAGGTGAAAGATTGTGGGAGAATCCGACTTGGTTGGCTTCCCTTATCTCAAGCTGCCTTTCAAACTTAATGTTTTAAATTATAAAACAAACCACTTGTGGGGGAGACTATATAACCAGGAGGATTGTTTCCAAACAGAAGCGAGATTCCGGGGAGGGACAGTGAAGCCTCGGAGAAGGTGAGGTCTGTGGGCAGCGCTCCGCCGCGTGGCCCCTCCCCCGTTTGAAGAAGCTTCTGCACATGTCACTCCTGTGCTGTTAGAAGTTTAGTCTTTTGTTAAATTATTTAGAGCTTTTGGGGGCTGCCAATCAGGGCAGGATTAAAGCCGGATATTCTTTTTCTTGGTCCTGTTGGTCGGTAGCTACATATTTTCAATAACAAAATATCTTCAGGAAACACAATTCCAACAGAAAAAAAATGAGCATTTGATAAAGATTAATCCTGCGAAACATGGTTCTCTGAGGGTCACGGCAAGAGTTATACTTCTGCAGTGTTCACAGTGTAAGAAAATTCTCAATAAAATAAAATTGAGGTGTATGAATGTTTCTTTTCTTTGTTTTCTTATTTTTTATGCTAATTGGAACATGGAAAGTGCTTCTTATTAAGCTGATGACTACAAACATAATTAATTTGATATTGGAATTATTAGAAAAATCAGCTTGTAATGATCTTGCAAAAGAGTGTATGTGTAGATCTTGTCTTAGCTTATAACTTGTCTTATGAGCCTATTACTTTAGGCAAGAAGACATACATTTAAACATTATCGACAAGCTTCAAAGATAGCAGAAGCCGTGACTGCTCTTGGCCATTAGCATCTTCAAGCAGCTATTTGTGATGAACTATGCAACTTTATAGAAAGCATTCCTAACCTGAATTTCTCACTGTGTCCATTAAATCTCCTCGTGTTAGATTTTGGTGATTTATTCCACATTCCCAATTCACTTTGAATAGAGAAATCGCAAGTTGCACAATACCTATCTTTGATGACATTTCCCTCTGAGGAAGGACAGTGGTAGCTGCCGTGTATTTGAGTGCTCACTACGGCCCAGCCCTGTGCTAGTTTTTTGTACATAGTATGTCATTTAATTTTCACAGCAATAACAGAGCTTAGGAGCTCTTATCAAGGATTTAGAGAGGGGGCTCTACCAGGTCCATGCATGTCTGGACCCCAGCATTGCTCAACAGAGGTACTTAAAATTCAGGCTGTTCGATGAGCAGAGGTTTTATTCCAAACCATGTGCATTCTGGCTCAAGAAGCAGGAGGAAGGGAGAGATGACTGCGGATGGCTAATGATTCAGTGCCTACTATTTGATGCACACGTTCATAGGCTCTTCTGCGTTTAACCTTCTACAAGCCTTTAGGCAAGCTTAGAAGGAATGATGATAACTTCTGTTTGTGGGTGAGAAAGCAGAAACTCAGAGAACCTAAGGAACAGGTCAGGGAACCAGAAGAGGGATTTAAATTCAGACTTGTCTGTGCTTCCCATCAGCACTGGCTCACTCCACCACATGGGGCCTCTCTTACTGAGTCTGCGCCTGGCGCACCTCCATGTTTTGTTGATTCTTAAACAATATGGTTACTATTTTTGTGTCTTTGTCTTGAAACTACAAAACAAACTCAGTCTCCTTGAGAGTGTTGGGGAGACGAAAACAAGAATTAGAGGGCAGATAAATACATCTCATGGAGGCATTTTCCTAACTGACTTTTGATTTGGGCTTTCAGGAGAGCAGAGAAGATTTGCTCTTGCACATCACACACCCTGCTGAAGACCCTGTCCCTGAGGGGCTGTAGTTCCGTGGGAAAGCTGGGGAGAACCTGCAGACACCTCTGGCCTTCTCTTTTCAACATGGAGGAGCTGCTGCCCCTGGGTTGTCGGCCCAGCCCTCACCTTTCAGCCCTGTAGCGGCTGCCCGGGGCCCTCCAGCTGTGAGACTAAGGACGCAGTGGCTCGCCTAAGACTTGCTCACTGGCCAGTCCCGATGCCTCATCACTCAGCACTCTTTCCTCTGAATCTGAAGTAAATAAATATATTTATGTTTCAAGAGCAAAAGATCATAACTGTCAGGCTTATCACATCCAGGCAGCTGTCATGCGGGGGGCCCTGTGTGTTTCTTTGAGCTTTAGGATGACTTCCTTGGGTGCAGAGCAACAAGCAGGCACCATGAGAAAGAAGAGGAAGACGCTGTCCACATGCACAGGGATCTGTCATCCAGGCTTAGTCTTGGAGAGAGATTGCTTCAATCTATCTTTGTCCCTCCAGTTCCATTCTTCGGAGATAATGTTTGTCTGGCCAAGAAGCTCCCTGCCTTCCTCCTTCTCCCTGACTGCCCTGGCCTGTATCTGAAATACCACTTCTAGGGCTTTCTCTTTGCTGCCAGGCAGCCATGTCACCTTCTGAGCTGCAGAAGCAGGGTTGCAGCAGGGCAGAGGAGATAAGAAAGAAGCAGGCCCACTTCTTTGGGATTTCGATGGCCTCTCAGAGTTGCTATTGATCAGTAGTGTGCTGGATCCCAAGCCTCAGCTTCCAAAGTTGGAGTCAGCTGGAGCAGGGAGGAGGCCAGCAGCCTAGTGACATTTAAGGAGGCAGTGCCTCTCAGGGTCATGCAGGGCTGGCCCTGGGAAGACGCATTCCTTACATGCTGTGCCCAGCACCAAGCGGCCTTACCCCATCCTGGCTTCACGCTAGAGCCAACTGTGTTCATGAAGGAGGAGCACTCCCGTGCATCTCTTCCCGACTCAATGACCCCGAGTCAGTAGCCATGCTGATAGCAATGTTTACACCAGGGAAACTGGAAAATATTACAGATCAACTACTTTTTCCCTGTCCACTTCACCCCAGTCCTTCACCCAAGATGTGTTAATCTGGTTATTAAACATGTTCCTTGCTGAGGTATGGCTGCTATTGGAATAGGGAAGATGAGCACTGTGAATGAGTGTGTACAGTGGGATGATGGGCTGTACCGACCTAATGGGACACATACCTTCTGCTGCTCCTGAGTTACATCACCCAACCAAACTACCAACCTGGCCAGTGGAAACAGTGCAACAGTGAGAGGTTTAAAGAAGGCACCCCAGAAATGAATCTGAGGTGGGAGTCTATGTTTGAACATCTGTAGGTAGGTAGATACTCAGTCTAATAGAAGATAAAGGTCCCCCGAAACAGGGCCACTGTGATGTTAGCATGGGTCCTGACCTTTCTCTTCTTTGGCTGCTGAAGGGGGACTGAAAATCTTGTAGCAATGACACCGTTAGCTCTACTGTGGGATCTCCTGGTCTGGCAGAAGTGGCCAAGTACTGTGTCCTTGACTGGGAAAGGCCTTTCCCAGAAATGTGACTTCACTTTCTGATGCTGGTGACATCTCCTGCTGTGTGACCCTGCATTGTTTTTGGCCGAAGTTCAGCACTCAGCTCCTTGACATTCAGTTTGTCCCCAGAATCATCACCTGCTCCGTGTAGGTAAATGCGTCTCCCAGAATCATCCCCCTCTAGATAACTGTCTTCTTGAACATCACTTGCCCATCAGTGACTGTGTCCCCGGAATCTGCCTCTAAACTTGTCTGACACTTCAGCTGTTTGGTCGCCAGACAAGTTTGGAGCAGAGTCCCCTTGTTCCATAGAGCAGAGTGCCATGCCCACTGTGGGACTATCCTCAGACTTGGCCATTTGTTTTGGCCATTTTCTTAAGCTTACCTAGTAAGGCTGAGCCACCATAACAAAATACCGCAGCCTGGGTGGCTTAAGAATACATTTGTTTTTCACAGTTCCAGAGGCTGGTGGACCTAGGTTTGGGTTTTGGTGAGAGTTCTCTTCCTGGCTTGCCTTCTGGCTGAGTCCTCCCATGGCCTGGCTGTCACGAGTGCCCATGGAGAGATAGTTTCTGGTGTCTCTTCTATTAAGAAAATGAATTGCACTGATCAAGGTCCCACCCTTATGACCACAAGTAATCTTCATTACATTTTTTAGAGGCCTCAACTCCACGTATAGTCATGGAGTCAAGGTTCTAATGCATGAATTCTGGGAGGACACAACTCAGTCCTTAACAAAGCCAAGGATGTGGGGACAGGATAGACTGGGCTGGGGAAGGGCCTAGCTGGGCAATGGCTGGGTGCTGTCCTCGCAGATTCAGATTCAGTGAGTGGGCAGGGGGTTGAGAGCAGTGAACGCGCCACATGCACTGACGGGTGTGCCGACATACTTTCCCAGTGAGCCAGCTCTTCCTCCCATTTCTTCAGAAGAGTGATTCCCTTCACCTGACTGCTAGTTGTGGGAAGATTGGGCTCATTTCAGTCAAAATCTTCCTGGGTCAGACCAAATTGGGAGCTAAAATCCTGACTCTGTGGACCACGTGAGCTTTCTTTCCATCCTTCCAAGTGGTCTCAAAGTCCACCAGGCCAAATGACATACATCACTTAGAAAATTTTTTGAAAAATTTTATTTAGACAATTAATTTTAACGGAGTGACATTGATCAATTAGAGTACATAGATTCAGATCATTTTGACATTTGATTATGTTGCATACCCATCACCCAAAGTCAAATTGTCTTCTGTCACCTTCTATTTGATTTTCTTTATGCCCCTCCCCTCTCCTCCTGTCCCCTACCCCCAGTAACCACCACAATCTTGTCCATGTCCATCAGTCTCAATTTTGTGTCCCACTTATGTATAGAATCATACAGTTCTTAGTTTTTTCTGATTTACTTATTTCTCAGTATAACGTTATCAAGGTCCATCCATGTTGTCGTAAATGATCCTATGTCATTTTTCTTATGGCTGAGTAGTAGTCCATAGTATATATGTACCACATCTTCTTTATCCAATCTTCTATTGGAAGGCTTTTTGGTTGTTTCCATGTCTTGGCCACTGTGAACAATGCTGTGATGAACATGGGGCTGCATGTGTCTTTACGTACTAGTGTGTTTGAGTTTTGGGGGTACATACCCAGTAGAGGGATTGCTGGGTCATATGGTAGTTCTATTCTTGACTCTTTGAGGAACCACCATACTTTCTTTCATAATGGTTGTACTACTTTGCATTCCCACAAACAGTGGATGAAGGTTCCTTTTTCCCCACCGTCTCTCCAACACTTGTTATTACCTGTCTTGATAATAGCTAGTCTAACAGCTGTGAGGTGGTATCTCATTGTAGTTTTGATTTACATTTCTCTAATATCTAGTGAAGATGAGCATCTTTTCATATACCTGTTGGCCATTTGTATTTCTTCTTGGGAGAAGTGTCCGTTCATGTCTTCTTCCCATTTTTTATTGGATTGTTTGCTTGCTTGTTGTTGAGTTTTGTGAGTTCTTTGTATATTTTGGGTATTAGTTCCTTATCTGAGCTGTTGTTTGAAAATATGATATCATCTCCCGTTTAGTTGGCTTTCTGTTTTGTTGTCAGTTTCTTTTGCTGTGCAAAAGCTTCTTAGTCTGATGTAGTCCCATTCATTTATCTTTGCCTTCACTTCTCTTGCCTTTGGGGTCAAGTTCATAAAATGCTCTTTATGGGCAAGGTCCATGAGTACAGTATCTATGTTTTCTTCTATGTAATTTATTGTTTCAGGTCTTATATTTAGGTCTTTCATCTATTTTGAATTAATTTTGGTACAAGGGGATAAACTGTAGTCAAGTTTCATTCTTTTGCATGTGGCTTTCCAGTTTTCCCAGCACCATTTGTTGAAGAGGCTTTCTTTTCTCCATTGTGTGTTTTTGGCTCCTTTATCAAAGATTATTTGACCATATATATGTGGTTTTATTTCTGGGCTCTCTTTTCTATTCCATTGGTCTGAGTGTCTATTAATAAATGCAGAAAAGGCATTTGATAAAATACAACATCATTTTATGTTTAAAACACTCAACAAAATGGGTATAGAAGGAAAATATCTCAACATAATAAAGGCCATTTATGACAAAACATCAGCTAACATTAAATGGCATAAAACTGAAGACTTTTTCTCTAAAATCAGGAAAAAGATAAGGTTGACAACTCTCTCCACTCTTATTCAATGTAGTGCTGGAAGTTCTAGCCAGAGCAATCGGACAAGAGAAAGAAATAAAAGGCATTCATATCGGGAAATAAGAAGTAAAGGTTTCACATTTTGCAGATGACATGATCCTGTACATCGAAAACCCCAAAGACTCCACAAAAAGACTATTAGAAACAATAAGCCAGGGGTCCCCAAACTTTTTACACAGGGAGCCAGTTCACTGTCCCTCAGACTGTTGGAGGGCCGGACTATAAAAAAAACTATGAACAAATTCCTATGCACACTGCACATATCTTATTTTAAAGTAAAAAAACAAAACGGGAACAAATACAATATTTAAAATAAAGAACAAGTAAATTTAAATCAACAAACTGACCAATATTTTAATGGGAACTATGCTTCTCTCACTGACCACCAATGAAAGAGGTACCCTTCCAGAAGTGCGGCGGGGCCGGATAAATGGCCTCAGGGGGCCGCATGTGGCCCGCGGGCCGTAGTTTGGGGACCCCTGCAATAAGCCAATACAGTAAGGTCACAGGACACAAAATTTTTGGGTTGAATGCTTTTTAGTACCCTAAATGTTATAGCTAGTATGATTTTTAATTTTTTTATTATTTATTTATTCATTTTAGAGAGGAGAGGGAGAGACAGAGAGAGAGAGAGGAGAGACAGAGAGAGAGAAGGGGGGAGGAGCTGGAAGCATCAACTCCCATATGTGCCTTGACCAGGCAAGCCCAGGGTTTCGAACCGGCGACCTCAGCATTTCCAGATGGACGCTTTATCTACTGCACCACCACAGGTCAGGCAGGATACAAAATTAATATACAGAAGTCTATTGCCTTCCTATATGCCAACAATGAGACAATAGAAAAGGAACTCATAAAAATAATCCCTTTTATGGTTGCAACAACAAAAAAATAAAATACCTAGGAATAAACATAACAAAGAATGTAAAGGACCTATATAATGAAAACTACAAAGCATTGTTAAGAGAAATAAAAAAAGATACAATGAAATGGAAAAATATTCCTTGTTCTTGTATAGAAAGAAAAAATATAGTCAAAATGACAATATTACCCAAAGCGATATTACAAATCTAATGCAATCCCATCAAAATTCCAATGTCATTTTTTAAAGAAATGGAACAAAAATCATCAGGTTTATATGGAACTATAAAAAACCCTGAATAGCCAAAGTAATCCTAAGGAAAAAGAACAAAGCTGGGGGCATTACAATACCTGACTTCAAATTATATTATAGAGCCACGACAATTAAAACAGCATGGTATTCCCATTTACGAATTTAACTTATGGAGACTTTCACTAGGTGCACAGACAGGTAGCCACAAGCAGAAATTTGGGTAACAGTGATGCTCTTCACATGGTTGGGAGCTGCACCCTGGCTTCAGCTTCACACATCAAGGACATGCTCACTGAGGGCAGCAACTTTGCCATCCATCCATCCCTGGCCTCCACTACCAATCTGTGCTCAGAAAACACTTCACTCACTCTGGGCATCACAAACATTTGTTGAATGAATGAATGCATCATACAATAGATTCTTGCATTATTTCATAATATAATATAATAAACAAAATCAGAAGCATGTCTCTTGATGCATTTGATACAAGTAATTCATGTCCAACAAATGCTTTATAAGCAAAGTGGATGTGACATGTGAGGCTTTTGGTAGTTAGAATGTTAATCATCATATACATTTGGATGAAGTGGGTTCACTCAAGCAGACAAAGATGCATTAGATACTCAATGCCACCTTATTCAAGCAATTCATTTTTATATTGATTTAGGTAATCATCTGCTAGTTACTTTCTCTCCCCCTCTCCTGTTCTCTTTGTTAATTTTTTCTTCTTTGTTAATTTTTTCATTCGCCATATTTTTTAACCAATTCAAATATACATTTAACATAGGAGCCTCATTTGTCTCACTCCCAAAAATTATGTCACAGGTAGTGTCAATGGGAAAAGTGTTCACTGAATTACTGTTTCCTCCTGGGATGGGATGGAGGATTGTTCCATAGTACATTTTCTGCTCTACCTATCTCTGCTTACCCATTTCTATGTATTGAATGTATTTTCTTCTGCTCCTGTGATCCATTTCTACCAGTTATTTGGGACACAAATGGATATCATCATTTTAAACTGCTTTTTACAAGAAAAATATGTTCTTTTTCATGGAGTTAACTGATGGCTTCTTTATTTTGTTCCTTTTAGAAAAAAAATGCTATTGCAGGAATAGCCAGATAACTAACATGGGTGGAGTGTGGTTCTTGAGTACTGTGTGAAGAGAACTAATTATTCTACATATCTGGCTTTGATCTGACCCTGTGAGCATGGTGTTATGAAGCATTTTCCCCTCTACTTTTATTGGTGAGACATTTAGACACAACTTCCTCAGAACCGCAGCCACAGGGTGAGCAGTCTCGTTCATCTGCAACACATGGTGGCAGGGGTTTTGATGGGCACAGGGCATCACCCCCACCTTTCCGATGGAACCGTGTGGAGCAGCCCTGGATCCCTTCCAAGGCAGACGCTGCTCTGCCTCCTGATCACTTAATCCATCAGCAGGAAGGCGCAGGGATATAAAACATCTCCTTCTTTCAAGTGTTTCCAGATATGAGAACAACACATCACCCTGGTTCTCTGTGAATCTGTTCTCTTCAAGAAGAGGAATGTGGAATCAGAACCAGCTGAGGTTAGGGCATGCCAATCAACGGTTTGTATTAAGAAAACCTAAAAACTATGTTTAAACCAATTGCAATGGTTCAGCTTTTATCAGCATATGAACAGTTGTGGGACTAGGGTGATAGGACGGGCAGAGAAAGCAATCGGATGGGAACTGTCCATCCTGGGCTGCCCACTCAGCCTGCTTCTTCATCTCTGGAACGGGGAGTGAGTGCAAGTACATGTCCAAGGTGCTGTGGGGATTGGTGAGAACACACATGAAGTGCTGGAACACGTGGCCTGGCTCAGCATGAGTTTCTATAAAATCTACTTTGATGTGTTAGGGTGTCTGTACCGTTAAAAACATGTCTAGTGAAGCAAAATGGCTTCCTACATGGAGGGCAGAATCATGGTTGAGGTGTCAGTTGCCACAGGGATGTCTATCAGTGGACCTTGGAGAAGCTCTTGGAAGGTCACACCTGCTGTGTTTGGCACACAGCCGTCCTCGGTGCCCATGACCCTTACATTGCCAGCCAGAGGACATGCCAATCCCCATGTCTGACCCAGGATGGAAAACATCCTTTCTCACACTTTCCCACCTAATCAGTGAATGGAACCCAGAGAGCTTGTTTAGAAGCACATTGTCCGTCCTCACATGGCACCTCTTGGCTCCCCAGGCCCTGGGTCCTCTGAGGCCAAAGAAGGTGGAGGTCCTGCCCACCTTATACTGGGAGAGCTCTGGTTGCTCTCTGGGAAGTTGCCTGATGACTTTTTAATTGGATACCAAGTCTATTGACATAAAGAAAGAGTCAACAACATCCAATTTTGGAGGGGGCGGAGGGCAAGGGAAGTATTTTGCATTTTAATGCTTCCAGGAAACTTGTGTTAGTTTTCTCTTTTAATTTTATTTTTCTTTCCTGTTTGGGCCACGTTGAGAGCTTAGAAATGGTTAGGATCTTTATAACAGTGATTTTTTTCTCCAAGTTAATCTTGGCAGGATAAAAGTTGTTTTAGTCTCACTTTGGTTGATAAATGACACTTGTTTTAATTTTATGTTGTGGAGAATTGATTCAAGATGACTTGCAATGTTTGGAAGGACAATGCTTAATACAATCCTGTTTCGACTAGTCAAAAGAAACTCTCGTCTGAGATAGTGAAGCCTCTAGTTTAGATTATGTTACAGGGGATGTATGCATAACTGAAAACTAGCATGAGTTCTGAAGCCCTACAGTCAGAATTCAATCCTGGATCATTACTTCCTAGCCAGGTGATGTGGTTTACAGAGGGGACCCAGATGTATAGCTATCTGGGTAATAGTTTACTTCTCTGTAAAATGGGTGACCATGCCCACCCTTGGCTGCTGTGAGGAGCTGGTGAGATTGTGAGTATAAAGTGCTCATCCAGGAACAGGAGCTTGGCCATGATGTGTGACAAAGAATGTGGCAATAACTGGTCTTTTTACCTCATGTGTTGTCTCTGACTCTCTCTTTCTGATTCTGTGTGTCTTTCTCTCTGCCTCTTTCTGCTTCTATCCTTGTGTCTCTTTCTCTCTATCTCAGCTGCATTAGTTCCCTTGGGTTGCAGGAGGCTGGTGGGGATTCTGCAGAGTGAAAAGGAAAGCACAAACATGAGATAATGTGGCAATGCCAGCACTGGAGCAAGGCTGATAATTTTATTAGTACTTTGCAGCCAGAAGTCAAGTCTCAGAGTACTAAAGCTGGCAGCTTCGTTTATTCAATCAGAAGACTCTCTTTTGAAACTATTAGGAACACTTATGATCGCATTTGACAGAATCTTTTTAAAAAATCTGAAATGCATTCAGTTACCTGCCTATACAGACACAGCACACCCCTCTCTCACAAACGCCAGGTCAAGCTCCCTGTGTTGGGCAGCAATTCCAATGCCCTGATTGCAGGCCTGGCATTCATCACTGAAAGTGTCTCCATCCAGGTGAGGCCCTCCTGCATGCCAGTGTAACCCTTCCAGGGGCTGTTCCTCCAGTTGCCAAGGCTGAATTAATATCAGTCTTCTGGGAGAAAGGGCAAAAGGAGGGCACATCCCCGCAGGACCACCGCCCCTGTGAAGGATGACAGCAGGCTTCCCTTAGTTCAGGGGAGAAAAGAAACAAGACTAGATGTGAGTGCAATTTGAAATGTAAAAAGCACAGATTCAGTGCAAGTTGTTGATTTTCTATGATCTGTTGTCCGTAGATGTCAAACTTCAGATTTCACAAGCACAGAGATTTTATTGCATGAATCTCATTGGGCATTTTGTGAAACTGGCTCAGTTACATAAAATGCATAAGGTGATTCATGCAATTAAAGTTTCCCTGAAACAAAAACAGAGTTTGACTCGACTTCAGCATTGAGAGGACAGGCACTGTCCTGCATCCCCATCACTCCCGCCCATGTGTGAGGTCTGCTTCTAATGCGAACATCTCCAGATGGGAGGAACATGCTCATCTGGGTCCCCTCTGTGACTGATCCCATGCCCGTTACTGCACACTTGTTTAGGTATTGCTTGCTGGCTGCCCCCTGAGATGCCCTGTGCACTGGTCCACCTGCTGTGCATCAAAGCTGAACTCTGGGCAGCTTGGCTACGAAGGTGTCACTGTGTCAATCCCAGCTCATCAAAAATTGAGGCTATCCCTCTGGGTTTCAATTTTGACCAAGTGAAATGTCAACTTTTTATTTTTTCTTATTTTTATTATCAGGAAGTCTTTTAATAGATTTTCACTGGTAGACCTCAGGTTGCAGAAGGAAATCCAGGGCAGAAAGATTAGACCAACACTCTCATTTGGCCTTGCTGAAACCAGTTATAGCCACCCTATAAATAGTCAGCCCGGTGCAACCCTGAGACTTCTGAAAACTCAACCAGAAACTCTACTCAGGGCACTCGGAAACTTTGTTAACAAAATGTCATGAGGTTTACAAACCTGAAGGTGTCTTGAAAACATATTTGCTTCCTTTCTGAAGCATAACAGCCCTCCATCAAATGCTTCTTTCTCCGTTCCAAGCTGGATTGTTCCAGAGCTGTCCGTGTGCCCCACAGGCTAGTCTGGAAAGAGTTGTCTCCCTGTGACCCAGCAGTGGCCTGTGCTGTGGATTGGCACATCCACCCTCCCCTGGGGTCTTCAGGCACTGGGGGGCCAGGAGCCTTTTTCTCTTCTAACATCCCTGGGGCAGGGGTAGGACATGTCCATGACCAAGGCCTTGTGTCTGCAAGCCCTCGTACTCAGTCCTTAACCCACCCCTGGTTTCCTCCTTCCTACATGGACCTTTCTTTAACCTGAGCTATGACTTAAAATTTTGTTTTCAAATACTTTAAGCTGAATCACTTTTGCTTTTTGATTCAACTAGAACATTTTAAAGAGAAAAATCATATATTGCAATGATTTTATTTCTTGTTTTTGCTTCTTTTGAGCGCCACCCTCATAATTGATGATGGCTTTCTTTTTGTTAGTGTACTTACTGCCATGTAAAATATAGTCAAAAGGGTAAATTTAATACAAAGGATTGGTAATAAAACAAACACCCTTGAGCCCATACTACAGTTTAAGAAACGGAAATACCAATATCTTTAATAGTTCCTATATTCCTCTCCTGATCCTGCTCACAGCCCTGCTTCCATCTTGAATTTCCTGCTTCTAATCCCTCGTGTTTCCTCATAGTCCTGCCACATATGGATGCAACCTTAAGCACATACCATTTACTATTGCAGACTTTAACTTATGCAAATGAGATTTTATTTTATTCGGTCTTTATGACTTGCTTTCTCCATCCAGTATTATTTAATTATGGGTTATTTTTAGTTTTACAAATTTATTGATTGATTTTAGAGAGAGAGGAAGGGTGAGAGAGAGACAGAAACATCGATCTGTTTCTGTATGTGCCCTGACCAGGGATTAAACTGGCAATCTTTGCATATCGGAACAATGCTCTAACCAGCTGAGCGACCTGGTCAGGGCCAGTATTATGTTTTAGATGCTCATCTACATTGATGTGTACTGTAGTTCAGTTATTTTCTCAGTGTGCCAGAAATGAAAATACTGCACTTGATTCACTCTTCTGTCCATTAACTATTGGCTTGTTCTAATTCGTGCTACAACACACATTCTTCTAAAGATTTTCTCATTCATGTCCCATGAAGCAAATGTGAGAGTTTCTCTAGAGTACATGAGTCCAGGAGTGGACACGCTGGATGGTTGGCTACCAATCACTTTCATGAAAGGTGTTTGCAACCGGATCAGTCTGCATGACCTTTTCCATTGCTACGTGATCATTGTCAGCACTTGGTATTGGTGGATATATTAGCTGTTCCCATCTGGCAGATGCCACCCAGAGTTAACATTCTGTGGGTGTGGATGCAAACTCATCCCTCTGACTGTCTCTATCAGTAGAGTCTCTGCTTGAAAATGAAGCAAGCACCTTACAGCCTTTTCATTCAAAGCCATGTCCTATGTCTTTTCTGGGATTTTGTACCTTTTAGCTTTCCCTGGTGGTTGAATTGTGAGAGGCACCGAATGATTCATTTGCTATGCATTCCTTCACTCTTTTTATCTGGACAAAGGAGTGAAGGATTATTAATGTCTGTCTTCTCATTTTAATTTTATTGTGTGTCTTTCAGAAGGGACCACAGCTCATGTGTAGATAGCTGTCAACCACCAGACCTGCTTTTTGACACCAAAGTTTTCTCCTTTTAAAATATGCATTATTCATACATAGTGGAAAATATTTGTTTGCTCGCTTTTGATATGAAAATATTGAATTCTTAAACTGGCTTTCCAAGTTCTAATGAATCTAAACTTCATATTATCTTCAGGGCACCGAGTTAAGTGTAAGAATAAGACATGCATTAGAGAACATAAAAAAATTGCTTTTTTGGTTTCATGCAAAATTAGTTTTTAAACTAGAGTGTATAAAATACTACATCTGTGTACTATTGTGTTTCACTGTAAAAAAAATAAGTGTTGCACCTGCAATTTATGACCATTTCTGCAATTATCTTTGACCTATACTTTAAAAAACAAGAAAAATGTACTATGGAAAGACGCTCTCTTTTCCAGACTTTGCATTGCTGCCTTACGGGAGCGGGGACAAAGGGTGGGGACACAATATACTGTCAAAGGTAATGCCCAGTGCTCAGTATTCATGATGCAGTTTTGATTTAGAAATGCAGAAAATACTAGATTTATACCGTATGAGAACATAGCCTGATCAGGCAATTATTACTTGACTAATGGGTTCTATGTAAGTTTGAAGTTGGGTAATTGGCTAATCTGGGCCCTACCAAATGTGGTAGTCAATTGTTTAGATGTCGTCTTTGATTGGCATCACCAATGTCCTAAATAATTGTGGTTTTATTCAAGTCAATATTGTCTGCAGTTATCATGCATTGAGTGAAAACTTTGGCATAACTGTTAAGATAATTGGGCATTGGGGATTATTAGAAGTCTTTATTATGTGAAAATTCCTAAATAACATCTGTTCCAACATTCCTCTTTTTCAGGGCTGCTTTGTAGTTGCCATGTCTCCAGGGACTTTCGAAACCAGAAACAAAGAAATTCAATATAACTACACATCATGTAAAGCCCTTTAAACCCATCAAGCGAGTGTGGCCAGGATGTGGGTTAGTCGAGGCCTTAGTGAAGAGGGGACCTACCCAATGCGTGTGTTGCCCCCACCTTTTATACCAGCACATAGCATAGCTTCTCTATCTTTCCACTCCCAGCAGTGGGTATAAGAACACTACTAACTGCAGCAGGTTTCTCTTCAACGTAAATGGACCTGTGATTCTCAACATAACACTAGCATTTCAATTCTGGGGCTTAGGCACTCACAGTAGCTCAGAAATACTTTTTTTGTATGACTTTTGTATAATTTGGCACCCAGGTTGCTCTTGAAATGTGCAACCTGGGTGCCAAGTTATTCTTTCCCGAGAAAGGGAGAGTTTTGGGTACCAGATGGAGAGGAACAATTTTGTTGGCTGAGATGGGGTTGGGATCTGTCACCACAAATGGGCGACTGCTCACAATGCTGTCACCATTCTCCAAATCATAGTGGAGCCCGAGTCCACATCCGCCTGGCCCCTGGATTCCAACCCTTGTGCCGTTTCTTGTGGAGATCATGGCATCATCCGTGCTGCACATAGTGATGGGGCATGAGTCAACCAACATCTGGCTGCCTGACTCTGCAGAAATTAAAGTGGGTATAATGGTGGCTGTGGTGTGTGGGGAGCTGAGTGTACAGATCAGTAGGAAAGATAAATGTGTATGAATGCGGGTCACATAGGTGGGCGGCCCGGGAATGAGAACATGTCCCTACAGGATCCAGGAGGAGTCAGACGCAGGCTCAAGCTCTTTTCTCCTGGTATCATCCATGTGTTTCCCATTGTCCCCACTATGTCTGGACAGGAGCTCTGCCTACTATACAGGAGGAGAGCAGCTTTCTGGCCTTGAGGTCACCATCTGTCCTCAGTTGGAGGCAGGGAGCCTCAAAGAGCAGTGCAGTATGGTCTGACTCAGCTGGCCTGGGTTAAATGCTAAATTTTATATTATATATAAACAAATTATATGTTATATATAAAGATATATATATATATTTACTACAAAATATTTATTTTAAAAGATACTAATGGTAAAATACCAAGAATTCATTTTGTTTTTAGCTTTCCCTCCTTAGTACTCGACTTTAAAGAACTTGCCATATGACAGAATATTCATGTAGTCCAGTGGTTCTCAACCTTTCTAATGCCGTGACCCCGCAATACAGTTCCTCATGTTGCAGTGACCCGAAACCAAAAAATAATTTTGGTGGCTACTTCATAACTGTAATTTTGCTACAGTTATGATTCGGAATGTAAATACCTGATATGCATTATGTATTCTCATTGCTACAAATCAAACATAATTTAAACATAGTGATTAATCACAAAAACAATATTTAACTATATATTGAGAAATATTTATTACTAATGGACCTCCTTACCTAGTGTATTGGGGCTACCATTCCGTAAATAGCTGCTTAACTAATGGATCTGTTTTTTCCAGATTAGTGGCAAGTTTTCTATATAGAACAGTGTGAACTATGTCATAGGATACACTGCAGTTTCTGCACAGCATGGTATCTTTCACACTATAAAGCAGCGGTTTCTGCGGTGGAATCCACATCTCATTTACTTCAATGGGAGACCCGTGGATTCCGCAGAAGAGAGATCCCTGTATGGCAGAAACACAGTTCTGACACATTTCTTCCTCTCCTATTTAAGTCAACGGGAGGCCGCAGCAGATCCCGCTCAAATATAGAGCATGTTGCTTAATTTTTTCCACGCTAGAACTTTTCCTAGAGCAGAAAAATTCCAAAGGTGGAATCCGCCACCCCCAATAGACTTCTATAGGAGGCAGATCTTTTACACTGCAGAATCCGCACAGCAGATTCCTCAGTGTGAGGTCTCTTTCAGTCTATTGGGGGTGGCGGATTCCACCTTTGGAATTTTTCTGCTCTAGGAAAAGTTCTAGCGTGGAAAAAATTAAGCAACATGCTCTATATTTGAGCGGGATCTGCTGCGGCCTCCCGTTGACTTAAATAGGAGAGGAAGAAATGTGTCGGAACTCATTTCTCCGCCCCTTATTGAAATCAAAAGGAGGCTGCAGCGAATTGTGGTAACCCGAGATTCTCGGGAGCTCTCTTCCACAAAATCCGCCGCACTCCCAATGACATCAATAGGAGGCAGATTCAATGCCGGAAACTGCAGTTTCCTCATTCAGAATATGGGAAAATAGTGGGAGATATGGGAGATAATTATACATTGGGGAACAGTGTGAAATACATCTTATAGTGGTCTCTTATAGTATAAGACCGATGTAGTTCACACTGTGTAAATGTATGGTGCTTTGTGTAAGTGTAAGCTGCTTTGTGTACTGTGTAATGATTACACACAAAGCACCTTACACTTACACATATTGTGTGTATGGTGCGTGTACTGTTTTTACATTGTTAACCTTTTTTACACCAGCAGGCTGTCTCGCAGGCTCTCTTGGCTCTCCGCCTCTTGCCTCTCCACCTCCTAGGCTTCTGTCCTCCGGCGTTTGCTGCACCCGCCCACTGATGACGTCAGCAAGCGCTGGACACACGTAATGTGCTGCTATGGACTGTGGAACGTCCCCCCCCCCCCCACCGCTTCCCCCGCCCCTTAGGCCTCAGACGGATGATGCAATCACGTCTGCGCATGACCGTAGGCATTCAGTTTGGAACGCACGTTCAAGCCGAATAGCGCTGCTGCAGACGGTAGCACAGCATCTCAGCGGCTAAAGCCATCGGAAATATGTATTTTCCGATGGCTTTAGGCAACCCCTGTGTTTTGGTCATTCGACCCCTACCGGGGTCATGACCTACAGGTTGAGAACCGCTGATGTAGTCCATGGCTTCCACTGTTCCATGGTGTGCAGTAATGACATTTTACTTATCTGTAGCCAAAGCACTGACATTTAGAATCCTTCCAACTTGTCACCAAGCTGGATACTGTGGGGGACATTCTAGTACATGTGCCCTTATACTTTCTCTACTCTCTGCTCATGGGAGCGGAATTGCTGGGTCGACAATATATATGCACTGAACTCAATGGTGCCAGTTTGTTCTCCAGAACAGACTCTCTAGCCTGGGACCACTGCAGGACAAGGTTTTTTTCCTGCCCTCTACTTATCTGCTAACACTTGTCAATCCATCTTTCAAATACTTTTGATTTGATGGGTGCAATGTGAGATTTAGCTGTTTTAATTTTCAATTCTCTAATTATTAATGAACCAGAGCATCTTTTCACATCTTGTTAGCGTTTTGGGTTTCCTCTTCATGTGAGTCGTCTTTTCATGTTTTTTGCCTCCGCAGCTAATGTGTTTTTTCTTTTTGATTTATGGGCATTTCTTGCATATTCTAGATAATATGGTCCCTTGTTGGTTTTAGATATTGCAAATATATTCTCCCAATCTGTTATCTGTTGCTAACTTTACCCATGTGTTTTTCATTAAAATCAATCCCTATTTAGTGTAATAAATTCAACATATTTTTCCTTTGATTAGATCATTTGTTTTCAATCTTTCTTGCCTCATGAAAATGTATTTTAACATATAAATCTTACTTTAAAGACTATTCTAGATGTGTCCACACATTTTTAAATATAATGTTTTCATGTTGTTCAGTTCTAAGTATTTCACAATTTCCTTTATAATTTCCTTTTAAGCAAATTGTACATTATTAAGATTCTAGAAATAGGAAAAGTTTTTTATTTATACTTTTTTATGAATTCCTAGTTTTATTCAGTGTAGTTAGAGAACAGTTGTATGACACTGGCTCTTCAAAATGTAGTAGGTATTATTTTGTAGTCTAATACATGGCCAATATCTGTAACTCTTTCTTGTATACACAGAAATAGTGCTTCTCAAACATTCTGTGGCGAAGAACTAGATCTTTCTGTTTGTTTGTTTCTTTGTTTTATTGTTATTCATTTCTTTTTTCTGTGCTTTTCTTTTTTTAAAAATTAATTTTAATGGGGTGACATTGATAAATCAGGGTACATATATGTTCAGAGAAAACATCTCTAGATTATTTTGACATTTGATTATTCATTTCTTTTTTTTTTTTTTTTTTCATTTTTATGAAGCTGGAAACAGGGAGAGACAGTCAGACAGACTCCCGCATGCGCCCGACGGGGATCCACCCGGCACGCCCACCAGGGGCGACGCTCTGCCCACCAGGGGGCGATGCTCTGCCCATCCTGGGCGTTGCCATATTGCGACCAGAGCCACTCTAGCGCCTGAGGCAGAGGCCACAGAGCCATCCCCAGTGCCTGGGCCATCTTTGCTCCAATGGAGCCTCGGCTGCGGGAGGGGAAGAGAGAGACAGAGAGGAAAGCGCGGCCGAGGGGTGGAGAAGCAAATGGGCGCTTCTCCTATGTGCCCTGGCCGAGAATCTAACCCGGGTCCTCCGCACGCTAGGCCAACGCTCTACCGCTGAGCCAACCAGCCAGGGCCTGATTATTCATCTTATTTGTCATTTTATACTTCCACTCGCCATGCAGGAGATCACCAGTTGCTCCAATTCCTTCCAATATGTGTTGTTTGTCTATGTCAATAAGTGTGAAATGGTATACTGTTATAATTTTTATTATTATTTCTCTGATGACTCCTAATATTGAAAAAATTCTTATATATATATATTGGTCATTTATTTGCCTTCTTTTATTATGTGCCTATTTAAAATTTTTGCTCAGGCCCTGGCAGGTTGGCTCAGTGGTAGAGCGTCGGCCTGGCGTGCAGAGGTCCTGGGTTCAATTCCCGGCCAGGGCACACAGGAGAAGCACCCATCTGCTTCTCCACCCCTCCCCCTCTCCTTCCTCTCTGTCTCTCTCTTCCCTTCCCGCAGCCAAGGCTCCATTGGAGCAAAGATGGCCCGGGCACTGGGGATGGCTCCTTGGCCTCTGCCCCAGGTGCTAGAGTGGCTCTGGTCACGACAGAGCGACGCCCAGGAGGGGCAGAGCATCGCCTCCTGGTGGGCAGAGCGTCGCCCCCTGGTGGGCGTGCTGGGTGGATCCCGGTCGGGCGCATGCGGGAGTCTGTCTGTCTCTCCCTGTTTCCAGCTTCAGAAAAATACAAAAAAATAAATAAATAAATAAAATTTTTGCTCAGTAAAAAATTATTTTTTTATTGTTAAACATTCAAAGTTTTTATGTAAACACATCAAATATATGAGTTATTTTCCAAGTCTGTGATATACTATCTTAATCATCTCCTTTGACTAGCAGAAAATTTTAATTCTGATGCAGTTAAAGTAACCAGTTTTGTTCATTATTTTTTTTTTGTGAGTCCTACTTTTTGTGTCCTGTCCTAGAAATCTAGGTTCATCTCAAGACCATGAAAATACTCTATTGTGTTTTCTTCTAGAAACATCATGGGTTTTGATTTTACATTTTGGTCTATGCTCAACCTTGAATTAACTTTGGTGCATGGAGCAAAATGAGATTTAGATTTTTTTTTTTCTTATATGGCTATCTATTGCCCAAACTATACTTATTAGAAATATCTTTTCTCTCCATTGGATTGACTTGGTACTTTGGATAAAAATCAATGGGAAGTATAAATAACAGTTGTTTCCATTCTCCCAATTCTGTTCCATCAATCTACTTATAAATACCAAGTGGTCTTGTAGCTTTATAGTAAGTTGTGAAATCAGTGTTAGTGTTATAAATTTGTCTTTTTTCCAAGATTATTTCACTACTTTACAATTCCATATAGATTTTAGAATAAGCTTATTGATTGCTTTTTTTTAAAGCTTCTGTGATTTTAATAGTGTTCTCAATGAGTTTGAGGAACATAAACATCTTTAAATGTCCATGTCTTCTGTTAAACACATCAAGATTTCTAGTGTATGCTGACATTTTTTGATAACTTTTTTTTTGGCTTAGTCTAAATTCAATGTTAAGTAGAATTTTATAAATCTATTTCTGGATGGATATAGATTTATATCTACCTCCCTTTTCTTTTGTTTTTAGTTTAATATTAACACTTTTATAAGCTTTTTGACCAGACTTGTTTCCATATTTCTTGCAGAATTTTCCTGGACTATTTATTATTATTATCATTGTTATTTTTATTATTATTATGTGGTGTTCCTCCAAGGATATTTTCAAGGTGGATCTTTCTGTATCTAGTCCTCTAAGGTTTTATGTGCCTGAAGATATTTTAAATTTGCTTTCACATTTAAATATGATTTTGATAGAAGGTACAATGATAGGTTTAAAGATTTCTCCCTCCTCATTCATTTAAAAATATTAATTAATTTTTTTTGTATCCTGAGTTGCTGTTGAGAAACCTGATGACAAGGTGCTTTTTTTTATTTGTAAGGGATCTTTCCTTTTTCTCTTGAAGCAGTTAAAACTTCTGTTCCCATATTCTTACATTTCCCTATAATTTATGTAGGTGTAGATCTGCCTTACCTAACCTATTTGGTTCCCTATGAGTACTTACAACAGAAGAACTTTCAATTCTGAATAATTTTTTCTACATTTTATTTCTATTTTTGACTTTCATTATAGAGATGTGGACAGGTTTAAGTTTATATTCTTTTTGCATAAATTTCCTTTATGTTTTTATTTATGTTTCTTTTAAGATGCTGTCTGGTAGTTTCTTAAATTGATTTTCTGCTTTATCTGGATTTATTTTGCACACTCGCTCATCTCCTATGTTTTTTATTTCAATCATTGTATTTTCCATCATGTCAACATTTCAATATTATTTAACCTGGAAGCAGAGTGTCTGAGTTCAAATCTATCTCTGCCTCTTCTTTCAATCCTCCCTTCCTCCTTCTCCCCCTCCCTCCCTCCCTCCCTCCCTCCCTCCCTCCCTCCCTCCCTTTTCTTTCTTTTTTCCTCATGATCTTCTGTTTCTGATTTTATTCTCTAGTATTAGAGAATAACTCATTCACTTTCTCATTTTGTGTACAAATTAGGAGAGGATTTAACTGTGTGTACCTTCTATAATGTATACTACAATAAAGAGTGACAGTCAACCCCAATCATCTCCCATGTGCAGCCTTGTCACAATATTTTTATTAACATATATTTACATTTTACTTTCTTCCCCTTTACAATTTTGTAAATATATGGAAGGTTTAAAGAACAAAAGAAATAAACAAGCACTGTGATGCTATTAAATGACTAGAAGAAGACAATTCTATTGAGGTGCATTTAAGAGATGTAATTGGAATCTACATGCACTGAAATAAAGAGTTCGAACATCCTGGGGTTCCTCCCAGGTGACAGTGCAGAAAAAATCTCAAGAAGAGGGTGATGAATTCTTAAATTAATATTTACAATACACCTAGACTTTCTTCTGTATGGGAAAACATTTGATTGAAGTCGTGTTGATAAACACAAAATTTAAAAATCTGACAGTTTCTGGTTTTTCCATGAATTGCACATTTGCAGAATATGGTTTTGTTGTATTGGGACATTACAATTGAAACAAAATTAGATCTATCTCAGACACTCTGACACACCTGTTTGGAGACACTTGCCAATTTTCATGATATGTGTATAGCCATCTCTGAAGAGCTTAGAAGGAAAAAGATCAATTTTGAAAAATTAGGGGTGACCTTGGCCTTACGAAATTAAGATGTGTTGGGGTAAACATCTGCAGCCTAACTCACAGTGGGGAGGAGGCACCTTTGCCCCAGCATGGAGAGGTCTCAGTAGAGCATTTTAGATCAATTCTGCTTTGATTTTGTCTAATTAGTAACTTTAAATTTTAGAATGTGAATAAGTGCTCTTTAATGAAAAGTGTTCTAATACATTTGAAAATCTGTCAATATATATTAGCTGAACCTCATTTTAATTGTTTAAAACTTAAACTAATTGGGAATAATATAGCTTAATAACATTATTTAAGTTTCAGGTGTGCGATTTTATAATACATCATCTGTATATTTTATTGTGTGTTCACCACTTAAAGTCTAGTCTTCTTCCATCACCATGTATTTAACCCTCTTTACCCTTTTCATCCCCCCTACTCCCTGTCTCCTGTGGTAACCTTCCTACTACTTTCTGTGTCTATGAGTTTGTTTGTTTGCTTGTTCATTTATTGCTTTTTGTTTTGTATCACACATATGAATGAATCATATGGTTCTTGTGTTTTTCCATTTCACTTATTTCACTTAGAAGAATATTCTGAAATCCATCCATGTTGGTGCTATGGCAGCATCTCATCACATTTTGTGGTTGGATTGTACTCCATTGTTTATATTATTGCATCTTTTTAATCAAATTCTCAGTTGAAAAACAGGTGGTTTCCATGTCTTGGCTATTGTGAATAATGCTGAATGAACATAGGGGCACATGTATCTTTACAAATAAGTGTTTCCAAATTTTTTAATAGTTACCCAGAGGAGAGATTGCTAGGTCACATGGTAGCTTTATTCTTGATTTATTTTGAGAACCTCTCATACTCTTTCCCATAGAGGCTGCACTAATTTACATTCCTGACAGTAGTGCATGAGGCAGACCCATTTTTCTCACAGAGGCATATAGTAGGGTGAGTTCCTGAAACTAGGGGGTGCTTCTCCCTTCACCACCCGATGCTACTCTGTGAATGGGTTATGCCCGTCTCCGCTGTGTGCTGGCCAGGCGG
Organism: Saccopteryx leptura; assembly: GCF_036850995.1. Lineage (NCBI taxonomy): Eukaryota > Metazoa > Chordata > Mammalia > Chiroptera > Emballonuridae > Saccopteryx > Saccopteryx leptura. The sequence goes on along the minus strand of NC_089503.1, from coordinate 131,084,838 downwards.
AAGCCTGCTCTAGCTGCCTGGCAATCTGCTTTCATCCAGAATTTCCCAAGGCCCTTCGGAAACCAGTTCTGACTTCCACACTCACCTTATGCATCAATCGTGCGTGTGAAAAATAAACAAAACTTACAAAAGGTAAGACGCCACAGTGTTAGATGACTCTTTTTCCCTGTGCCTCGGATCTAAAGTTACAATAAACTTTGAAGCAAAGAAGTCCAGAATCAGTCTAATTTCTAAAAAGTTGAAACAGAGACCTATTAATTAGATTTTTAAAAATGTTATTAAAATACAGAACTTATTTCTTATGTTATTTTTTAGTAGCACCTTTGAGCAAACACATTAAATTATATTACCATGGAAACGTGATGAAGAAAGTATATTTATGAATCACAGACGTAAACACGCCTCTATATATTAAATAACAAATTATGAATAAAATGGGAACAGATGTAACAATGCCCATAAACATAATTTCATAAACCATTTTAGAGCAGTGGAATGTTATAGGCAGAAAAGCCGCCCTTCTCCAGGGGGCAGGGCCGCCTAAGCCACGGCCACTGTAATTAGTTGTTGATCGCTGCAAGGTCTGCAGCGCAACCTGAAATTTCTCTGTGAGTTGTCAGCAAGCCCACGTCCTGCCATTCAGCTCTACTCCCCGAGCAATGCTTTGAGCCTCTTTTTTACTTCATTGTGTTTAACTTAGCACAGCTTTTTATTTTGTGCCTGACTTGGAAAAGTAGGGCAAGTTTAGTTTTTGACGGCGTCTGTTTGCACTCAGAGTGGGAGGATTGTCTGTAAAGCACTTCCTCAGTTGGTCTCCACTTTTGAGATTTTTCCTTTGTGATCCTGAAGCAAAGTTGCCAGGAGCACTTTCTTCAAGATTTCAGGCTTGGGTTAGCCTTGGACACATGCAAATAGCTCAAAATGCTGAAATATTCAAATAAATTCCTCAGAAGCATGACTGCCACTCAGTGGCTAAGACGCCTGTGATATCTCGGATCTGCAAAGTCTCGAGAACTGTCCTTTGGGCTGGAATATTCTCAGCCAGCCAGTACGAGTTTTACGTTACATATTTATTGTATGCTGTAAACCTCTGCTTTGCTTTCAGAGCTGGTGGGAGGAACGGAGGCTGCACAGAAGTGGAGTGAGCCGGTGCCAAGACAGTGGGTCAGGAGCAACTAACTTGACATCATCAGAAAAAGTAGGATGCTTTCATATCAGCTCCTCCCACCCCATCCTTTCCCATCAGTTTAAAGAAATTTCTAACATGAAGTGGTCAACCCTGCATGAACTTTATTGCTGATACAACTGAGACCTTGCAAGGTAATTAGCAAGCTTCATGCATGTGTGGAAGGGGTAAAGAGGTGTGCTGTAATCTTTCAAACATTGAAATATCACTTTTCCTTTCAAGACAATTTTAATCAAGGATGCCGTTAAAATGGAAGTCTTTGTCCAGGTTTAGAACATCTCAGTGTGGGCCGTTTTCTAACACATTTAATTGCCGCCCTGCAGAGGTCACAGCCCAGGAGCTTCCCAGTAGCCAAAGGCTTGTGTTCATCTATTCTTTCTTCTCTCCACAGGCACTAAGGACAAGGATGTCATGAAGTGCTTCGGGGTGAAACAACCGCCTCCTCGAATTGAGCCAAATCACAAAATCATTTCTAGGGGTGATCAATAGGTGGATGTGTAACCATGTCATCGGCATTGACTGCCATGCTCTGACTCAGTCACCATGCCCTCACAACACTGACTGATGTGGCTTTTTATAGTTTCAATTCACACTCTTTCTATAGAATCAGAAATGTCACCCATTGGAACCACTGATCAGAGCATTTATGTCAAGTGATAAATAAATAGCGTGGATCATGAGAACATGGGAACAGCTCTTTTCCTTGGGAAGTGGTGACAGAATCTTGAGATTGGCTACTGGCCTTCTCAGGCTGCCCTGTCCTTTTCTTCATAGAGACACTTACACAAAAGGGATGTGGACCACATGCCCCCAGCCTCACCGATAAGCAGATACCAGTTTTCATGGCAATCAGTCCCTTCTCCCCTCAAAGTTCAGCTTGTTCACTAACAAGCTGTGTGACCAACTTGTGCCTCAGTTTCCTCATCTTTAAAGTAGTGGTACCTACCTCACAGGCTTATTGAGAGGAGCAAGGGCCTCTGTACTTGGGAAGCACTTTGAGGAGCACCTGGAACATGGAGGGTGTGATGTAATTATAGGATAGAATAACAAGACATAAATAAGAATAAGGCTTAACTTGCGAGATGTGTTTTAACTTGTTTCAAGTAGTGGTCAAAAGACAGTGCCATCTATGTTTTAGAGTAACAAGGATTTCCAGAAAATTTTCCTGGAAAAAGAGTTCCAAGCCACAGTCCCTCACACACCTGGGTGTACCCATCCCTCACCTGCTCACCCCCACAGTTCCAACTGAATGAAACCCTGCTTCATTTTTCATTGTTTCTTATCTTTTCTCTTCCTTCTCCACGCACCTTAAACTCAGGTACTATGTGTGTGTGTTGTTTTTTTTAAATCAATGCGAATCCTTAAGATTGTTTTTCTTGAAAGAATGGACCTCATATGTAGAACTGTGTGATGCCTTGGTGTCTTACTGGGTCACGAGTGCCCACCTCGATGCCTATCACCTGCCAAAACACAAAGACCAGAACTCAGGGACTCGTGAAGAGAAGTTGGGTTTTGAATTTACTGTCAGTTATATTTATTTGGCACAGAAGAAACCAAAATTCCCTGGGAGCAGGGTAGAATATTGTGTGTGAAGTATACGGGTGCAGAGGGTCTGGAATATAGTACATTCTCCCTCGATCCAGAATGTTGCAGGCAGGTGTGGGCTGGTGGGCTTAACTGAGTTCTAATCCAAAGAATTGAGGGAATTGAGAACATTGGCAAGGCCCTCTGGTTGGCGATGGAAAACAACATAAAACAGAAGAAGTAACAAAGTGGGTTTAAGAGACTCATCCCTGGAGTTTGTACCTGAAGAAATTTTCCTTTTTCCCGCTTCTCAATCTGTGGGCTCCAGTGAGTGATATGGTGGGACGCTGCTGTGAGCTGTCCCCCTCACAGGCTGGTGGGGTCTTCTAGTGATGTTAGTTGTCTGGTATTGGCTGCCTCCCTGCCACATTCTTGGGGTGAGGATCTTACCTCCTCTTCGGGACTGTAGACTGATTGTTTTCCTGCCAAATGTCCATTGTCTCTTCATTTGGAGTCTTCCATGCTAGCTGTGTGTTCACAGTCAGGAAAGGTGATTAGGAAGCCTTCGCATTTCAGAAGGCTTTCTATCCACAGTGTTTGGAGGGTTAAGATCACAGTGTAGCCCCGACCATTCGGCTCAGTGGTAGAGGGTCAGCCTGGTGTATGGACATGCCAAGGTTCAATTCCCAGTCAGGGCACACAGGAGAAGTGCCTATCTGCTTCTCCATCCCTCCCTCTCTCGCTTCTCTCTCTCTTCCCTCTCTGCCTCCCCTCCTCTCATGCATGGAATAATAATAATAATAATAATAATAATAATAATAATAAAAACATCATAGTAGAGGTGTTGTTTACAAATGAAGCCTGTTTTTTTTAGCCAGTGTGAAGTAGAAAGGTTTATTTGGAACTTAAGAACACTCCTGATATTAGCTCACCTCTGTAAGACTGTGGACCTTTGGAGAATGTAGAGATGGGAACAGAAGTAGGAATAATATACTGTTCATAAAAATGAGAGGATATTTCAAAATGAGTATGAAGCCATAAGAAAAGAAACATTCGATTTTTTTATTAAACAAGAACATCAGACAAGTAAACGACAAGTCAAAGAAAGTTGTTTGATTATGCAAATGAGATGCAAAACCAACTTTATTTCATTGGTGGAAAAGCAATATACAAAAGGCTGAAAGTACTAGAGTATTTTCATGTTCCCTGATCCCCTAATTTTTGTGAGCAGTATAATTTTTTTCTCTCTGGGGAACTAATTTATTTTATTTATTTTTTTTGAGAAACAAAATTAAGGATAGAAATGATCTGAGGACAACCTCTCACAAGAAGTTGCAAGAGGCAGGATTCCCCATTTAAGACCTAAGATGGAAAGATAGAACCAATGGAATGGATTCAATACTCAGCCAACCTGTTCCCCAATGGGATGACTTCTGTTGGAACTGACAGAGAGGCCCTCACTGGGGCTCCTCTGACCATGTGTTTGGGAGAGCTGCTTGGACCTCACTGTCATACCAGCTGCTCTGCTCATGTTGTCATTTGACCCTCTCAAGTAGGAACCAGAAGGAAGAGATCTATTCTCTTCTCTGTTACCTTATGGTTTTTGTTCTCAAGTAAATAGAACTAGAAGGAGAGGAAAATTCATTTTCAAAGACTTCTCTGCAGCATCCTTTTGTCTTTAGTTCCAAACGAGTTCTGATATCCATTTCTCTTTCTAGAATTTTATTTTGAACTTTTGAAATTCAAGTCCAATACAATGCAGTGTGTGCTTATATGATGTTTAGTGTTCATGCACATTTTAGTTATTTTGTAAAACATTGTAACTTACAACATGTTCAAAGCATTACTATCTTTCAATATAATACTTTGGGAAGAGTTTTGAGGGTATAACTTACCTCTCTCCAGAGGATAGCACAGGGTGTGATCTTTAGGAGCCTCTGAAAAACTAAGGGGAAACAAAGGTAGTGTTACTCAGAAAGAAATTAAAACAAGTAGAGAGAAAACAGAGAAATAGCAGTCAAGTCCAAGGAGGACATAGAAAACGGTTGTCAGCTGAGAGGGGCAGAGAGACCAGACAAGAACCTAGCCAGCTTGCTGCTGGGAGCAACATGGGTCCCAGGTCTCTGCCAAAGGCGTCTAGCGCTGCTCAAAGGCACAGAGCAGGGATATCCTCACGGGATGCACCACCTCACATGTGGGGAAGCTGCCTCCTGGAAGTGGTATCAAACCTCCCTGTAAATATGCAGCATTTTATTTAACAGCAGCTTTAAAAAGAATCAAGTTCACAGAATTCTCCAGTTTGGTTACCATATCCATCAATAGTCTCCGAATGGCTTTTGCCATTTCTCATAATCAAAATGCATTTTCCTATATAATGGAGTTTGCAAACCCCGGAGGTTTTGCCTATCACTTAATCCCACAGGATCCCAGCCTTTTCATCTGTAAAATATAACAACAACAACTTAACCACCAAATCGAAACAAACTAACAGGCCGAAAAGCAGTGCTGGTGCTGCAGCATTGGGTAAATAAATTGAGATTACTTTGTGCTTTTTACACTATCTGGCAAGGGGAGGCACTCCATAAATGTTTACTTTCTTTTGATATGCTGCAGACTCCAGAGACCATTCTAAATTACAAACTCTAAAACTGTTTTGAACAACACCAGGGCTGATGGAAAGAGGATGCTGTGTGTGATCATCTGTAAATAGTTACGGCAGGTCCTCCCTACTGGTCTGCATGCACTCTCTTCCAGCCATCTTTTCCATTAGTCTCGGCTTTTACAGACACATCACTGTACCTGCACAAGGACGGTTTCTAAAAAGGGCCTCATTAGATTATTAGTCACATTAAATTAGTTGAATTAATTAAATTAAAGTAAATTAATTCAATTCAGATGCAATCTTAAAAGTAAAGTTGATGCAGACTGCTCAAAATTCAAAAAATGGGAAATAAATGTATCTGCTTTAATTTACCTGAAACATTATTTATCTCTGTGCCATAAAAGTGAATGTTAACTATTTTTTTGGTTGTGCGATGAATAGACACAGGAAAACCCATACTTATATGTTCATGAATTTGTAATGAGTATGAAAAACAAACACACTGTCTTTTTAAGATTGAGTTGAGACATATTTTACATGAGGCTAAAATTTCCTTAAAAAAAAAAAAAAGACAAATAGTTCCCTGTAATGCCTTATATGAGATTAAAAAACAAAATTATAGCATTTCAATAAATGCAAAACATGCCATATGTAGCTTTTATTTTTTCAAATGTGAAAAAGTAATTTTAAGAGTTGTTTTTTATAACTACTTAACGCCTTTCTCTGCTTGCCCCTGGGTAAACTTTATTGATCACACATTCCCATAAGGTTCTCATATTGAGGAATTTAGCTTGACACAAAAGCCCCCACGTCCCTGGGTCTGTAATTACTGCCAGGGAGTGGTCACTCACACAAAGAAGCCACACCGAGTCTGACCCTCGCCTGTGGTTCTGTTCATTGGAACCATGTTCTAATAGTTCTTGTCTCCTTCTTGGAGATTTCCCAGGTTAAATTCTATTAAGATTTTACGCACTATATTTTTAACTTTTCCATAAAGATGTGCAATAAACATAAGCAGTAATGAGAACAAGGGCTGTCAGAGAGCCAATCACTCAATATAATTTCTGAAAATATGAACACTCTGGATGGAGATGAATGGCCGCATTTCCATACAGTTTATTGTTGCCTCTAGCCTCTGGTGTAACAGCAACTATTAGGATTTTAATATATGGATTAAAGGCTATTTGTTTCAGATTTGATGAAATATTAACATTGCTTTTGAAATATGTTACACACGCTGCACTGACATGTCCTGATGGATTACATTAGGGAGAGTTTAGGCTTAGCGGTTCTATTCTCACTTCAGAGAGTTATTACCCTGTGTCATGGAAACACTTTAAATTTATGTTTTCAAACCTGTAAAGTCTTCCACTTAAATATGTTATTAATTTTTAAACTTCTGTTTTAGAATAACCATATATTTGTAACCAGAAGTACTGTAAAAATAAAATAAATTTGTACCTGAATTAGAGTCGTTTCTCTAAGAATCAGTGAAGAATTACTCGGAGGAAAGACTTTGTTTTTCTGAGTAGGTCTTTGTTTGCACCTCTGTTTAAGGAGACTTCAGGAGGGAGTTTTGCTTCTTACCTCCCCAAGCTTCTGACTGGGGATCATTTATTGCTGAGGGAGAAAAAAATGCTGAGAGTTTAGCAAACAGAAGATGGTGGTATGGACGGCATCATGCCCCCTTCAACACCATACAAGGACATTCTAATGCCACTAACATAAAATGTGACTATACTTGAAAAGTAGGTTTTTCTTAAGGAGGTCATTAAAGTAAAATAAAGTCTTTCAGGGTAGGTTTGATATTCTAGTGTTCTAAAAAGGAGATTAGGGAGCAAACACGCACAGAGAGAATACCATGTGAGGGCACAGGAGGAGACCACCATCTATCTGCCAAGTAAAGCGGTCTCAGGAGAAACCACCCTCATCGACCCCTTGATCTTAGACTTCTGGCTTCTACAACTGTGAGAGAATAAACTTCTGTTGAAGTCACATAAATTGTGGATGCGTTGTGGTGGTGGCCCTAGTAAGCTGATATAAACAGCAACTTGGGGAAGTGGCATAACCCTCAGAGACAGACATTAGCTTCCAAAAGCATCTGTACGCAATGTTTCTATATGCATGGTGTCTTCTAAAATAATGTTTAAGTCAAGGTGTAAGTGAAAACATTTAAATACAGAATAATATATGAGTCTTTGGATCTCCGGAGGATGGCCCTAAACTACATTTAAATGTTTCTTTAAATTCCCTTAATTAAAAAAAAATTCCCTTAATTTAAAGTAATTCACTTATTTTGCAGAAAAGAATCTTGAAATGAATGTGAAAGACCAGGGCCTACAGGGACACACCCAGGCTTTGTGGGGTCAAAACTTACACCAAGGGTGCCCTTTAAGGAAGGAAGACAGTGTGTTAATTCCCTGAAGGCCTGCAGAAGAGGCAGCGGGTGTGGGGCCCTTAGCTGACAGAAACGTTCTCTGAGCAAGAGTTGGGCCCAGTGCTCAGTCTTTCCTCTCCTCCCCTCCTTCAGGGAGACAGAGTGTCGCCTCCTGCTCCCGAGGTGACCTCTCCCCAGGGACTGAACACCCTCCGGTGCCTCCGTGCTCAGAGACATATCATTTTTGCTGCAGTCACTTCCTGTCGTCTCCACCTCTCACTCACTCTCCAAGGGGACCCTCCCATGGTCTCAAAGAGGTCCCAATCACTTGCAAAACCCCCCAACAAAAATAAACTCTCTGTTGTGATATTTTCTTTTTGAATTAATAACATATTTATTATTTTCCCTTCCCCTGACTGTCAACTTCATTAAAATTATGCTCTCCTCTGCTCCCTATGTTTTCATTAGGGAGTGCTTCCAAGGACACGTTTCACTGCACAACCACCACCCAGTCTGCAGAGACGACATGGCTCGTTGATGGTTTCCAAAGTGAGTGGTGTCTCCTCCATGTGCCCCCACCCCACTGTGGAAATTGCTAAAAGTTAACCTCACCCATTTTCACCTGGGGTTCTCAGTGGCCCCCAGGTCAGACTTTTATTTGTTTACATGAAGCACCTGCTTCTATAACATTTATTTTGCATCAGTCACATGTTTTGATCTCTGAACTCATTGAGACTCTTGGTAGCTCTGTGAGGCAAGTGTTAGTATTGCCTTATTTTGTAGCCGAGGACTCTAAGGTGCAGACTGTAATGTGCTCCATCCTGCAGCCGGGGATAAGCGGGAGGGAGCCCAGGCACTGGCCTTGGTCCTGGAATGGTCCACTCTTACTGCCTCTTTTCAGATATATATTCATTAACCCCTCAATTCCCGGAACTCCGGTCACCTTTCTTGGACTTTGGGTGTAGCAGAAAGCTTGCTGCCCTGATCCCACCCATGGTGAGGGAGAAACCTGGCATGGGTGGCCCTGACACAAGTGTCCCAGCACCTTTCTGCGAGTCAGAAGCAAGGGTCTTGTTTAGGAAGCAGGGCTGGGCTGGAGTCCATCACCCTTGCCCCTTGACTGGGCACTCTGGTGCAGGAAACAGCTGGCACTGTACAGGGTGGCGAGGGAAGTTGGTCCAGTCCCTAGGTGTGCACTCGCTGGTCTCTGCTGGGATGAGGAGTGTTTGGTGCAGTACCTCAGGCCCAGGGGCGGAGAAGCTCCTGGTGCCCTCTTCTAGCTTGGTTGGGTCTCGTTCCTGTCCATTCTACTTCAGTGCTTCCCATGGCCGTAGAATTCACTGGGTCCTCAGCCCAAGCAGTTCTGAGATAGGCCATGATACTCGCCTATGAGCTTTCTACGTGAGATTTTTGCTGCACTGACAGTCCTCGTAGGAACTGCCACAGGCACTGAGTACAGCACAGAGGTCTCCAGGAGCCTGGTCCTAGTCTCACCACGTGGGGACTTGCCCTAGTCCGTGTGCCTACACAGCACCCTTCCAAGATATGGGCAGAACTCCTCTGCTCCTGGGGTTCCCTTCATCCCAGGTTCTCATTCTGGGCCAGGAGCTCAGTACATCTGCGTCAGCTCAGGGAGTTTCTCCAATACTGGGCAGAGAAAGCGGCTGTTCTGAAAACATACTTTTCCTAGATTTTGCTCAAGGTTAAAGCACAGAAGATCAGTCTTGCACAAGAACTTGTGCTGTGAATTAGGATCAATTCCTGGCTAACACTGAAAAAATTTAGACAGCGAGGTGTCTTTAAAGTCACAAGTTCATGGAGCTGCTGGAAAGCTTTTGCAGAATTAACTCCCAAGTGAAGATGGTGCACAGTTCTACCCTGATGGACATGAGTCCACAGAGATGATATTTAATAAAATCAGAACAGAGATACCAGGCAAAGCCTATGACCAGTACTGTGACCCAGTTCAAGGTTATGTACATCTGGCCATGCAAAAACCCAACAGTCCTGTGTCAGAATGGCTTTGCTCAGAGCTAAAAAGAGAGATGGTTTCATTCTCCCCACACTTTAGGGCTGGGTAGAGGGTGTGCACTGGGAGGAGGAGAGGGATCGGCAGTAATGCAGGACACCCTTGTCATCAGGTCACTAAGGAGAGGACATAAGGCACCTTCATGGGGATACTCTACAATAACCCCCTTCCTGTCTGCATTACACTTTCTGTGGTTTTAGTTATCCATAGACAAACACTGTCAGTATAAAATTATTAAACAGAAAATTCTAGAAATAAAAACTCGTAAGTGTTAAATTGCTGTCATTTTGAGGAGCATGATGAAATCTCTGTCCATCCAGCTCCGTCCCACCTGGGGTGTGAACCATTCCTCTGTCCCGTATATACAGGCAGTGAATGCCTCACCTCAGTTACTCACTTCATGGCAGTCTGATGATCAGATTGACTGGCATGGAAATTGTAGTGTTTGTGTTCAAGTCACCTTTATTTTCCTAGGTTATGGCCCCAAATCACAAGTGTAGTGATGCTAACAATTCAGGTATGCTAAAGTTTATTATAGATACATATTTATATAAAAATACATAGTGCACATAGGGTGTGGAACTCTCTGTGGTTTTGGGCATCCACCGTGGTTCTTCCAATGTAGCCTTGCAGGTAAGGGGAACCACTGTACTCTCTTCACATAGAGGAACATGGCTGGTTCTACAAGAAACGTCAAACACACACACACACACACACACACACACGCGCGCATGCACATTTTGGGACATGGTGGGTCCATCACTTTTGTTATGTGCGCTAGATAGCTGATTTAATGTGCCCCTCAACCACGGTTAATGGAAATACATTGTATTTTGCCAATCTTCTCTGTACATTGCTTTTCATTCATTTATTCATTCATTCGCTCATTTCCTTGTTGGTGCTTGGCAAGGTGTTACGGTGCAGAGACACTGTTCAGTCACCCTGTCACTTCTGGTGTGCCTGCTGTCCAGTGGGTGAATGGACACTCTACATCTGTGTCTGTGCAGAGTAATGGGGGCCTTGGATCAGGATAGCGTGGTGAATTTGAGATTCTCTGATGGAAGGTTCTTTTTTTTTTTTTTAATTTTTTTAAAATTCATTTTAGAGAGGAGAGACAGAGAGAGAGAAGGGGGGAGGAGCTGGAAGCATCAACTCCCATATGTGCCTTGACCAGGCAAGCCCAGGGTTTCAAACCGGCGACCTCAGCATTTCCAGGTCGACGCTTTATCCACTGCGCCACCACAGGTCAGGCTGATGGAAGGTTCTTGATAATGATACTGATCGCTTTATACCACGGGGACATACCTGAGCTGGTTTCCCACACCAGGCACAATCCACCCACCCCCACCATTCTGTGGAGCCCAGCTGCTTTCTCCCCAAATGTGCTCCTGTCACTTCCTTAACCCCACCCCCTCTCATTTCCACTCCACATAAATGCTTTCCACAAAAGGAAAATTTCTTTAGGAACCTGGAGACCTCATGTTTCTTTCTTGCCATCACTTTGGATTGGCAGGAACCAGTAAAAAAAAAAATAATAACAACTCGAGGTTTATACACTTGCTACTGGGGAATAGCACAGTGTCAAAACAAAGCGAAGCAAATCCTTTTATCTAATACTTTAGCGTGGATTTCTGAACCTGTCTAAGCCTCAGAGGGCCTCCTTGTAATCATCATCCTCAGGTCTCTTGTATTAGGTTGTTTGAAAGGAGGTCATTTTCCAAACAGCTAACAATCTTGTTCACTGGAAATATAGGGAACCTACATTTTCAATTTTTAACCTTTTTTGAGGGTGAATGGACTGTGTTTACTGTGATCTTATCTGAGGTTTTATTGGTTCTATCACAGGTTGTTCTTAAGGAATAATATAAAGGTTATTCTAGGATTTATCTGACAAAAGTAGCTTGCTGGTAGTAGCGTTATTGCTAAATCAACCAGAGTTTCTGCGTCCCGGAGGAGGGGCCATTTAGGATGAACACCTTTGAGTGGCTGGCGTACCCCAGAAAAGACAGCCACGTAATCCACTCCTTTCCCATCCCCCAACTAGCACTGAATGACAGTTTCCGAATCTTAAAAAGAATAATACATTTTAATTTGATAGAACCATATGCAATGGAACACCATCACTGACAGACAGGAAGAGTGAGTACCATTTACCTGGCATAAATCACCAGCTAGCTCTTGATGTCCTTTTTGCAAAAGTTCAATAAATACAATGACTTGAAAATTTTAATTTGGTAAAGAAGTTGTTATGTAGGATAATTTCTAATATCAGAATTACTATGCTTCATTTTCTCTAGTTCATTTAGAGCAGTTCTAGAAGAATTGTTCTCTTAGCTAATTCAGATTCCATGTACTCGAAATAATATCATGACCTAAGTAAAAACTATGTTGTTTTATGTATCATTCCATTTTGTTTTGTTTTGCTTTCTTTCTTTTCCCCATCACCTGGCTCTTCCCCTTGGGCGACAATCAGTTTGTTCTCTGTATCTCTGAGTTTGCCTTATTTATTTGTTTTGTTTCAGATGCAAAATATAAGTAGGATAAGATGGCATTTTTCATTCTCTGTCTGACTTATTTCACTTAGCATAATACACTCTAAGTTTAATCACTTTGCAAATGGTAAGATTTTATTCAATTTTTGGCTGAGTAACATTCCACTGCATATACATATGTGCTACCTCTTCTTTACCCATTCACCTATCTGGGGACACCTAGGTTGCTGTCATATCTTGGCTGTTGTAAATAATGCTGCAAAGAACACAGGGGTTCATATGTCTTTTCAAATTAGTGTCTTGGTTTTCTAAGGATAACTACCCCAAAGTGGAATTTCTGGGATGGCATGACAGCTTTATTATTAATTTTTTAATTTAAGATTCCGGGTGCATGGAATGTTTATATTGTTTTCCATAGTGACCGCACCAATTTACAATCCCACCAGTAAAGAGGAGGGTGGCCTTTTCTCCACATCCTCACCAACACTTGTTATTTGTTGATGAGAAAGGCTCTTTACTGTGCTGTATTCACATGGCAGACCTGACATGTGGGTCAGCAGTAACAGGACTAAAGGGCCTTGCTGTGAATATGTGAACGAAGCAACTCTAACCTTTAGGCTTGACTTGCTCCTCATAGTTTTGATTGTGCCTGGTGTCACTTTCTCATATACCATCTCTTTATAAACACAGGGCAATGAGGCAGAAAACCGTGAGCTCTGAATGTGAATCATCTTGTTGTTGGTTGTTGCGGCTCACACATCAATTTGTGGCTTTCCCCTTTGTGAGTTACCCTAGATTAGAAAAATATTTCCAGGGATGGAAGTTGTTAGCCCCAATTGTGGCTGTTTCTCCACCGTGATTTTACGTGATTTGATTTTATTTTCTAAATGGCTGTTTATATTATGCATGAAATCATTCTGTTCGCCTCTGGGGTTTGTGTGATATGAGGGCGGCTAACTGCTTTTGTTAGGGTCATCAGTAAAGTGATATATTGTCATGAAAGAATTAGGGATCATTTGGAAAATTGACCTCTAATGCTACTTGTGTGCACTGCAGAGTTAGAACAGTGTTGCCAGGCATTTATTATATCATAAAGTTAGGCATCTGCCCCTACTTAAATGTCACATTTTTGGTTGTTTAACACAAAGATTGCCTTGCCGCCAGGCTCTTGAAGATATAACCTGAGAGACGTGGGCTTTGATGCTCTGAATCTTGAAGGGTTTTTTTTTCCTTTTCTGACTGTCACAACTACTTACGACAGAGTTGAATTTGACAGATATAATGGAATGAGGAAAAAATGAGCACAACATGGAAAGCTTAGGGAAGTTCCAGAAGAGAGCCCAAAGTGATACAAGATTTGAACATAAATCCTCTTGAGAGAAGCTTAAATGCATTTTGCTTTGAAAAAATAGATATCTGAGGAGAGACTTAATAATTGCGGCTGGGTCTGGATAACAGACTTCAGATGGTTGAGGTTTGGGTGAAACAAAGATGAAATTGCCTATTTAGTGATGTTTTAAACCACTAAATCTTTGGTTTAGGCTAAACTCACTGTTTAGGCTTAAACCAAACTGCAGTCTCCACCTATCCCGAGACGGGCACCTTCCCCCTGCTTCTTCAAGTCAAAGTCCTTGTTAGTGAGGAGGTTTGGTACTGTCAGGCTACCTAAACTTTTATTTTTCATTTTTCCTTTTTCAGTGAAAGACGCACGTGCTCATGTTTTTAAAAACATCCTAGCTGTAGCTCGTTGACAACTGTCCAAGTCCTGCAGAAGATCCGAGGCGGGTAAACTTTTTGCATGTTAACTAGGACATCTTTGTATTGCTGTTGCTGTTTTTGACTGTAAGTAACTCATAAAAGTTAACTTGTTGCAATTGGTGACTGAAAGGCAAGCTAATTCGACCACTAAACACATGAAAAAATTCTTAGGAAAATGGAGCTGTTAGTCGCACATCTACTGTGTAGTTATGAGCGTCTGAAAACTCTGCATCCCAATGGCGGAGACCCACATGCAAAGAGCAGATCGATCCTTAACTATTCCCTGAGCATGTCACCCAAGCAACATTGTATTGGATGAACTGGGAAATGGATGACAACTTCTCCCCTTAACCAGCTGATGTTCTATGGTGGAAAGAAAGTATACACATAATCACAGTTCAAGGAGTTATGTTTGGGCAGGGGAAGGCTCAGGTGGGCTCAAGCACACAGGGACTTACAGATGGTTGTGATTTATTGGAGACGTAGTATTTATGGAGGTTAGCAAGGTCAAGTATCAATGTCACTGGATGACAAGTTTGCTCTTCTTGGGCCAGTGGAGCATATTTAAGTTGGTGTTACATTTTTGGGAATGATTCTAGTATGACACCCTTGTCCTCTTGCATGATAAGACATTGCAGGCTCCTCTTGTCCATGTCTTACCATGAACCTCAACTCAGCCGTTGCTCCGAGGGGCACTGCTCTGAGTAGCACAATCTGGATGCCAGATAAGCTGACTTTTGTTTCATAACAGAAATTTTTTAGAATTTGGTACCAATTTGATAAAAGTTATATGTTATCCATTTCAAATGTAAGCACATGTGTTCACCTAGTATCAGCACCATCTAAAAGTTTATGGCTCATATAACACGGTTTTAGCAAAAGATGTTTTGGAATCTTTGGTCAGAAATGCTATTACACTTTGGAGTATGTTATTTTTTTATTTAATGGTGACTGCATTTTAATAAAATCAACATTTGGGATTTCAACTTGTTACGTTATCGTATATTTTAGTTAGCTCAAACTAATATAGTTAAAAGTTAAATAAGCATTTAGGAAATAATTTTTATTTAAATAAGAAAAAGCAACGCATTTTCCAGACAAAACTGGTACATTCTAAGCAAAGATATCAGCAAGTAGATTGAAGGATAAGAACCCGGCATGCTCTGCAGTGAGGCACAGCTGAGTTCCTGTTATGAATCAATCAGTTAGAAGCTAAAGGTTCTTGGGCAAGTGACTTCCTTTCTGAACATCATCTGAAATTGAGTGTGACATCCCTGTTTGAGAGACAGCCTCAAGATTTATAGGATGATGTTTGTGAGTAGACTAGCAGAACGTTTGGCATACTCAAGTACTAAAACAAAATCAAGACACACGAACTGTTTCAGCTTCTGGTAACACACATAGAATGTGACAGTGAATTAGGAGACAGGTTGGTATTTGTGCTGCCTGCAAATAGAAATGTGACTGTCGACCCATCCTTGGGTCTCTGGGACCTAGTTTCCAAACTTATAAAGAGATGGCCTTGAACGACCAGGTCAGAAATGCCATTACAATAATGGTGTGTGTGTGTGTATGTGAGTGCAAGACACAAAATGTACTACGACCCCCTGGCAATTGTAGTTGCAATGTATTTCTAATCTTGAATGCACTGTGAAGAGTTCTCTGCAGACAGTATTGCAAATAAGCACGAGGCTGGGGTGTCAGCTGGTTGGAAGGAAGCTCCCAGAACAAACTCTATTAGTAGAAAGTGATGAAGGGTGATAATTATTCATCTTTTGTCTGAAATGTAGCCTGTATCCATTTTGTTCTTTCCTTTATTTTCTCTTTTGGATGTGATCTTCGGGGGCTGTGGGAAGAAACCCACAGGAACAACAGAGTGTACCAAAATCCCTTTTTTCTTCATAAAGCAGCTGTCAGGAGGGGAATCTCGTTTCCCTGGTAAGGGTGATCCCCAGAGTAATGTGGAGGGATATTTGGCAGAAAAGTGTCTTATAGTCAATCTTTGATACCTCTGCTCTCTATCAATTCCTTTCCCAATTTCTATAGCACTGAATTTTTGAAATAAAGTTTTTCTTACATCTTGAAGTCAAAGATTATTGAAAAAGTTTCTTATTTAAGGCTGCTGTTTTATCTTCTAAGCCACTAATCTTGACATGACAAGTAAAAATGCCCCCATTTTGTACCCTAGATGGCAGAGCAAAGGTGTGGGTTTTACATGTCCCAAGAATGATGGACTTTCCAGGGTCTTCAGCCCTCGGTGACTCTCCCTAACTTTTGTTGGTGACAACAGGTAATTTGTGGAATGTGAACCATGCCAGAGGCCATGTTTTTACCATGATGTGTCTGAGCATATTGCCTGTGTACTAGGGTGCCTAAGAGGCCTGTGGTCACTTTGGAATGTGGTGACACCTAGCAAGTACCAAGCTGGAATTCATTGATCTAAGATTTGAAAAGAGAACCTGGAGGTCTATATATTTCTTTCTCCTTCAAGAGCATTAGATAAAGCATATTTTATTTTATTATTATTTTATCTCTTTCAATATGGCTAATAGTGAGTTTTTTTTCAGTAGAAACAAATTTTCAAAAGGCAAGTTAACAGTCAGTAAGTGGATGCTCAGATTCCCAATATCTCTGGCTGCAGAATTGACTAGCATACCAAGATACCTAGGCCTAAGCCATATGCTAGTTTATGGCCCACGGGACATTTGCTTATGATGTTTCTTTAGACCTTGTACAATTGTAGCAGTATAAAAACTTTTTAGTTTAATTTAAATTTTATAATATTTGTGTACTTAAAAAATATGTGACCTGCAGACACATTTGATAAACATATGCCAGATTTTAAGAGTCTTGTGAACAATGTGCTTCCAGAATAACTCGTTATTTAGTCAACAAATATTTCTGAGTACTTTTAGAACAGGCAATGTTCTAGACATTGGGAATAAGTCATAAGCAAAAGAAAGAAATCCCTGGCCAATAAATATGATAAATGGTAAATTATATAGGCTGAATGAAGGTGTTACGGAAAAACTGAGAGCAAGAGGGATGAGGATATGAGATGGAGAGAGTGCTCTGTGAAGAAAGAGGTGACAGGTGGGCATCACTGAGAAGGTCCACTTTGCACAAAGACTTGAGTAAAGTGAGGAAGTGAGTTTCAGAGAACCCCAGGTCAAGGGGACAGAGTTGAAGAGACCCTGAGGAGGGAGGGCACTTGGTGTGCTCAGGACAACCAGGTATACAGTGTAGGTGGAACAGAGGGACAAGAATGGAAAAAGACAGAGGACAACACCAGATATCACTTGGGGCTCGGGACTGCTGTGAAGACTTGATGTTTACTCTGAGTGAAAGGCGGGGACATGGTTGGGATCTGAGTAGAGAGACAGATCAGACTTATGTTCTAAAATATATCACATTGACTGTTGGAGCTAGAATAGAATGTAGAGGCTGGGGTCCTATGAGGTGGGCTACTGGAGTGGTCCTGATAGAGATGAGGTCAACCAGACTGAAGGGCACAGAGGGACTAGTGAGAAATTACTACAGTCCAAATGACCTGAGAAGTTGAACCAGTGACATTGCCCAGTCAATTAGAGAAAAGTCAAGATCAGTTTTGACCTGAGAAAGTAAGAGAAAGAAACTGATGGTAATTAAGATGGAAAAATGGCAGGTCTAATGGGCTTGAAGTTTAGTTCTGGAGATGCTAAGCTCGAGCTGTCTACAAGGCAACTGAATTGAGATGTTGAGTATGAATCTGGAGTTGAGGGCGGGTCAGGTGGGGGAATGCATTGATGGGTTTGATGACATACTGGTGATATTTAAAGGTAAGTCATGGAAAGAAATTGCCAAAAGATGAGTGAAAACAGAGAAGAGAAAAAAACTGTCAAGACATTAAGGGAACATTGAAATTAAGTAAGAGATGACATGTTCATGTATACTTAATTTCTCCACTCAATACAGTTCTAATAGAAAAATAGCAACAATTTTTTTTTTTTTAGATTTCAAACTTCTTAGGAAGAAACAACCAAAAAGAAGTCTATATTTCTGTAGAAGAATATGGTAGACATTTACCCTTCTAGATAGCAAAACTTATTACAAAGCATGGCTTTCCACTGTGGAAAATTAGGCTTGAGATACTTTTATTCCACTGAGCCCCTCTCTTTACCACCTGCAACCCCCCACTTTAGTTCTATCTCACCATATATATATATATTTTTTTTCCATTTCATTTTTTCATATATATGTAAATCATAATTATGATTAGATCATTATTATAATGGCATAACAGCATTTGATACTGAGTGGTATAATTTATGATTACTTTTCCTCTTCTGCACAGTATTTTTTCAGTTAAAAAGCATCTTGTTTTTCTTTTTGTTTAATTGTTATGTATTTATCACTAATTCACCTCCATACTTTCTTCCAGCTGTTTATACCTTTTAATGCATTCACACATATCAAGTATTCAATTGCTTGTTCTCATCCTGAAGCCTTCTCTCCAGCAAACTTCTGACCTGTGACTGTTTGGACCACATGTCATGTGACATGACTACATGACAGGAATCTCCCTTTCTCATTACTCTAGAGCAGGGGTCTCAAACTCAACTCAGCATGTGGGCCGCAGAGCAAGATCACAGCCGTTCGGCGGGCCACACTAGGTCTACAAAACGCAACTGTTATGCAACACTTTTCTCACTGCAGTTGAAAACAAAAAAAATCAGTACAAGCACAATCGTATATGCAGTTTACTCAGTGTCACAAAACGACCAGAAACTGTAGTTCGCATCACAACTGCTGTTAACTAAGCTAATATCTAGCTAGGATGCTAGAGAAATGAAAAATACAAGTAGGCTCCTAGGCTTACTTAATTTTATCCAAAATATTTTGAACTTTGTGGATTAGTCTGCGGGCCGCACAAAATTGTTCAGCGGGCCGCATGCGGCCCGCGGGCCGCGAGTTTGAGACCCCTGCTCTAGAGGGCTCCTTCACCTTTATTTTTGGTGTGGGATCCTATTATCTTTGTTTCTATGTTGACTTCTTTCTTGGTTTACTTTGTCATTTTTTTTTTTGGTGCAAATTTTCCAGTACCTTTCTGATACATAGTATAATATTTGACTTTTAGAATGTATTAAGATGTCTCTTTTCTACCCATATACATTGTTGATAGCTTTTCTTGTAATAAAATTCTCGATTGGAAGTAATATTTCCTCAAAATATGATGGCTTTTTTTTCATTGCTATTATAGGGACACCCGGTGGAATGTTTATTCTTGTTTGTGTATAACTTGTGTTTTATATATTCCCCCGTAGAAATTGTTTGTGTATCCTTCCCAATATAATGTTCTGAATTTGGTCAACTTTGCTCATGATACTCCTTTTAAGCTTAGATTTCATGTTATCTTGGTGATTATTTTATTCTTTCCATTTTCTTCTCTCTCTGTTCTTCCTGTTATTTAGGTTTGGAACTTTTGGAATGTCACTGTCATTTTTCTGTATATGTTTTGCTTTTTCTTTTTGTTTCACCTTTTACTCAACTTCATCCTCCAAAGTTTACTTAATTTATAATTTCTATTTTCATATTTTTAATATATAAGAAACATTTTTCTCTATTGTAAATGCGTTTGTTTCTACAGCATCGTGTTACAATCTCAAGTATACAATGTTTCCCTATCTCTCTGAGGATGTTACCTGTCTATTTTTGAAGTTGATATCTCCCTCCAATTTGTTTTTGTTTTTTTAACCATTTTCACTTTCTTGACACACACACACAATATCATATTGCAGGAAATAAATATGTGTATGTGTGTCTGTTTCTCGCATCAGCAGCTTTCTTCTGCAGTTTGGTGATTATTGACTCTGTCTACCTCCATTTAAAGTAAAGTGTATATAATTCTATTGTTCCATGGAGAAGTTTAGTTGGGGGCTAGGCATGCCCACTGCGGCTTGTGGCTGGTTGACTTGGCTGGGCTGTGCATATGGGTTTCTTTTCCTTTTGGGCTGGTCAGAGAAGAAGCTTCCAGTCTCTCCTGACCTTTACAGTGTGGGAACCTGGCTCCCAGTAGTTAGCTGAGTGGGAGCAAGTCCAGGATCTTACCATGACATAGCCTGCCACTCAATCTTGCTGTTTGCAGTATGATAACAGAATACACCTCTCATCACACAGGTTTCTTATAGACCTGGCTTTTGCTAGGGAATGGGAAGGTCAACTTACCTGTTTCTTCGAGAAGGCCATTTAGGAGTTGAGCCACTTCCTAACAGCATTTTCCATCTTTCAGTTGTTTTCAGCCCTGCCTTTATCCCATTTCAGATGAAGAGGACACCTTGAGCTGCAACACCTGTGAGGGGTCTTTGGTCATATAACCTCCTGGTTGCTCACCTCTCAACTTAAACACCACTCCCTTAAAATTAAGTCAAATGTTCCACATCAGTGTCTGTTAATCTACCTGACTTCATACCTGCCTTTTTAGTTATCATCTCAATTACATTTGCCTTGTCCTTCATGTTCCTCTTTCAAAAAAGTCCTCTAACTATCATCATAAGGAGTTTGTGATTGGGGTCTAGTGCCTCATTTTAAAAATTGCTACCCACTTTCCTTATGATTACAATAAGCATATATATTTGGGGACAAGTTTTCTTTTTATTATTAATAAACCCATCTTACAGTAATTCCACTGGAGAGATCTGTAAGACATGCTTGTCAGTAAACAAGATGCTGGGAGTTAATGGAAATAAGGTAACAACATAGCTCACCTATCAGCAGCTGACACTAAGAAATGGGAGATAGCAGGACTGGCTCTTCACAGGTGCAGGAAGAACCACTCACCCCAAAGTCTCCTTCTGTAGCCAGAGTTCAACCTGAAATGCAGTGCTTTTGAAATCCTCTCATAATAAGTTATTCAAGAATGTCTCATTCTCACTTGTTTGAGTACAGAGATGCCTTTGTTATGAGCACTTCATCCACCATACTTCTTTAATGTGAGACTCACACTCTAGTACACTTTGGGATTCTTCTACCAGCCATTTTGAAAAGAGTTCATGCAATTGTAAAGGATTAAAATTGTTACACAATTTTTTCCTATATCAAGTCAACATTTGTTTTCCTATTACTTCCACTTAATGGTAATAGCTTTTTTGGGGGAGCATTATAGTTTAGATCCATTCTGCTCTTCTCTCTTAAAATATTTGACCATTGTCCCAGAACTCAGACATCTCTGATTCTGCTAATGAATTAATGATGTATTAGGGCTGTGGGATTTTTTTTTAAGTAGGAGGGAGGGAAAGAGAGAGAGAGAGATAAAGAAGAGAGAGAGACAGACAGACAGTCAGGGGGAGAGATGAGAAGCATCAACTCATTTTTGTGGCACTTATTTGTTCATTGATTACTTTTTCATACATGCCTTGACCAGGGCTCCAACAGAGCCAGTGACTTCTTGCTCAAGTCAATGACCTTGGGCTTAAGCCAGTGACCTTTGTGTTCAA
Source organism: Saccopteryx leptura (assembly GCF_036850995.1). Lineage (NCBI taxonomy): Eukaryota > Metazoa > Chordata > Mammalia > Chiroptera > Emballonuridae > Saccopteryx > Saccopteryx leptura. The sequence goes on along the minus strand of NC_089503.1, from coordinate 131,063,398 downwards.
GCCAGTGACCATAGAGTCATGTCTATGAGCCCACTCTCAATATGGTGACCCCGTGCTTAAGCCAGATGAGCCCAAGCTCAAGCCAGCAACCTCAGGGTTTCAAACCTGGGTATTCAGTGTCCCAAGTCGATGCTCTCTGCACTGCATCACCACCTGGTCATGCTGGGCTTAGGATTTGATACGACACTGAACTTTCTTGTAGCTCAGTGTTCTCCTCCTTCAAAAGAGAGATTATGTCTTTTAATAATGAACTGTTTGGGCAAATAGAGAGTTGCATAATGTGTGTTAGGTTTTAGAATGTCCGGAGCTTCTAGAACTCAGAAAGGTTAGCATGCAGTCAGTGAACAGAGCCTGAGCACAAGGACCTGTGGGTGAGCGAGACTCTATTTATGACACACACAAGCCCAGTGCACATTATAGTTCATGATGAAGGAAGAGACAAAGTATAAGGTTTAAATTATGGAAGAGGGCAGATCCATCTTTTGCAGTGAGATCTTTAAACCAATCAGAGATAGAAGAGGTGATTAGAAAGAGCTGGGCTGGTAGGTAGCACCATGCTGCAGGGGTTACATGGGAGGGGGACAGGACCCCCCAGGCATAGCCTGCATCCAGCACATCTTTCAGTATCACTCAAGCAGCTCCCTGCCAGTTACTGTCTCTGAGTCCTTTCTTCAGGTGCAGGTCATTTCCTTGTTTTTGCCCTTCGGGAATGAGGAAGTAGGGATACAAAGCTGTTAGGGAAAAATGTGCTTCTATTGGAGGGAAATGAAAGAAAAACACTAGCATGCTTTCTATGGTATTTTACAAACAATCAAGAAAAAACTATCATTCAAGACATATGTGTGCAGAAGAAAAGAATAAATTATAATTGAGTCCTAGCTGAGAGCTCACAAAAGTCCCTTTCAGGGCTCACCCTGACTTCTCGTTTGTTGACTTTTAAAAATGCTTTGTTTATTCAAAACCACATGGCACATCCAGGAGAGGTCTTTCCTTTGCCTTAAACCAATCTTAAAAATAAATAGAAAATACAAAGGAACAGCTAAAAAGGGAATGAAATTCTGCAGAAAGCCAACACAAGCAGACGGCAGGCATGATGTCACAGCGCAGGGTGCTCTTCCTGGTGCCACGTGGGTCATGAAGGTTGTGCCTGAGATGGCATTTTATCTCCCTCCCTGAGGGCCCTGAGGATGCTCACCTGTGTGCATGCCCTTGCCTCAGGTGCAGCCTAGCTGAACCTCCCCCTCAAGGGAAAGATTTGCTTTTTTTTTTCTTTGTATTTTTCTGAAGCTGGAAACGGGGAGAGACAGTCAGACAGACTCCCACATGCGCCCAACCAGGATCCACCCGGCATGCCCACCAGGGGCAAAGCTCTGCCCACCAGGGGGCGATGCTCTGCCCCTCCGGGGCGTCGCTCTGCTGCGACCAGAGCCACTCTAGCGCCTGGGGTAAAGGCCAAGGAGCCATCCCCAGCGCCCGGGCCATCTTTGCTCCAATGGAGCCTTGGCTGCGGGAGGGGAAGAGAGAGACAGAGAGGAAGGAGGGGGGGGTGGAGAAGCAAATGGGCACTTCTCCTGTGTGCCCTGGCCGGGAATCGAACCCAGGTCCCCCGCACGCCAGGCCGACGCTCTACCACTGAGCCAACCGGCCAGGGCCAAGATTTGCTTTTGAAAAGCACAGACTATCTGACAGAAATGTTTCCAAACAGAAGCATCTCAATGGCCCTAAAATGGCCAGCAGGCTGCAGCCCCAGACTTCAGCTCTGCTCTGGAGGCTCACCACCTCCGGGACCCCCACCTGGGGCCACAGGGAAGATCCTCTTGGCTGACCTCGGACCACGCTTCATTTAGAGGATCAAAGGTACTCCTGGCAAAGTGGGTGTTGTTAAGTGAACTGTCTTTTCTAAGCAACTAACATGAGTCGAAGTGGATGTTTAAGACTTGGGCCCAGTGCCTGGTGTTTCCTGAAGCGGGGAGTGGAGGTGGTTATGGGTCAGATGGAGAGCGGTGCTCCTGAGGGGCGGATATGACATCGCCTGCCACGGGGCTCAGATATGTGAGTGTTCGGGGGCCTGTGTTGACTAGTGGAGGACATGGTGTCAGATGATCCATCAACACCGTGACACGTGTCGGGAGATGACACCGCAGCTGCAGGAGTATCTGCCCTCAGAACAGACTGTTGACTTGAAGTCATCTGTTAAAACACTGGGTTTCTTCTGCCAGTAGCTCTGCATCCACTTTAAACCTCTGAACGTCATTTCTGAGGGTTTGCTGGTTACACTAATTACATGTTACTAAAAGCAGAGCGGCCTTAGCTGTGTGTGACAGAGCCCCCGGAACACTTTGTTGACTGGAGACGCCCACGTTCAGAGTCAAGCCAATTCAGTCTGGGGCCTGTGACAGGATTTCTTTAAAAAAAGATCTTGAATACAAATATTTGGTGACTATAGGTCTGTTGTCATGTAATTAAGAAGTCTGACAGGGTCTCTCGGTTTGTGAGGGGCTGCTCAGATGCTGGACCGAAGGCTGCGGAGACTGCCGAGGACGGTCTTGGCAATCTCACAGTGGGCGGGTTTTCCCCTAAATGACTGTGGAGTCAGAATTCTGACCTCTCTTTTAGTATTTCCTGATGTGGGACACATTAGGTCAGAACCCTAAAACATGAGGCCCTGGATACAGCACGTCAGATACAGTAAAGACTGAAGCTGGAATTGGGGACTTCTTTCTAAAAAATAAAACACAAATTCTGCTTAAAAATCTGTTAAATTTTAAGTGAAAATGCAAAGGCTACTCTTTTGAACTTTCAGCTTAGGACGAAGATTATGCCTGCTTTCGGGTCCTGACCCAGCTAGGTAAGGCTTGTGGCAGGTGTGCACCCAGCACACTGGAGGGTGATTTGAGCTGACAGGTCGCCTGCACACCCACCAGATTAGCTGACTCCAGAAACCAACCCTTTAGCTAAAGACATGCAAATGGAAATTGGAGGATCAACAACCTTAGTTCTGTATTGTCCTAAGATTTCCCAGAGGCTCCTAGGGGACTGAACCCCAGCTGTTCAGAGTGGTAGTCTATTGGCTGTTTCTCACCCACTGTCACTACTCCTAGTACTGACTCTTGAGGTCACCTGCCAGATAACCTGCCTGTGGCCACGTCTTGATCTGTGTCCATCTCTGGGGGGGTCCCAGCTCTAGACACAGAAGGCACCCACTGCCTGATCTGGTGAATGAGGAAGGTGACACGCTCAACTGATGCTGTTCTCACTTATTGGAGTGGCCATTCCCTTTATATCTTCGGCAGTAAAGGAGGTGACGTTGGTGCTTGGGCTGCTCCAATGGTCTTTATGGAGATCCCCTTAAAACAGTATAGTGGTTTTATTATCTCGGGGACACTTGGGCTTACTGTGCTTTTCCTCACACACTTCCAGCTGGTGCCACAACCCTGACGAAAACATGGACCTGTGGTGGTCAGAAGAAGGAAGGTTGCAGGGGTCTGAGTGTGGGCCCGCAGAGGCCTTGGTAAAGCATGGTAAAGACCATGACCTGAGTGCATCTGTAAGAACATTTCTGGATGAGAGTAGCATTTTAATTAGTAGACTGAGTTAATCAGATTGCCCTCCTTAATGTAGGTGGACCTCATCCAATCACTTAAAGCCCTGAATAGAACGAAAGGGCTGAGTAAGAAGGAACTTCTCCTGCATGCCTATCTTCAGACTCAAACCAATGTGCCAGTTCTCCTGGTCTCTCATTGGCCAGGCCGCCCTGCACAGCTCTGCATTGCCAGTCTCCACGGTCACATAAACCTATTTTTGTAGTGAATCTTATTATATGTGTATATTCATCCTATTGGTTCTATTTTTCTGGAGAACCCTGACTAATACACTAAATATACATTAAAATGCCCTTAAATGTTGTGTGATGTTTGGGAGTACAAGGTGCTCAGGCCCAGGTGTGAAACAGTCCTAGAATTTCCGGGTTGCTAAGGAAGCATGATACCTGTCAGCCTGCCATCAGCTCCATGGAGAGTCAGGTGAGGCTCCCCAAGTGTCTGGTCTGAGAGGCCAAGTCTGGTAGGAGGCTGGCCACATGCTCTGCTCTGCTGTGCTGGGGCCAGGCGTCTGAGTCCTGGCTCTGTCCTGGACCAGATACCATGGGAGGATCTCGCTACTGCCCCAAGTGGGGCCCAGAGGGAGAGTACTTGGAAAAAGTACCTTTCTATTGCTTTCTGTTGGCCTTCTGTTCCTGCCTATCTCACGCGGCCCCACTGGGTCACCTGGGAAAACCCTGTTCTTCTGATAGCTTCAGACCCCACTTCCCCAACCAATCTCATGCTGTCCCAAACCCAGCAACACTGGCTGGGCAGTGCCCCCTCACCAGATGTCCTTGTTTCCAAATTGTGGGGACTTCCTCCAGGTTTCTGAATGCTGACCATTCAGCGACTTCTGTGTGTTTCCCTGGCCCTGGGCTGGTGGCTGCCTCCCGCAGTTGCTATAGGACAACAGGGTGTCCCCCTGGGCCTTCTCACTTGCCTAGTGACTAGTCTTCACAACACATTTTCCCTCAGGAATCCCAGTGAGTTTCATCTTCAACCTGGGACTGGTCAGAGGCTCCTCATCGTGCCCTGGCTTTCCCGGAGAAGAAGCAAGGTTACCCCTTGTCTCTTTAAATCTGCCCACAAAGCCATCCAGGCCCAGACACATGTGCGTTTAAGGGGGATTTAAACCTAACTTGTGACAAGGAGACCAGATAAGACTGGAGTCTGGGAGCATTTAATGTTCATTAATCTTTATGTGTTTAGAGAAAGGATTTTTCATATAGCTCACCTGGAAAGAATGTTCTTTGGTGTAAAACTTTATTCATAAAAAAAGCTCCCTTGACTTCACTCTGGCAAATGCCCAGCTTTTGGTTACATGTCTGAGGAGAGCTTTATACAAATAGTACAAACAGCATAAAATTTAGCTTCAGTCTGCAATGCTTGCCTTATATATTAATGAACAAGAATGACTCCAATTGAAAGCAAAATTTTCATATCTTGCAGTCAGTTTTCTGCCACCTGCCAGCGAAAGGTGTTCTCCCAGATCTGCAATTTTGTAAAACTGACTGGCATCTGTGTCAATCTTTTATGACATTAGCATCACAAAAAGGCTCTTGTTTACTATCCTGGAATTACACAAACCGAGAATTTTTGCTGCATATTCTGTTAGTTAAATATTCCTGAAAGCATGGTTTATTCGACAGGCAAGAGTGGACAGGAATGCCTTCTGTCTTTCCTGCAGCACCACTCAGGGATCTAATGTCACCATGCTGGGTCTGAGCAGTGCTGTCCTCCTCCTATTCTTTAGGACACCATCTTCCCTTAACCACTGGTCATGCATGTGGGATTCAGTCTATCCCAGGGAGCAGGGTGACTCGGATGGATAATGCGTCTGAGAATTGTAACGAACACTTGGTGTTTTATAAACTGTAATTCACTTTTTAGGATATTGATACATATACAAAAAGACTCCATGCAGTACAACGAGTTTTTGCACATCCTTATGGGTTTCTGTTACTGTAATATCTTCCATTGCTAAACCAACACATCACATTACTTTCAGCTAAAATCCACCTTTTATTCAAATACTGCTGGTTTTTTATCTAATGTCCTTCTTCTGCCCCAGGGTCTCACCTAGGAGGCCACAGTCCACTTAATAATCATGACTCCTTACCCTCTTCTTATCTGTGGCAGTTTCTTAGACGTCACTTGTGTTTGATGATGTTGAGAAATTTGGGGAGAACTGTCAGGTATTTTGTAGAATGTTATTCAACTTGGGTTTTTATACTGTTTTCCTTTTCCTTATGATTAAACGGGGATATAGATTTCAGGGAGGAAGACCATAGAAGCAAAGTGACATTTTCATCATGTCACGTCAAGAGTAAATGTCATTCACATGACTTATCACTGGTGATATTTACTTTGATTAGCGGTAAACCTAGTGTTTGTCGACTTTTTCTACTAAAAAGTTATTTAAACTCGATTTCCATACTGTGCATTGTATACTACAATCAAGGTCAGAGAAGAGAGGGGATGTACACATTATTGAGGGAAGAGGATATAGAGAAATCATTTTCCAGGTTCATGGTGAACATTTTTGGCCTCATTCCCAGAATCAACCATTTCTCCAAGGAGCCTTGGCTTCTTTTATGGGAGAATAGCTTTAGAAATCAAGATCTAGGCGCTAGGTGTGCTCATTAGTTCTGGGATTGACTTCATCTTTCCTAGAGCAATTCACGTTCTCTCCACAGCAAAGATGCTTCTTTAGCCATGTACAGAATGGATGCTTGGGCCTGGTAGTCCCTGAAGTTCTTGCTCCAAAGCAGGAGCTCCCTGCGTTGTCAGGACAGCTACAGAAGAAGGAGCCCCATTGTTATTTCAAGTTGTTATTTTTTTTCTCCTGTGGAACTGAACCTGCTGCCCCAGGGTTTTGCTGAGTATGTAGAGCCAGCCTCACCCACACTTAGAGGATGGAGTGTCCTTTGAGAATCTGTGTCCTGTTTTTAGGTGCCATGGGTAACCTTCATTTAAAAGTTTGTTCATCTTCTTAAAATAGTGAAAAGAATTCATTCTTCATATGACCACTGTTCACTTGGGGAAGGGACAGGACATGGGGTCAACTTTGGATGCAAAATCAGTTAACCTTAGAAGAGAAGTTTGTGCTGTGACTCAGGATCCAGATTTATTTGTCTTTTATAATAAGCAGAGGTTGGAACATTGTGTTTTGGGTGCAAAAACCCTTTTTATTTATAAATTTATCTAACCAGCATTTATTGAGTATTAAGTAAGTGTCTATCATGGGGTAGGACCTGAGACCACAAAAGGAATAAGACTTCAGTCTTCCATCCTTGAGAGTGGGAACTGAGTTCTTCCCACCCTGAGTGCCCGGCTGGGCACTGTGTGTGCACCCAGCAGTAGGGAGCTAGGACATGTCCGCTGAAGGCAGCGGCTCAGTTTTTCAATAACCGAGACACTTAATCTGATTCACATCTTCTACAATCTCCGGGAATAGAATTCTTGTGAGCATAACTGCAAAAGCCATGGGTCTGAGGTGTAGGGAAATGTTCAGGATAAAAACAAGGGCCTGTTTTTGGACAACTTCAGCAGCTACAGACATGGGCAAGCAGGTTAGTAAGAGAATTTGCAGGCCATTAGTGACAGTCAGTCATAGAGACCACAGTTTTGGAAATAGGAGTGGAACTTTCATTTGTGACATCCCCACTTGGAGCTTGCCATTCACACGAGTCTGTTCTGTTTCACCGTGAACTGCCCATTCACTCGCCTTCATTTGCAATTACTCAGGACGGCATTAGTATGTGGGACCTTGGATGTTAATATCAACTACAAGGATGTTAAAGGCAAGATAAGCTGAGGGACCAGTTGCTGATTTTGAATCTTTATTTTTTACAAACATTTTAAAATTACCTTTATATTGAATGCTTTTTGTAAAGAATTCAGAAAGCTATACCATATGTTTTATAAATGTTAATCAAAATTACTGTTTTCAGCAGAATATGACTGAGTGTAATAATAGGACAGCACTTCTCATTTTAACTTGTGTTGTACGTTGATATTCTATAGCAATTTATAAGGCACAGCATATTAGCACTTGTTCTGTCAGTTATTCATCATCCACAAAGTGTTAATGAGCCCTCTGCTCTATGCTGGGCTCTGGACTAGGTTATGTGGTTATAAGGTCTCATTAGCAGCAATCCTGTCGTTCATCAGCTTAAGATGGCAAACTCAGGTGCTGCAGTGGCCAGGGGCCATCTGACAGTCATGGGGTCCAGTGGGGTTGTGACCACACGAAGTGCACTGACTGCACTACTTAGGCCTGCACCTCCCACCTGATGAATTCTTGCTTGCAGATGGCAGACCAAACTCGCCTAGATTGTATGGTTTGTTAAAAGAAGATAGGCATTTGGCTTTTTATATATGGAATAACTCAACTAAACAATCTTGGCAACTAATTCAAAAGCATTCGAAAGATAAACCTGTCATTGAGTTGATATGAACTCTGGGTCAGTGGATATTTCACAAGTGCTTTGGAATTGATGAAGGAAGAAGGAGGGAGGAGTGGTGAGGAGGGAGGCAAGGGAGGCCAGGAGAAAGGAGTTTGTTCTGTCATCTATGAGGTGTCAGGGCGAGTCTCAGGCTTTGGTGGGACAATGGTGAACAGACGCATCTTGGCCCTCCAGTGCTTATGGACTAAGAGAGCAGGTTTCAGATAATGTATGGACTTTGTTAAGTATTTGTGTGAACAGCCCCAGCACCTAAGGGTGAGTGGGACAGATGGTCTCTGCCATTTGGATGCACATGGCTTAGTAGAGAAGGTGGACACGGAGATCACACTTGTGGGTCTGGGAGAAGAAGCACTGCTTCCTGCACAATGTGTGTCATTATTTAGGGGTGTGCTTACCCCTGATCTCCATCTGTCTACATGGTGTTTCCCCTCAGGTGATTGGCAGACAGCGTAGGCCCCCACAGAGTGAGTGTGATGTTTGTGTGTGGGCTCTGAAGCATACTTCTCTTGATTCATGTTAGTAGGTACTTGTACTAAGTGTGTGAACTAGTAACACAGTGCTAAGTACTAGCTGGATGATTCATGACCCATCACACATACACCCCATACACAGACACACAAATGCACACACACTCATATACATATGCATACTTACACAATCATACACTCACATGCCCACACACACAATGTGCAAACACACACACTTTTACACATACACACCCATGCATACACATAGAAGCACAAACGTTCACACACAAGCACACATCCATATACACACATACACATGTGGACACATGGGCATGCACACTCACATACAATGTGCATACTCATGCACACACACTAATGTACCCTTCCCTCCTTCACATTGTAGCTGTAATTTAGCCTTCCATACACAGACACTGAGCTTGTGAAGATGTTTCAGCGGTCAGACATAGAAAACAGCACATTAATCTTTTTCTGTATCAAGTGTGTTCAACTGTTTGGAAATGGGCCACATGATACTAAGGCCATCAACATTGGCTGTATAATTATGGCCTCTTAGTCAAGAGAGGTGGCAATTAAAAAAAACAAACTAATTGGTTCTAATTAGATTAATTAAAATGTCAGCATAATAAGCAAAGGTGGACATTTAGGTTTATTCTGCCAAAATTACAAAACAAACTCTTCATTACTCTCCCGCTTGGAGACTTGGTGTTAGATAAGTCATTGTTTTCACAAACATACAGAAGGCACTTAATTCAATCTATGTGTAGCATTCTGGTGTGAACTCGGGGAACCTCTTAGCCCCTCTGCCTTCAAATCTTCATTTGTGAAATGGCCCATGGGGGTCCCTTGCTCCAACCTGCTCTGTGCTGTCTCTGGGGCTGCTCGTGCAGAGGGGCAATCTCTGGATCCCAGCCGCAGAGCTGGGAGCCATTTGTTTTCTTATTCAGATTATTGAACTGGCTGCTGGAGCTGAGCTGCATATAAAATCTACTGCAGCTGATTATTAGAGCATTAAAGATCTCTTTGGTGCTGGCATTTTATCCTCTGCTTTCATATTTGTAACCCTTTTTATTTCCTAATATCCCCTGTGTCTGACAGCGCATCCTAACCTCTGACACCAGGAAGTCAGTCAATAAACCCTGTGCTCTTTGATCCGCAGGATTATGGGATTGCTTCTTATGCAAAGGGAAACATCAGGATAAGCAAATATGGAAGGAAAAACCCCTCTGGAGCAAAGGAGTTGGAAGACAAAGAAGAAACAATTCCAGAATATTTGCAATGCAAACCGTGCTGGACATCTGAGACTTATTTATCAGCTGTAAGAAAGAACCCAGACCGCGGACTAGAGGGGGCGTTTCTGCACCATAACTCAGGAAACCATGCCGCTTGCTCCTGGTGATTTATAGCGAACATAGTGCTCTACGGTTATCTCTCCTTGATATTTCTGACGACACAGGGTGCACATACCCTCGCAGCATTTAAAACAATAATGCCCTTGAGGAATCAGCAATTGGGAATGTTATTATTTCCTCAACTCCAACTCCGGACAACTGACGCAAGCAAAGAGAACACCACCGTATTCTTAAACTGTTCTATCTGGGGTCCTTCACTGTCAGCACTGCAAGAACACTGAATTCTTCAGACGTGAATAGACTTTTCTACATCACACTTCTTAACTCCACAGGCGCTGCTGTCTATTTTCCAATGGTGCAAATTTCACTTCCTGTTGGGGGAGCATTCATTCTATCAGGAGTTGACCGTGTGGAGGTGATATTGTGCATTGGAGATGTATATCTTTTTGTATGGTTTCCATTGCCTGTTGGAGAAGCCTTTTGGTCATTGCTTCAATTGATGTGAGGACTCAGGAAATCAAAATTGGAAAAGACCAACACAGAATTGCTGTGTAGACTCTAGTCTGACACCTCAGAAATTTCTACTTTCTCACTGGTCTTCTCCGAGAAAGGTTCTTCACATAGAAGCAGTTGTTCTGCAAATACATCAGGATTCATTTGCTTTTGTGTATTTTTCTAATGAGAAAAGTGCACATATTAATTGGTGAATACTATTTTGTGAAAGCACCATATTTTTTATTACTATTGATATATGCTCCATTTACCTTTTCTTTTTACAAATGGAGAGCAAACCCATACTTCTCCAGCCACAGAAAAATCTATAGATGAATAATTTGTTTCTAAAAGTCCCAACTCATTCTGAGGATTATGCAGAAGCTCCTGAAGAAAAACACTAAGAAAAACAAGACCCAGTGTCGTGGAGTAGTTGGAGGGTGGGTGGCCTTGCTCACCCACCTGCCTCTATCTGCTGAAGAGCTATGGCATAGTGGGCTTTGGTGGTGACCTGAGGGGGCTGACAAATGAAAGTCAGAAGGAAACCATTCCTCACTTCTTCTTACCTACTTCCTGAAAGTCTAAGCCCCATGTCAGACTTTGAAACACAGGTGCAGTCTCTGTGCTTGTGAGATGAAAAACTCCACAAAACATTGACTTCAAATATAAGAACATTCTCCTCAGAGAAGACCTAGGGGAAAGAAGAGAACTATGTAAAGGAGTCACAGAATAAACCTATCGGTGAGTTTGAATTAGTTGAATTGGAGTCACTTGCAGATTGTATACCCAAGAGTTGCCTCAAGAGAGAGCCATGTGAAATTGGCATCAACAACCAGGGAAGATGTGAACCTTAGAGATGAATGAGAGAATGAGACCCTCCACTCTAGCCCATACCACCACCAGGAAAGAATGTAGAGGAGAGAGAAGCTACAGCTAGGACAAACACAAGGGCAATGCCCCTGTGGAAGAGAAGTCAGAAAGCCAACCCCACATGGTGATAGTTGAGAAGAGGGACAGTGTAGAGGGCACTGTAGAATTCACAGGCCAATCTTCATTATAATTACGAGGATTTTTATTCAAATTACTTAAATTAGTTTCAAGTAACTTTTCAAGAAAGAAATTGATTATTGTAAATAAGAGATAGATTTTATTATATATATATTCCTTTCAGTAGCTGCATTAAAATAGTATTTCTGAAAGAAGAGCTTTGAATCACTTCACTTTCAGAAAAATTACAATCATTTGGAAACTATTCTGTGGCAGATAAAATGTCAAACTTGCTTATATTTTAAAACAATTTTATCGTGATTGCCACATTATATACTGTAAGACAATGGAACCTTGTTTTCTGTATTAACATCAACCCATGTATAAATATGTTTAATTTAAAAATTAAGTATCTGTTATATGAGAAGTATGTTAACTTTGCATATGATTTTGAATACCACTGATATAACATGTGACATAAAAGTATTTATATAAATATTAATTTATTTTAAATAGGTTTGTCTTGCTAATGCAGCTTTATTACAAGAAACTTTGAAGCATGACACAGCTCCTCATAATTACTTGCTTAGTTATATTGAATTAACATAAATTAATTTTCTAACAGATCCCAAAAGAAGCTTACTTTTAAGTAAAAAATACAGAAGAAACACCAGTCATTTGAATCATAAAATTTAAGAGTTCATATAATCCCTTATGCAAGTTGCTAAACAACTTGATATATTTAAATGCATGTTTAGAAACCACCTTTGTTAGACTATAAAAACATTGAAATACAGTCATGAAATAAAAGCATGCCCCATTATCTTATTTTCTAGTCAATTTAAAATAAAATGTGTCTTTCCTTCTCCTTATTATGTTGCCAAATGCTAGAATAAATGTCCTCAGATCATCAAGCCTTCCTTGTGTGGGAGGTATATGTTTTCAGAGACATTGAAAACACCTCAAACCTTTACTGGTCAAACGAGGAGACTTTGATTCTTGTTTTCTTAAGAGGAAGAATTCAAGCAAGAGACAAAGTGCAGCAAGCAGAGGAAGAATCTGTTGGTTATGCAGGAAGAAACTCAGAGAAAAGGGGCCTTGGAGACGGGTTCGGGGGTTAGCCCAGGACAGCTACTACCGCCCTCGGCTCTCCTGGTTGCAAGTCTCTTGGGGTCCCTCAGAACTGGAGACCAAGCCAAACATGCCTGGGGGAAGGAGGGGAAGGAGGGAAAGGAGGAAGGCATAGGCGTGCTCGGGTGTGGGAGAGTGTGCTGGGACCTCTGTCTTAAGGGATTAAAACGGTGAGGATTTTTTTGAGGTCCCTCAGTAGAATATTCACCAGCTCTTCAGGTGTGTCTTTTAGGGTCCTGGTCCAAGACAGGTGTTCCTTAGTCAATGTAGGAGGTTCTGAGGTCAGTGTGGCTTTTTTTTTGTCTGGTTTGCTGCTTTTCTGAGCCTAGAGCTAAAACACAATTGAGGCCTAGATGTTAATGCTTAAGTGTTATTCTCTAGATTTCTTGTTTGTTCCTCCTCTAAGGGGGTGTAAAACCACATGACTGGTGACATATCAGGGGAGGAAAGGTCAGGGGAGGATCCAAATCCCATGACCAAGGCTACAAAATCAATGGATCTAAACTGCGGGACTAACTAAGGGAGGGAAGGTCACCCTGGGGGTGAGGTCCTTGTTTTCCCAGTTTTTTCCATTGCTGGGCACCTGGGCCTTTCCGCTCTGGTGGCCCAGTGCCTGATCTATGAGCCCTGCTCTGCTCATGTCTGTCCAACCACCTGCCACAAAACCTTCAAAACAGGTTATAGAAAAAGAGCTTCCAATTGGCCATTTCCCTGTGAGGGTTCTTCTGACACTTGGGAAAGGATACCTTAAGGCAGTGGTCCCCAACCTTTTTTGGGCCATGGACCAGTTTAATGTCAGAAAATATTTTCACGGACCGGCCTTTAGGGTGTGACGGATAAATGTATTATGTGACCGAGACAAGCGTCAAGAGTGAGTCTTAGACGGATGTAACAGAGGGAATCTGGTCATTTTTTAAAAATAAAACACCGTTAAGACTTAAATATAAATAAAACAGAAATAATGTAAGTTATTTATTCTTTCTCTGTGGACCGATACCAAATGGCTCATGGACCAGTACCAGTCCGTGGCCTGGGGGTTGGGGACCACTGCCTTAAGGTGAAGGTGAACTCACTGAGGGTTATTTGGGAATAGGTGTCAGTTACCTTATCCCCAGGGCCTCAGGTGTGCAGTAACCACTGTCTGCAGCTGGAACCTGCACCAGGACCGGAGATAAAGAAGGCCCAGCTGGAGGGACCTGAGCCCGAGCTGACTCCTGGCACCATTCTCACGACCAGGAATGTATAAACATTCTCTAAATCTTAATGTCTTCAGTTTGTAAAACAGAGAGATTTTAACAATGGCAGTTTCCATTTAAAAATCTTGTAACAGGTGCACTGAGTTTATTGCCATTTGAAGGTACCATGATTGAGGAAAGAGGAAGTAGCTGATACGTGGAGTGGGAAGACAGACAACCCTAAAACAGCAAAAATGACAATTACCATTATACATCTGCCTTTCTCAAAACAGTAACAGACTCACAGAAGGATAATTGTAAGATGTCAAAGCTGGAACCTGAGACCTTGGGCGTGGCTAAGGCCATTCTAAATGGTAAAGTAATATAATAAACCACGAAGGGAAATGAGGAGATTGAACATCATAAAAATGTAAATTTTTATCTATTAAAAATACCATAAAAATTAAAAGACACATGACTAATTTTTAAAATATTACAAATGAAGCTTAAAAATCTTAATATATAAAAACTAATTAAATCAATAAGATAGCTGACATATGGAAAAATAACAATGACTGAATATTCATTTTACAAAAGAAGATATGCAAAGAGCCAATAAACTCACACAAGCTAGTACTTTGGTATGCAAAAAGGTGCACGTGCAAATAAGGATTGCCATAGGTGACCTACCTTTGGAAAAAGGCCTATTGGCCTTTTCTTATCATATTAGGAGAAATTTACATTCCTTATATTCAAGATATAAGGAAATGTGAATTCTTTTATTTATTTATTCATTTTTTTAGAGAGGAGAGGGGGAGACAGAGAGAGAGAGGAGAGACAGAGAGAGAGAAGGGGGGGAGGAGCTGGAAGCATCAACTCCCATATGTGCCTTGATCAGGCAAGCCCAGGGTTTCGAACCGGTGACCTCAGCATTTCCAGGCTGACGCTTTATCCACTGCGCCACCACAGCTCAGGCAGAAATGTGAATTCTTATATATGAAGACTTAATTAAGCAAATTAAGAAATAAAATCAATAAAAGATGTTAGCAATGTTAATAAGAAGCCTCAAAAGAATTCTTGTACTCCCTGTCATAAGTTCTACTTCTAATAAGTTTTTCTAAATGACCATCAGAGTTACATGCAAACCTGTGGTACAACACAACTATAAGGAAAACATTAAGACAGTTGAGAATAACCTTTGCTTTTAATGATAAAAATTCCCATTGTGGGACATTAGCACTGGCTGTTCACTCTGCTGTAAATGCTCTTCCCGCAAACATGTGCAGAGCTTGCTGCCTCACCTCCACCAGTTCTTTGCTCAAATATCACCTTCTCAGAGACCTTGCCCACTTATTTGCAACATCTCCCTGCTGCCTCCTAGAATAATCACACCTGTCACCACCTGAGGTCTGTGAGCTTTACGATCAGTCTTGTGCAGCAGAATGTGAGCTCCACCAAGGCTGGATGCGATCACTCCCTTTCTTCCTTAAAACAGTGCACAGTGTGCACTCGATGAATGTTGAACTGAGATAAGACTGTTTTAGTACATCCTTTCAACGTGCCGGCAAAATGGAGGGTCAGAGTTGTTCGCAGACAAAGGCAACATCGCATGATATAATCCAGCAGAATTCAAAATTATACCCAGTCATGTGATTTTGAGTCAAGGAAAGAAAGAGTGTGTGAGCTTCTTTTGGGTTTTTTTCATTACATTCCTGGTGTTGGGGGAGAGAGAGACTTTAGGGGCATGGAAGAGAGCACCACAATGGGGAGAGTTTTAGGAGGAGCATTTTGTTAGGAAAATAAAGAATGACTAAGTGAATAAAGAATAGGACCAAAATAAATTGAAAAGTAAATTTTTTAAGTCTGTCAACTCTAAGATTTGCCTCAATCTCTCAAATAATTTAATGATGCTCCAATTTTATCTAAGCATTTAACAGAATGTGTCAATTTACCCAAATGTCTGAACACTTCCAAGTATGTGCATAGGTAAGAAGATGTTGAAAGTAGTCACATGTCTAAGTGAAATTTTTGTCTTGTTTGTCATAGGAAGTGAATGATGATTTTGTCTCTCTGTATCACCACGTAGCTCTCATTGAGCGGTTGCCAACTGGTAATTTCTTGAATAGCTATGGATAATTTATTCTTAAAGTTCTTGATCTTTTTTTTTTTTAGGATCAATTGATTTAGTAAAAGTAAAAAAAGTTAGGTTGATGACAAAGAATGGATTGCTAGGGAAATTTATCATGTGTTTTCAATTATGAACATAGCCAAACTGGAAACTGGGGCCTGGGTGGGCCAATAGGAAACATTTTATCACAATTTGAAAATTATTGGGCACAGAGGTATTGGGTTCCTTTATATACTTTTTCCTGTACTACCTCTTCTCTTTATGGGTTTATTTATCATAGTTTATTTATCTTCTTAATTTGTCTTGCTGCCTTCCATGGAACCTTGAACCGAAAACTTTCTGATTGGGATGATATGTAGATACGACACCAGTCAGCACTGAATGATTCCACATCTAACCACAGTGCTAGTTCTTACCTCCAGGACATGAAAAATAGGCAGCTCAACCCATTTAGTCTCATTTGGTTTGTGCTTCAAGCTCAACCTGTGGTCCACACCTTCATACAGAAAAGCATATCAGCAAGTGCTCAGCAACACAGTTCAGAGGACAGATCCTACCTAGAGGCAGGAAAGCGTAACAATCTCACATCAACATTTGGTTTTGTCATTGGAAGAAGGTTCAATAAACTGCACAAGCCTAAATGTTACCATCTCTAAAATGGAGTCAAGGTGAAACTTACCTCATAGAATTGTTGTAAATACGAACTGAATGGTGTGTATGGAATGCTTAGCTCGTGTCTGGACACAGCACAACAAGCCTGATAGAAGTCATCACTGTCCTTCGGTATATTTCCCAAAACTTCCAGGGACCCAACTGAATTAGAAATGCCCTTGGAGGTCTCCATATACATTGTCTTCTTATAATTTAGACACTCAAAGCCTCAGTCACATCCTCATAAAACAGAAATCATTACAGCTTGCATTATTTACACAGTGTCCATTTTTACAATCTTAACAGATTTTCATATCTATTTCCCCACATGGTGGAGATCTCTAAAATGATGACACTAATCATTATTTTTCAACATTTAGTTCCTTAGGTAAAGAGAAGGAAGAAATTAAAAACCCTCAATTCTCTTTTAAATAAGAACTAGCATATGAAAATTTGATTTATAATCAATCAGTCAGTAAAACAATCAATCTTACTTGAAAAAAGCAATTTGTCATTGTCTCATATCTTGATTGGAAAAAATATTTATAAACATTAAATGTATTATAAACTCTTTGTTAGCAGGGCTATTGTGAAAGACAACGTACCCTCAGTCACCGTCACTCGGGAAGTCTCAAGTCTGAATGGTACCAGCACAGGAAGGCTGACCCCATGCTAGCCGGGCTCCCATTATGGGACATCCTGCAGGATGTCCGACCTGCTGCTTCGCGTGGGATTCTCCCCTCGCTGGTGCTCATCAGCACATCCTTCCTTCTGCACCCTGTGCTGTGGGCCTGGGCTGCGTGCTGCAGGTCACATCATTGCCAGCTTGTAACCTAGGACATTCGTGCTCCTTTTGCATGTTCTTCAGACACCAGTCCATGGCATTGTATATCTAATGGTTCCTATGGAAATTATGGCCCGAACAATCTTCTTCATACAGGGGTAAGTCTGCCTTACACGACATACCTTTTTAGGACTAATCATTTTGCGCTGCCATTACCAATGACCTACCTTGCTACTTCTCCTTTGGGATGAGAAAAATCCCTTTTTCAAATCTTCATTTTAGTTTTAAAGTTATAGTAATAGTACACAATATTAGAACTATGAGCTAAATTAAATAAGCCAGGCAGAGAAAGCCAAATTCCATATGACCTTACTTACATGCAGAATCTGAAAAACCAACTCATAGAAATAGAGTAGATAGGCGGTTGTCAGGAGTAAAGGTACGGGGTCTGGGATTGGGTGAAGGTGGTCAGAAGGTACAAACTTTCAGTTATACAATCAATAAGTTCTGGGCGTTTAATGTACAGCATAGTGATTGAAGTTAAGAGGACCATATAATATATCTTAGCAAAGACAGTAGATCTTTAAAATTTGTATCACAAGAAAAAATTTTGTAAGTATGTGAGAGAATAGATGTTAACTAGACTTATCGTGGTGATCATTTCACAATTTAAACACACTTCCAAATCTTCATACTGTGCACCTAAAACCAATATGATGCTATTTGTCAATTATCTCTCAATAGAACTCGTGAATAAGATTTCTTTTTATTTGAAAAGGTAAAAATGTTGTGAAATACCCAATAAAATATGATCTGCCTATGCACACAGACAAGAATATAAACAAGAAAACGGGAGACAGAGCCCTGTTTTTAAACAATTTAAAAGCTAGTAGAAATGTCACTGCAGTGCATTGAATTATGGTAAAAACTGCACATGTTACTGTGAAGCTGGATGAATCCTAAATTTTTTTTGTGCTATATCATAGCTGTGCAATCTCGTTGGAGTCAAAGGGCTTCTCAGACTCCTGGATTCAAGATCCTGCCTCTGTCCCTTAGTACTGATCTTAGGCAACTCCTCAGAAGACACTGGCAACAGCCAGGTACTCAACACATGGAAGTTGGTACAGTTGCTATTTTATTGTTGACTGATGTTTTTGTAAAAGAGTATAAACATTTAACCTTAATTTGAGTTTTGGGTTAGCTACTCATATATACATATATATTTTTTCAACTACAGTCTTTTTCCAAGTGTTGAAATGGGAGGACAGACAAAGATTTTTTAAAAAAGAAATAGGAAGAGAAAATAAAAACAGGTGGTACCACTTGGGCAGAAGAGAGATAGGGTTTGGGAGAGTGATGATATAGGAGAAAAAGGGTGGTGGGCAGTGGGGGTGAGAAGAGAAGTTTGGAGAGGATATGGACATCCAAGTTTGGAAACGTCACCCTCTTTCAGGGTTGAGGTTCCAGCAGCCAGCTCTGCACCTGAGTTGTGTGTCTTGTTTGTAACCCACTGAAGAATCCACTGGTGAAGTAAGTAGGACATAATGGGGATTCGGTCCCAAAGGAGGTTCTCTTGGGATCCCGAGTCGAGTGCTGCTCTGGGGCCAACTGTCCCAGAAAGGTGCAGCTGCAAGGCTGAGTTTAGACACATGAAATCCTTGCTGGCAAAGGGTAGGAATGCATGTGAAGCTCTCAGCTTTCTGTAGCATCTCCTGTTCTCTTGAGCCGGTGATGTTCCCATTGGGAAAGAGAGCAGGACCAGGAGGAGGGGAGGAAATAAACTGATCCAGCCATTCAGTCCTTTGAGGGGATCTTACTGTTGTTGTTTTTTTTCAGAGTAAAATAGTAAGTCTTCCCCACTGAAAATTTTATGATGAATGAACAAATTATTAAAACAATAGACTAATCATACAAAAATGTCTAAATGGCGCTGTATTTTTCTTCAGGAAATTGGTCGTATGTGTGATATTTATTTCAGCAGCTGCCATTTCATATATAAAAACTTGCTCTTGACAATAGAGACCAAAACACTGGCAAGAAAAAGAGGGTCTTGCTCCAGGCAAATGGTTTTAAACACTAAAATGTCTCCTTAATAGATCCATGACATTGGTACTCTGGGATCCTTCCCACATCATTAGGTAAATATGCATGGTGAATTCCTGTTTTCAAATGAACCTCCTCCCGCCTGCCCCTCCCCCCCATAGGTCATACATAATTAGCTCTTTGTTTATGATAAAAATGGGGGTATGGAGTTAAAACCACTCGCCACGATGTGCCCCTTTCCATAGGGACTTGTTAAAATCATGTGTTCCCTCTGGGTGCAGGTGACTTAGACATGAAGGTAGCTTCATTTATCTTCGTGAGTGACCCTGCATTTGTAAAACCCCACTCCCAGCCTTGGCTACAAAACATCCTCTGGAAATGATAATTAAAATAATTACAGAAGCAATAGGAAAACGTAATAAGAGAAAAAAATATTTTATTCAGAAAATATTAGAAGCCAACACTCTGGAAATATTCCAGTCCTACTAATTGCATCTTAATATGTTAGAGAAACGTGTAATTGTTCAAAGATGAAAGTCTCCTTATAGTTTAAATTCCATCACAGTGTGATATTTTTCTTTATTTAAATGAAATAAATGCAGCAATTATCACAACATAAAAAAGATGCTTAGTTTTAATTTAAGGGAGAAGTATTGCCACGTGCTTTCAACAAGGTTCTCTTACACAGATACAAATAAAACAACTTCTTGAATAGATTTTAAATCATTTTTCATAAATCGAGAGGAAAGCTTGTTTATTTTACTTTCAAATATGCTTCACAGAGTGCAACTTCATTCCTTCATCTTTCTGTGATTCTGTCATTTTTTATTGAAATATTGTCAGGGAGCCTTTGTCAGGGCTCCCGGCCAAGGCGCTCAAAGCCCAGGCAGAGTGGGAGACCGGGCTGTGCGGAATGCTAAGTAAGGGCGGGGACACCAAGGCAGCTTTCACACCGGGAGCAGGGGCCCAGCAAACTACCTACGCCATCGTCCCTTTGAACAATTCTCCCCAGCTCGAGACTGGGAGCCTGCGGTCCCAGGCTTGGAAATCAAAGTCTAGAAGCAGAGGAGCTAAGTGGGAACAAAACAGTCCGGGTGCTGCCCAGTTCCTCGCTGTGGCCCAGCATGGGAAAATGCAGGTCCTTCATGCTGGCAGCCCTGTGCCGGGCCATCCCAGGGTCCCATGTCACTCTGGGAAAAGCTAAACACTTCCCATTGTGTTTAGAAATGCTATAGCAGGGACTATTTATAAACGGCTAAACACAAAAGCACTTAAGCTCTCAGCTTCTCTGATGGAAAGGGAAAAATGGAAGAGGGCTGAGCCACATGACGTCTGCCCCTGAGTCCGGCACTCACTCTGCTGGTCTGGGTTGAGCTCTGTGTCCATGTTGGCTCATTATAGGGATCACAGCTAGGAGATATGTGCCAGCCTGTGACCAGTTCCCCCCACCATTCTGTGAAGCCTCACACTCGGTGGGATACAGGGATTCTGTCTCATACATCCCCAGGTTCTCCCCGTGACTCTGCAGAACAGCCTGGCCTCCCAGGAGCCTTTGCTGCAGCTTAGAGGAGGGAACAACCCTGTTCTCTTACAAGTCACCGAATCAGCCCCCTCAAGGCCAGCAGTACCAGCCACACCCTTGGTCCATAAGTTTAAATATGGGATTAAGATCTATCAGTAACATGGGGTATGTTGTTGCAGAGTCTTTGACAGGGACAAAAAAAGGCAAATAATTATTAGTTTTCCAAACCAAGGGAGTTTGTTTCTGTAATTTTGGTTTCTACACCTTTGAATTAATATGTATCATAACTTTGCTGTAACTGTGCCCAAAATCTTGAAATGTCTCAGCCATCCCACATAATTACCCAGTTTTATTTCACAACAAATTGAATCCTTGATATAATTCATACATATGTGTATTTTAAATGTGAAGATACATAATATCGAGGGAGATTTTTAGTAGAAGTGTTTCTATTACCTGAAACACTAGGAAATCTATCATCAGAAATGTCAACAAAAATGACTTAATATAGACACATTCTATTTTTGTTTGTTTAAATCTTATCAATACATGATCTATGGAGCGGGTACCCCAGAAATTTAGATGTGACCCGGATGCAGCCAGGGTATGCTCTGTCATGCTTGGGGCCCTGGACAAGACTGGCTTGTCCCTGTGACCTTGTCAGAATTCGTGTCTGGCCTGGGGCAGCCAGAAGTGCCTGCAGATGCCTACAGGGACCAGCCCTGGGTCCTGGGCAAGCCGCACAGAGACTCAAAACCTCGTGTTTTCTAGTCTATTTTTCTCTTCCTTCTGTTTCCTCTCCCAGTTGGCACCTGAGAGACAGAAAAGCAGGAAACAAGTCCTTTTGCTCAGTCTGCTTCCTAGGTTCACAAGGATTTTAGGGGTGCTTACTTGATCGGGCAGCTATGTCCTGACTACTGGTAGCAGACACAAGCTTGGTGGAGGACGAGGAAGAACCAGAGCCCCATCCTCCAGAAGGGAAATGATGGAGATGTCCTAGACCAATGTCTGTTTTCCAATGAGACAAGGTTTAGAAGTTAGTGGCACCCACAGGGACTCAGGGTTGCTTCGCTGCCAGCCTGTCCTCGGGAAACTTGAACTGGCTCTGGGGAAGGTGTTTGAGCGTGGGCTACCTCACTGGGAAAAATGGTATCTGTGTGAATTAGAGGGCAGGTATCCATCATGCTGCTATCTCCTGAGACTCCCAAGACCTCAGCTTTGAGGAGGCAAGGGCCTGTGAAATGTCACAGGGAAAATCCTGGAGACGGTAACAGAGGAGGAGCAGAGAGAGAAAGAGAGGTACAACATGACTGTACTTGCAAAACATGAAATCTTTCAGGATTATGTTAAAATACAAGTCGTGTCACAGAGTAAAGGTGCTCCTTCTCCACCCTAAAGTATTGCCTATGTCTCAAACAACGGTGATGTGAGTCCCAGGTTAAACCTAGATGTAGGAACAGTTTAAGAATGAATCATACAGTGCAGATTTGGGAGTTCTGGGAGCTAACCCAGCCCATGCCATAGCCCACATTTTTACCTTGTACGTGTGCTCCTGTTGAAATGTGACATGAAAAAACTGACCAACTGTTTTGTTTGTTTGAAGCAGGCAAACCCTGTTTCCCAGGAAGGCGGCAGGGTGCAGAGGGAGGCGCCGTGGACTCTGTCCCGGGGGCGTTTCCTCCTCTGGCCCCGTCAGCCCCCAGATAACCCTTGGTGGTCCCTTTTAGTGGCAGTGCCATATAATTCTGGCAAATTAATGTTGTGCGGGAGAAGTTTTCTCAGACTCCTCATCCATTATTGAATAATTTTTCACAATAAGAGCACTTCCTAAGTCAAACAAAGCCTGAGTACAGCTCAGGGAACTGCTGTGCTGAGTGCATCACGGTTTATTTTTCTGGTGAAAAAAATAAACTATTACTTTGACTAATAACTCTAGTGGAATGTGGTCAGGAGCGCCGTTCAGTGCTTGCTGCCAAGAGAAACGGATACCACGTCCTCTTCAGACACACGCGCTGGGTCACACATGGGCTTCAGGCCTGGCCTGTGTCATGAGTGAAAATCTTCTAAATACTCACAGTGGGAGAAAACCATTTTGGTTTCTTTTGGTCTAGAAAACATACAAACAACTGCAAAGGTTTGTTATTAAAATACTTCATTCTTAAAAGAGAATCGATGATATTTATGCTTAACCATTTGATAGCATCTAATATTTTAAATTGGTGGAAAAATGCACACAGATATGATAGCATAGCAACCAACGGTGCTTTGAAATGAGAAGGCTGCCTGAAAAGTTGAACTTGTGCTGGTTGATGCTTTTCTGGTGGAGAAGAAGGAAATCTAAGGAGCTCCTTCTTGAATGAACGGTCTCGGTCTGGCTTTCTTGCCAAAAATATTCAGGCAGCCCATATCCGTCCTTGGGAAGGTTACACTTACCATCTTTACTACATGTTTATACTTTAAGTTTTATAAGATTCCCTTTGGGTTACTATTCTGTAATGAGTCTTAGAGGTGTGAAAAAGTTTTAGAGTCAGACTTCCTTTCTCTGATGATTCTCATTGTTTTACTCATAAACCTCTCATTTTGAAAGTTCATCGTGTAGTTATTAACAACCGACCCCTTTTTGTATTTTGGAATGTATATAAATTATTATATTCTTTTTCCATTTAGGGTCTTCTAATAAGTGTTCTGTTAATTATAGAAGTCTAACCCCTAGCACATTTAACATTGCTCATAATCGTTTCAGAATCATTCAACAGCAGCTCTTTTAGTTTATGTTTCTCCGTGTGTATTTATGGAGGCTTTGTGAAAAGTTTTTGCAGTAACATTGACTTTTAAAGCAACCTGTGATTATTTGAGTGAATTATGTGAGCTATCAAGGTAGGTAGGACTAATGGGACATTCTCTAAGTCATCTCCCATCCCATGCAGATCTTAGGATAGAGGGACTCTCTGCCATAGTTGGTGTGGGTCACATACCGGTTACTTGTCCTTATCACTCCCCTATTCTTTACTTCTTTCACTTTTTTCTTTCTTCTTGAAAATCAGTAAACCAGTGTTGGTTATATATCATTATAGCACATATCATTCCTTTTATTTCTGAATTTTCAGTAATTATTCCTGACCTTCCACAGTCAGCAACAGACATGCAGTAATTACTTGTCACATGCCACATGCTTACACAAGCACGGTCACGGACTCCTTAGATGGATCACTGATGTCTGTTTCATATCCACCCTCATGACAGGGGCAAACTGGGTGGAAGAGAATAGGATACTGTCCCTGAGTCAGAGGCAGGACAGCACTGGTCCTTGACCTCACACAGTCTCTGCTCCAGGACCCACGCTCCTGGATGCTGTGAGGCCAGGCCCTCTACACCATGGGTCTGAGGTGCCTGGACACTGATTTGGATGCTTTCTAGTCTTTCCATCATGTTTGGTTTCAGTTTTGGGGATGGGTGACCTGAGGCATCCTGGTAACTGGATTGCTGAGACTTCAGGAGAGGTTTCTGTTTTCACTGGGCACAAAGTCTGAGGCCACACTGCCTTTTGGCTACTTACTGTTCATGCTGCTGCTACTGCTGGGCAGATGGAGGGGTGGGAGAGTGAGCAGATGCTTTTCTTTCCTGTGTTTTGTTTCCTCTGTGATTTGGCCAGAGTGATGTTGATATAAGAGACCCTGAGCTACAGGGCCTCTAGGTTTCCTTGTTAAGGGGCAGCAAGAGGCCAAGCCCCTAGAATATAACATGCTAGAAAAACATAGAGGACAAATCTGTTTTCTGAAGCTTGCCGTGATAGCAGACATGATCAGCCACACAATAAATGTGATGTGACTTCATGGCCATCAGTGAGCATGCTGGGTCCCATATCTTTGCATTGATAGAAATACGTAAGTACTTGGGTCACAATATTCATGAGACGTGCACATAGATTTTTCTCTTAGAATAAATAGGACCCTGAATTCTAAAAACATTGTCACTCTCACAAGTGCCTCTGAAAGAAATAGAATATGTATGTATTCTCAGGAAAAAAAAATACTTTCTTATGGCCATACACACACACACACACACACACACACACACACACACACACACACACACACACACACACAGGTGTTAGAATGCCTTGTTCAGCAGTGGTGCTCAAA
This sequence comes from Saccopteryx leptura, assembly GCF_036850995.1. Lineage (NCBI taxonomy): Eukaryota > Metazoa > Chordata > Mammalia > Chiroptera > Emballonuridae > Saccopteryx > Saccopteryx leptura. The sequence continues at coordinate 131,038,456 of NC_089503.1, read as the reverse complement.
GCCTTGGCCATCTCTGTGGTGAGAGAGAGCAGAGCACTGTTCATAACATGTTAGGAACTGTGGCTACCTTTCTCCCAGGACAGAGGGAAAGGGGGTATGCTGAAAAAGCACAAGCACACAATTTGAGCAGAGTTAAAAAATATCAAAGCAGAGACGAGCGGAGAGAAACAGAAGTGGCTGAAGGAAGACGCTCTGCTTCTCCACCTGTTCCTGGAAGCCACGCCCACCTGGGCTGCCAGCGTTGCCCATCTCTGGGCACTTCTACATTCTTGTGCATTTACAGATGCTCTCTGGGACCCCTCAAATGGACATTTCTGTGATCAAAGCAGGACTCATGACTCTGATACTGTAAAACACAGGAAAACATGTTTTAATTTTTAAGAAATAATGAGAACTAGAGCCATTCTTGTATCTGGATGGGCAACATTTTCCCTGAATCTGGTCTGTTGTATATCAGTCATCCCCCCTAAGCAGCAGCACTGCAACCAGAATCTAGAGCACCTTAATTCTGCTGGACAACATGGGAACATGGGCAAATACACAGACCCCCCCCCCCCCGACATCTTCTAGGAAACATGCACAATCCTTGCTGTCTGCCTGCAGCCCATGCCTCCCCAGAGGGACTCGGTCACCACCAAATCATGTCACTCAGTTATCAGGTATTTGCCAAATGTTTCTGCATAACTGTGTGTAACAAGTACATACCATATAGAAGTCAAATCTCCAACCTCCTGTTGTAAGTGAGGAGTCATGAGGGCAGGATTAATCACATTGCCAATTCTCACCTCCATCAGTAGAAACACCACATTGTTGCCTTAGAGTAAATGAATAAAATCATTCCTATGTGAGGAATTAGTGGCAGAGTTTCTTACAGACCGCTTTTCACAAACATTTTTACTTGAAACAAACCTTGAGCCTCTCTCCCTGCAAACAGCAGTGCGAGGATTGTAGGAAACATGTGGCCATCACAATGGGGTCACCCCGCCCAGTGAGTAGAGTAGTGTGATGACGGCACCCATGAGTTCATGTGGGACCCATCATTGCGGTGGAGACACATGACCACGGGCTTCCAAAGACTGATTTTGATGGGATTGTTTTTCACTGATTTGAAAAGAGGTTGTGATGTGTGCACCCATTTCAGGCATCCCCAAACTATGGCCCACAGGCCGCATGCGGTCCCCTGAGGCCATTTATCTGGCCCCCTGCCGCACTTCCAGAAGGGGCACCTGTTTCATTGGTGGTCAGTGAGAGGAGCACTGTATGTGGCGGCCCTCCAACAGTCTGAGGGACAGTGAACTGGCGCCCTGTGTAAAAAGTTTGGGGACCCCTGCTAAGTCATTTTAAAAGCCACAGAACTAGAGAAACATATGCTCATGGGACTTGATGACAAGATTTTGTGTAGCTGCAAGATAGAAGGAGGTGAGAGGCAGCAGGCACTCAATTCAATGGTACTCAATGTTTCCCCATTTTTAAATCCTTTTCTGAAATCACTTTGGCTTTGCAACTTGTTCTTTCACAGACAAAAATATCCATGTTGCCTTTTCATCACCATATTGCTAGTTTGTTCTTTTCTCTGCTTATTCTTTTCATGCCATGGGCTCGATCAAAACCACTTCATCTGGAAACAGAATGGTTAACTGACTTCAAGTGTGTGTTATTAATCACAATTGCTACCGGTAAGAGAAAATTATAGCATGTTAAGAGTCAGTGGCTGCATGGAGTGTTTTATTTCACAGCCCTGTGAATAAAGTAGATACTATGGATGTCTCTGGAGATAAATAAGCAACACAAGATGCAGAGATATAGCTTACCTACCATACAGCGAGATCATCTGGTTAGTGGTGGGTCTAGGATGATGTCACATTGTCATGAAGGTGGGGAAAGTAGGTGACCAAAAGCAAAATGGCACTACCCAGAGTGAACACAGACAATCACCTAAACTCTTGCAAAAAAACGTAAAGTGATAACTGCCATGGAGGTGAAATACATGATGATACAATAGCAACACACTGTGACCACGGTGGTTGCGAGATGGGACGTGTCTTTCTGAAAAAGTAGCCCTTGGGCTGATGAAAGAGTGTGCTCACCAGACAGTTTTGAGAGAGAAAAAAAAATCTAGGAAGAGGAGAAGAGAGACATGATGTGGGAGACTAAGAATAGATGACTCTTAATTGTATCTGGAATCTTCCTGCTTCACTGTATTTGGAACATTAGCCACATTCCTCAACTTGTCAGTTCTAAGTTACCCATTTTCTTTCATATTCTTTAACCCTGACTCAGGGATGGTGCCTTCAATTTTGAAATATGGAACCATATTATTTCTAATGAAGTCACGGTTATTAGTTACAACAGAGTTGAGAACTTAGGGAAACGACTGAGACTCTTTGGTCAGAAAATAATTTTTAGATGCAGTTGAATTTGAACAAAATTGAAAAGAATAAGGATTTTTTTTTTTTAAAAAAAGAATATGCCCAATGTTTTTAAAATATCCTCTATAATAGTAGAAAACAGTATTATTGCCATAGTAGAAGGCTTTAATTTTAAAAAAATATTAATTAATGGATCAACCAGTTTTCAATATGGATAGATTAGGACACTCAGGAGTGTGGTAGAAAAATGAAATGAAATACAATAATCCTTGAAGATCTGCACCTGACCTTTGAGGCCATATGAGTATTTCCTCTCGCTACATGGAAAACCCTCTCGTGTTGCAGGACGGCTCAAGTGTTTACACTGATTCTTTCATGTTTTTGCTGCTCGCTTCCCAACTCTTGGCTTTGTCAACTTCTTTGTATTGACTAAGTTATTTACTTGATCTAGAGAAATGTTTCTCTGCAAAATGGCATGCTCTAAGGCTACTGATATCTCAAAGTGCTATTTTGCTACCAGATCAGGCTGATAAACAGTGACAATAAAATCAGCAGAATTAAAATACTCCTTGCTCAGTTTTGCTTAGGTTTTTATTCTTATCGACACAAATTTAATATCTAGTAAAGGAAGAAATTTTGTATAGTTAAGACACGTTCTCATCCTTGATAGTCAGGTCTCCAATAACAGACAAGATTCTTGTATTTGCTTATTTTCCTTTTTATGCAAACTCTGCTCCAGAAAAACATTCTTGGCACAATAAATTTGCTTTTCACTGAGCACCCACTTGAAGAACATAGCTCCTTTAAAGAAACATCATTTACATGGTCCATCAGATAATGTGCAAGGCTTTTTCTAGGAAAGAGAAAGAGCCTTTGAGATTCTGTGGGTCAGCCTTTCCTTGAGGGACGCTCCCCCGCATGTTAGCTACTCGGTGGTATCACAGGCCACTGTGGTTAAGAGAGAGGGCTGAAGACAGGCGAGTCAGTGTTTAACAAGGGGATTGCCTTGTGCCCCAACACTGTCCTGTGCAGCAATCTGGGGGCCTCTCCTCCAGGGCATCTATCTCCAACGTCATGATCCCTGAATGCCAGGGGTGATGGTCATTCCCTAGCCAGGTGGGGAGCTGAGACCCCACCAGGGGAGGTGCCGAACCTGTGCTGGAAGCTAATCCTAGTATCCAGACTCCTTAATCTTGGTAAAACCCTCTTTTAGTCACACTGAGACAATGCACTTTGTTCTTCTTTGAAGTAGCTCAAAACCAGTCAAATACAGGATCAGTTTAGTCTGAGATCTGGGGGAGCTGATTTTATTATCAGTTATTAGGATTTATGTCTCCTACCCACTGTGTGCCCTGCATTTATAAATCAAATTTCTAATGGTTTCATATAATAAACAGAGAGAACTGATTCAAGTGTTTCTTTAATATCACTTGAAATGAGAAGTGTTAAAAAAAAAAAAAAACTTTAAGCAAAGGCCGTTTTGAGAGAGTCTGAGGTGCTTTTTAAAATCCCAAACCTAGCTGAGCATGTTCTCTCCTCTTCTCATAATATTTTGATTGAATGAATTAATAACATTAGTGTGTCTAACCTCTGTTCTTTTGTGCTGCTTATGTTTAAGTTCATCCTAACATGATGACAACTCTTCCAGAGTGAAACCATCTGACGGCCTTTGGTTGTTCAGCGGCGCTCAGGAGGCCTGACTTGGGGACCACTAAATCTGAGGGCATCCTCTGTGCTTTTAGATCTGGGCTAAGTTTGCTCTATTCTCAAGCTCCCCTTTTGAAGGTAATGCTGCATGGCTACCTGACTCCCCATTCTGCTTACTCCCCATTTCTCCCATGGGGCTGGGATCCAGAGTCTCGCTCAGGCCGCTGCTCCCTGGATGACCCATGGACGCGATAGCAGGGTCCTACCTTTCTGGATGTTCTCCATGCCCTCTACACAGTTGAAACCCACATTTCCCCAGGAATTTCCAGCCTGGGCTCCTGATGGCATCACTGTTTTAGGAACAGGGCACAGTCTGTCCCTCTGACAAAAACAGGGACTCCAGTTTTATCCAAGTCTCTCCTTGGGGCTCTCTTCTCCCTTAGGACTTCTTCCAGGGCTTCCTGGAAGATGGCCTCTGTCTATGAACTTGATGGAAGACCTGTCCTTGCTCTACAACTGAAGCCCAACCCTGACTATGTGGATGCCTGCACAGTGGCAGGGTTTCTGGGTGTCCCCAAATCCATAGTTTTCATGCATCCAAGTCACTTTATGGTCTCCACAGTGGCCAGTAGAAGGGCCTTCTTTATTCTCTATGCCAGATGTTGCCACCAGGTGCTATGGATTGAATGTTTGCATTCAAAATTCCCATAATGAAGCTTTAACCCTCAAGATGACAGTATGTGGAGGTGGAGCTTTGGGAGGAAATCAGGTTTCGACGAAGTCAAGAGGGTGGAGCCCGCGATGGGGTCGGTACCCTTATAAGAAGAGGAAGAGAAGCAGTTCTTCTGTTCTGTAAGGGCACAGCAAGCAGGTTTCCATCTCTGCCAGGAAGAGGCCTTTCTCCAGGGACCAAGTCAGCAGGCACCTTGCTCCAGAGCTGTGAGCAATAAATGTCTATTGTTTATCCCCCAAGTTTGTGGTGTTCTGTCATAGCAGCCTGAGCTGAGGGACACCAGGACAGACACCAAGCCTCATTTCTGTGTCTCTGCTGTCTCGGTAATAAGGTGCCTCTGGCTCTGCTTGGAGCATTCTTAATCATCAGGGCCCTGTGCACACTAATGTAATGTTTTTGGTAAGATAACAATTTTAAGGAGAAAATGAATTCTTTAATGGCGACCTACCTCAGTATGGACCAGTAAGCATTTTCACAGCGCCCATGCTTTGGACCTGCTCAGAGATGCTGGCATCATGTTCTGTGAGGAGCACTAGTGATGTTAGCTATTCAAAAACAGAGAGAGTAAGTGGGTCCCCTCCATTAGCCAGCAGATGGAAAGATTTGATTTAATTTATGTTTAAAACTCTCCTACATGTTTGTAAGTACTCTCTAAACACTTAAGACATTATCAGCTTAAGAGTGTGACTCTTCTGTGTCTCAAAATGGCTAGAAATGATAACAGCAATGCACGATTCTTGGATGCAGATAGCTCTAAGGGAGACTTATTACAGAGGCTTTCTGAATTTTAAACTGTGAGCCACGACAAAGAACCCATTTTATAAATACATTGTGACCCATATAGCAATGTGAGTACATATGGAACTGTAACAAAAACTTTTGTGAAAAGCTACCTCCACTGGCTGCCTATCACACACATTATGTTTTGTATTTTGATTTATTCTAATGAACATGTGCCAATCCAAGAAATTTATTTTATGGCCCTTTTAATAAATGATAACTCAGTGACGTCACGGAAATGGCGCCGTGAGCAGCGCAACCGACAGATCTCCCCAAAATCACAACAAATTTATCAACTAGAAACAGGGAAATTTATCCTCAGAGCATTCCGGAGTTCCACACAAACTGAAAGCGAAAGGACTGTTATCATTTGAATCTGAGAGACGAGGGTGTGGAGGAAGCTACCACAGGGACGTTCATTCAAGCCGCGAGGAAGTGCGCCTGTGGTGAGTCAGCCCACACTCAGGAGCCGCGAGCAGCAGCCGGGAGCAGCAGCCACAGGCGCGCGCCCAGTTCCATTGCAGAGCGAGCACCGCCCACACTCCGGAGTGGCGAGCAGCCACTGGCAGGCCCAGTCCGGTTGCAGAGCGAGCACCGCTAACGTTCCCAGCGGCCCGCGCACTGCGAGTGAGAGTCGCCAGCCACCGGTGCCCGGAGCACCCCATTCGCGCGTGTACCCTGGGCATTCCACGCGCCCAGAGCGCCCTGCTGGCCCCCACACCCAGGGGGCCCCATCATCCTGCGCCCCGTGCGCCCCAGCCGCCAGCAGCGGGGGGAGTGGGAGAGGCCCCAGGGCGGTATTCCCTACTTGGGAGATTCTCTCCGTGGGCGGGGCACCTCACCCAGCCATTCAAGCTAACAATCAAGCGTTGGGGGAGGGGCACGCGCAGGCAGCCTGAAATACCTTCGGGAGCACAGCTGTGACCCAATCACTGAAATTAGCTTAACCCGTGAAATCTGCGCACCCTCGGTTCTAATTGATAAGATCTCTCTCAGTTCAGCGACCCAAGACAAGAGGCGTGATATTTTTTAGTGCCTCTCACTAAAGGGGCGGGGGCAACTTCTGATTGATAGAGCCTCCATATTCAGGGATAAACGCTAACAAGAAGGACTTGGCAGATAATAAGATCTATACTACACTAGTCGCAAGCAGAGACTAGTGCCTCTTCTTCCCAGCCAAAACAGGCTACAAAGTGTGGAAAGCCTGGGTTGAGAGGTCCAACTGAATGCTAGGCGCTGAACAGTCACCTTGACAACAATTGACTCCCACCCCCGCCTCATTACACTGGAGGCCCTGACTGCCAGAGCCTTTCCCAAAGCTTTGCACTGAGTGGGGATAGAGTGGGGATTTCCCAGCTCTTTGAGCCTCTTACTCCCCAGGCAGAAGCAGTTGCAGCCTTATAGCTGGATCACCAGGCTGCTAATTTAGGAAGGGGGGACTAGGAGAGAGAATCCAGGAAAGCAAACTCTCTCATCGTTGGACCCTGCAAACGCCAACAAGCCTTGACTACCAGCAAGACTAAAGCCAATTATATGACATTGCCATAGAATCCCATCAACTGCAAATCCCTACCTAAGTGTGACACAGGGGCAGAGCCTGGGGTAGAGTCACCGACCAGGAAGAGGGAGAGAAAAGAAAAAGGAAGAAGTTAACATCTCAAAATCAAGAAAAATCCACAGACTTTACAACTTGTTCCACTAATTTTTTTTTGTTGTTGTTGTTTGTTTCTTCTATCTTATTGCCTTTATTTCCTCCACCTCGGTCCTTCTATTCTCTGCCCATCTTATGCTTCCCTTTTCTTGAACTACACTACCCATAAGTGTTACATTTTATTTCTCTTCTTCATCCTCACCCTCCTTTAAGGTTATACTCCAAAACACTTAACTCTCACTCTCTCCTCTTTTGTTTTATTTTGTTTTGCTTTATCTTGTTTTTTTTCTCTTCCTTTTTTATTTCTTCCTTCGTTTTTCTCTTTTTCTTATTTTTTCCTTTCTATTCATTTTTTCTTTTCTCGTTTTACTTTCATCCCATTTAATCCTCAATCACGAACAAATTAGTTAATTTGAGACTCAAGGCTTTTTTTGGCTTTATTTTTCTTTTTCACTTTTGTTTTTTGTTCTTGTTTGTTTATTTTGTGGCATTTTGGGTCCTCCCAACCCAAGGTCTCCATTGTATTTAGTCTTCGCTCCACTTAATACAACAGATTTTTACTTATCATTTTTATTTTTTTCTTCTTTATTATTCTTTTTTTGTCCTTTTTTCTGGTTCCCTCTTATCCCTCTCATTATATCTCTTAGTTGACCATCACTCACAAGCAAATCATCTTATGCTTGTCTAAGATTTTCTTCCTTTTTTTTTTTTTTTTTGCATTTAGTAGGTCCCTACTCCCCTTTTTTTGCCCCTTGAACTCTTCACCCCAAATCAGGCCCTCCATTATAGGCACGATATTTCCCTGAGGAGGGGAGAGGAGGGAAAGAGAAGAAAGAAAAAAAGGGGGAAATAATAAATTATTACTGTTTTTTTTTGTGGGGTGTTTTACCTTTTTTTTTTTTTTTTTTTTTTTTTACTTTTTACTCTTTATTAATTCTAATTAGTGCTATAAACAAGACCACCCTCAGATGCCAATAAGAAAGAGGAAATCGAATATTATGGATACAAAAGAAAGAGAGGTAACACAAATAGATGTGGAAAAATCTATGGAGAAAAGACTTAACATATTGGAAGCCTTGGAGCTAAATGACAGAGAATTTAAAATAGAAATCTTAAAAATACTCAGAGATATACAAGAAAACACAGAAAGGCAATATAGGGAGATCAGAAAACAACTCAATGAACACAAAGAATATATTACCAAGACAATTGAAACTATAAAAAAAAATCAAACAGAAATGAAAAACTCAATTCACGAGCTGAAAAACGAGGTAACAAGCTTAGCTAGCAGAACAGCCCAGATTGAAGATAGGATTAGTGAAATAGAAGACAAACAACTTGAGGCACAACAGAGAGAAGAAGAAAGAGACTCAAAAATAATAAAAAATGAGAAAGCCCTACAGGAATTGTCTGACTCCATCAGAAAGAATAACATAAGAATAATAGGTATATCAGAGGGAGAAGAGAAAGAAAATGGAATGGAGAATATACTCAAACAAATAATAGACGAGAACTTCCCAAGCCTGTGGAAAGAACTAAAGCCTCAAATTCAAGAAGCAAACAGAACACCGAGTTTTCTTAACCCCAACAAACCCACTCCAAGGCACATCATAATAAAGATGACACAAACCAATGACAAAGAAAAAATTCTCAAGGCAGCCAGGGAAAAGAAGAGTACAACATATAAAGGAAGGCCTATTAGATTATCATCAGATTTCTCAGCAGAAACTCTACAAGCTAGAAGAGAGTGGACCCCAATATTTAAAGCCCTGAAAGAGAGGAACTTTCAGCCACGAATACTATACCCATCAAAGCTATCCTTCAAGTATGAAGGAGATATAAAAACATTCACAAATTCAGAAAAGATGAGAGAATTTATCAACAGAAAGCCCCCACTCCAGGAAATACTAAAGGGGGTTTTCCAACGAGATTCAAAGAACAAAAGAAAACAACACCACAAGTAACAGCTCCACCAAGAACACAATAAAACCAAACTTAAACTGTGACAACAAAGGAAAAAAAGGGGGGAGAGGATGGAGATTAACAGTAGCAAAGGACGATGAAGTGCAGAAATACTTATAAGATAGGGTACTACAATGAATATGGTAGGTACTCCTTTCATTACTTAATGGTAACCACCCTTGAAAAAACCACCACAAAAACACTTGACTTAAAAAAGGTAGCAACAGAGGAAAGAAGTATGGAACACAAACAAACAAAAACAAATGATAGAAAAACAAAAGAGAAGAATCAAACTAGATACAAAACTAACAGAAAGCAATTTATAAAATGGCAGTAGGGAACCCACAAGTGTCAATAATTACACTAAATGTAAATGGATTAAACTTACCAATAAAAAGACACAGAGTAGCAGAATGGATTAAAAAAGAAAATCCAACTATATGCTGCCTACAAGAAACACATCTAAGTAACAAGGATAAAAACAAATTCAAAGTGAAAGGCTGGAAAACAATACTCCAAGCAAACAACACCCAAAAAAAAGCAGGTGTAGCAATACTCATATCTGATAATGCTGACTACAAGACAGAAAAAGTACTCAGAGACAAAAATGGTCATTTCATAATGATTAAGGGGACACTGAATCAAGAAGACATAACAATCCTTAATATATATGCACCAAACCAAGGAGCACCAAAATATATAAGACAGCTACTTATTGACCTTAAAACAAAAACTAACAAAAATACAATCATACTTGGAGACCTCAATACTCCACTGACGGCTCTAGATCGGTCATCCAAACAGAGAATCAATAAAGAGATAGTGGCCTTAAACGAAATACTAGAACACCTGGATATGATAGACATCTACAGGACACTTCATCCCAAAGCGACAGAGTATACATTTTTCTCTAGTGTACATGGAACATTCTCAAGAATTGACCATATGTTGGGCCACAAAGACAATATCAGCAAATTTAGAAAAATTGAAATTGTACCAAGCATATTTTCTGATCATAAAGCCTTGAAACTAGAATTCAACTGCAAAAAAGAGGGGGAAAAACCCACAAAAATGTGGAAACTAAACAACATACTTCTAAAAAATGAATGGGTCAAAGAAGAAATAAGCGCAGAGATCAAAAGATATATACAGACAAATGAAAACGAAAATACGACATATCAGAATCTCTGGGATGCAGCAAAAGCAGTAATAAGAGGAAAGTTCATATCACTTCAGGCCTATATGAACAAACAAGAGAGAGCCGAAGTAAACCACTTAACTTCACACCTTAAGGAACTAGAAAAAGAAGAACAAAGACAACCCAAAACCAGCCGAAGAAAGGAGATAATAAAAATCAGAGCAGAAATAAATGAAATAGAGAACAGAAAAACTATAGAAAAAATCAATAAAACAAGGAGCTGGTTCTTTGAAAAGATCAACAAAATTGACAAACCCTTGGCAAGACTCACCAAGGAAAAAAGGCACAGGACTCAAATAAATAAAATCCAAAATGAAAGAGGAGAGATCACCACAGACATCATAGATATACAAAGAATTATTGTAGAATACTATGAAAAATTATATGCCACCAAATACAACAATCTAGAAGAAATGGATAAATTCCTAGAACAATACAACCTTCCTAGACTGAGTCATGAAGAAGCAGAAAGCCTAAACAGACCAATCAGCAGGGAGGAAATAGAAAAAACTATTAAAAACCTCCCCAAAAATAAAAGTCCAGGCCCAGACGGTTATACTAGTGAATTCTATCAAACATTCAAAGAAGACTTGGTTCCTATTCTACTCAAAGTCTTCCAAAAAATTGAAGAAGAAGCAATACTTCCAAACACATTTTATGAGGCCAACATAACCCTCATACCAAAACCTGGCAAGGATGGCACAAAGAAAGAAAACTACAGACCAATATCTCTAATGAATACAGATGCTAAAATTCTAAACAAAATACTGGCAAACCGAATACAACAACATATTAAAAAAATAATACATCATGATCAAGTGGGATTCATCCCAGAATCTCAAGGATGGTTCAACATACGCAAAACGATTAACGTAATACACCATATCAACAAAACAAAGAACAAAAACCACATGATCTTATCAATAGATGCAGAAAAGGCTTTCGATAAAATACAGCACAATTTTATGTTTAAGACTCTCAACAAAATGGGTATAGAAGGAAAATATCTCAACATGATAAAGGCCATATATGATAAACCATCAGCCAACATCATTTTAAACGGCATAAAACTGAGGACTTTCTACCTTAAATCAGGAACAAGACAGGGTTGTCCACTCTCTCCACTCTTATTTAACGTGGTGCTAGAAGTTCTGGCCAGAGCAATCAGACAAGACAAAGAAATAAAAGGCATCCATATCGGAAAAGAAGAAGTAAAGGTATCACTTTTTGCTGATGATATGATCCTATACATCGAAAACCCGAAGGACTCCACAAAAAGATTATTAGAAACAATAAACCAATACAGTAAGGTCGCAGGATACAAAATTAACATACAGAAGTCCATAGCCTTTCTCTATGCCAACAATGAAATATTAGAAAACGAACTCAAAAAAATAATCCCCTTCACGATTGCAACAAAAAAAATAAAATACCTAGGAATAAACATAACAAAGAATGTAAAGGACCTATATAATGAAAATTACAAAGCATTGTTAAGGGAAATCGAAAAAGATACAATGAGATGGAAAAATATTCCTTGTTCTTGGATAGGAAGAATAAATATAATCAAAATGGCCATATTACCCAAAGCAATATACAAATTTAATGCAATTCCCATCAAAATCCCTATGAGATTTTTTAAAGAAATGGAACAAAAAATCATCAGATTTATATGGAACTATAAAAAACCCCGAATAGCCAAAACAATCCTAAGGAAAAAGATTGAAGCTGGGGGCATTACAATACCTGACTTTAAACTATATTATAGGGCCACGATAATCAAAACAGCATGGTATTGGCAGAAAAATAGACACTCAGACCAATGGAACAGAATAGAAAGCCCAGAAATAAAACCACATATATATGGTCAAATAATCTTTGATAAAGGGGCCAACAACACACAATGGAGAAAAGAAAGCCTCTTCAACAAATGGTGTTGGGAAAACTGGAAAGCCACATGCAAAAGAATGAAACTCGACTACAGCCTGTCCCCGTGTACTAAAATTAATTCAAAATGGATCAAAGACCTAAATATAAGACCTGAAACAATAAAGTACATAGAAGAAGACATAGGTACTAAACTCATGGACCTGGGTTTTAAAGAACATTTTATGAACTTGACTCCAATGGCAAGAGAAGTGAAAGCAAAGATAAATGAATGGGACTACATCAGAATAAAAAGTTTTTGCTCAGCAAGAGAAACTGATATAAAAATAAACAGACAGCCAACTAAATGGGAAATGATATTTTCAAACAACAGCTCAGATAAGGGCCTAATATCCAAAATTTACAAAGAACTCATAAAACTCAACAACAAACAAACAAACAATCCAATAAAAAAATGGGAAGAGGACATGAATAGACACTTCTCCCAGGAAGAAATACAAATGGCCAACAGATATATGAAAAGATGCTCAGCTTCATTAGTTATTAGGGAAATGCAAATCAAAACTACAATGAGATACCACCTCACCCCAGTTAGATTAGCCATTATCAACAAGACGGGTAATAGCAAATGTTGGAGAGGCTGTGGAGAAAAAGGAACCCTCATTCACTGTTGGTGGGACTGTAAAGTAGTACAACCATTATGGAGGAAAGTATGGTGGTTCCTCAAAAAACTGCAAATAGAACTACCTTATGACCCAGCAATCCCTCTACTGGGTATATACCCCAAAACCTCAGAAACATTGATACGTGAAGACACATGTAGCCCCATGTTCATTGCAGCACTGTTCACAGTGGCCAAGACATGGAAACAACCAAAAAGCCCTTCAATAGAAGACTGGATAAAGAAGATGTGGCACATATACACTATGGAATACTACTCAGCCATAAGAAATGATGACATCAGATCATTTACAGCAAAATGGTGGGATCTTGACAACATTATAAGGAGTGAAATAAGTAAATCAGAAAAAAACAAGAACTACATGATTCCATACATTGGTGGAACATAAAAATGAGACTAAGAGACATGGACAAGAGTGTGGTGGTTACCAGGGGTGGGGGGAGGGAGGACAGGGGGAGAGTTAGGGGGAGGGGGAGGGGCACAGAGAACTAGATAGAGGATGACGAAGGACAATCTGACTTTGGGCGAGGGGTATGCAACATAATCTAATGACAAAATAACCTAGACATGTTTTCTTTGAATATATGTACCCTGATTTATTAATGTCATCCCATTACCATTAATAAAAATTCATTTAAAAAAAAATAAATGATAACTCACAACCTGAAAACCCCAGGTTCATTGCTGAAATGGACAGAAATGTTAAACCTGTTTGCTTACATTTAAGAAAGATTTAAAGAGGACCATTTAAGAAAACAATCGTTGAGGTAGAAGTCAGGCTGAAATGCCTCCACAAAACAGTGGTGGATTTGGTTGATGGCCATGATGATCTTCTGATTAATTTTATTTTCATAGAAATATATTCACATACCATAAAACTCGCCATTTTAATCCAATAGATGTGAATATATTCATGAAATTGGGCACCTATCATAACTATCTAATTCCAGAGCAATTTCATTACCCCACTAAGAAACTGTACCATTTAATTTTACAGTTAAATTGTTCAGAGTGCCTGAGATCATTTATGTGGCCACAATATCTATTGAGATGTTTTGAAAATTTTATGTAGTGACTAAACTAGCTAAATTGGAAGAGGAAAGTTTGCACTATAAATTGTCTTTTAGCATAGATCAAAAGCTCACTAAAGTTTATGGTGTAAATATTTAACATGTTAAAGAAAAGCCAATTGTTTTCCTCTGACATCAATGTTCACACAACGGGCCGGCTAGCATTTAGAAGCTTTAAATATGCTGCTGACAATGTCTCTCGGAGGCCACTGGATTCAAATGTCGCCAGAAATATTATCTTGGCAAATACTAAGTGTGTAAGAAATGTCATTAAAGCTTGGAAAGCAAGACGTCTATTGACCAATAACAATTATGGATTATCCATTCGCAGAGCTCGGGGACTGTGTTGTCTTTGCCTTTATTCCCTGAGCTGCCAAGAGAATTAATTTAATTCAAGTTTTGTCTCCTAATTTCCAGTCAGACCACCCTCTGGGCATCAATCCCTGGCCGGCTTTATCAACGGCAACAAAACTCTGACAGTTTGAAGCTTGCATCTAAAAACATGCAGCGAGTGAAGCTTTCAAAAGAGCGAGACATTGACTTTCAAAATAGCTCTGTCTATTGCATGCGATCTTGATAAGGGAACTTTCCAATGAAGAATGTGTGGGGTGGATGACTGATAGCGAAGCCCTCTTTCCTGGGGAAAGTGTGGCATCTTTAGTTTACATCAATCTGCTCTCATCTGAGACAAAAAGTCTGAGTAAAAGGCAAAAGTGTACCCTTTCCTGCGTCACTTTTCCTATGTTCTTTAAAGAAGAGGAGGCGGTTGGAACTGGAGTTGACTGAAAGCTCAGCTCCTGCTGTGGGAACATCTTCAGGTGTCACACCCACCATCAGGTGGCCTGGTGTCCACCAGCATCATTGGTTTCTCCAGTCCTTTAGCTGAGTATTAACACAGTGTTTAGGCGAGTGGGGGGAGGCAGGTGCCAGTCCCGCAGAATCACCATGACCACTCAGGGGAATGCTGTAACTGCCTGCTACTCTGTTACCTCTGAAGCTGTATTGGTGAAATTTTCTCATGGAGAAATTTTCCTTCATCTGGAGGGAATTTACTCACATATCAGGACTGGCTTTGGGGAGCTGTTTCCCTGCCATTGAGTTATTTAAAATCACTACACACACCATAAGAAAAGGATAATATAAACCAAGATATGGTATCAATACCTTGGTGCCTATGTAGGATAGGACTCATACAGACCAACCGGTCCTTAATCAACAGAAAGGCTTTGGATTTATCTATAAAAACAAGAATATAACATTGGAATTGGATAGACTTGAGTCTAAATCTTTGCTCTGTCATTGGTTGGCTCAGTTTAACCTTTACCACCAGTGAAATGTAATGTTATTTAGTTTGTAACACTGTAGACATAAATGATAGATAACCTCATATATACTTACATATAAGACACCCAGTGTAGGGCCAGTGGCTGCCCCATGGCCATGCAGGTTCACATTGGATTCAGGCAGATGGTAAAATAACTCTGGAGACAGAAAATGGTGGGCCATTCCATTTATATAAGTATCATAACGGTGGACAAGCAAACAGGCTGGGAAGAGTACTTCCCTCTCTCTCCAGACTTAGCGGGACTCACAAGCACCACAAACAGAACAGCACCCCCCACCCAGCCTAACAGCCCAGGCTGAGATATCCCCTTCTCCAGACTTAGCGGGACTCACAAGCACCACAAACAGAACAGCACTCCCAGCCTAACTGCGCAGGCTGAGATATCCCCTTCTCCAGACCTAGCGGGACTCACAAACACCAGAAACAGAACAGCACTCCCAGCCTAACAGCCCAGGCTGAGATATCCCCTTCTCCAGACTTAGCGGGACTCACAAGCACCACAAACAGAACAGCACTCCCCAGCCTAACAGCCCAGGCTAAGATACCCCTTCTCCAGCAAACGATAGCAAATAATCGCCCTCCCCACGTTGGCAGGCAGTCCACAATTTGCACTCTGTCCCCCTGAGGGCAAGCACCCACAGACTTCCATAAACTATACACACATGGCACTACCCCAATACAACATTTGTTACAAACTTGTTTGCCCAACAACCAGCAAATAGGATTCAGTCATACCTTTTAAACTAATTCCAATGCCGTGGAACATCTCTACAATTTTTCTTAGTTCAAATGCCTATAAAGACATGTATTGCATATATGTAATCTCTAATATAAGTATATTTAAAGTAAAAATATATTTTTACTTCCTTTGGAGAAATTGTTACCCACATAAATTTCTAGGAAGGTTTGGTGAATATTGATTCTCAGAATCCGCAAACTCTGGAACATTGCAAAGTTTTGTGGCCATTTGCTTTAGCACTGTCCACTCCCCTGATATGCCACGTCACATGTTACCACCATGTCATTAGAGCTGGTTATATGGAAAGCTGGGACTCGCTAAAGGGTCACTTGCTGGGATCCCAGATGGAAACAACAACTACACAGTGGACGTTCAGCTGAGTGTGATGCTGCTCAGAGTGGAAGGAGGGCTCTCTGGTCTTCACAGGGTCAACTTGAGGTGGTCTGTGACCCTCCGTTTGACTGCAGTGTTGGTTCATGGCTTGCTGGCCAGGCCATTTCGTTTGGGCAAGTCTTTCTGAAAAGTCACAGCTGCTTCTTTCACTCCAGAACTGTGGCAGAGAGGAATCACAGACCACTTTCCATTGTGCTCTGCAAGATTTTGCCTCAACCCTCAAGAGAGAGGCCAGCCACATGTACTGCCCTTGCCTGTACTTCTCTGAAACAGAAACCCTTTGAGTACAATACACAACGCACTGGTAGGTAGAACCCACCATGACAATGGGGCATTGATTTCCTTTCAACATGTATTGCGTTTTTCAGTCCAAGAGAACCTGGCTGCCATGACAGAGGCTGGGAAGACTAGTCAAGGGAGGTAGCATTTTGCCTGATCCAGAAAAGGACAGCTCTCTATTCTTAAACTTCATCTGAGCTTGGCTGCGGCTTTCCTCCAGAGTCAGGACTCTCTTCTGCTATAGACACCCATCTTTTAGGTGTGTTGAGACATGCTTTTACATTTCTGTGATAAAAAAAACATAATAAAATAATAGAGAATCTGCAAAGAAAACATTGATGTTGTTGTGACAATTCTCCTTCAAATGGCCATCAGGAAGTTGAGATCCTTTGCTGTTAGTGTTCAGTGGAAGCAAGGAGGCTCTGAAGTTTAGTCAGCTGGGGGCTTCCTGTGGCTGGTTCCTAAAATATACATGAGCCCTAAAAACACCTTTGCAACTTAGAGTTACCATTTTAGCTAAAGTCTGAGAGTTAAAAAAAAAAATTAGCTATCATTACATGGCGTGCGTGTCTTTTTTTGCGAAAAAAAAAGTATTAAAAAATGCTAAAATTACACAGTTCATTTCAGCCAGATGTCAGAGAGCCCTTCTTTGGAAATGTGGTCCTCACACTGCATGGGAATACAGACAGATGCTCAGCGGCACTTCATTATTGGATTGCGAGTGCATCGGTGTTGCATAAAGGGCATTGTAGAGTAATGTTTGCAACACTCCACACCAACTGCAGGCTGAGATGGCTGCAGCTTCACAGAACAGCTGGGACTTAAAGTCCTTGTTAAACTCCCATCTCCATTGCTTTTGATGGAGAATTCCAAAGATAGCATTAAGTGGATGTTCAAAGGTGATGCTCCAGCTTTCTATAATGCATGTGGTTTTTGAAGAGTATTGCACCAAAACATGAGAAATATTTAGGCATGTATTTTATTTGTCATTTTTGAAGACTACACCACACATCAGCTTATCAGTAAAGCTTTCTTCTAAATAGCATGTTTGTGCACCTTGGTCCAGTCATCATTCCTGAGACTTTCAGCCTTTCTCTATAACCCAGGAGAGGGAAGTTACTCAGAAGGAGGTGGGAGGAGGAGGGGGCTCTGTCTGAACTGTGATATTCAGCTAGTGTGGTCTTTCTTGAAGTCTCAATTAACTGGCTAGTAGAGTAATGCATGATGAGAAGTCACTTCAGTGGTGAGAGAACAGAGAATAATTCCTCTTTATGAAACTCTTATTAATATTGAACTAAACAGCTAACATTGTTGTGGCTGAGAACCTGGGGTTAAATTCTGTCAAAATTGGATTTAAAATAGTGATTCTGACCGTCACAAGCTCTGTGACCCCAGAAAATTACTGGGTTTTTCTGAGCTACAGGGTCCTGTCTCCACAATTTAATAATACTTTTACTATGCAGGGTTGTTGGGTGGATTGAATGGGGAAAAAATTTCAAAAGCACAGAATAGAGCATTTAAGGGGAATGTTTATGTCTGGAGTAGTCAACCTTTTTATACCTACCGCCCACTTTTTTATCTCTGTTAGTAGTAAAATTTTCTAACCACCCACCAGTTCCACAGTAATCGTGATTTATAAAGTAGGGAAGTAACTTTACTTTATAAAATTTATAAAGCAGAGTTACAGCAGTTAAAGCATATAATAATAATTACTTACCAAGTACTTTATGTCGAATTTTCGCTGTTTGTCAGAATAAATCTTTATAAAACAACTTACTATAGTTAAATCAATCTTTTTATTTATACTTTGGTTGCTCCACTACCACCCACCATGAAAGCTGGAATGCCCACTAGTGGGCGGTAGGGACCAGGTTGACTACCACTGGTTTATGTGTTGTCATTGTATGTGCGTGTGTGCATGCTCACCCACATACAACTACACGTAAGGTCAGCAAATGTTACTGATAAAGCAAATATCTAACATTCTAGAAGCTTTATCTTTACCACAGACTCACTTTCTAACTCATAGAACTTTTTCTCACAATGAACTAGTCCTTTTGTGACAAGAGTTCTCACTGTTGGATTAAATAAACACTATTAGCAGAACCCAAATATTTCTAATCAAGGACATTTGGGGCATGTCAGGCTTTTCTATGTACTTTTATCAAGAACAACGGAAATATGTTAGCACTTGTGAGAGTGGGTTTGCTTAGTGAGTGTCAATGAGCATAACATTTTTGGTCTGGTCTGTGACTATAGCACTTAACTCTGATGTCCATGGTCTACTTGGTTCAACAGCATCTACAGCTTTACCTATAATAATTACAACCATATATTTTATTAAATGAAACAGTATTATGTTCAAAAATTGTAAATATGATAAAAATTTGCTATTGGGAAAATTGAATTGATGTTTGTTCTAATATTGAGACCTCCCAAAAGGTAGAAAGGGGAGTGAGGACTGAATCCAAGAAAAAGGTCAAGTCGCTTCTGGCCAACAGTGTTCATCAGTCTCAACCTGCTTCTTTTGTTTCCATGTCAAAAGGTGTGGGTCAGCCTGACCAGGCAATGGCACAGTTGATAGAGCGTTGGACTGGGACACAAAGGACCCAGGTTCTAAAACTTGAGGTCGCCAGCTTGAGTGCAGACTCATCTGGTGAGCAAGGCTCACCAGCTTGAGTCCAAGGTCGCTGGCTTGAGCAAGGAGTCACTCGGTCTGCTGTAGCCCCCCCAGTCAAGGCACATATGAGAAAGCAATCAATGAACAACTAAGGTGCCGCAACAAAGAATTGATGCTTCTCATCTCTCTCCCTTCCTGTCTGTCTGTCCCTGTCTGTCCCTCTCTCTGCCTCTGTCACAAAAAGAAAAAGAAAAAAAAAGAGGTGTGGGTCAGATGTCCCCACCTGCCAAACTAGTTGTGTTTTAAGGCCCATATTCAATGAATTTTTCTTTATCTGCTCATGTTTGTTTTGTATACTGAATATTATGAAAGTTTAAGGAAGGTTTTGTTGATTTGAATCACTAATGATATCTACATCTGTATCTATATTAATAATTATGGCTATACTAATATTTATATCTGTATCTATTTATATCCTTATATCCATATCTTTCTGTGTTTATCAACATCAGAATCAATATATATTTATACACTAAATCAATATCTACATCTATATATCTACGAATATCAATGTCTATGTCAATGTTTATATCAATACCTATATCATTTAAATATCTCTATGTATCTATAACTACCTATATCAATGTCTATATCAATATCAGCATCATATCTAAATCAATATCTACATTTATCTGTACCTTTCATATCTATTTATATCAATATATCAATAACAATATCTACATCAATATCAGTATTGTATTTATTTCTACATCAGTGTCTATCTATAATATATCTATAGGATATGTACCTTAACCTATGTCTATACCTGTACCTACTCTGACAACTACACCTATACCTACCTCTGCATCTACACAAACAGTAACTTTATAAACTTTATGTTTATGAAAGTCATGGCCAAGGAAAGGAATACTAATTACTCCAACTGACCCTTTGAGAGGTTTATTTTTTTCTCTCTTTTTATTAATCTCAAGAAAAATAGAATCCTTTACAGGCATGGGATACCTGAGACTAAAAAAGAGAATTCTATTCTTTCCAGGTGACTGGTTAAGACACACTAAATGCACATGTTTTGTTAAGAATCTTGAAGTGTGCTAGACTCTTACCTGTGGGCTTCACAGACTAGTCCTGTGCCCACACTGGGTGCATGCATCCACAGGACACCGCTGTTCCACCTGGCCTTTGCCCTGCTTCTCTGTCCTGTTAAAATGTCTCTGTTGTGTATGGATGGCTGGGTGCTCTGTGTCCAAGACACACTACAGAGCTTTAAAATGTGTTCACTAGAAAATCTGCCAGCCTTTAGCAACAAGGACACGCAAAACTCGGGAAAACACTGAGACAGGTTTAGAGTTTCTGTGGGAATTTTCCTTGGTGAAATGACTTCCATCTGTCTCCCTGAACACTCCCCTGGGAGGGTTAACTCCGTTTTCCTCTTCCCTCCCCTCCCTGCAAGCAGGATCGATTCTGCAAGCCCTTCATTACTAG
Source organism: Saccopteryx leptura (assembly GCF_036850995.1). Lineage (NCBI taxonomy): Eukaryota > Metazoa > Chordata > Mammalia > Chiroptera > Emballonuridae > Saccopteryx > Saccopteryx leptura. Next base: position 131,017,598 of record NC_089503.1, on the reverse strand, counting down.
ACACAAGGAACACGTGTGTTGACATGATTAGCAGTGTTTAGAACTGGTGTTTTCTGGGACAAGGAGGCGACAGACAGCTGCATTAGTCCATCAGGCCATCAAACCAGGGGCTCCGTCTACCTTTTTCAGGCAGAAAGCCTCTTAAATTGAATAATTGTCATTTTCCAACTCTCAGTGAGGCCAGAAATCACTAAAAATCTCATTTATACTTTCCATTCTAGTTCTCAAGCAAATTTACAGCAGAGGTCAGTCCTTTTGCAAGATTGCTAGAGAGAATTCCTCATCAGAACAGAAGTATTTTTCTCCATTGTTGAACCACCTACCTTCCATCAATTTTTCTCGTCATTTCACCCATCTTATTATGACCTTCATGGGATAAAAGAAGTACAGCTCTCTCTTTCTCTTTTTTTTTCTTTCTACAAATGGTACCTCCCTGTGCGTGATGTGGTTAATATTGATTATAAATTGCAGTCAACTCAGCCAGCAAGGTTCAGCCCCTCACTGTCCCTCCCCCAGCTCGGGAGACCCTTTTCTGCCTTTCACTTGCTGTAAAATGCTACTTTGGATATTTCTTCTTTTAAAATGAAATAACCACTTCTAACTGTATTTATTTAGAGTCCAAACCAACCATGATGACTCTGTCAGGTACAGCATCCAGAAGCAGAATCCAGTGAGAAGTCCTGCATCAGACAGCAGTTCAGTGATCTGATTTACCAGCAACAGAGATAATTCTCGGCTTCAGTTCTGGGTTCCCTGGGGTTATTGACTCAGAGGTCAAATAAAGGAGAAGCAGGGCTAGGGGTCACCTGCTTTTCTCTGATCTGTGTTCTCTTGAGGATACAGTTTTAAGAAACATGCAATTTTGATCTAAGTTGTAACATATTTTAATGAGTTTGTGTCCAGATGTGCAGAATATAGAAAGGAATAAAAATATTGACAATAAGTAACCTGGTTTTCTTTTACAAGCTTTTCCAGTGATGACGAATTCAAGTTTGGTCACTGGGGTTTTTAATGTCACTTTAAAAATCTTGATTGCCATTAGCTTTTGAGGCTGATCTGATTGTAGAGACATTATTCCTAAGGCTACGGATATAGACTCTTCTCCATCTAGCTGACTTTGGCATAAAAATAAAATTGAATCATAAGCAATGATTCAAATTTTATCTATTCAACTCTCTTCATTCTCAACTGGAGTTAATAACGCTTGATTTTACTCTTTCTCCCTAAATAGCATGAAATATATGAAACTGAAATTAACACACCTCCATGATGATGAGGTCACAAATAGATTTTATTAAATTTACTTATATGGTGTTTGTTCTTTCTTAACCAGATAGTGAATGTGGCACTTGACTTCTTCTTCTTATGAAAATTATGGTAAAAGAGATGAGTCATTTTTCTTCAGTAAAAATGTCTACCCAAAACAACAAAGGATGACCATATGAAATAACAAAAAAGCAATCATTGCAACAATATCAATAATAAGAATAAGGACAAATTCTTATCAATTAATCCATTATTTCATGGTAAATTCTTTGCTAAGAATTCTTGACTAGACTGATTTGGGCTGGATGACCCTTGTGCGATGCTGAGGAATAAGAGACAATTCTGTTTGAGGAACTGAGGAATGTCTGCCCAAGGCCTATAGCGTCATATAGCATGGTGAGTGGCTCTGCAGCGGGGGAACTGAGGGGCGAGCCAGGATTGGCAGGAATGTGCATGAGAAGAAGGGATTAGTGAAGTGCAGTTTGTGGTTGGAGTTGGAGAGCAGGTGAAGCAAACAAGGATGGGTGACCACGGCCACCCACCTTAGATCCTGACATCCTGCTCAGGATAGCACACTCAGGACGAGTTCATGGGGTGACAGGATGCCCAGGACAGGGGGCTTTCTGCAGGCATAGGGGAAGCAGGAGCGAGTGTCCTGTAGGAACACCTGCAGTCAGGCTGTCGTCTCTGGGTTTCAGTCACTGATTGTGCGATTAAAAATGTAAGAAGGGGCAGAGGAGTTCAGAGGTCAGAATGGACAGGCCACATGAACCAGTGACCATGAGAAAAGGGGACAAGATTGTGTTTTTAATCAAGACCCACCTGGAGAAAGATGATGAACCCACAACTGGGCAGCTCAGGTAGGTGATGCCTTTTGAGGGTGCCACGGTTCCCACATGTGAGTTTCTGGAACACGGAAACCAGAAAGGCCATCATGGGTGAGCTCACCGGGCCTTGGCCTGCAGGGGAACTAGGGCAATGACTCGTGGGAAGATGTTTGCGAGCTCACTAGTTTTCTAGCCGAGTTTGAGTTTTAATCTCTCCCACGATTTGTCTATGTCGTGGAGTTACAGCAGAGCCTACTGAAATGTTGCATTACATCACTTCACACAGAAACAAACACAAAGCAAACACATCTTTCTCATGGCAAAAACGGCTTCTTTTTCTCGAAACCAAAACACATTTCTTTTTGGGGATCTGCCATGAACAAGGCTGAAACGCTCAATTCCTCTGAGAAAGGAAGACAAGCCTCTGGCCGTGCCCCTTTCCTGAGCTGAGCTGAAGCCCCCTCAACGCCAGGGTCACACGCTCTGAGCCTCTTTAGGCCACTTAGACTGAAAAGCATTTCTTGAATTTTAGGTAAAATTGTGCAGATCAAAATATTTTTGCCTTTGGGGTCATTGGGGCTAGTCACATTGTGTCATGGTCACAGAGAGGCTACCTGGCATTCGGGGCAGTTTTCACACTGGGCTGATCCTCAGCCACCCCCTGTAGCTGGCCACAATGATGGGTGTAGTCCACTCTCACCTGTGTAAAAGGTTATGTGTGGTATTTCCCTGAAATTGGTGTCTTTTTAATTTATTTTTATTTTTTATCTAGGTTCACCTGGTGCCATCCATTGGGTTAAGCACTCTTGAGTCTACCGTGGCTACCCACAGGCTTCTGAGGAGGCGCTGGGAACCCAAAGCAGAGAGGAGCTCACCTGAACCCCCAGGCTTAGCCATCTCCTCTCTCTCAAATGGATCTGTGTGGTGGAAGGACAGTGAATAAGACTTGTTTTGTCAACCATTAGCACAGATTCCTGTTGGCAGGCCCTTCAGCTCACAGGCAGAATCGCTGCTGGTTAAGCATGTCCTTCCACGTCCAGATTCTCAGGCAAAGTACTGCTGAGACCTCTGTTGGGCACAGAACATGTGGGAATCTGGTCAGACATTAGCCCACCTCAGGGACTCTCAGATGGCTTAGAGCCCACTGGTCTCCTTCCCTAGCTTACAGGGAGAGAGTGAAAAGCTATTTTCACTTCTTGAGATCCAGTTGTTTTCACAGAAAATGAAGCATCTGCTAGAGGAACTGTTGAGCTCTGCCTAATTTTACAATAAAAAACTAAGGGAAAGTCTTAGTTCTAATGCCCTCATCTCTCAGTGAGCTGGTAATCTGAGTGCATTTTGGAGTGAATTCTCTTAAGGAGAGGCTATGAAACAAAGACCCATGCAATAAGAAAGTTTACTGTTTTCACAAATGCTGACTTATTTTTCCATGTCCCACCCACAGAAATTGTAGGTTGTATCAGGAGACTTAGTACATCGGAGAGGGGAGTACATAGTACAGTGGAATCAGAGTTAGGTTCAAAGTCTGGCTCTGAATGTATCAGCTGTGTGACCTTGATAAGTTACTCACCCTCTCTGAACCTTGAGCTTCCTCCTTTATAGAATAGAACAGACTGTTACAGAGCTAGCATGAGGAATAATGGAGAATCTGCATGCAAAATACATAGCATATTGCATGGCACTTAGTAACGGTCCTGATGATGCTGTTGATGATGATAATGCTGTTACAATCATGTTTTTTCACAAAGGAGACAGCTGGACTCATTCTACATTTTAGGAAGAAAATTAGAATTAGTAAACCTTGTGTACAGTATCTTAAGAGGTTTCAGATTCCAGAGAGAGAATGGGGAGGGGCAAGACGGTCCCTCACTGCAAACAGCACGACCTGCTCACTCCTTGTTTTCTGCAAGTAATGGAATTGTAAGTGGACTCCTCTGCTGAGCTCCGCAGCCAGACAGAATGAGAAGCTCAAACTGAAGACACCTGTGCCATCTGTAGAGGAGGTGAGAGTTATTTAGCTAAGAAAGAATCGAAACAGGCAGGAAAGGATTCATTTGTGTAAGCAAATGCTCACCACCCCAATGTGAACTTTCAAACTTAAGGACACATTAAACATGAGATTAGAGACATTATTAATTTTGCTATTTCAGGTGAAAAATGGGGAAAAAACCACTAGCTTATTAGAGGCAGCAATAAGTTTTCTGTTTTTGTTTTGTTTTGGTGGAAGGCTAAGGTACTATTAGGAAAACGGAAAAGTTAATCTGCTCTTCTAACTAGATGATGTGTCTGTTGTCACTAAAGGACTCTGTTTACATCCCTAATCCTTTGACGGTTCAGTTAAGATTTTAAACAGGACATTTTAATGAAACATTAGCATTATTAAGATAAAAAAACCAACTGATAAATAAAGTAGACAAAGAACACAAATACATTGTTCAACATTCCTTCTTTTAATTTTTTATCTTTAACATGTCCAGATTCTTTTAAAAAGATGGTTAATGTTATTGTCTGAATGAAGTGTGAGTGTGAGGCCAAGCACCTTCCCTTCCACATCTGCACATGAGCAATAGCCCCTTAATGTTTCTTGAAGTTTTGAAGAATTTTTCAATAAAGAATCAGAGCATATTCAAGCTAAAAATAAAGAGCTGAAGTGAAGAAATTTGTCCCCTGCTCAGTAGCACTAAGATATCCCATCCTTTTTCATGTCATGGTTTGGGACTTCGCTGCACATACACAATTATATTTAAATGAAGAGTGAAGTTTCTTATACTGTTTCGAGTTGAAAACCAATATTATTGGGATTTTAAATTACACATTGTTTGAGAAACAAGCAAATCAGTGATTATTTCATTTGGTTTCTAAATAGCTTCACATGTGCTGGATGAGTACACATGATTTGGGAAAGAATAAAGGGAATTTCTGTAAAAGGGAAAGATGGTAAATGTAATTATGTATTTTAACTTGTGTGGCTATGAATGCATCTGGTTTTCCTGGTTTTACCAAGGAAGTATTTCTCTGGTTGCTTTTTTCAAAGCATATAAAATATGAATGAGAAAGAATATATACAACTGGATCTTGGAGATCAAGTATAATTATAAGAAAAATTTCCAGTAAAAATATGTATGTATATTATATGAGGTACATTATTTTAATATATAACTAATTCTTTTATCCATAGGTAAGAAAAAGTCACTTTTCATAAACAGATTTGGATAGTTGTGTTATTAATTTTTTATTTTTTTATTAATATGGCATCTAAGGGGTAAAGGATTCTGATTACATTTTAGTGAGAAAATCTATGTTTACTATTTTAAGAAAAAAGGTTATGATTAGGACAGACACTTAGTGCATGAAAAAATAACTATTAAAGTTATTGAGAATACAAGAAACAAATAGTGTAGTCTATGAGAGCTCTCCCAATTTTGAGCTGCTATCTTCTGAATCTGGGGCCCCCCCAGAAGCTTACTCAAGTCACCACTGACACCTCCATACAAAATTGTGGCTCAGAGGGGTGAATAGATATGCAGAAACTCAAAGAAGTACATTAAGACCTGCCATTGTTTCTTCTTGTAGTCTCTTAATTCTCCTTTTTGTGTACAGGGTGGGGCAAAAGTAGTTAACAGTTGTTTGTATAGAAAATAATACAATAATAAATAAATAAATAATACAAAAACAAACTCAGTGTTCTGTATACTCACAACTGTAAAGCTTCTCCTGCCACACCCTGTGCATTCTCGGGAACAAGGCAAAGATGCTCACATTCCACTTTGGCTGTGTCCCAGTCAACCACAGCCTCATCCTTGTTGACTTCAATATCCACAATTATGACCCACTGCCTTCTTTTCCTTCATTTTCCTGCTTGTAATAATCTTATTCTTTCCCTCACCTAAGCATGCCTGACAAAGTCATTACCCATCTATCATGACCTCTGTCTTTCTAGAGGACCCCTCAGGTAGCCATGTTCCAAAAAAAGTCTCCAATCCAATTCCATTTTTGGTGCCATTGAAAAATGGATTCCCTGTGGCTGGCTTGCTATTCTCCTCAGGCCTCTGTTAATGTGCATCTTCCTCAGATAGGACTTTCCTGACTGACCTAGCAAATTCTTCCTTCATGATGAAGCTTGCTCTCTCTCACCACACATGTTTTACTTCTGCTCTCCGAGTGTTGCACTGTAATGGAAACCCCTCAGGGCAAGACCTCGTCTCCTCATTCACTGTCCTATCCCACCCTTGTGACAGCTCTCAGCTCAAGAACGACTGAATCCACAAAGAACCCATGCAGTGCCTGGCATGTATTAGGTGATTAACCATGTTTGTCTACTTTCTTATTTTTTTTTTTACTTTCCTGTTTTTATTTACTGAAATGCTTGTCCATTTAGGAAAAAAAAATGTTTCAGTAACATAAGAAAAAAATCATTTTCTACAGAAAAACCTGTAAGATGATTTATAGTGTTACTTCACAACTGATGACTTCAGGGCTCCTCATCAGTCTTTTAATTATGTTAACTCTGACCTTTTTTTTTTTTTTTTTTTGTAAATAAAAAAACATTTTATTCATTGCAACAGTAATACACTATAATATGATAAATGCATAATAATAAAAACATTTGTAATATTTTATATATTTTTTTTCTTTAATAAATTTTATTAATGTTAATGGGATGACATTAATAATTCAGGGTACATATATTCAAAGAAAACATGTCTAGGTTATCTTGTCATTAAATTATGTTGCATACCCCTCACTCAGAGTCAGATTGTCCTCCGTCACCCTCTGTCTAGTTTTCTCTGTGCCCCTCCCCCTCCCCCTAACTCTCTCCCTCCCTCCCTCCTGCGTCCTCCCTCCCCCCACCCCTGGTAACCACCACTCTCTTGTCCATGTCTCTTAGTCTCGTTTTTATGTTCCACCAATGTATGGAATCATGTAGTTCTTGTTTTTTTCTGATTTACTTATTTCACTCCGTATAATGTTATCAAGATCCCACCATTTTGCTGTAAATGATCTGATGTCATCATTTCTTATGGCTGAGTAGTATTCCATAGTGTATATGTGCCACATCTTCTTTATCCAGTCTTCTATTGAAGGGCTTTTTGGTTGTTTCCATGTCTTGGCCACTGTGAACAGTGCTGCAATGAACATGGGGCTACATGTGTCTTTACGTATCAATGATTCTGAGGTTTTGGGGTATATACCCAGTAGAGGGATTGCTGGGTCATAAGGTAGTTCTATTTGCAGTTTTTTGAGGAACCACCATACTTTCCTCCATAATGGTTGTACTACTTTACATTCCCACCAACAGTGTATGAGGGTTCCTTTTTCTCCACAGCCTCTCCAACATTTGCTATTACCCGTCTTGTTGATAACAGCTAATCTAACAGGGGTGAGGTGGTATCTCATTGCCGTTTTGATTTGCATTTCTCTAATAACTAATGAAGCTGAGCATCTTTTCATATATCTGTTGGCCATTTGTATTTCTTCCTGGGAGAAGTGTCTGTTCATGTCCTCTTCCCATTTTTTTATTGGATTGTTTGTTTGTTTGTTGTTGAGTTTTATGAGTTCTTTGTAAATTTTGGATATTAGGCCCTTATCTGAGCTATTATTTGAAAATATCAGTTCCCATTTAGTTGGCTGTCTGTTTATTTTGATATCAGTTTCTCTTGCTGAGCAAAAACTTTTTATTCTGATGTAGTCCCATTCATTTATCTTTGCCTTCACTTCTCTTGCCATTGGAGTCAAGTTCATAAAATGTTCTTTAAAATCCATATAATTAAAATGGCCATATTACCCAAAGTAATATATAAATTTAATGCAATTCCCATCAAAATTCCTATGACATTTTCTAAAGAAATGGAACAAAAAATCATAAGATTTATATGGAACTATAAAAAACCCCGAATAGCTAAAGCAATCCTAAGGAAAAAGAATGAAGCTGGGAGCATTACAATACCTGACTTTAAACTATATTATAGGGCCACAATAATCAAAACTGTATGGTATTGGCAGAAAAATAGGCACTCAGACCAATGGAACAGAATAGAAAGCCCAGAAATAAAACCACATATATATGGTCAAATAATCTTTGATAAGGGGGCCAACAACACAAAATGGAGAAAAGAAAGCCTCTTCAACAAATGGTGTTGGGAAAACTGGAAAGCCACATGCAAAAGAATGAAACTCGACTACATCCTGTCCCCGTGTACTAAAATTAATTCAAAATGGATCAAAGACCTAAATATAAGATCTGAAACAATAAAGTACATAGAAGAAGACATAGGTACTAAACTCATTGACCTGGGTTTTAACTCTGACCTTTAAGCCCAGTGCCAGGTGGGCAATGGGCTAATACCTGACTCACTATTACTCTTCAAATAGCAAATTCCACATGAAAGTATACATTTTGATTTTTTTCTTATAAGTGTGTAAAGTTAACTACATAAAAGACAATGAGAATAGCGAATAGAAGCTAGATATCTGTCATGAAGACTGCTAAGGACTGAAGGTCTGTGTCTCCTCACACTCATACAATGAACATTTGTTCATTGAGATGGACTCAATGAGATGGAACTAGGAGATGGGAGGTGATTAGGCCCTGATGGGGGAGCCCTGCTGATGAGATTGGTGCCCTTGTAAGAAGATACATGAGGGAGCTTGCTTCCTGACTTTGCTCTCTGCCCTGGAAGTACATGATGAGAAGGTGACCATCTGTAAAGAAGGAAGAGAGCCCTAGCCAGACACTGATCACGCAAGCACTCTGGCCTTTGAATTTCAGTTTCCAGGACTTTGAAAAATAAATGTTCCTGTTGTTTAAATTGCCTAGTTCATGGTAATTTGTTATAGCAACCTGAGCAGACTAAGACAAAGACCATGTGCATTCAGAACCCAGAGAGGGGAGCAGGTAGCTTCCCAAAGACATCATATATTTTGATAAATAATCCTAGTTTAAGGTTAAGGGAAATTTACTCTAATTGACTTTTTCAGCAAACAATAAAATTTCTTATCTGAAATTTTTTCCTTACCTCTTGGCTAATGAGGTAAACTAATGGCATCATTAGTTATAATGAATTAAGAGACTCGAACATATTTTATAAATGATGTCACCCACGCTAAATGTGCCCTCCAGCACAGACATCTTGCCTTCCTCTAGAATTATGTATTCAATTGTTGCCTATTTTGCATATTCACTTGTACCTGGATTTTTTCAGGCTTCAACCATCTCATGCTCAGAGCTGAACTTCAGATTTTTTTTTTTTTAACAAAACTTCATACCTCTAGGGTTCTTCCAGAATGACATGTCTCACCCACAAACTGCATAGCTCAGAACCAGGGTCTATCCCTTTCATATCCCTTTATCCTGGCACTGGAATTCATCACTGAGACAGTTGGCTTGGCCATCCAATTCTACATACTCAGCTCAGTCTCGCCTCCCTCCTGCCCTCATCATCTTTCATGGCTAGCTCATTTTATTGCTTTGATGTTGCTCAGAATGTTTTCTTTGTGGGAGCAAGAATTTGCTTTAAATCTTATAAATATTAAACTTAGAAGATATTGCCCCAGTACATTTGCACCATTCAGTTGTTTCACTCCTTGCTTTTAACAAAATGAAGAACTTTCCACAGCGGACCGGAACCCGAGGGCTCTGACCAGAGTCCTTTCCAATCTGTCCCTTAGCTTTTCCATCATCTCAGTTACTACAGTTCTTTGAATTTCAGCAGTGCTATCTTTATGCAATCTCTTAAACATGTAAAACTCTTTGCTTCAAGGCATTCCCTATGCCAGTGGTCCCCAACTCCTGGGCCGCAGACCGGTACTGGTCCGTGGGCCATTTGGTACTGGTCCTTAGAGAAAGAATAAATAACTTACATTATTTCCGTTTTACTCATATTTAAGTCTGAACGATGTTTTATTTTTAAAACATGACCAGATTCCCTCTGTTACATCTGTCTAAGACTCACTCTTGATGCTTGTCTCGTAAGTTCAACAATTATGTTTAAAAATACCACAGTTTTTACGCTGTTCGCATAATTTTGTTTTGCGCATTTATCGGTCCCACCCTAAAGGCCTGTCCGTGAAAATATTTTCTGACATTAAACCGGTCCGTGGCCCAAAAAAGGTTGGGGACCACTGCCCTATGCTATTTCTTTTGTCTGGGATACTTTGACTTTCACACTTGTAGGTCAGACTTTAAATGTTACACTTCCTCCTCCCAAGAGCTAGCTTGACTGTGTTCCTTCCTGTTGCTCTGTAAATATTACATATTCCTTATATAATGTTTTCAAACTATCCCATTGTTTCCTTTATAATGCTTATCATCTTTATGATGCTCTGCAATGTGTCAGTTTATGTTTATAATGTCTTTGCCTCCATGAGCCTAAAAGCGCATTTCTTTACTACCGTTAATATACCCAGCCCGATGCCTGACAATACAGGGTGTTCCATAGGTGGATGGATGGAAGAGATGTATGGATAAAAGAGACTTGACAGGATTTTAGAACATTCAAAAGAAAAAAGTCAAACATAACCACCTGGAAAATGAGAGATTGTACAATAATAATGCACATTTCCTCAGTTAATCTACATTTATTCCATGTTCTTCTTTAATTGTTTCTTATTTTTTGGGTGTGCAAATTGAAATGATTGCTTTTCAGAAGCTGAACAAAATGCTTACAGAAATAGTGCAAGAAAACCCAAAGGCATAATTACTTAGAAGACACAATTTCTCTTTAATAAATGAAACTCTGCAGGTGCTGATTTGGGCACATAGCATAAGCACGCAGACCTTGCATTCCCTCGCCGATATTGGAAGGAATTTATTTAATGTAGAAAGTCTGACCCAGCCCTTGTGAGCAGTGAGAACATGGGGTGCCCTCATCTTCTCCCAGGAGCTGTCACTTGCACATTATCAGGCCAGCCACAGTTCAGATCCTTATCATCCTACTTAGGCTTGCCATGTTTCATCTCTTACTTAGACATATATTTTCCCTTGGATGATGGTAAAGGGCATCTTCAGGCACCCTTACCTCTCATATTGAATTGTGAATTTGTTGTGGTGGATTAGATTAATCAAAATGGCCTTAGAAGAAAAATCTCCATGTGTGCCTCTCAAACTCAAATAACTTCTGTCAATTTTTTTCTATAAACAGTATTTTCTTTAGTCCATTCTCACATGCTGGTTTCATATAGCTCATGCAGCTGAAGAGGTGTTTATCCCTACCCTTGGTGGCTTGAATTTAAACTACTGTTTAAATTATACCTAAGCAGGAAAGGCAAGGATTAGAAAAATAACATTAGAAGTGGAAGCAGGCAAGATTGAAGCTATTTGTTTTCAGTAGCACAAATCATTTAGGGTGCTACCAATTCCTTCAAACCTTTTAAAATCATATATTTGGGAAATTTAACAAAAACTTATCTGAATAACTATGACATCACAAACCTAAAACACTGATATCAAAAGTTTATCAAGAATTTATTCAAATGAATGAGTATTTGCAATATTTCTTTGGTTCTCTGCAACTTTCTTTATCAAAAAACAAACAAACAAACAAACAAACAGGAATTAACTTGTAGGATAATACATAATAAACAACTTTAAAGATGTGTCTTATTAACCAAAAAATGAATTTTTTTATGTTCTCTGTCAAAACTCAGAGTTGTGTGTGTGTGTATGTGTGTGTATATATATATTGCATTAGAAAGTGTTTATTAAGATAAAAATATTTTCCTACTTCAAAAGCAATAGGTATTTATTATACAAATAATTAAAGTACTTAGAAAAACAATGTGAACTTACCCACACCCTTTCTGTACATATCTAATTTCTCAAAATGAGGTTACACAGTAATATAGTTTATAGTTTTTCACTTAACAAATGGTGATTTTCCTATGTTTAAATTCTTTTTTAATGACCTTAAGATTTATAGCCTATGCTTTAATAACTAATTAGCTTGATCTCATTTTTATTTTTTATATAAGCAACAATAAGATGAACATCTTTGCAATTGTAGCTTTAAATACATGCTTCATTGCCTCCTCTGAAACATTTGTGGGAAGGAAAGTTGGTTGGACAATAGTAATTGTATTTTTAATGAAATCTGACATACATAGCCAGATTATCCTTCATAAAGGGTGCCCTGATTCTAACCAGAGGAAATAAGAGTTCCCCAATTTTCTCTCAACCTCATCACCAATGGGAATTATCACCTCTACAAGGCTCTGATGACTTTATGGGGGAAACCTGAAAATGAAGTGACGTTTTATTTAAAATTTCAGCAATTTTTTTTCATGAAATAGTTGTCTGTTTAGATGTCATCAATTAGTTGTTTGTTTATGTCATTTACCAATTCTTTCTGTATTCTGGGTGTTTACTAAAAGTAAAAAAAAACCCCAAAAAACAAAAAACTATTAATGCTGCAGTGATTAATCCTTTGTTTCTCTTCTGAATATCTTCAATATATCCCTAACATCTAAGTAAGTGCATGGACTATGATTGGGGGGGGGGGGGGGAAGTAAGCTACCAGAGAAAAAAGACACAACAGAGAAGGGCTCCAAAAATTCTATTTCAGAATTCTTCTTGGGTCTTTGGCCAAGTCAAAAGCTGCAAGGTGCAGGTACCATTTCAGAAGAACGGTAGAAAACAGCTGATGGGAGGTTGAGAGCAGAGCAGATTATCTCAGTCCTAAAGGTTAGTTAGAATGTACTGAGCCAGAGTGGAAGCATCATGAGGCTGACACTGAAGAAAAGCCGTTACTTGGGAGTTCAGCACCACACCAGAAGCAATACTAAGTACTCTTTCTGTAGAGTAAAAAAAAACTAAAATGGACCCACTACAATAAAGCCTGAAACAAAGTTTTGGTGAAATCAAAGTGATCTATGGGTAGTCTAACTTATGATAAAAACAAAATTTTTTGAGAAAAAACAAATACAATAATGTTGAATCTGTACACTATTTTATATTTGCATGTACTCAGAAATCAATAGTCAAAGGAGCAGAAAAATTGTTTGATCATGAAGAGACAAAATGACCCATAGAAACAGAGCCAAGATAAACCAGATATTGCAATAAAGCAGACAAGGGCTTCAAAACAACTATAATTAACAAGTTAAAGATTATAGAGGAAGCACAGAAATGAATAAACATATGAGAAGTATCAACAAGGAATTAAAAATATAAAATGAATCAGATGTGCATTTTAGAATTGTCAAATACAATATCTGCAATTAAAAGAAATTCAGTGATGAAATAAGTAAATCGAAAAAACTAAGAACTGTATGATTCCATACATAGGTGGGACACAAAATTGAGACTCATGGACAAGGACAAGAGTGTGGTGGTTACCAGGGGGAGGGGAAGGGAGGGGAAGGAGGGGGTGTGGGGAGGAGAGGGGCATAAAGAAAACCAAATAGAAGGTGACAGAAGACAGTTTGATTTTGGGTGATGGGTATACAACATAAACAAATGTCAAAATGACAAAATGTCAAATGACTGGAGATGTTTTATTTGAATCTATGTAATCTAATTGATCAATGTCACCTGTTAAAATTAATTGTCTAAATTAAAAAAAAAAGAAACTCAGTGTATAAGTTTAGCAGCAGACTGAACACAGAGGAAAATATAATTAATAAACTCAAAGACAGGTCAACAACATTAAATATCCCAACTAAAACATTGCAAGATAAAAAAAATAAAAATAAAGAGCATATGAGTGACAGGCACCATGAACAAATGGTTTTACTATGCATATGAACAGATTTTGTGTATGAGTAATTTCAAAAGCTGACTCTGAAATTTATATGGACTGTTTTAAAGAAATAGTCAAGATATTGTTAAAAATAAGAGAAAAAACTTGCCTGCTAGATATTAGGAATCATTCCTAAGGTATCATATTTCAGAGGGCAAGATACTAGTACAAGGACAGACAAGTAGAGCAATGGAACAGATAGGGAGCTTAGAATCAAATGGACACATGCATGGCAAGTTGATTTACAAGAAAATGACACTGTAGAGTAATGGAAAAATGGGAATCTTTTACTTAATGACACTGTAGGCTTTCAGAAAAAAATGTTCAATGTTGTCTTGTTTCCAGTCATCACAATTCTAGTTCTCTTAAATACTATTGTTTCTGTCAGTTCTGTACTTATCAGAATATCTTTTTTAAAATATCTTTGAAATGTGGCATTTAGAATTTTTTTTTGTCAATGTGGTGAAGGATTGCTTTCTTTTATCTTAAAAATATATTCTTTGATACTACAAACTTAACTGTATGAGCCTCAGTGTCTCCCTTGCCTGTGCTCATGGGCTTTTTTTCACATGTCTCCCCACAGACATTCTTCATTAGCAAGCTAGTCATAGAAAGTTTCCAAAGTTGTTCTACATTTAATACCAGGCATGATTTCATTTAGTGGAGATGTCTTTTTGTAAGTATAAGACCAGATTAGATCTTCACATTTCCTGTTTCTGCTTCCCTGATTAACTGCTGTTTTTCTTCCACTGACTCAATGCTTTCCTTAAGCTTGCATCAGACATTATTTTGTGCCCTTTCTTGATGTGAACCAAATCTATTTCTGAGTCAGCTTCTCATAACCTATTTATTACCTTAAAACCCAACAATGGGGTCATTATAATACATCTCTTTGATGTACTAGTGGTATTAAATGCTTGCAATATGTCAAGTACCATGTTGTAGTCAAGAAAATATTCCGTTAAATTCTACATTGATTGTTCATCTACCAAGTCTTCTTCAAATAGTTCTGTTATATACCACTTAGAGTGAATAGATGTTAGGTTTTTTTCTTGCATACATCCAGTTCACTTCTCATAATCAAATTATCTGCCTTCCACTATGAGTGATCTTTGTAAGAAGGTGATAAACACAGAATGAACCAGATGTGTTGTTTTTCTATCTTCATGATATGATAGGTACCAAGATCATAATAAGAGTCACATGATCTGAGCTCAGTCAGTAAAGTCACCTTCTAGAAGAGTCATATGATCTGAGCTCAGCCAATTAGATGCCCTCCTAAAATTTTGCACAATGATCCAGTAATGCAAGAACTGAAGGAGGACTTAGGGGTTATTCATCAGATGAATAAAGGTGGCCCAACCTTTCCTGCTATGAAGCTCTGGCTGTGGTTTCTGTTCCAGTCTTGTGGAAAAGTTGTGAAATTTCTGAGTTAACTCCCTAATATCTTTACTATAAATATCTTTACCCTGTTTATTTTAGACACACAATCTCTGCTGCTAAATGCTCAATCCCAAAGGACCCCAATTAAGGCAGGCAGTAAGGAACTTAGTGCTTACCTATAGTCTATTCACTTATCATGTATGTTATCTTAGACAAGTATATCCTGAGCTTACTTTCCAGTAACTTTTTAAAATCAACATTTACATGTTTTTTTCTGTGATCTGTTGAATTAACAATAGAAATACAAGTTAAATTGGTCTTAACTTATTTGTCATTAATTAACCCATTGAATGACTATATATTAATTAACAACATAATTTAAGAAATAGAGAATAACTGATATCTCACCATCCATAATTTTTCCACATTTATAATCTTAGTGTATATTATTTTTCTTGTTTTGAAACTTGGCCAGTATTTGGTGTCTCTACTGATCTAGTTCTTTCACTTGTTCCATGCTTTCACCAATATATTAAAAAATTCATGATTGCAATTGTGCCATTAAACAAAAAAGGAAATAAAACAAATAAACAAAAAAAGTACCTACAGGAGATGATGTCAGAGTAATGGCGGGGTAGGAAGCGATACCGATAAATCTCCCCCAAAACTCAACAAGATCTTCAACCAGAAACAGAAAAACCTATACTTGGAGCTTCCAGATGCTTCGCAATACACCCAAAGGTATGATTGAGTGAAAAATTGGCTAAATATATAACCAAACCCCGAAGGAAATAGGGAGTAAGAAATGCTCCGCCTTCCTCACTAACCTAAACAGGGCGGCTTTCTCTGGTAACTGTGAATATAGAAACTGAGGCGGGCAAAGGGGGTGAATACAAACGGCCGAACCAGGCTGTGGCACGGAGATCCAAGCCGAGGAAGGTCTGATCCTGTGGCAACCCGGGCAATACAAGCTAACACTCGCGCCAAACCCAAACAAAGAAAGACAAGCGGCGCGGCCATTTTACCCGGTCTCCTGGTTGGTGCGCAGTTAGTGGGCGAGAGATTTCTTCCTAGGCCCCGGGAGTCAGTGCCCGTGTTGCCCCACGGAGAGGCAGGGTCAGAGGCCTTTCTGTGGGCCGAGGGCAGAGTCTCTGGGCAGCCCCAGCGCCCTGGGAAAGCCACGCACGGGAGGGAGTGAGAACTAATTCCAACGGTGGAGATTTTCCTTGCCGAGGGTGTTTCACTCAGAGGGAAAGCGGCCGGCCTCATATCCTGGTTTGCGCGCGCAGATAAGGAGTGAGCGATTCCTCCGAGTGCCTCGGCAGTGCACGCCCGTGTCATCGCACAGAGGAGCAGAGTCAGGGGCCTTTGTGTGGGCCAAAGCGGAATCTCGGGCCGCCCCAGCGCCTTGCAAAAGCCACGCACGGGGACGGAGCGAGACTCAATTCCAACGCTGCAACTTTTCCCTGCGGTCGGGGGTTTCACTCAGAGCGTGAGACTGCTGGCCGGATATCCTGGTCTGCGCGCGCAGCCAGTGAGTGAGAGTTTTCTCCAAGCGCCCCGGAAGTGGGCACCCGCTTGTGTTACCGGACAGAGTGGCAGAGCCAGAGGTCTGTGAGTGGGTGGAAAGCCCGCCTGATTGCCAACGAGACTAAAGCACAATACATGACATTGCCATAGAGACTTATCAACTGCAAACCTCCACCTGAGCGTGCCAAAGGGGCAAAACCCGGGGTACAGAGTCACTGACCAGGAAGAGGGAGAGAAAAGAAAAAGCAAGAAGATAACCTCTCAAAATCAAGAATAATCTGCAGACTTTATAACCTATCCCATTTTATTATATTTGTTCGTTTGTTTCTCTTATCTTCATTCTTGATACTTTTTTTTTCCTCCTCCAATTTGGCCGATTAACTCTCTACCGGTCTTACTCTCTCCTCTCCTTGAACTACACTACCCATAAGTGTTACATCTCCCATTATCTTTTCTCTTCTCTTCCTTTCTCTCAATGAGGGTTGCACTCCAAAACCCTTAACTCTCTCTCTCTCTCTCTCCTTTCTTTTTTCTTCTTTTAGTGGTTCCCTCTTTTTTTCTCTCTCTCTCTTTCTTTTCTCCCTCTACATTAGTTTCTTCCTTTCTCCTTTACATCTCCTTTCATTCAAACCTCAATAACAAACAAATTATCTTATCTGGGACTCAAACTTATGTTTGTGGCATTTTGGGGGGTTTTTACTTCACCTTTTTAACTCACTAGCAGTGCTCCCATCCCTGGCTCTCCATATTATCTAGTTCTTGTTCCACTAAATACAATAGTAATTTTTTAATTTGTCCCCCCATTTTTCCGTTTTCCTCTTAATCCTCTCATCATAACTCTTAGACAACCAACACCTAAAAGTAAATCATTTTATTCTTGACCCAAATTTTTTCCTTATTTGCTTTTTGTGGGTCCATACGCTCTTTTATTTTTTATTTTATATTTTTTTATTTTTATTTTTTGCCCCTTTATTACTTTTCCCCAATTCAGGCCCTCCATCACAGGCATTGTTTGTTATAATTCACAGTCCACCACAAGATTTTCTCAAGAAAGAGGGGAGAGGAGAGGAGAGGAAAAAAGGAGGGGGGGAATAATTTCCTTTTTTTTTTTTTTTTTTTTTTAATTTTTATTTTATTTTATTTTTCTTTATTTCATTATTTTTTTTAAAAAAACAACTCTTTTCGATTTTTTATTTTTTTATTATTTTTTTAAACTTTTTATACTTTATTAAATCTCATTAATACTATCAACAAAACCACCCTCAGATGCCATTAAGGAAGAGAAAATCGAATATCATGGATACAAAAGAAAGAGAGGTAACACAGCTAGATGAGGAAAAATCTATGGAGAAAAAATTTAATATATTGGAAACCTTGGAGCTAAATGACAGAGAATTCAAGATAGAAATCCTAAAAATCCTCCGAGATATACAAGAAAACACAGAAAGGCAATTTAGGGAGCTCAGAAAACAACTCAATGAACACAAAGAATATATGTCCAAGGAAATTGAAACTATAAAAACAAATCAAACAGAGATGAAAAACTCAATTCACGAGCTGAAAAACGAGGTAACAAGCTTAGCTAATAGAACAGGTCGGATAGAAGAGAGGATTAGTGAAATAGAAGACAAGCAACTTGAGGCACAACAGAGAGAAGAAGAAAGAGACTCAAAAATTAAAAAAAATGAGATAGCCCTACAAGAATTATCTGACTCCATCAAAAAGAATAACATAAGAATAATAGGTATATCAGAGGGAGAAGAGAGAGAAAATGGAATGGAGAACATACTCAAACAAATAATAGATGAGAACTTCCCAAGCCTGTGGAAAGAACTAAAGCCTCAAGTTCAAGAAGCAAACAGAACTCCGAGTTTTCTTAACCCCAACAAACCTACTCCAAGGCATATCATAATGAAATTGACACAAACCAACAGCAAAGAAAAAATTCTCAAGGCAGCCAGGGAAAAGAAGAATACAACATATAAAGGAAGGCCCATTAGATTATCATCAGATTTCTCAGCAGAAACTCTACAAGCTAGAAGAGAGTGGACCCCAATATTTAAAGTCCTGAAAGAGAGGAACTTTCAGCCACGAATACTATACCCATCAAAGCTATCCTTCAAATATGAAGGAGAAATAAAAACATTCACAGATACAGAAAAGATGAGGGAATTTATCATCAGAAAACCCCCACTCCAGGAATTACTAAAGGGGGTTCTCCAATCAGATACAAAGAACAAAAAAAAACAGAGCCACAAGTAAAAGCTCCAAGAAGAACACAATAAAACCAAATTTAAACTGTGACAACAACAAAAAGAAAGAGGGTGAGAAGATGGAGATTAACAGTAGCAAAGGACGATGGAGTGCAAAAGTACTCACAAAATAGTTCGCTACAATGAACAGGGTAGGGACCCTTTTCATTACTCAAAGGTAACCACTATTGAAAAAACCACCACAGAAGCACATGAGATAAAAAAGATAGCAACAGAGGAAAGATGTATGGAATACAACCAAATAAAAACAAAAGATAGAAAAACGAAAGAGAAGGATCAAACAAGACACAAAACTAACAGAAAGCAAGATATAAAATGGCAATAGGGAACTCACAAGTATCAATAATTACACTAAATGTAAACGGATTAAACTCACCAATAAAAAGGCACAGAGTAGCAGAATGGATTAAAAAAGAAAATCCAACTGTATGCTGCCTACAGGAAACTCATCTAAGTAACAAGGATAAAAACAAATTCAAAGTGAAAGGCTGGAAAACAATACTCCAAGCAAATAACATCCAAAAAAAAGCAGGTGTAGCAATACTCATATCGGATAATGCTGACTACAAGACAGGAAAAGTACTCAGAGACAAAAATGGCCATTTCATAATGGCTAAGGGGACACTGAATCAAGAAGACATAACAATTCTTAATATATATGCACCAAACCAAGGAGCACCAAAATATATAAGACAGCTACTTATTGATCTTAAAACAAAAACTGACAAAAATACAATCATACTTGGATACCTCAATACACTGCTGACGGCTCTAGATCGGTCATCCAAACAGAGAATCAACAAAGACATAGTGGCCTTAAACAAAACACTAGAGCACCTGGATATGATAGACATCTACAGGACATTTCATCCCAAAGTGACTGAGTATACATTTTTCTCCAGTGTACATGGATCATTCTCAAGAATTGATCATATGTTGGGCCACAAAAACAACATCAGCAAATTCAGAAAAATTGAAGTTGTACCAAGCATATTTTCTGATCATAAAGCCTTGAAACTAGAATTCAACTGCAAAAAAGAGGAAAAAAATCCCACAAAAATGTGGAAACTAAACAACATACTTTTAAAAAATGAATGGATCAAAGAAGAAATAAGTGCAGAGATCAAAAGATATATACAGACTAATGAAAATGACAATACGACATATCAGAATCTATGGGATGCAGCAAAAGCAGTTATAAGAGGGAAGTTCATATCACTTCAGGCATATATGAACAAACAAGAGAGAGCCCAAGTGAACCACTTAACTTCACACCTTAAGGAACTAGAAAAAGAAGAACAAAGACAACCCAAAACCAGCCGAAGAAAGGAGATAATAAAAATCAGAGCAGAAATAAATGAATTAGAGAACAGAAAAACTATAGAAAAAATTAATAGAACAAGGAGCTGGTTCTTTGAAAAGATCAACAAAATTGACAAACCCTTGGCAAGACTTACCAAGGAAAAAAGAAAAAGAACTCATATAAACAAAATCCAAAATGAAAGAGGAGAAATCACCACGGACACCGTAGATATACAAAGAATTATTGTAGAATACTATGAAAAACTTTATGCCACTAAATTCAGCAACCTAGAAGAAATGGATAAATTCCTAGAAAAATACAACCTTCCTAGACTGAGTCAAGAAGAAGCAGAAAGCCTAAACAGACCTATCAGTAGAGAAGAAATAGAAAAAACCATTAAAAACCTCCCTAAAAATAAAAGTCCAGGCCCTGACGGCTATACCAGCAAATTTTATCAAACATTCAAAGAAGACTTGGTTCCTATTCTACTCAAAGTCTTCCAAAAAATTGAAGAAGAAGCAATACTTCCAAACACATTTTATGAGGCCAACATAACCCTCATACCAAAACCAGGCAAGGATGGCACAAAAAAAGAAAACTACAGACCAATATCTCTAATGAATACAGATGCTAAAATACTAAACAAAATACTAGCAAATCGAATACAACAACATATTAAAAAAATAATACATCATGATCAAGTGGGATTCATCCCAGAATCTCAAGGATGGTTCAACATACGTAAAACGGTTAATGTAATACACCATATCAACAAAACAAAGAACAAAAACCACATGATCTTATCAATAGACGCAGAAAAGGCTTTCGATAAAATACAACACAATTTTATGTTTAAGACTCTCAACAAAATGGGTATAGAAGGAAAATATCTCAACATGATAAAGGCCATATATGATAAACCATCAGCTAACATCATATTAAATGGCTCTAAACTGAAGGCTTTCCCCCTTAAATCAGGAACAAGACAGGGTTGTCCACTCTCTCCACTCTTACTTAATGTGGTACTAGAGGTTCTAGCCAGAGCAATCAGACAAGACAAAGAAATAAAAGGCATCCATATCGGAAAAGAAGAAGTAAAGGTATCACTTTTTGCAGATGATATGATCCTATACATCGAAAACCCCAAAGAATCCACAAAAAGACTACTAGAAACAATAAGCCAATACAGTAAGGTCGCAGGATACAAAATTAACATACAGAAGTCAATAGCCTTTCTATATGCCAACAATGAAACAACTGAGAAGGAACTCAAAAGAATAATCCCCTTCACGATTGCAACAAAAAAAATAAAATACTTAGGAATAAACATAACAAAGAATGTAAAGGACTTATATAATGAAAACTATAAACCATTGTTAAGGGAAATCGAAAAAGATATAATGAGATGGAAGAATATACCTTGTTCTTGGCTAGGAAGAATAAATATAATCAAGATGGCTATATTACCCAAAGCAATATACAAATTTAATGCAATTCCCATCAAAATTCCAATGACATTTTTTAAAGAAATAGAGCAAAAAATCATCAGATTTATATGGAACTATAAAAAACCCCGAATAGCCAAAGCAATCCTAAAGAAAAAGAATGAAGCTGGGGGCATTTCAATACCTGACTTCAGACTCTATTATAGGGCCACGACAATCAAAACAGCATGGTATTGGCAGAAAAATAGACAATCAGACCAATGGAACAGAATAGAAAGTCCAGAAATAAAACCACATATATATAGTCAAATAATTTTTGATAAAGGGGCCAACAACACACAATGGAGAAAAGAAAGCCTCTTCAATAAATGGTGCTGGGAAAACTGGAAAGCCACATGCAAAAGAATGAAACTGGACTACAGTCTCTCCCCCTGTACAAAAATTAACTCAAAATGGATCAAAGATCTAAACATAAGACCTGAAACAATTAAGTACATAGAAGAAGACATAGGTACTCAACTCAGGGACCTGGGTTTTAAAGAGCATTTTATGAATTTGACTCCAATGGCAAGAGAAGTGAAGGCTAAAATTAATAAATGGGACTACATCAGACTAAGAAGTTTTTGCTCAGCAAGAGAAACTGATAACAAAATAAACAGAAAGCCAACTAAATGGGAAATGATTTTTTCAAACAACAGCTCAGATAAGGGCCTAATATCCAAAATATACAAAGAACTCATAAAACTCAACAACAAACAAACAAACAACCCAATAAAAAAATGGGAAGAGGATATGAATAGACACTTCTCCCAGGAAGAAATACAAATGGCCAACAGATATATGAAAAGATGCTCATCTTCTTTAGCTATTAGAGAAATGCAAATCAAAACGGCAATGAGATACCACCTCACACCTGTTCGATTAGCTGTTATTAGCAAGTCAGGTAATAGCAAATGTTGGAGAGGCTGTGGAGAAAAAGGAACCCTCATACACTGTTGGTGGGAATGTAAAGTAGTACAACCATTATGGAAGAAAGTATGGTGGTTCCTCAAAAAACTGAAAATAGAACTACCTTATGACCCAGCAATCCCTCTACTGGGTATATATCCCAAAAACTCAGAAACATTGATACGTAAAGACACATGCAGCCCCATGTTTATTGCAGCATTGTTCACAGTGGCCAGGACATGGAAACAACCAAAAAGCCCATCAATAGATGACTGGATAAAGAAGATGTGGCACATATACACTATGGAATACTACTCAGCCATAAGAAATGATGACATCGGAACATTTACAGCAAAATGGTGGGATCTTGATAACATGATACGAAGCGAAATAAGTAAATCAGAAAAAAACAGGAACTGTATTATTCCATACGTAGGTGGGACATAATAGTGAAACTAAGAGACATTGATAAGAGTGTGGTGGTTACGGGGGGGAGGGGGGAATGGGAGAGGGAGAGGGGGTGGGGAGGGGCACAAAGAAAACAAGATAGGTGACAGAGGACAATCTGACTTTGGGTGGTGGGTATGCAACATAATTGAACGACAAGATAACCTGAACTTGTTATCTTTGAATATATGTATCCTGATTTATTGATGTCACCCCATTAAAAAAATAAAATTATTATAAAAAAAAAAAAAAAAAAAAAAAAAAAGTACCAGTGTGACCTAGCAACTGCCAACACATAGATATTAAAACAGACACTTTATAATAAAAAAAAAAGTACCTACAACTCATTTTCCTAAAAACCATCTTGGATTGGCTGATAAATTTCATTTAATTTATTTAAAAAATATTTTCTTTCTTCTGCCTTTTCTGAATTGAACACTTTTAACTTTTTCTAGAAAGAGTGGACTTTCTAGTGGAATCAGGCTGGGTTGGAGTTCTCGGCCACCTTCCTGTTTCCCAAGCAGTGGCTATACTTGTCCTTTCTCTGTTCTGCTAATGACAAATACGGGGTTTTTTGAGATTCTTTTTTGTTAATTTTAGTTTTTTTCTGATGAGTGGACCTAATTCTTGAGACTGCAACCACCCTGAGAACCAAGAAAAATTTTTTTAAAAATCATTGCTGAGAACCTAGCAATCTGTTTCACACTCAACATTGTAGTGCTGGGTTCATCATGTATGCGAACGGAATCCGTGAGATTAGAAACACTTGCACTCCTCAGTTAAAAAGGGAACGGGAAACACTGGGCCACCCTTTCAAATGGTAGACTACAAACAGGATTGGCAATCTGTGTTGTTTAATTTTCCCACTAAATCAAATTTTATGAGTAAGTGGTTTTCTTGTTCTTAATTTCATGATTTAGCAATCTTTAGTGCCACAATTATTTTTTAAAGGTGTCCCATAGATGTTATTAATTTTTGAAATATTAAATGTAATTTTAGCTAATTTAAAATAAGTTATGTCTGTAAAGTTACTGTATTTCACTCTATTGGTATATTTTTTAGTGCTCTGAAGCAAGAATAGGGTAGATGTACGTAGAGTTCTTGAAAGTGTTAAAGTTTTCCAAATGGCTTTGCTTTCAGGAAGTAGTTAGAGCAAGCCAGAACCCAACCCCATCATTTCACTTCCTATCTTCAACAACCAGTTATATAAATAATTCTTTTCTGCTTTCAAATGTAATATCTAGTATACTCCTCAGTTAAACTGCAAGAAATATTTGCATTTCTTTGAGATTTGATGAGCTATGACCTGTGTTGCAGACCAACTAATCTATAGCAAAATTGTCGGAAAAATTATCTTACCTATAATCACAACAGTAAATGAAATATAGCTATATAACCGTGACACTCGAAACACTTCTGCCCCAAATAAATCTCTGTAGTAATTTCTTCAGGGTGTGCTTTAAAAGAAAAAAAAGTAAACACATATTAAAGAGAAAGATACCTCTGTACATTAGATAATATCATTCTGCAGGGTTTGGTAGTAGCTGATGTCTTTAAGGTCTACAATCAAAGATACCATGCCAGTCAAATCATTAAGTCAGGGGTTGGGAACATTTTAGACTGAGAGAGCCATGAATGCCACATATTTTAAAATATAATTCCATGAGAGCCATACAATATGTTTAACACTAAATACAAGTAAATGTGTGCATTTTATGTAAGACCAACACTTTTAAAGTACCATAAGTCTCTGAATTCTTTTTAATAACGTTGTTACGCTGTTGCTAACCAATGATGAATAAAGTACTTCTTACCATTAATGTGACTCCTGGTGCTGCATGGTTTTGCTGATGACTTTGTAGTCTGGTTGATATGTGGTGAGGTTAAGCTTCAGGCAGGCGTTGAGACTTCCATCCATTAAATGTGATCATAGGTTGGCCTTAATGTTCTTTAGATGTGAGAAAGACTGCTCACATGCATACGTGGAGCCAAACATTGTCAGTACAGCAATACTCTCATGCTGCTGTGTATAATATGTGATGGGAAGCACGTTCCAAGTTTTGACAATCAACTGGTCCGCGGGTTGAAGTTTTTTCATTTCTTCCCACTTAGGTTTGCTCACCATCTCTGCTTGCTGTCATGCAAGTATTTCCAAATCTTCATTCAGTGACTTGAACTTATTCACCCACATGTCTGAGGCCTTCAGGTCAGCAGCTTGTAGCTCAAAATCTCTGACGGAGACACCGGGGATGTAACTCAGGTTGGCGCTGTCCACTGTCCACTCGTGTGGATGGGTGATGAACTTAAAAAGACGAGTGCACTCACGAAATTCTCCAAAGCACACTTTGAATGACAGCAGGAGATTAGATGTGAAGCTGCTAGCTGCTGGAGATCAAGATGTTGAGCAGGGTCACTTGCTGTGCATGCATCTTTAAACTCTCCCAGTTTTTTAAAGTGTAGTAAATGACCTGTTTCAATGTCAGCAATAAAGAGTTCCAGCTTGTTTTCAAATGCA
Source organism: Saccopteryx leptura (assembly GCF_036850995.1). Lineage (NCBI taxonomy): Eukaryota > Metazoa > Chordata > Mammalia > Chiroptera > Emballonuridae > Saccopteryx > Saccopteryx leptura. Next base: position 130,991,926 of record NC_089503.1, on the reverse strand, counting down.
AACACTGCTTGTTGATGAGATAAGACTATTCCAACATCTTGCATTTTCACAATGAGCTGGTTCAGATGTTCAGTCATGTCCACGAGATAGTAGAACTTCAGGAGCCACTCAGTGTTAGCTAACTCAGGATGCTTGACGTTTTTCATTTCAAGAAAAGTCCAGATTTTGCTCAGACAAGCTGTGAAACGGCTGAGCACCTTTCCTCTTAACAACCAACACATTGCTGTGCAGAAGCAGACCAGGATAATTATTCCCAACTTTCTTTAGCAGTGTTTTAAACTGGCGATCATTTAAGGCTCGGGCAACAATAAAGTTGACCACCCAAATGACCAGTGACATCACCTCACCAAGCTGCCTTCACCAAGCTGCTCGCCACACATCTGAGCACAAAGCGCCTCCTGATGTAGGATGCAGTGAAAACTTAGAATGGGTCTCTTTTTATGTTCATGAAGAAATGCTACAAATCCTCTGTTTTTCCCCACCCTTCACAGAGCACCATCAGTACACACCGAAATAAGTTTATCCATTGGTAGATGTTTTTCTTTAGCGAACTCAGTAAAAGACTTGAATAAATCCTCCCCTCTTGTTATCTTTTTCATAGGCAAAACAGCAAGACTTTTCTCACGTAGTGTGTCACCAACAGCATACCTTGCAATCACGCTAAATTTGGATAAATGGCTTACGTCTGTTGACTCATCGAAAGCAAGAGAAAAGAATGGTGCTGCATTTATGTCCTTAACTTGTGTTGCCTTAGTTTGATTTGCCATCATGATGATACGATCATGATCAGTTCTTGCCGACAGAGGCATGTCTTTTATTCATTAGATTATCTTGTCTTTTTCCGAAAAGTTGTCAAAAAGTTCATTGGCAACATCAAGCATGAATGTTTTGGCATACTCCCCATCTGTGAATGGCTTTCCATTTCTCACAATTGCTAAAGCACCAGCAAAGCTAGTCGAATTCCGGTCACCTTGTTGGGTCCAAAGACGGAGTTGTTGCTTGCATTCTGCATAGTAGCTCTTGACATGCTTTCTTCCTGCTGTCCCCTGCTGGACATTTCAATGCAAATGTAGTATGGCATGTGTCAAAGTGCCGCTTTATATTTGACCATTTCATTGATGCAATTATATCATTGCATATTAGACACATTGCAGAACCTGCTCTCTCCACAAAGGCAAATTCTTCTGTCCATTCCTACTGAAAAATATGATACTCCTCATCTTTTTTTCTTTTAGCCATCTTCTTCATCAAAAGGGTTTCTGCAATTAGCTAGCTGACTACTTGATTAAAAGGAGGGAAGTTTACTTCCTGACCTCACAACGACCTGTATACATTATGCATTATCCAATAAAAATTTGATGTTGTCCTGGAGGACAGGTGTGATTGGCTCCAGCCACCCGAAACCATGAACAGGAGCAGTAGGAAATGAATGGATTGTAATACATGAGAATGTTTTATATTTTTAATGTTATTATTTTTTTTTTATTAAAGATTTATCCACAAGCCAGATGCAGCCATCAAAAAGCTACATCTGGCTTACGAGCCATAAGTTCCTGACCCCTGCATTAAGTCATCCTTAACAAGTAATTGAATAAAATCAATCACATTAAGGACCTAGGATAATCTGTACCTTTCTTCTGAAGAAGAGTGCCATTTTGCCTTTGGGCCATCTAATCTAATGTGATTTTTACCATCACCTTCTTTTTTGGTTGCAATTATCATATTTTGGGGGGACTGCTTATTTAATTTTTTTCCCCTTCTTTTTGAAGTGAGGGCAGGTGAGATAGAGAGACAGACTCCTGTACACACTCTTACCAAGATCCACCTGGCAACCCCATCTGGGGCCAATGTTCTGTCCATCTGGGGCCAAGCTTACAATCGAGCTATTTTTAGCTCCTGAGGTGGAGGCTTCACCCTCACCACCCTTGTTGATGCACTATAACCAATCAATCCAGGGCTTTGGGAGAAGAAGAGAGAGAGAGGGAAGGGGGAGGAAAAAGGTGAAGAAGCATGTGGTCACCTCTCCTGTGTGGCCTGATTTGGAATCAAACTCAGGACATCTACACACTAGGCCAATGCTTTACCACTGAACCAACTGTCCAGGGTCTAGTTCTTTTGTTTTTTGTTTGTTTTTTGATGAATTTTGTTTTACCAAAATTTGTCAATCTGGATCATGAGAGAACTGAGCAAATGTGTGACATTCTCATACTTTGGTGGAATGGGAATCTCTCTCTATCCCATAGAAAGTGGAATCCCTCCTATCTTACAGGAAAGGTGGGTAAACTGAAGACAGAGATTTCACTGGGGAGCAGTGTGATATCCACCTTTGTAGAGTTCACTCTACAGCTGCTACAAAGCACATGGCAGAGAAAGCTTGAGTCCCAAAGCAGATACATTCTCATAAGTTCTGTAGAGAAGGGTCTGCTTAGGGGACACATGTAAATGACACATCAACCATTCTGTCTGTACCTGGTAGAATCAAGAGGAAACAGGAGAGCACTTTGTATTTTCAGGAGATATTTAGCTGTAGTGATAATTAAAAATACTCTCTTCACTTCCCAGCTGTCATTCAATACATAAAACAATACCTAGAGAAATCTTCTATGTTTCTTGTAAAAAAAATTTTTCACTGATAATCTTAAATAAAGAAGTAGACTAATACAATTATATGCCTTTGCAAAACCTTTCTTGGGTTTAATAAGAATATCAACCCAATATTTCCTGCAAGATTTATTGATGCTTATAAAGTGATTTTGTATTTTTTCTAGTACCAGGTGATTATTTTTATTAATTTATTTTATAATATTTCTATTTAGGAGAATAAGATACCAACTTGAGTTCTGCAACTGGTAAAATTGTACGGTTTCTTTTAATCACCTTTAATAGTGCCATCTACACATTTTGTAAAAGTGCAATGAAATGCAAAATATAATGTAAAACAGGAACATAATGGCTTACTTACTGAATTCATTTAAAGGATGCTTTGCATATACTCTGCAGACCTAGAGTTCCCACCATATTGTAGGGAATTCTATTATTTCTAAGTGAGATTTTTAATACTTTCTTTTTTTAAAGAAAATCAGAGAAGTTTTCTTTAAAATAAATCTGTATCAAATCTTTTAATCAAGCAAAATGAAAATAGGCCCTGGCTGGTTGACTCAGTCATAGAGCATCAGCCCAGCATGTGGATGTCCTGGGTTCAATTCCCAGTCAGAGCACACAGGAGAAACACCCATCTGCTTCTTCACCCCTCCTCCTCTCCCTCTCACTTCTCTCTCTATTTCCCTCACTCTGTTCTCCTCTTGTAGCCATGGCTTTATTGGAGCAAGTTGGCTCTGGCTGCTGAGGATGGCTCCACAACCTCTACTGCAGGTGCTAAGAAGAGCTCGGTTGCTGAGCAACAGAGCAATGCCCTAGATGGGCAGAGCATTGTCCCCTTATTGGCTTGCCAGATTGATCCCAGTTTGGGTGCACGCAGGAGTCTGTTTCTGCCTCCCTCCTCCTACTGAATAATGATAATAATAATAATAATAAATGGAAATAAATACTTTGAAGAAAAAAATCACAGAAAGGTGGCATTTAGTTACCCTGGATCTTGCAATTACAAGTCTCAGGGTTACAGTAATGCCATTTTTCAGACAGTGCCAATACTGTGGGCACACTTTGCTTCCCATCAAAGTTCTTACATGCTATTTACAAAATCCTCTTATCATGACACCTCCACTCACTGAGGGAGGTGAGATATGGAGGTTAAGTGACTTTCCTGAGGCCACTGTAACAAGCCATGGTACTTAGGAAAGCTGCAGCAACCTTGGTTCTGTTAAGCATGTGGCTTCGTTCTCTGACGATCATTTCTGGCCATTCTACCCATTAGCCCACAGTCACATTGGTAGATCCATAAACAAAAACTACGTTCTTAAGTGACCTCTTTTACAAAAGTGTGAGAAGTTCACCATAGAGTTCTGCACTCTATTTTATGTGTGATTCTATATGCTTTTGTTAGTACCTTACATAGCTTATGTATTTTCAGAAAAATAAATACAACTAACTATAATATACACTTAAGCACTACTCAATTCACTAATACTCCTAGTTTTACAGTGTTTTCAGATATTTGAGAACCTAAGAAGCAAGGCTGGCTCTACCATGCTGTTTAACCTCGAGTGGTAGATTCCATCCTGAGGGACAACAGCTTGACCCTGACATTGGAAATAAAAAGATGTAGTGTATACACACACACACACACACACACACACACACACAATGCAATACTACTCAGCCATAAGAAATTATGACATAGTGAAATAAGTAAATCAGAAAAAGTTAAAAATTGTAGGATTTCACACATAAGTGGGATGTAAAACTGAGACTCATGGGCATAGATAAAAGTGAAGTAGTTACCAGGGGCAGGGGATGTGAATTAGGGGGATTTGGAGGAGGGTGTGGGGGGAAGGGTATAAGGAGGGACAAATATAAGGTGATGGGAAATGATTTGACTTTGGGTGATGGGTATACAACATAATCAACAGTTCAAATGCTATAGAAATGTTTACCTGAAAACTAGGTACTCTTATAGATCAATGTCAGAAAATTTAATTTTCTAAATAAAATTTTTAAGAAAAGAAAATAGAAATGACAGCCACTTATTTGATTGGAGTATTCATCTTTCTTTGTTTTTAATTCTAGTATTCTACATTTCCTGAAAGACTAAGCTACTTATTTGTTATTTATATTTATCATTTAAAATCATGTAATAAGTGCAATTGGACTCAACAACAATTGTTTATTACATTCATGTTTCCTGGTACAATCATGTGAAATTTAATCCATTTTAAATTTCTGTTTTAAGTAATTGCACATATATTTTATGTAGAGAATTTCAGGTATTTTTGAGCTGTATTTATAATACAGAATATAAATAAATGAATGTCATAAAATTTAATTTCTAAAAAAATTATAATTAGAAATAAAGATAATATATTTTAACTATAAATATGACAAACACAATGGTAATAGTTACGTGAATTAGTTTTATATTTATAATATGAAGTGCTATACCCCATAGGATTTAAAAGAAGAGTTTTACATAATTTTAATATCATGGCAATAAGATCACAAAAGTATTAAATAAAAAGTATATCTATATATAATATAATCTAAAATCTACTTTGAAAATATATTTTAAGCAACCAATGTCATCCCAATAAATTCTATAAAAAATAAAGAGGCAATATAAAAAAGAGAAAAAATACCAGTTATCATGTGTAACATTGGATGGTACTAAGTTCAAGGGGGGAAGGTAAAACAGGGTACAGAATAAAAAAGAAAATATATTTTGGAAAGAGATAAAGGAAAATGATATCAGTACCTTCTGAGTAGTAAGGCTTAGTAAAAATAATATTTTTCTCATAATTTTTCTGCATTTCTAAATTTTCAACAATGAGCCTTTATAATCACAAAAAATTAATGTTCTATGTAGAAACCCAAGACATCAATTTGATTTCCACTTAGACATAGCTAATGTAATAACCTGTGAGAGTTGTTGGGAGCTCCATGCTTGCTATGATGGCACTCTAACATACTCAGTCCTTCTGTTTGTTTATTTCTAAGAAGACTGTAAAATAGAGGGAGATTTTAGTATCTTTGTGGGGATAATCAAATGGTCTAAATAACTTGAGATTAATGCTTCTTACATTTAAAATAATACTTATATACCTTTTTAAAGACCAATTATTATGCTTATAGAGCTTCTGGCACTTGTGACAATAAAATTTCCTTATTTATACTTTTATTGAGATATAATTGACATACAGCATAGTGTAAGTTTAAGATGTATATGTGTTGATTGTATACACTTGTATATAGCCGTCTCTCTTAATGAGGTCAATGATTTTGGAAAATATAAATATGTTATCACATCAAAAGGGTTGCAATGGCTACATCACTAACTTTAGTTGGAGGAATAGTCACAATCACATAATTTATTACTGCCTTTAGAGAATATGCAGGCATACTCCAATCTGCAAGAATTTATTGAGCATATATAAAGAGGAATATGGCACAATATGCATATCTTTACTGAGTTTTTCCTGTGGTGGGTGTACTCTCAGGGTTTCAGGAGCAAGCTGATAGCACTCACAAGTTGAATGCATTGAGGACTGATTAGCAACATGACTGTGTGTGCAGCCGTGGGTGGTGTATGGGGAATTGGAGAGAATATGACAGTGGGATGAGCATCAAATAGGGAATCATTGCCTCTCAGAAAAACCTGAAAGGAAAGCAATATGGAGAAGACCATTTGCTGGACATCTTCATTGGAGCACTGAGGCTACCCCACAGTGCAGGAGCTGGAAATAGACACCCAGGCTTCATTCGCCTAATTACTTAATCACATGACCCTTTCACTGGTGGGATCCGATGGAAAGCCAGTCCCCACGAACAGGTTGAAAATGGGGCAGAGTGGACTGGAAGAGACAAATGAAGATATCTAGCCCAACAGGAATGTGAGTTAGGATGAGCCAACTCAGTCACTAATCCAAGACAGTTTCTTCCTTAAGATATGGCCCAGTGAAGGTCAGAGGGAGGGAAGGTGGACAGTGGCTATTCTGTGTCTTATGGCTCTATAATTCTTGGGCCTTAGGGTCTTCACCCTTTGTATTTATCCAGAAGAAGGTAGAGACAAAGTGCTTTAGGTGAATAAAAGTCTGGATTATCACTGCTAGCCAAGTTGAAGTTAAAAAGTTATCCTAATCCTTCTGACATTGTTTTGTTCAAGAAAACACCACATATCCCTCTGTCACTCTCTCCCAGGTTCTCCAGCATCCAGATGTCTCCCAAGGGCCAGTGTCTAATATGTGATGAACTCCATTCCATTAGCCTATGGTGGAGAAAAGTACTTACCCTTAAACGGAAAGTTTGCCATCGTAAGAGCAGACCCTCTGAAGCCTTCCTGGGCACTTTCTAGAGTTGTCTTCAATGCACACTTGAAGTAAGGTCTCAGTATTATGATTGAACCTTATAATGTGCTTTTGCTTATGTGAAAACACTTAGAGAGCTGTGCATATCTGAAATGACTTATATCTGAATTTGAGCTGAACAGGTACAGATTTGAATTAGATGGAGCAAATAGTATATATTTGTTACCTACAGCATAAATATTATAGTATTCAATATTCTTAACCTGTCTTTTTCCAAACATTTGGAAGCAGATGGGTTCTTGGAAGAACTTAAAAACAGTGATGTACCAGAGATACTAGGTAATTTAGGATTAAATAATATCACAAAATGTTTAACTATTTTTAAAAAGTTTTCCTTTTTTATTGAATATATTAGTATAATAAATATGAACAAATATTTATTGATTATTTAATTTTTTATGACTTTGATAGTAGAGTAAAAGATATTATTCTCTTCTCTAAGAAATTTTATTTTAATTAATTAGAGGAAAAGATGTAAGTATTCAAAAGGACAGGTTCAAAAAAGAAGCCAAAAATAAATTTCCATAATTTAAGACTAAAGTAAATGTCATCTGGCTTTAAGCTATATCATAAATATTGGGGAGGAAGAAAGGTCAAATTTTTAGAGATGAAAAGGTTGACCAATGCACTTTTCCAGATTAAATAGTAGAAAGCTAAAAATATGTAGTTTAAATACTATTTTAATAGTTATTAGTATTATATGTTAGTAAGTTATAACAAATAAATAAAAATATGTAAAATCTAGATAACCTCCCAGAACATAATTGTAGTGTTCCTGTCATAGAACTGAGGTCTTATGACAACCAAATAACCTAAACTCTAAGGAAAAATTGGTGCTTTTGCAAAAGATATTATCTAAATAAGAGAGAAACAAAAGATCAGGTTTACATTTTAGAAAGCACATGGTGTGTTCAGGTCTCTTTGGTAGAGCTATGAAAAAGCATGCAGAGAGAGCAGCGCTCTCTGACTGGGGCTTGCAGTCAGTGGAGACCATACTGAACACTGGCAATATCCGATTCATTTGTTTGGAAATTTGAATGTAAATCAGTCCTGTGTGGTTTTACTGGGAAGTATGTGCCATGATTTTCTGGAGAGTTTGTGATGTGCTTCCTTAAGTAGTCAGGAACTCAGCTGAAAGGAGGGTAGGGCTGCTGCGCTGGACCAGATGACTCCTGTGCTGACTCAAAGCAAATGTCTAAGGGAAGACCCTGTAGTGACTGGAATAGGAAGCATTTTAGAACTGCAGGATGCCTCAGTCATGATTTCTTGTTTGCCCCTTGAGTCTCCAAATGAAAAAACACTGAGGACAAGAGAGGATGTGTTGTTTTGCAGAACTGTGAGCAGATTTGTTGGTCAAGTGGACTATAATAGTTTTTATAGCAAAGGGCTTCAGGGAGGGCAGGCTGAACCTGCTGTTCGGTGTTGTCTTATGTATCTTGTCATTAGTTCTTCACTTTGGACAACTCCCCAGTTCTTATTTACTATTTAAAACAAAATTTAAAATTCCAAGAGCGGTATATTCTTTTCTGAATTCATCCATATAGGATTTATTAGATATAAAATTGACTTTTACATTCTACCAGAAGAAAACCAATGAGATTTCTTCTCTATCTATACACTCATCATTTTTTAGTTTCAATTGAATTTTATATCTTATCTTTCCAAACCAAAGTACAGTAATTGTAAGATTATTACCCTTTAAATTGGTTAATAAGAATACTTACATTGTGCAACATCATGAAATGTTAAAAGTAATTACTTTGACAGTATCAAACATGAACTGAGCATTAAAAATGATTCTTTAATTTTTTCTATGTTAAATTAAAATTTATGTCCTGAAAATCTGTGCCAAAAGAAACACTGTAGCAGACTCAGAATGAGTTGCTATTTTAAAAAATATTTTACACAGGCAAAAGCATGCAACAATTAATGAGGACAGGAAAACATAGAAAAGTTGCATTTAAAATTGTGTGAATATAATTTTGACAAATACTTATTAAGCACTTAATACCTCTGATGATATGAAGAGAACTAACGAATCAACCTTTCTTTCCAAACATGCACATACTAAATGAAGAGAGACCTGCAAACCATGTATCACCCAGTACAATGAACCAATAAAACCATATATCGACCCAATTCATGTTTTAATGAAGAGAAAATATAATTGTTATGGGATTACTGAAAAGACAGATTAGCTATATGGTGATAGTGGAAAATTTATTACCTTAATTCTGACTGAGAGCATAGACTGTTCTATGAATTTTGGGTTAAAAGTGTCCATTACCCATAACTGCACATGGGAACAGGACCCAGGAAGAGGCACTAGCAGAATCACCATCGAGTTAGTGTTAGTTCTTCTGTTTCTAACTGTAGCCACAGCTTGCCTGCTGCCTTCACCACCATGGCCACACGTGCAGAAGGAAAACAATCTTCTTAAATGTGGGATCCAGACAGACGCTGAGCCAAGGGAGTCCCAGTGTGACCCAGGAAGAGGAGGAATGATGGGACCAGCTTTGAGAATTTGGGAAAATGGCACCACTCCTGTCCTTCCACGCCAGCACAGCTTGTGCTCAGAGTCCTGTGACGTGTCCGTCCGCCCCCTCATACCACATACACAGGCTCTGAAAGTTGAGGTGGGGTCTCATGGACGGCTGCTGGCCTCTAAAGTGGGGAAACAGGGTGGGGTGGGCAGGGTGATGCAGGGTGTGGGCTGGGCTTCAGTAAGGTGAGGGCTACAGAATCTGCTTTCCAGAACTCTCCAAATTGAGTCTAAGATGAGATGGGAGACAGGACTTCTTGATCTAATTATTATGTGAAAATGGTGGCTATAGAACCCACAGTTTTCCCTCCAATGTATTACTTTAGAGGCAGACATTTGTACTGTTGTGAACTGAACTATGCGTTATTAAAATATATCCTGAAGGTCCAACCCCCCTACACCAGTGAACATGACCTTATTTGCGAACAGGGTCTCTGAAAATCTAATCAAGTTAATATAAAATTATTATAAGGGGCCTTAATTCAGTCTGAGTAGTGTCCTCATAAGAAGAGGGAACTGTAGGCACAGAGACGCACACAGGGAGAGGGCCATGTGCAAACAGAAGCAGGGATGAGTCATGCAACTACGAGCCAGTGAACATCTGGTGCCATCAGAAGTTGGAAGAGGCAAGTAAGGATCTTTTCTGGAGCCTTTGAGGGAGTATACCTTGCTGATACCTTGATCTCAGACTTCTAATCTCCCAAACTGGGAGATAATAAATTTCCATTGTTTTAAGCCATCTAGTTTGTGGTAATGTGTTATGGTAGACCTAGGAATCTTACATACTCATCATCATGTAGATGAGAGCAATTGGGTTTGAGCAAATTCATGATATTCTGAGAAGGGAGACCTGAATTTCTCAGGATAGTCATTCACCATGAGTTTCAGCTCTTGTAGGATGGTGTCCTGTGGGTCTGTCCCTGAACAACCCCATTTAAAACACTCAGTCTGTGATAATGTATACTCCAGATACATGCAGAGAAATAATTTTAGCTGTAGTGACATGATTGTTTTTAAACTGGGAGATTGTTTAGTTTTATGATATTAATTGATAAAAATTAGGTGTACCTGGATTTGGTTCTTTGAAACTTATTTGTACCCTTCAGTCTCTCTCACATTACATATCCTTTGACTCTGTGCACCATCACAAATTCTCAGCCTGTGTGCACTTATGCCAATGGGATGGATTTTGAAACATTTTCTTTTGTATTTAGAATTGCTTACACACCAGTTCTGTGGCCCTTTCTATGTGTATGGAAACAATCTCAGTAGACTGGAAACTTGGGTAATAGCAGACACATAAAATGACACAAATTGGAACAAGCCACCTTGGTCCCTATTGAAATTCCCTTGAAGGAATGCTCCCTGGGAATCCGTCTCCTCGGCTACTGGGTCATCTGTTCTGTAAGACGTTCGGCTCTTTAGGAACCTGAGCAGACATTGCAGCTGAGCAGACGGCTCGCTGTTCCTGCATTGTCTCCTGCTCTGGGATGTGGAGCACTTTCCCAAGCAAAGTGTGAGGCAATGCCAAGTATTTGTATCCCCTGCAGCTACTGACAAAGGGGACAGTCGTGGCTTGCTCAAGGAAATGGAGGGCTCTTCCTAGTTAGTGTACCACACAATGCATCCAAAAAGAGGGCTTTAGGATAATAAATGCTTGGTGGCTGGCACTCCCAGTGTATTTGCAGGGGCACTGGCTGTGCATAGATCACCCTGTCAGAGCCCGACCATGAGCTCCGTGAGAGTCTGGCCTGACAGAACCCCATCGCCCCATGGACATGAACCTATCATGGCCCCTTTGTAAATCAGAAAAATTTGCTTAGGGAATTCCAAAAGGAACAGGGAACACTTAATCAGTGTGTTTGATGTGTGACTCTTGTCTTGATATACAGAAGAGAGAGAAACTTCAAAATGGGGAGCCTAAAGGGATGCATTTTTGTTCATGTCACCCCTGAAACAGAATATAGAACTTGTGAACCTACATGTAATATAAACATATGGCTTTTGATGGGGGCATTGAGGTAAAGCTTGAATAGTCCCATCACATGGGTGCAAAATTCTAAAGAATAATTCTGAATTAAGAAATGTTTCAAGCTGGACTTCTAACATGGGTTAATTCATATCTAATTCATATCTGAAGTTTGTATCTAGCTGAGTTTTTAGCGAGGGTGATGGTTAATTGGTTTCCACGATACTTCAATGACAGTTAGTCTTTATTATTATTTTTTAAATCTCCCCCTCCCTGGGCCTTGGAACCAAATGCCTTCAAACCCAGAGTCCTAATGAAGCAGGGAAGCTGGCACTTCCAATGAAGGAAAGAATGAGCCCAGATACAGACACACTGTGCTTCAGGGGTGCTGAGCAACGCAGTGAATGACTCTCCCCAGGGCATGCAGGGGCCGTCCAGGCAAGACCCAGAGTTTGCAGGAGGCACAGGGAAGTGCAGCTGAGATGCGGTTACTGACTCCATCACTGTGATTTCCCATATTAGCTGATTCTGTTCACACTGAGAGATTCCTCTCTCTTCACATGAGCAATTCTCCTGTCTTTCTAAAACAGTCAGTTTCCTAAGGATTTTTATGTTCTTGGAGGCCTTCATTGTTATTTTTTTCTTTTCAAACATAGTTTTAAGTGAAAGCCTAAACGGGACTGTTTGTTTTTGTTACTACCTGTTCCATGACCTTTTACAACTTCAACAGTGCCGGTTTTGGGTGAAGTTCTGTCCCAATGGGAAATCTTACATGCTGAACATCATTTTCCCCCATCTACAGCCTTAGCTTTTTTTTTTTTCTGACATTTTTTGAGAGAAGTACAATGGTCTGTTATGTTCAGCCTGGACCCTGGGTACATTTAACTAGACTTCTTTGGAATTCATAAGACAGCAACAATGATTCCCCCACTTGTCCTTTAAAACTCACAGCTCTTTTGAAAAAACAAAGGGTATGACCATCTGTCTTACTGCTTTTTTTTATTCAACAATTAAGTATTCTCCATTTAACCAAAATGGAGAAAAAACAGCTGTATATTCCTATCTATATCAATCTTTTAGAGGTCTGTCCATGAAATGTGAATGTGAGGCGTAAGAAACCCACAGGCATATGAGATCACTTTACATTTGGTGGCCAGATGACTGATGCCTTCTGTGGCCAATGAGGTTTACTAAAATGGAGGAAAGAATTGAGGGTTGATATTGGGACAACCATTGTGACCTTTGAAGGTTGCACATCAGTCTGACTCCTGTGAAGAGGCGGAGACCACAGAAGATTGAACAGGGAAATTTTAGCATCAAGAATTATTAACTATGCTAGAGTATTGGCCTCATGGGTGATTGGCTAAAAATGTAGTATAAATGTAGTAATGAAAAGTGAGTACTAACAATAATGAATGTTCTTACCCTTGTGCTCTGTGACAGGCACTGGGCTAATATCTTAATATCTTAAAGAAATTGTTAGTGCTCATTATCTGAAGAATAGACTCCTGCCACATCCACACAACACCTGTAGACACAACTTAAACTGCTGACTCAGAAGTGGTTGGAAGTTTTTAGCTGTTGAGAGATGACACTAGGATTCCATCACCAGGGAGTGGTTCTGCACACAGCGTAATGACCACTGCCCTCTCCCCTGTTACTGTGTGAAGGTCAACTATTGCCAGTGGTGACTGTCTAATGATTCTGAAATGGCCTTTGCTCACATAAATACAAATAGATGTTACTTCCTTTTCCTCATAAAAATTTATAAATGATAAAATATATAGTTTCCAACAGTATTCTTCAAAGTGTTGTCTAAGGCATACCTGCATCAAAATTACTTGGGAATCCTGTTGAAAATCTAGTATTTGGGGTTTCATCTACTGAATCAGATTCCCAGGAGTGAGAATTGATGTTTTCGCAGATATCTTGAGTGTCTCTTAACACACTCAAGTTTTATGGTCACTGTCTCAAATAAAGAAACTGCAAAGAAAATATGGTTTGAAATGCAAAGTAATCCTTTATATGGAACCATAATCTTTTTTATGGACTATTTCATTACCAAGTCAAAACAATTAAATTAGCTTGATGTTGTTTATGCTACGCATCATCAAATAGTACATAGATACTTAAGTCAATTCAGTACTCACAGAGGTTAGTTGAAATTATGGCAATCAAACACTGCTGGAATGAAATGACTTCATAAAACTTTCCAAACATTAGGGGCCAGGTTCCAAAGGGCAGAATTTAGTGTGTTATCAGAATTATAGGTGTTATGATGACATACTATAGTTTGCAATGAGGTTTTGCCACACTTCTGTTTCCTGGACTAATTGGCATTCTTGCACACCTGCACACACACTCCACTTCCTGTGATGAGGGCTGGCTCTGACTCTCACTAGCCAGGCTGTGCTGGTCTTGTTTCTCCTTCTTTTTCACCTTTTCCTATGTGGCTGACCTTGGAAAGCGCATGTTTACTCACCTGAGCAGAGAATGGTTAGTGGATTTTGTCTATTTCCTAAAGACCTAAATTTATTCTTACTAGCTATGGAACTTAACCTACATAAGCTATTTATAATAGGTCACTGTTTAGAAATAATTAACTTCTATGACTATCTTATTAGCTCTGTATATTTTAGCTCCTGATAATCAGTTTACCTGGACATTGGTCATTGTAATCAATCAAACCACTTCTGACCCTAAAACTACCATAGCTTTATATCATGGGAAAGTAATTGTGCAACCTTGACCCCAACTTAGCCTTGGGCCACACCTCCTGGTAACTTTCCCAAGAGAACTTTCAGTAAACTGGCCAGTATGTATGTATGGGTCAGTCTGGTGAATGATATTGAAAACTATTCTGGAAACACTTCCTGGTCATGCAGTTGCTTTATTCTGTGCAATAAATTGATATACTCAGATAATGAATTTGATAAAATATTTATTTACAGTTTGCCCACATGACTTCAAGCTAGCATACAAATCTCATTCATTCTTTTGAATGACCCAGTTTTAACTAGTAAACAAAATTTTTTCCCTGTTCTGTGTTGTAGATACAAAGGTAACTTTTCAGTCTTTTTCAACTTTTCAAAATTTAATTTAATTTGAAGTAATATATATATATATATATATATATATATATATATATAATTTAAATTGTTTCCATTCCCCATTCTTTGGCCCTGGCATTTATAATTCTAGTTAATGTTTACCACTGGAGATGGTGACCCACAAAAATCATGACCAAAAAAAAAAAAGAAATCAACCAACTCTTACACCCTGGGGGTTCTAAAATTGATTGCCATAAATCTGTGTCATTTGACAGCTATAAAAGTCAAGAAAAGGAAGTGCTTTTAAAGTAGAAATAAGTAGCTTTGGACATCTCTTCTCTGGGTAGTTTATTAGTGAATTTTTCACCATTTAAAAAGTCTATAGCATTAAATAAGGCTCCACAGAATAATTATAATTATAAGAATGACATTTATTTTTGTGTACAATAGAAACATCATTTACTTAGTATTCTTCAAGGATTTTTGAGAGTAGTTACTGAATTTTTAAACTATAATCATTGTTCCTGATTTAATTCAGAGAGACTGAAGCTATTTGCCTGTGGTTTAGATTTATTTACTCAACAAATCACGTTTTGACTTTATCCACAGATCTTAGAAACGTGAGTCACTGCCACATACCTGAAAATTCTGGACTTTCTGTTTCTGTAGAACAGGCAGTTGATGGACTTGTTATTGTTAAGCTTTGGGTGTCTCTGGAGCTAGACGACATCTGGATTTTGGATCTAAGTCTGAAGTACATCCAAAGCCTTTTTAGTTACATCAGATAAAATTTCACCTGTACAATTTCAAACCTCACCATCCTTCAAGGGACTGAACATAATGTTGTGTTTCTTTATGGTGGTTTATGCTTATTAAATATTAAAACCAAACATTACCACTATAAAAAGACTTTTACAGCCATGGGCATTTTCCCTGGTAATAAAATTTTACTTAGTTTTATTATTCCTTCTGTAGGGCATATCTGGGATCTCAGAGAAACTACTGAACTAGAAACATAAGTAGTATGTAATAGCTAGGAAGGGACCAAGCTGTACAGGAATAATAAAGAAAAACTAAAAGCTGTATGAAATTTGATTTGAGTATAAATTATCTATGGAAAAAAATCTTCATATAAATACATGTACAATGTCATGTGTTCTTTAGAAAAGACCACCATGTGCTAGATCTCCAGTGTAATAAGCTTTATTCAAATGTTTCTATTACAAAGTGGAAGTCAGTAGTCCAAGCGTCCTACTGAGTGAAGGTACATTCAACAATTTCCCTCCCCGTCATGGGTCATTATGCAACTTTATACTTAAGGTATTTGTCATCCATTTTGTCTGGGATCTCATAAGCCTGATGGTGTTTTCATGGTCAAAGTTTGTGTTCTGAACACTGAGAATTCTGGTACGCTATGGTGGTTGGAAGTACTTGACAGAGATGACAAACCAGAGGACTGTCTGTAGGAACCTATAAATCCTTCACAGGATCAACAGAATATTCATGAGGCCACTGGAAGTTTCATGGCCCCCCATAAATGTCTCAGCAAAGCACTCTGAATTTCAAGTGGGATGAATTATTAAATAGCAACTACCTATTTAATTTAACTTCTACCTGTACTTAGTAAAGGGAGAGGCCATGGGAAAGTTCAGTCATGTGATACAACACTTTTCATCCAAAACCAGTCTCGGATTAAAAGGAATGATGGGTGCTGGTGGGGGCTGGCAACACAACTGAAATGTAGTAAGATTTTCATTGGAACGTGTTTCTGAGATGTAATCCTGGAGAGGGGCAGATGCTTTGTGTCCATGAGCAGAGAGGGCACAGGGCCGTACACAAGGCTCTCTCATGCCCTTGGGGATGAGATGCCCAGGCATGGGAGGGGCTGTACATGGATAAGAGAACTGGAGAACATAAAGCTGGTTGATAGCCCTTGTGTTGATGGTTTTAGAGAAGAATTCAAAGAGGAAGAAGGATAGAAGAGATGTGGAAGCTGAAAGAGGCCATTTAATATGACTCAAAGAAGCATGGCCTCATCTAGTTGCCAATCAAAAAAAACCTTGGTGGGCAGTGACTATGGATAAGAGAAAAGGAAGCCGCTGTGTCTTTAAATAAAACCATATAGAACCAAAAGGTTCACCACCTCCAGATGAAATGATGGTGAGTCCTTGGGTGGCCAAAGAGCTGGCTTGTGTAAGTGGGCTTTGTTCATGAGAACTATCTCTTAGAGGCCAGCTAGGTGCCCAGTTGTGCTAAGCTAATGCAAGCTACACTTTTCCTTGAAGTTGATGAGACTCAAAAATCCCCAGACTTTACTAACAATTTTGTAAATCTTTTCCCCTTACAGATATGTTATCTAAGGGGCAAGAGCATAACAGGGAACAAAACATGGGAGTGAAGTAAAGATGGCTTGGCCAGTGTAGTGAGCTGAATGGTAATCCTCCCAAAAATATATGCACATCTGAATGCCTGGTTCTTATAAATTAGGGAAGATATCCTAGACTATATTATGGGCACCAAATACAATGACAAGTATCTTTAAAGGAAGAGAAGAGAAACACAGAAGAGGAGTCCATGTAAAAGTGGAAGCAGAGATCAGAGTGATGTATCCACAAGCAAAAAAATGGCAGAAACCACTGGAGGTGAGAGATAGACAGGGAGGGTTCTCCTCTAGCTTCTGGAGACAATTCAGCCCAGCAACACCTTGATTTTGGACTGCTGGCCTCCAGAACTGTAAAAGAATACATTTCTGTTGTTTTAAGCCAGCCAGTGTATGGCATTTGTTTATAGCTGCCACAGGACAATGACACATCCAGTATCACAGAGCTTGATGGAGGAGCCCTGACTGTGTATCAGAAGGAAGGCAGCCAGGTGAGGAGCGGCCCAAGGAGCCCTCCACCAGGGCTTTCCATGGGTGTGTCTCCTTCCCACCTTCCTTCCCGGTAGTCACAGAGTGATGCTAGACGGCAGCCATCAGAAATACTAAAATACTAAAAAGCCATAACTTGTTTTTTAAATATAGAGCACATGTTTGAGTAAATAATTGATCTCCAATATATTGTTTCATACTTATCATGTTTCATAATATGGCATAAGTTGTATCAGAACCCTTAGAAGAACATTTGTTTTTAATTCAGATAATTAGGTAATTATCCAATTTCCAGAAACTAAAAACTAATTTTAAGAAATATTCTGGAGAATTTTTTTGTCTGACTTCTTGTTGTAAGATTCATAATACAAAAAGTTGAAAACCCCTAATACTTTACCTTCAAAATAAATATAACTTTGTTGGTTATCAGGAAAAAGTTTCCAAGAACTGAAAGCAATTACGAAAAGAACACAGAGGTATTTATAGAATGAATGAGTGAGTGAACAAGCAATTGAATACTTGAAATTTTAATATTGTCTTTACTAGTAGGCAAATAAACAGCATTTCTCTAAGACTCATATTTTTATGATGTCTGAAATTATGGCTTTTTATTTTAAAATTATATCATTAAAATGAATTCCTTCACTATCAGTTGAGCCACAAATTTTTTCTGAAAAGTAGTCCATTTGTCACTCTTCTATTGGGTGCTTTTATTCATACACTTACAGATTATCTTCTGCTCTCCCCTTCTCATCTCTCATTGACAGAAATGAAAATAAGACATTATTTTTCAGTGTGTCTTTTCACTTTCACATTTGCTATTATTTTATTTCCAATTTGAATGTTTTTATTGTATGTGTACATTGTTTGAGAGTATTCACAGTTGTTATTTTCAATTAAAAATTAGTATTTCATAGAATTTAAAATTTTGACAGATGATGCTGAGCTACCTCATTTCTGAATTTAGAGTGCTTTGTACTGATTCTTTTGAAAAGTGAACTAAAAGTGGCTTTACATGCAGAAATATGCATACTCACAAAGCATTAAAATGAGCCTCTTGGTAGTGTTAGCCTGTCTTGGCTGAAAGGAAGTCTGGGGCCAGCTCTGTATTCACAGAGCAGGACTGCTACCGGGAGTCTGGGTGATGCCAAGAGAACAGGGCAAGGGTGCAGGAGCCCCAGTTTAGGAAGTTAAAATAGAAGAAAGCCAGTTGAGCTTTCTTTATGCAAACCACTCAGGGGCAGTAGACAGAAGCCCAGCAGGCCCATCATGCTCCACGAGTTGCCTGAGTGCCAAGGAAGATTCTTTCTCAGTTTCTGCTATTGTTCCTGTTGAACATGGCAGCCCTGAGCCAGATACAATTAGGCTTTTTCTTGAAAGATTGTTTGTGCTAAGCCTTGACAGTTTGGGAATCAAAATGATACTGTTGTATCTTTTAGAGTCTGAACCAAACAAGATGTTTTGGAAAATCAAAGTAAATATAACAAAAAACACTCTATAATAAGACCAAAGTTCATGTCATGTTTGAGCAAAGAAATTAAATACATTTTTTTGGTCATTGTATTAATGATTTACTATAACTTTCAATATATTACATGAAAAATATCCATGGAAGTATTGTGGAGTCTCAGGTTATACAACCTAAAAACAACTTAATATGAAGGAGAGATCTCTATTAGTAGAGAGCTTGAGATACACTAAGATCTCACATACCTTCTTGTTCTTGACGTTGACTACACATATTCTAAGGCCATCTTCACTGGCCTTATGGCTACTCAATGTGCAGGCCATGATCTGTATCTTGACACCGTTACATAATTCCTCATCCTAAAAGTTGGGGTGAGGGTTGGAAGCATGCAACAGAAGACTTGTTGATGGTGCAAAATGGGACATGAAGAAAAAACCATAAAAAATTATGAGCTTTCGCCTGACCAGGCAGTGGCACAGTGGATAGAGTGTTGGACTGGGCTGCGGAAGACCCAGGTTCGAGACCCCAAGGTCGCCAGCTTGAGCGCTGGCTCATTTGGTTTGAGCAAAAGCTCACCAGCTTGGACCCAAGGTCGCTGGCTTGAGCAAGGGGTTACTCGGTCTGCTGAAGGTCTGCAGTCAAGGCACATATGAGAAAGCAATCAATGTACAACTAAGATGTCACAACACACAACAAAAAACTAATGATTGATGCTTCTCATCTCTCCGTTCCTGTCTGTCTATCCCTCTCTTTGACTCTCTTTCTCTCTGTCTTGATGAGCTTTCTTATTATTTACACCATTGAGACTAGAAATACCTCAATAAATAATTTTAGTGGTGAATTATAACAGACGGGGTGGATTTGCCTCTTACATAATTTTTCTTAAATCTAAATTGACTTTTCTCCTTGTATTTTCATACAGAATCAATTTCTCTTTATATTTATTTTGGAAATTATTTTACTATCGATTTGTAGATTTAGAAATTCTGAAAAATGTGGATAAATATTAGTAACTTTGGACTTTGATAAAATTGCACTGGAAGTGAAAAGTCTGATTGATAATTATGTTCTGTTGGCTTTTAACATCCTGTTCTTTCTTAATCTCAACCTATGCAACTAATTTCTTTCCTTTCTTTGTGTAGAGCTCTCATATGATGTGATAGTGTAGTCTGAGTTATGTCCCAAGTCATGAAGGATTCTGGTACATATGGCCTGTAGCTCCCATTTTAAAAGTGTTGGTAAGCATATTCATGGGAATATTGGTTTTTGACTATTTGTCATAGAGGATGTATATGGGCAGGCTGGATCTATTACAGGGGTCTTCAACACAGAAATTAGACCACCCAACCAGGTCCCAGGTACTGAAAAGGCAGTCTGGCACTCATGAAACAGCTCAGGTCAAAGGCTGTTGATAGGATGCCTTGGAAAGAAGTCTGGTTGGTCCAGAATGAACTTATTTTCAGAGGATTCATGGCTGGGGGACCAAGCTGTTCAACTGCGCCCTACAGTGAGCTTGCTGTCATTCTTTGCTTCTGTCAGAGTGCATTTACTGCTGTCACTAAGAACCACAAATCCCAGAGGCTTCTCACTTCCCGGTACTGGGTGGAGCGGGTGGGGGAAGCCCTCCTTCCAAGGGAACTTGCATGCATGGCTACTTCCTCCTCTTGTCTACTCACCACATCACCCATATCATTACTTTGTAGGCTAATCTATGCTCTGAAGCCTCAAGTGGTTAGTTTCTTTCCAATGTCTTTTGTTATGACATTTACATCCACTTTCTACATATACTTGCAAGTGAATTTATTCAACTCACACCCACCAAGGATGAAGGGAAATTAACATTAGTTAGAAGAGGAGCTCCTCCATAAATGTCAGCATGGAAAATTTTATCCATAAACTTTGGCTTAAATGACAACAGTTAAGCCCCATTTTCATTGTTGTTTATATATTGCACTATGTCTTCATCAGAGGAGGGAAACGCTCTGATTCAAGCTGAGCTGTTGTCTCTGGTTTTAAATGAAAGGTATCCAATAAAGAGCAAGTGCACTACTGGCTTATAGCTGAGGCCAAATAGAAAAGAACATGCCCTAAACCAGGTTGTTCCTTTGACGTCACAAATGTGTTAATCATATTAACATGGTATATTATAATATACATAGAATGTAATTTAATCTTCATTGATTCTATTAATAAGATAAATACAACAAAACATCCTGTCTTTTTGTTGTTGTTGAACATTTTTTTTTCCAGGTAGGAAAACATGGATGGTACCAGTCTGATGTGCATGAAGGTTTGTTTTGTTAACAGACACCTGTGAGGACCCCTCAGGGTGCCCAGAGAACTTGGTCTCTGCGTTAACGGTGCGGTTTTGAAGTTGCCTCCTGCAGAGCCTGCTGCCCACTCCCCTTCTCAATGGCTGGCGGGCTGTTTTTAGATGCAGGAAGCTGTGGAAGCCATGAAAGCAGCCCCGCCATGGGTCCCCCGTGTGCCTCGGTGCTCGCAGCCTGGGGGCAAGCAACTTCCCTGCCTTGAGAAAGCAAGTTTTGCTGTCAGTGCTTTCCCAGAAAAAACGCATTTCTGTTTTAAATGTGAAGAGTGAAATCTGTGAGAAAGAAGAAAGCCCGAGTGGGAGACGCGTCTGTGTGTGCGTGTTTGCGAGCAAAGCTCTGGAACAGTCATTAGATCTCTAGCATTTGAGGCGGTGACAAACAGTGCTGATTTTAAACAGGTGACACTGCATGCCTTCTAATGATGGGCAATGCTTCGCTCAGTAGTTTTATCCTTCCCTTTCTTAAATGTCTATGAACAGATTTTTAAGACGCTCCTTTTCGTGTTGACTCTCAATGAGCGGAGCCTTAAAGCTCTGGCAGAAAGGGTGGGAATGAGAGGACAATCCCTGGAGACCAAAAGTAGGGAAAAAAAACTAAATGAATAAAAAAGAAAGCCAAACTGTATTCGTGGAGATTATAATAAGGACAGTTTGCTTCTTTTTAAAAGACAGTTCAGAAGAGTGAAAAATACACGTGGGGAAAGGGAACAGCGACCCCTTGGTAGACAGGAACGAGGGGGGCATCTAATGGGAAACAGTAGCTTCACCTCACTCTTGGGAAGAGGCACCATCATTGCAAACTGGAGACAGCCCTCCAAAATTCAAAGTTTTCCACTGCAACTTGCCAAGTTTATCTTTGCATGTATTAGAGAGATTTAATTCAGCATCATAACTAAAAAAGAGCTAAGGCTGCTTGGGAAAAGGTGGGTAGGTGAAGGCTCTCCCTTTTAACTGTTGCCATTTTCCTGCCCCTTTGGTACCTCTTTTCACTTAGAAATCAAACGCTCATTCTGTTCTGGCCTTTCGCGTTTCCCATCTTCGTATTTTGCAGACCTTGACTCCCCAGGGAAAGGTGCCTTCCTTTCTGTCATTGGCCTTCCAAAAAGGACAGGTAGCCTAGAACACAATCTTTTTATTTCTTTCATTCCCTTTTATTCATTGAATTAACTGGTTAAACTCAGTGCAGAAGGCTAGCTTGAATCTAACGTCCCACCCCTTGGACAAAGTACTTATGCTTAACAGGGTCTCCAGTGCTTTTATCAGAGGATGTGCATGGTTGGAGCATCCAGCTCAAGGCTGGTCTGTGTGAGTTATTTTTGTGGGTATCCTAATCTCACCTGGTAAGTTCCTTTCCTGCTCTAACTGGCTAGAGGGCATGGTAGTTTTACATCTGAGAATTGCAATTCAGGTGTACACGGCTTTTTTGCAGGTCACTGGCCATTGAGGAAAAGGGCCAGGGAACTTGTGTTGGTTAGTGTTCCTGGGGGTCTTGAACATATCTAAGACCTGATACTAGGAGGGAGGGGGACTCAGCAGCGATGGTCTTCAGTAGTAATGAATTTACTTAAATGATACCTGTGGTCCCTAAAGTGAGGTGACCACTGACAGCAAGGACTAAGATACCAAATATCCTTGTCAAAAAACGTACATGTGGGCATGGTAAGCAGGTAGGCTACATAGGCTGTGCTGGAAGCCTAGGAAAGGAGTCCTGAGCTCAGTGTATCCAGCCTGTGGTTCAAAGTGCCATCAGAGAACCAGAGACTGTCCATGTCTGTGTTAACAGTTCCCTTGTTCTCATGCTGCTTCAAGGCTGAGTAAACCAGAAACAAGCTCAAAGTTTGAACCTGTGGGTCAACAAATGAAAAAGCTAGTTGAATTTACAGCCTATCCAGGGATCTGGTTGGTAGCTGAACTTTGACCAAGAAGGAAGGGGATCCTGAACATTGAAATGGGAAGATATGAGAAAATTCAATGACTGAGATTATGATGAATACTAAACCTCTGGTTCAGTTTCTACTTTGCAAATTCTAATTAATTATAAGTAGCAGAATGCACTGCAACCAACCTAATAAAAAACAGCAATTATTCAAGATTATTAGGTACCCTATAGACCCCTAGGGAACCCAGAATGCTTATTGGTTCTGGATAAAATTCACACCAACAGATGGTTAGCTGTACCTACTTAACCAGGTTTGACTTGACTTTAGAAGTCCTGGTTTTCATCCTTCATAATCAGTAATGGGGACTCTGCAGACAGATGAGTGAAGTGTATCTTAGTGTCCACAGGGGTGGCTTGAACTGGTGCTGTACTAAAGACAGAATGTTTCCAAAGGATGAGGGCATAAAGTCACGTACTGCGAACCTGGTGATGGAGAAGGGGCATTCCAGGCAGGCAGGGCTGAGTTACAGTGACAAATGCTGGCATTGATAATTTGTGCTTTACTTCCCTTTGAATATCGCAATTGTCTTGTGAAGTAGGCAGAGCCAAATGTTTCCGAGTCCCCTTTCATCTCCCTCCCCAGCACCCCACAGGGCTCTGAATATAATGTGATTACTCTTAGTGTGAGCAAGGATCACTAGAATTTAAACTCAAGAGACAAATAACCTTCTCCATTAAAGTGAGCTTGAGATGCAGGGCTGCTCAACTTTTTTGTAAATCATCGCCCTCATCACACCCCAAGCTTTGTAAAGCAAGCCACATGAGTTATAGGTACTCCCAAACAAACACACATGTTGACCCATACCCGGTATATACGTGTTTCATTGAAATCCACTGTTACTCAGACCTGGATAGAATAAAACTTAGTATAAATAGGTCACTGGATAAAAACTTTATGACCACAATATCATGAAGACTAACACACATTAAAATATAGACTTCTAGATAAATTCAGTTTTGAAATATGTGTCCTTATGACAAGTATGTCATTTTGAATAGAATATTTCTTTTTTTGCTGATGATTTTCAAAATATGGACACAATTATTTTGAGTTTTGGGGAGAAAAATCTATATAAAGAAGATACAGGAGCAGATATTTTTAAACTTTTACCATGAAACTTTTAAGAATGTAACAGAACATGTATAAATATTAATAGGACCCATTATATTTCCACAGCATTTTGAAAGAACTGGGATTAGGGACTGTTAAAGTTTTCAGTTTTCTTAATGGAAGATATCTAATTCCTATTTTTATAGGTCTTTCTTTCTTTCTTTCTTTCTTTCTTTCTTTCTTTCTTTCTTTCTTTCTTTCTTTCTTTCTTTCTTTTTCTTTCTTTCTTCTCTCCCTCCCTCCCTTCCTGCTTTCTTCCCTTCTTTCCTCTCCTTCCTTTTCTTCCATGTGATGATACTCTGGCAAAGGGGGGTATAGTACACATTGAGTATAAGATTGTGAATTAGATCTATTCTCCTGTCTCCAACATGTTCTAATTGGAGAGAAAGATAATGAGATGACAACTACGGTAGATATAAGATGAACTGATAGACGATCAACAAGTATGAATAATCCAACAGAATCTTATTAAACCATGGCGGGGTGGGGGTGGGGGCAAGGGTAAAGGTATGGTTGAAAACCTGGCTTTCAAATTGCCCTGTCAAGTTCCTGCAGGAGTAGCTCTGGTTCACACACACACACACACACACACACACACACACACACACATACACACACACACTGCATCTCAGTACCCTGGTCCCATCCTACTAGGCAGGGCTTCTTGTGTGAGACCCAGGCCAGCAGCTCACCTTGGATGATTGTACATGCTTTACAGTGACTGATGATATCTTTCCTCCTATAGCCCCCTTCTTGGTTGACTTTCTGTGAAATTCTCTATAACAAATAATTTTAAAAAGTGATTTTTTTTCCCCCAGAGCATCTTCTGAACTTCTAGGGAGATAAACGGGAGAAAAGAAAGGTAGACTAGTGTCTAATACATGTGTTTCTAGGTTTGGCTGCAACACTGTGGCTGCTGTTCATGCTGCTGGTGACTTCAAGGCCACTCAGGCAGGGTCCATGCCCTGCTTCCATACCTACTTGTCCAACGCCGATTGGCTCCCACGTCTCTGCTAGGTGGTCAAAGGTATGCACATAGCTTACAGATTCCCATAAACACCTGAGCCTGAAACACTTTCAGGAGGAAAGTGATTCCCTAGGTGGCTGCTGGGCTTGCCCCGCTCCCTAACACTGTTCAGCAAGGATGCGAAATCCTGACCCCCAGTCCACAGCATCACCACTTTCATTAGTCTTCACTTTTTTTTTTGTGACTGAGACAGACAGATAGAGGGATAGATAGGGAGAGACAGACAGGAAGGGAAATGAGAAGCCTAAATTCTTCATTGGGGCACCTTAGTTGTTCATTGATTGCTTTCTCATATGTGCCTTGACCAGGGGGCTCCAGCACAGCTAGTGACCCCTTGCTCAAGTCAGTGACCTTGGGCTCTACTATTGGGCTTCAAACCAGCAACCTTTGGGCTTAAGCCTGTGACTGTGACATACTCAATGTGTTTATGATCTCACACTTAAGCCAGAGACTCCACACTCAAGCTGGTGAGCCCATGTTCAAGTCGGAGACTTGGTGTTTTCAAATCTAGATCCTCTGTGTCCCAGTCCAAAGCTCTATCCACTGTGTCACTGCCTGGTCTTGCTTGGCTTTATCTAAATGAAACCTTGTTGGGGAATGAAGCATTTCCTATTATAGCAATGCCTGCCAGTTTTTTACTGTGCAGGATAAAATGTAAACCTTCAATTAAATTTCTTTTTAAATAACAAATACTCTAAACTATTTTAGGATCCTATAAATGGCCATTTTCAATGTGTCTTTCTTTTTGAGTCCATCTTCTTGGTCCTGAACTATATATTATCCATCTATCTGTCTCCAAAGAATTGCCATCACACATGCTACTTATGCACATTGTTTGAATAATACTTGAACTCTTCTTGTTCAGATTTCTTGTCAGTCTCCTAGAACATGGGATTCTGACTGAAATGTATATATCTCAAAACAATGTCTGGGAATGATCAAGAACACAGAAAATTCAAGCTAAAAACAATTTGGTTTCAAAACAAGGAATCCTTAATTGAGACCTTTTTTACAGGATTTCAGCTCTGAGCCTAGCGATTAACATATGATACCAAGTTTTCATAACTATTATATATTATGTGATATTGTATTTTTTAATTAATTTACCTTCTAATAGCAATACAGATTTATATCTTGCTTAGTACTATGCAATGTACATAAAATAATAAAACTGTGCTTTAATGTACATTTCTTAATTTAGAGTCCTCATCCTATTATTCCTAATTTGGAAGCATGGCGGAACCATGCTTGAAGATGTATGTGACCTTCCCTTGGTCTGGATTCAAAGACTCGACCCCACTACAATAAGTGCTGGATGCACTTTCCAGGTTGAAAATGATAACATTCTTTTTTTTGCAAATAAAAAATAATAACAGCGCCTCAAAGACTCCCTGATTTCCCAATTTCATTTGGAAAAGCACAGCCATGGTTCTCCGAGGGAGCGGTAAAATGTTTGTTCACTCGCTGCTCTTTTATCCAAAGGTAGTAAGCTGAATAGGGTTAACTCTCAAGGTGGATACTGTGTTTAAGACAGGAGCACAGGCAGGGAATCATAGAAGGTGTGCAGTGGATGGGGTCAGGCGGAAGGAGATACAGGCTTCAAATTTGATTCCTTGAAATCTGTGGTCTCTGTGCTTCTCAGTGGGGGTTTTTTATTACCCCCATAAAGACCACAGCATACTAGGAACACCAGTATAGTGACAGAAACCTGAGGAAAGCCTTGGCAATGGCACATCTCTGCCAGATCCTGTGCAAAAGAAAGTTAAGATTTTGTGCTTCTTAAAAGGATATTCTCTGGCACATATATATCAATAAATCTGTCTTTCAAACAAAACAGAACAGAACAGTGGGCACACATGGGCCAGGGCCTGGGCAATGCTGGTGTGGCCTGGCCTGCTTCTTCACTGACTTGTTAACTTTATACCTGGCTCCTGCACATTTTCAGGAGAGTAAGTTCTGCCACCTTTGAAGGTTAATTATTTTTATGCAAAGAGATCTTCAGTGTTTGGGGACTCATATTTTAGCCCGGCAAATGGGACATCTTGACACTCATACATAAAGCGATGTTAAGATAAGTCAAGGGTGAGTATGTTTGAGGGAGCAGCTGAGACAGGTGGAGGAGGGGAAGCTTTGTGGGATGAGGGTAGGGGTGGCTTCAGGAATGGGGAGAGAGCGCAGTGGTGAAGAGGGCAGTGGCCAAGCAGCTCTCTGACCAGTGCTGCCCTGTGTCTCGGTCCTGCTTTCACACCACTGCCCCAACAGCACTTGGTTCTCACTGTCCCAGGCAGAGATGATGCTCCTTCTGCAGAATGTTCTCCACTGCCCTCTTCCTGCCCTTCCCCTTCCCGTGTCCACAGGAGAAATGGGTGCGAGGCAGGCAGGGAGTGTTTGAGAGTGAGGGATTGAAGAACGAGGCCTGAAGTCTTCCTGCAAGATCAGAAACTGTTTGAACTTGAGTTTTCAGAAAGCAAACAAAACTGGTTCTATGTGCTGCTAATTCCATCGAGATGCATTTAACTAGGAAAGAAAGACACATTTCAGTGGAAAGAAAAGCAGACTTCTGGCTGATGAACCAGACACGAGTATAGGCAGATGTCCTGGTCACTGGTGGCCAGGGTCCCTGCCCAGCACGTGGAGGTGCTGGAACCTGTTATGTAACCTGTGTCTCAGGACAGGTCTGGCCTCTGCTTCACATGCATGAAATCCTCATGGAGCTTCGACCCAACACTTAGCGAGAATGGACACAGCCCGACAAGTGGAAGGTCAGAGACAGAAGGTATCCAAGTTTATGCATTTTCCTTCTGGCTCTGAGAGGAAACACATTCCAAACTACATAAGAGGCAGGTTGAAAAATGACAAATGTTTTATGCAATCACCCAGCTTATTATGTTTATGTCACTCTTTTAAGGTGAAAAAAAAATGAGATAAACAATAGGATTATTGAGCTAAATTGTGCACCAGTAGGTCTGCCTTTGTGTCCGGAGCCTGGTAATTCCCTCATCATGCAGCCTCGTGGTGGTGCCCGTGCCCCGGTGGCTGGGACCAAGCTCTCTTGTTAGTCCTGGTCTGTGTACACGGTGATAAGTATGCAGACAACCTGCATGTGCGTACTCACGCCCATCAGCAGCCGGGAAAGCAGCCTCTGTGGGTTTCCTCCGGGACAGGAAGAACTGAAATTAAAAGACGTTTCTCTATAAATATGAAGACAGAGACAAAGGTGAAAATGAATATGGAGACCAATGTGATAGGAGGAAGAAGAGAGGATAGAGGAAGAAGAAGAGAAAGAGGAGGAGAAAAGAGACATAATGAATAACAAAGAGAAGCCTAAGAGAATGTGATGATGCTAAAACACAATCAACATTTAAAAGCCCAAAGGAGAGGCAGCCCCTCCAGGTTTGCCAGTAGGGCAGATGCGCTCAGGTCCGTCCTCCACCGCAGTCTCTTAGCCGGCTGTAGATTGAAGAAAATAGGAATAAGCATCTTTCGACCACAAACAGATGTGCTTGATAAAGAAAATGTCAGCAAAAATACTAAAGCAATGTGTCACAGCAGCTTTCTGACAGATAGAGGGAAAAGGTAAAAAATGTTCTATCATGTCCGACAAGGTGTTCTTTTTGAGATTTAAAGATCACTGTGCAACTTTAAACATGTTTGTCACTTTGGCTCTGACTGGAGCTATCTGGGGCTTCAGAAGAACTTTATCAGCTGGCGGAGGGGGGGACAGAAGGCAGCCCGTTCCCATTTATCTCAGCTCGGTTCCCTTCAAAGCCAACAAATAAATTACAGTGTACATTTGATACAAATTGATTTCTTAACTCAAATAACAATGTTGTCCTCCCGGTCGGGCCATGTGTCACTCATTCGCGAGCCTGAGTGAAAACCTCAATCCGTCTGTGTGACAGAAATAGGCCTGACGCTGCGCACCCAGGAATACTAATCACCCGGGCGGCCGCCTTTGTGGGCCGGCCCTGATAAGGGGAATCAGGCCGTCCTGCCACCCGCACCAGCGCCCCGTCCGCGCCGGGCCCAGCACGCGCTGCGGGCCTTGGAGTCACTGTCCTATTTCATGTAGGAAAATAAGATCTGGCCACTATGGCTGCGGTGCTGCTGGCGGGGATGAAGAGCCAGAGCTGAAGTGAAAAGAAGCCCATTGAATATCTTCAGCTGATCTTATCATCCGCGGGAGAAATGAGATATTGGCAGCGACTGTTGAGTTTCTCAAAGCTGAGCAGGTTCATAAGGTTGGGAGGTAGGCCACGAGCTAATTGGATTTGCCCTGGATTGATAAACAGTGGCAAGCCACTGCCAGAAAAAAAACAGATAGAGAGTGGCTTTTGCTTTGTTTAAATTGAAGTCAGGGGAGGAAAAAAAAATCACACCGACCCTTTTGAGCCTTCCTGAAATGTCATGCCAAGAGGCCTGGGGTCACCCTCTGCGGCAGAAGTGTCTGGCTTCTGATTTTCATCAGAGGGTGTTTAACCTTGCTGCGGTGGCTGCGTCTTCCACCACCGCATCTCTGCTGGTCTCCTGATCTGAGCCCTCCGTGGGGTACTCCTAGTGGGTGCTAAGAAGAGCTGCTTCTTTATACTGGCAAATAGAAGGCAGTCTGCACGCTGCGTGCGTACCCACATGATAAAGTGTTCAACGCACAGGGAGTACTTCTTAATTTATTTTTACATTCATAGAACAGTTCTCAACTTTAGAGCTATGAGACTGTGAGGGAATCTCACCGCCTTCCCCACAATCTCTATATCCTGAGGGCATTTGTGGTTTCTAATAGTGACCAATATTTAACACTTGACCTTGGGCTAAAAAATATAGAGAACTTAAAATGTTGAAACAATATCTGAAACTATCACTGATAATCTTATTCAGGATATATTATTTCAGTCAAGTTTAACATATTGGAATTTCAAGGTGAGTTTTGATTAAATGTCGCTTTTTTTTTTTTTTTTTAAACTTCACGTTACATTATATAGCCTCGTTAAATTCTTTTGCAACCATAGAAAAAGCTCAGACTGGTCCTATCCTATTTCTAACCAGACTAGGAACCAAAGTTTACCCCATTTATAAGTAACACCTGTAAGCCTCTATTTTTTTTGTCCACCCACCACACAGATTGAAAGGACCGGGGACAGGACATGACCTGAACCTGAGCCCTGGAACCCACTCAGAAGTGAAGGATCCGCTGTCCAGGAAGATCCAGTGCTGAAACCCTGAAAAATCTTACCCCAAACCCTGGATCTGGGAGACACATTTGAGCCTTGCCTCCTGTCTGCCTGTTGGATGACCTCACAAGAAAAGCCCTTCCTTTTTGCAAGAGTCAGTGATTCAAAACCCCTAATCTAGCAATTTAGTTAATTCAGTCTTTCACTCTGATAATGCCCTGTTCCCAGAAGAGAAACAGCACATTTTCAATGCCCAGGTGACCAAAGTGTAATTTTTCCAATATCTTCTGCTAGGTTTTTAAAAATGCTTGCATTATAGATGTTCAACCCTTAGCCAATTAATACAAAAATAAACAAAGTTATATAAGATTTTTCTCATGGGTACATAAGAGTAAATTTATGATTAAAACCATATTCAGTATGTTTTTATTTTTTTCTGAAGCAACATTTGTCAAAAGATGGTTGCCATCAGGTTGCTGGATTGGTTTTAAAGGAGAAAAAAAACTATTGAAGATTTTCCGTGAAAGGGTATGCTATTTAATGTATTTCTATAGATCATATAACGTTGAGGACTGTGGTAGTCTAAAGCACTCTTCCTTCTGTGGATGATAACACATCAGTTGAATACTTACAATAATCAGTTAGTTTTAAAATAGCTTCTCTGCTTTTGGGAAAGTTGACTTGGAGGATGCTGTTCTGACCATAGGCTATAGGGCACCATGCACCTCCCCTGTGCACTGTCTACACCTGCAGGGTCACTGTCAAGGTAATAGAGGAGTGTCTGCTTTCTTCTGGCCCCACCAGAAACAGACTGAATGTGGAGTGGAGTGTGACAACAGGCCAGTCTTTGAATGAGTCACAAACATGCACAGACAATAATCTAATTTCTTTCCCAGACAAATCAGTCCAACTTCTAAGAAAAGAGCTGAGGGCTTGGAGGGAGGAGACTCAGTGTTGTTCCTCTGGGTGGCAGCGGAAGGGGAAGACAGGAGTCAGGAACCTGAGTTTCTCTAATGCACACTGATGTCCAAAGATTTCTACATGGTGATAGGCAATATCCTGAGCAGTTTACAGAGTCCCTGATTCCAGAGACATGTTTGCATTTCCCAGAGTGAATTGAGTTATAAATACATTTTTTTAGCCTTTTGAGATATTAACTTCATCAATTTCTTTATCCAAAAATATGTATTGCCTGCCTACTGTGTACCTCAGAATACATCAAAAAACAAGAGAGAGACCTCAGGTTCACGGTGCTTGCCTCATAGCCAAGGGATGCAATAGACATCAACTATAAAATCATTTTAAATGCCAATAAAACAATGTGCTGGCAGGGAACATGTACCAAGTGTTAAAATAATTAGAACAGAGTCAGGAACATGGAAAGTCTGGAAAGGATATTGCTGTTTTAAGTAGTGTAGTCAGGGTTGGCCTCACGGAGTGGAGACCTGGAAGAGAGAGCTGGCAGTACTCACACCAGGAGAAGAGTGTTCCAAGGCAGGGTACAGCTCACAGTCCTGGGAACCTGGCGTGCTCAAGAATAAGCAAGGGGCCCATGTGGCCAGAGCGGAGTGATTAAGGCTGAGGCAGGGAAGTCATAGCGGAGTGTCTTGGAGGGTCTAGTAGAACAGCCAGGACTTTTTCTAAGAACATTTCCTCACAGTGTCATGGGAGCCATTGATCTAATCAGTTGCCCCTAGCCCATAGATCAAAAGGCAATAATTGCTAACACCCTGAGAGAAATTGCCACACCACAGATGTTTCTAGAAGCACCTGACACATTTTAATTCATTTGATCATGATGACTCTATGAGAGAGAGATGAATCTCATTTTCCAGATGTGGAAACAAAACAGAGGCTCAGAGAGGTTAAGAGAGTTACCCAAGGTCACCCAATGACAATTGACAAGACAGGAATTTCAGTGCAGGCTGAGGCTGCATGCCCTCCCCCATTTCCTGTTTCAGACGGTCTTGAGGACCCTGCTCACCTCTGCTCCAGGGAGGCTTTCTCCTGCTCTCTGTGCTGCATTTATGCACAGGAATGGATAGAATGCTAGAGCATTGCTTTAGGGTTTAGTGGGTTTTTAAATATGAAAACAGATCTTGGTGGAAACTTGGTGTGTGTGTGTGTGTGTGTCTTTGTGCACGCCCATGCATGTGTGTGTGTATGTTTAAGGGCATTTGTCTAATTACCTACTAGAGACATTTTGTCCCTAAAGTAATCATGGTGCCCAATGTTCTGCTTATTCCGGTGTCTGCTGCAGAAATGGAAAATATTAAATCAAATCGTGCTCTCTGGAAAAAAATAAGAATGTCTACTGAATAAAATGCAATATTATAAAAAGTGTTCTGAAGCAGAAAAGAGCACGTTCTGTCAGGATAAATAAAGAAAAGAAAACAATTTAAACCAAACTTTGCTTCAAATTAAAATGCAAGTTTATTTTTAAAAGAAGAAAAATCACCCCTCACTGTAACTGTGCGTCTGGGCCACAAACCTCTGATATAAAATTGGCTGCGCCTTAAAATATTTTCTGTATAATGATTTCTTCCTCTAACGTTTGGAGAGTTTTATTATCTTTGGATGCATATCAACACATTGTAGATGCAAAAGGGAGCAGCCTGAGGATACCAGAGAGAAATTTCAATAACATAATTATAATGTCAGAACGAATCAACTGGTCCTTCCTCTTGAATTACACTCAGTTGCAAAGAGACTTTCTAAGAATTTAGTGAAATCTGTCTTAGTCTGCTCAGGCTGCCATACAAAATACCTCAGACTGGGGGGCTGAGACAACAGAAATCTGTTCTCATGATTCTGGAGGCTGGAAGTCCAAAATCAAGATCCAGCAGTTTTGTTTCCTGATGAGAACCCTCTTCTTGGCTGGCGGTGGACTGCAGTCTTCTCACTGTGTCCTTATGTGTATGCGTGGGAAAGAGAGAGAAAGAAAGAGAGAGATTTTGTGTCTCTACTTTTTGGGTCCCTGATCCTGTCCCATCATGGCCCCACCTGAATGACCTCATTCAACCTTAATCACCCCCTTCCTGAAACCACAGTAACACTGGGGTTAAGACTTTAACACAAGCCTTCCTGGGGACACGCCCAGTCCATAGCAGTGCACATGGCGCTGTACAGGATGTATTCACCCAGCAAGAAGGTGGCACGGGCCATTTCCAGATAAGATGCTACTTCTGGTAAAAGCATTTAGGAAACCACCACCTACACATCATTTCACAATGGGATCTAAATCACTGCGAATAACAAGACTCTGCAATGGGACTTCTGGATATTTCCTGAAGGTCATTATAATGAAAGAGCTCTCAACTTTGAGGTAGTTCACTTTAAGAGGTTTATTATCTTTCAGTTCACCAACCAATTGAGTAAACACATTTAAAATCCTACTTTGGAATCTGCCAAATTGGCCTTGGGCCACCCAACTTTCCCCTGGCCATGGAAACCTTAGCTCACTGAGGTTTTGGGTTTTCTTACATAATCTATTAGCTATTATTGGACACTTCAAAAGACTTTAAATACATTGCTGGTTTCTTTCTTATATTTTATGCTTCTTTTTAAAGTAAACCTATTTCAGCAACATTGCACCCAAATATCCAGCATAACATCTGTAATAGATTTTTTTAGATGTAAGAGTATATTAACCATAGTGACATGCATTTTAAAAACACTTTACAGTTTACATGTCTGTGGAAACATGCAAGGGCAGTCCTTACTTCACCCCCATGAAGGAAGGGCCCTCACCGACATTTACCAGTGAGCCGAGTAAGATACCAGGAAAGCTTGTGACTTGAACGAAGACACTCCACAAGTTAGGATGGGGCTGCTGTTGAGTGTTTGAGTTCTAATTTTTTAAAATAATTTTTAGAGTGAGAGAAAGGAAGAGAACAAGAGAGACAGAAACGTCAATCTGTTTCTCTATGTGCCCTGACCAGGGATTGAACCCACAACCTTTGTGTAGGGGTGACGATGCTCTAATGAACTGAGCTCTCCAGCCAGGGCTAAATAAGGTTTAATTTAGTAATGAACTGACATTGGTATGAAATGCAGCATTTCATTATCAGGTGACACTGAAAATTGAATTCTAGAAGCTCATGTTTTCAATATACACACAAAATGACAATCTCTTAAGGAAAAATGTAAAGAATATGTTTTTTTTTTACTCTTTAAAAAGAATCATTGTCATTAATAGTATTTTGTGACTGCAACATGTCCTTCATGTTGTGAAGATGTTTCAACCCATAGAAGATATTTCTCAGTGATCGATTTTTGATCATATTACCTTGGTGCTTAGAATGAAGCAATATATAAGTTGTCAATCAACACACTAGGATTTATCCCATGTGAAATAACATTTATGTCTCCCCTTAAAAAAGAGCCATTCATGCTATAACAACATTTAGGGTTTAATAATTAAAATAATTTAGTTTAAAGTATATAAAGAATCAGAGGTCTGGTGAGATAATATTCTTATCCCTGATATTATAGTCAAATCTTATCTGTATAAATAAAATAAAGTAACTGGGCTGATAAAAGCATAGCTTCCCACTAGCAGTACAATCACCTCAAGAGTGTGGATCAATAAGAAAGTCACCCTGCCCTCTAGTTTAGCTGGGCAAAACCTGGAAATGGAGAAGCTTGGTAAGAGGTAAACACGGTCATGTCCTCCTTTCCAAGAGCTTCTTTAGACCTGCTTAGATGACTCTTATCAACACCTGTGATGAGCAAAACATCTGAGAATGGGGCTGACTGTCTAGTCCTAAATTAAAAGTGGCCAGAGGCAGTCTTTATTTTGGAACAAAATTCAGACTTCACAGGACATCCAGTCCGAGGCTAGGTCAGGTATTCATGAGAAGGGTGCCTAACCATGGCTTCTTTCTCCTGGCTCAGGAGTTAGTAATTGCACTTCAATTTTCCAAGCACATTCATGACACTTGTCATTGCAGCACTGGACATGCCAAGCCTTCTTTAGAAAATGAAGATCATTTCTAAGTTATTGGTCTGAAATAGCCCTGATTCCAACTTCATTACTTGTTTCTGTTGCCCAGAGCAGCCTGCTCCATCTAGGACAGTCTCCTGAATACAGAGGTCTTGGATATGCATGGGTTGATGCAGGATTGGCTTGTCCATCAACACTTTCCATCAAAAAGTCATTGGAAGGCATAGAATTCTATCTTTGTGATGGTGAATAAAGTGGGACACTCGTTAATAAAGATCAACTAGTTCTAAATCAACATACTGTAACTTACAGAGAGATTCAGATAATGTCAGCTTCAGAGGCAGGACCTGTGGGAAGGCCTCCACAGGAACTCTATGTGAAAAGCTTTTGTAGTGAGATGGCTTTCCCACTACTCAAGGACTGAGCCCCAGCTTGGCAACGTGGCCCCTACTCTTCATGGTTCTTACCCTTTTACCCTCCTTTATTGCTAATGCCCCACTGACTTTATGCTTTGGGTATAACTTTTCAGTTATTCGACAAACATTTCTTGAGCATCTGTTATATGCTGGGTACTATTCTCAGTTCTCAGGTAAATGTGCTCTCTCTCACTCCCTTCTACACTGCTGTTCCCCTTTCCTGATCACTCTCTTCCTCTCCCCTGACAAGTTCGTCCTTCCAATCTTATTTAGGATGACTTGTTTTTAGGAGTCTTCTTTGACATTTTAGACAGGACTTGGGTATATTAGTTGAGTTTTCCTCTACTATGCTTTATCTAACTTTACTGCCATTGACTTAAAAAAAACAATAACAAAAATTTCTTACTAAACTATAAGTTTGCATGTTTAGAGACTATTTTTTAACAAGTATTTCCATGTAACAAGCCACCTCAAAACTTAGTAGCTAAAATAACAGTTTATTGTTTTTCAGTTGGGTGGTTCTTTGGCTTCAAAACACTCTGGTGAGAGTCACTCATGCATCTCCTCCACCTGGGAGCTGAGCAGCACTTTATACACCCAGATGTTCCCTCCCCTTCTGCAGCCTTCCTCCACGTGGCCTTTCAAAGCTCAACAGCTACCTTGGACATCTTCATGAGTCCCACAATGTCACCTGGGCCACATACTTGTGGGCAATGGAAATCACAAGATCAGCCCACAATAGGGAAATTTCCTTTGCTTTTATGTGAGGGGTGGTTGGCTCTTGATTTCAGAAATGGGGGATTGATGGGAGACATTTAAATGCATTGGTTATTGAGTCCACTTTTATCTCCCCTACAATTATATTCTTTTTTTTTTAATTTTTCTGAAGTTGGAAATGGGGAGGCAGTCAGACAGACTCCCGCATGCGCCCGACCGGGATCCACCCGGCATGCCCACCAGGGGGTGATGCTCTGCCCATCTGGGGCATCGCTCTGTTGCAACCAGGCCATTCTAGTGCCTGAGGCAGAGGCCATAGAACCATCCCCAGTGCCTGGGCCAACTTTGCTCCAATGGAGCCTTGGCTGTGGGAGGGGAAGAGAGAGACAGAGAGGAAGGAGGGGGGGTGGAGAAGCAGATGGGTGCTTCTCCTGTGTGCCCTGGCCGGGAATCAAACCTGGGACTCCTGCAATTGTATTCTTTTTTTTAATTATTTATTTAGTTATTCATTTTTTAGAGAGGAGAGGGAGAGACAGAGGGAGAGAGAGAGAGAAGAGACAGAGAGAGAGAAGGGGGGAGAAGCTGGAAGCATCAACTCCCATATGTGCCTTGACCAGGCAAGCCCAGGGTTTTGAACTGGCAACCTCAGCATTTCCAGGTCGACGCTTTATCCACTGCGCCACCACAGGTCAGGCAACAATTGTATTCTTAATAGCCGCTAAAGTGCTATCCACACAAAAGGTGCTTGACTAATATTAATTGACTAAATATAAGAACATGTACAAGACTTGTTCGTGGAGAGGCTCAAGGAGCATTTTGTAAACACATGGCAGCTGTGGACCTGGAGTGCAAGGGCCTGAATGTTTATGTCCTTCCAAATTAATATCTTGAAAATCTAACACTCAATGTAATGATATCAGGAGGTGGGGCCTTTGAGAACTGATCAATTCATATGAATCGAGCCCTCAAGAATTGTATTAGTGTCCTTATAAAAAGAGGCTAAAGAGCCTTTGCCAGTTGGCTCAGTGGTAGAGTGTTGGCCAGTGTATGGAGGTCCCAGGTTTGATTCCCAGTCAGGGCACACAGAAGTGACCATCTGATTCTGCACCCCTCCCCTTTTCCTTCTCTATCTCTCTTTTCCCCTCCTGCAGCCATGGCTCATTTGAGCAAGTTGGTTCCAGGCATTGAGGATGACACCATGGCTTCGCCTCAGGTGCTAAAATAGCTCAGTTGCTGAGCAATGGAGCAATGGCCTCAGATAGGCAGAGCATTGCCCCTTACTGGGCTTGCAAGATGGGTCCTAGTCAGGAAGTATGCAGAAGTCTGTCTCTCTGCTTCCCCGCTTCTCACTTGAAAAATAAAAAAGAGGCAAAAGAACTCACTCTCTTTCTTTCTGTCATGTGAAGATAGAGAAGGCAACCTGGAAGAGAGAGGGCCTTTACCATACACTGGACATGCTTTCATCTTGGACTTCAGCCTGCAGAAGTATGAGATATAAATGTCTGGTTTTTTTATTTCTTTTTTTTTTTGTATTTTTCTGAAGTGAGAAGTGGGGAGGCAGAGAGACAGACTCCCACATGTGCCTGACTGGGATCCACCTGGCATGCCCACCAGGGGGCGATGCTCTGCCCATCTAGGGCATTGCTCTGTTGCAACCAGAGCTATTCTAGCACCTGAGGCAGAGGCCATAGAGCCATCCTCAACGCCCGGGCCAACTTTGCTCCAATGGAGCCTTGGCTGTGGGAGAGAAAGAGAGAGACAGAGAGGAAGGAGAGGGGGAGGGGTGGAGAAGCAGATGGGGACCTCTCCTGTGTGCCCTGGCCGGGAATCGAACCCGGGACTCCTGCACACCAGACCAACGCTCTGCCACTGGCTTTATATTCTTTTTTTTATTCATTTTATTTTAGTGAGAGGAGGGGTTGCAGAGATAGACTCCCACATGCACCTCAACCTGAATCCATCTGGCAAGCCCACTAGGGGGTGATGCTCTGCCCATCTGGGGCACTTGCTCCGTGGCAACTGCAGTCACTTTGTAGCACCTGACATAGAGGCCATGGAGCCATCCTCAGTGCCCAGGGCCAACTCGCTCTAATCAAGCCATGCTGCAGGAGTGAAGAAGAAGAGAGTG
This sequence comes from Saccopteryx leptura, assembly GCF_036850995.1. Classification (NCBI taxonomy): domain Eukaryota; kingdom Metazoa; phylum Chordata; class Mammalia; order Chiroptera; family Emballonuridae; genus Saccopteryx; species Saccopteryx leptura. The sequence goes on along the minus strand of NC_089503.1, from coordinate 130,953,271 downwards.
AGACAGAGAGAAAAAAGTAAGAGAAGGATGGGTGGAAAGCAGATGGGCATTTCTTCTGTGTGTCCTGACCAGAAATTGAACTTGGGACATCCACACACTGGGCCAATGGTCTAACATGAGCCATCTGACCAAGGCCACACATTCTAATATTCCAATATTTTCTGAGATTGTGATGTCCTTATGTCAGCCACTGAACGTAAGTGCAGAAGGAGGCATTTATGGAGTCCATTATTAGTCTATATTAAATTTTACGTTGAAGTATATTTACTTCCAGGACAATCTAGGATATTTTTTCATCTTGAAGTCAGTAAATTACCAGCTTTGATTTTACCTGTGACTCTAATTTTCCTGTGTCATGTAAACTAACATATTACCATGTTTTTATGAAGGAAGAAGGGACATATTATACCTACCACATATTGTTTATTACAAATTGCTGCTGCTTCTTGACTTGTCCGTATCTCCGTGTAGACAAGTCATTGCCAATACAGTAGCCATTAGTGCAGTGCTATTAGTCATTCAATTTAAATTAATGAAAATACAGTAAAAACAAAAATTCAGTTTCTCCATTGCATCAGGCAGATGTCAAGTGCTCAGTGGCCACCATATTGAACAACATAGATATAAAGCATTTAGATTATCACATAAACTTCTATTGGATGACACTGGAAACTGTTTAACCCTGAACATAAGGGCAGTGTGTAGTGGACCTGTGGATGCCTAATGATTAGACTGCACTTACATCAAACTGGCAACAAATCAATATTTACTGAATAAAAGGATGACTGAATGAATGATACTTGCATTATTAAAGCAGAGGGAAGTGTGTAAACTTTGGTGTCTCCTTTCCAGTTAACAACAAATATACAGACATTTGCCGTTATGTGAATTTATTAACTAAATGTATATGGAGAAAGTGGATGCATATTCGTTTGTAAATCGTTTTAACTTGGAAACAACTGACTTTAGCTAGAGAGTGAAAAAAGTAATTAATGATCCAAATGGCAAATTTTACCTATCTCTGGCTGCTTTGAACAGTGTCAAACTGTAATGGAATAAAAGTTGACTTAATTATTTTTTTTCAAAATCAGATTTTATTCTAAATATATTTAAGATTCTTGTCTTTTGTATCTTGAAAACTCTCTCATGACTCAATTTCATAGCCCTTGGGGGCATGTGTGTGCCTTCTTTGTGTGTGTGTTGGTGTTGGTGGTGGTGGGGAAGGTAAGACAGTTAAATTTGAACCTGAAGGATTTAATCTAAAAAGTTCCACTCTTCCAGGAATTGTAAATATGTCTCCCATAAAAATGAGTTTCATCATTGGACTTGACTTCATGTTAACATGGTATATTGATGACTTCAGACAATAAGCATCTGCAGCCCCACTGATATCCTTTGGTTATACAACCAGCCTATCCTCTGGCTTGTGAGGGAACAGAACAAGGTGACATGGGAAGTGAGGGGAGACACTGTGGACAGGAGGGCACTGGGGCAGTGGCTTGGGAATGCTGCATGGTATGCAGGCAGAAGGAGGGTCTGGGAACCTGGGAGAAAACTGGGGTGCTCTACTCCCAAAAGAACTACCTTCCATACCAACACAGCACTCCTTTCCCTTCTGTATAATTCTGAGAATAGAAATAAATATACATATACACATACACACACATACACACATATATGTACATATACATATATATTTGTTCTTTTCCTCCTGTTTCTGGCACAGAGCTCCTAAAACATTTGTAAGTTTCTAAGTGACAAGAACACAAGGAACACCCTTTTCTCAAATGAGATGGCTCTGAGTGGGCTCCTGGATGGGAGCTGGTCAGCAGGAAGACAAATCCAACATTAGGAAGTTGGAATTTTAATCCCTACCCCCCTTTCTCTAGAGAGGGGAGAAGGACTGAAAATAGAGTCAGTAATTGATCATGCCTATGTAAAAAATCCTCCATGATAACTCAATTGTATGAGACTAGGGAGCTTCCAGGTCAGTGAACGCATTCACTACCAGGAGGGTTGAGGCACCCCAACTCCACAGGAACAGAATCCCTTCTGCTTGGGACCCTTTCGAACCTTGCTCTATGCATCTCTTCATCTCGTTGTTCACCTGTATCCTTTGTTGTATCTTTTAATAAACTGGGAGACATAAATGTTTTCCTGAGCTCTGTGAGTCACTCTAGTAAATTAATTGAACCAAAGGAGGGGGTCATTGGAACCTCTGTTTTGCAGTTGAACTGGACAGAAGATGTGGATAACCCGGGGACCTGCTCCTTGCAATTGGCATCTGAAGTGGAGGACAGTCTGGTAGGACTGAGCCTTTAACCTGTGAATCTGACGTGATGTCCAGGTACACAGTGTCAGAGATGAGTTAAATTGTAGAATATCCAGCTGGTGTTGCAGAATGGCTTGGTGTGGGAAGAACCCTAGCATCGGTGTAAGAGTGTTGTGAGCAGGATAGTGTGAGAGTAAAGGAGAGACATAGAGAGAAAAACTGGGCCCTTTTTATGTACAATAATGTATAAAACATGTTATGCTAACCATTCATGTGGAAAAATAGAATATTTTTAAATGGTTTGTATACAAATAAAGCCACCAGCCCCTTTTTTGTCTAACTTGATGGTGATCAGAGAAGATACAGGATAAACTGCCTAATTTTGTATTCCAGCACATTCAGCCTTCCTATGGTGTTCAGAGAACGAGAATTAGGAAAAATATCTTAGATGTCCAGAAAGTATAAACATCCCTATATTGTTTTAACCATTATCTTCTCAGAACATGATAGTCCATGATAGTCTTCAGAAAGTGTCACATCCCTTTCCTGAAAAGTTTTCTTTTATCCACTTTCTGAGAAAAAAATTTCAAGCGTGCCCTGGCAGATTGGCCCCATTTGTTCAGGCAAAACAAACTACGCGTCTTCTCGCCGGGAAGGAGGGTGGCTTGCAGCTAGCTGCCTTAGCAAACACAGCAGCCAAGAGAAACAAAGTGGGGCCTTGCAGGGAATAAAATTAATTACCTCTGTTTGCTACATATACAATATTTTATGCATTAAGTACACCATTAATATATACAAACAGTCAATGTTGTACAGTATTTTATTAAATTCACTTATCTTGCCCTTTCCCTTTATTATTACATTACAGAATAAAAAGCACTACTAACTTATCTTGTGTCAGATAATTGCATTGCTTTCCTTTGTTTTTTTTTTCTCCCTCCTCTCAGAAATGTCGTACGCTCACGGAATATCATAAAAAAGACAGTTCCTACTCCGAGTCAACTAAAATTAATCGAGTATCCTCCATGTACTAGACACGGCGTCAGAGGTTTCCACATACATTACCTCACTCACGGGAAAAGTATTCTAAAATTTCCATTTTGCACCAAAGCACAGAAATGTGGGACATCTTCCTTCATGTGACACCCAGAAAAAGACTGGAATCCATGTTCCAAAGAAATGTTAACTTCACAATGAGGATCTTGTCCTGTACCCAGTGTATCTTCTTCCCAGATAGGAATTTGAAAACAATGGAGAAAGTGTTGTTACTTACAACTCAGCAACAACAAACAACCCAGTTTAAAATGGGCAAAGGACCTGAACAGACTTACAAAGACGACATACAAATGACCAATAAGTACATGAAAAGATACTCAGTGTCACTCTTCATTATAGGACTTCAAATTAGAACCACAATAAGATATTATTTCCTACTCACTAAAATGGCTATTAAAAATAAATAAATAAACAAATAACAAGTGTTGGTGAGGATGTGAAGAAACTGAAACCCTTGGACATTGCTCATGGGAATGTAAATTGGTGCAGTTGCTGTGGGAAAAGTTATGCCATTTCCTCAAAATATTAAACAGAGTTACCATGTGACCTAGTAACTTCACTTTTGGTCAAAATTGAAATCAGAGACATGGAAAGATATTTACACACCCATGATTACAGCAGGATTATTCACAATCACCAGAAGGAGGAAGCAACCCAAGTGGCCATCTACAGATGAATGGATAAACACAATGTGGTCCATATATATAACAGAGTATCATTCAGCTTTGTAAAGGAAAAGAATTGTAACAGATACTACATGGATAAACCCTGAAGACCGTGTTAACTGATATAAACTGGTGACAAAAGGACATATGTGTGATTCCACTTATATAAGATACCTTGGGTACTAATGGGGATGAAAAGTAAAATGGTATTTGTCAGGCACTGGGGGAGGGGGATGCTGAGTGGTTGTTTAATGGGTAGAGTTCCCATTGTGGAAGTAGAAATATTCTGGGGATGGATGGTGTGATAGTTACACAACAATATGAATGTACTTGATACAACAACATTGTACACTTAAAAACAGTTAAAATAGTAAATTATACATTATGTATATTTTACTGCCAAAAAAATTTTTATGTAAAAACTACCACTGCCAAATTTTAAGAGGGTGGGGAATTTGGATTAGGAATAGCATAATGTAATATAAAATGCTAGGAAATGTCTTTCTTACAGATCTCCTGAAAAACAAAGGCAGACAAATAAAACTGAATGATTTGGTTGTCTATTTAAATGACAGCTTAAAAGGTGTGAGTAAATATCAGTGATTTGATGTGTAAAGATTTTAATGGCAGCTTCTGCTAATTCATCCCCTGGGAGGCAACTAGCACCATCTCCATGATCATAACCATGGAACAAGCCACTTCTCCCGACACCTCCTTCCTGTGTTTTCTCTTTCTGTTCAGAAGCATTGTCTAACTCAGATTCTGAGTACACTTTCAGGTTGTTTCTTTCTCCTCTTTACTTTCTAGGCTTTTTCTTTTTAAGTAAGTGAGAGGAGGCAAGGCAGAGAAACACAATTCCACATACACCCTGACTGGGATCTACCATAAAAGCCCCCTACCCAAAGATGTTCTGCCCATCTGGGGCCACTGCTCTATTGCTCAGCAACTGAGCTATTTTTAGTGACTGAGGAGTAGAACATGGAGCCATCCTCAGCATCCAGGGCCAACTCACTTGAACCAATCGAGCCATGACTGTGGGAGGAGGAGAGAGAGAGAGAGAAAAGGGAGGAGGAGGGGTGGATAAGCAGATGGTTGCTTCTCTGGTGTGCCTTGACCAAGGAGGGAATCAAACCCAGGGCATCCACACCTCGAACTTACACTATACCACTGAGCCAACTGGCCAGGGCCTCTAGGCTCTTGATTGGTTCCTTCCTTCATGCAGTGAGCCACCAAGTTTGAGAGCCTGCACTGTGGTAAAACTGCTCAGTTTCATCTTCTCTACTCTAGACCAGTGTTACGGGGCTGTGACACCAAGGAAATGAATGACAATGATCTCCACTTTCCATGCTGATCTAAACATGTGACCTCCATACCTAAAGGCTGTGCCAAACAGAGCAGAAAGCAAAACAGCCATACAATGCTTAGAAAAACAGGATGGCCAGCGGTGCTGAATTATTGGCCCAAGCACATTTTTCCTTTACTGCATTCAGTCTGGATGGAACCAGAGATGATATTCACAGACAAGTCATAGCTGGAGTCATTATGTTGCAACTCAGAGATACACAAGACTTTAAGATGAATTTATTCTCTAGAATATATCTCCATAAGTATCATTTTAATAAAAATAAGCACCTCTGTAACTCAAATTTAATTCTCTTCTCAAATTCGCATTTAGTGCAGTGTCAACATAGAGAGATTGGCTAAAAAGAAAAACTTAAGCCATTAGCTTTAAGAGAAAGACTCTTGGCTGCTCAAGCTATGAAATAAAAGATGCATGCTTCAGGTGGTATTTGCAAAATTGTGGTTAAAAATGTCAGCCAATGTGCCAAGACAAAGGAAGAAACAATCGAACCACATAGTGAGGGCAGAAAGAAGCTATTTTTTGTGTGTGATTTAGTGTTATTTATTAAAAGAAATTTCACTTACCTACTAGTATGAGCACATACTTGCCTGTCAATTATTAGAAAATTATAGGTGTTTTTGTTGCAGGTGGTACAAAAATTCAGAGGCCAACCGTTGATCTCATTGGCATTTTCCTTAGCATTGCTTTGGACACATGCTATCATTTTAGGAAGAAAATCTGACCTGCACTGCCATATTTTTATCCTTCCAGCTCTGGCTGCCAGAACAGAGAGCCACTGCTCTGCATGGCACGCATTTGGCACCTATCCTGCCAGCATCCCTCCAGTCCTATTTCAGTTAGGCTTGGATTTTTTTCCCAGGTATTAGAAACACACATCTTCCATTTACCATCAAAACTGTAAGCTCTGTATCTTCACATTAAAATAAGAGAAGAAATTGGGAGGGTTGCTTATGCCCAGAAATGGTGAAGTGGAGCACTTAGCAAGCTTTCAAATACCTATTACAGGGACCTGTGAGAGGCAAGGTAAGCATGGGAATAGGAAGATAGCCAGTCCCAAAGTGCTTGTGACCAGATGGCAGCCATGTATGAAGGGAGGAATCAAGCAAAAGCTGTAAAACAGATGATGGAGAAGGAAGGCATGTACGTGGGGAAGTGGCCTCAGTTCTAGACTCCCCTCCAGATATGCTCACCCTCCAAAGTGAGGATATCTGGAGGATGAGCTGAGAGCATGCAGTGTCTTTCACTCAAGGTAACCTCTCTTCAGTAAGAAGTAAGCATTTATTATTATTTTTATTATTTGACAGAGGCATGGAGAGAAAGACAGGAACATGGAGCTGCTCCATTATGTGCCCTGTCAGGGGAATCAAACTGGCAATGTCTACACTCCAACTGAATTATCTATATGGGGCTTAATTTCTTTTTTATTTTCAGAGAAACAGAGAGAGGAAGGGAGAGAGAGGAACTGGGGAAGAGAAGCATTCATTTGTTGTTCTACTCAGCTGTGCACTCATTGGCTGCTTCCTGTGTCTACCAGGGATTGTAACCTTGTCATTTTGGAACAACACTCTTAATCGACTGAGCTAACTGGCCAGGGCTAGGAAGTAAGCATTTTTTATCTTCCTGTTAATGTTCTAGCAGGAAAGAATAGACATGAGGATACAAGGGAGGAGAAGAAATCGACCCAACCTAACTTTTCATTTTGTCTGCATCTACACAAAGAAGACATTTTAAGACTCACTAAAGAATATTTGTTAGTTATCATACATCTGATATTTCCAGTAAAATATTATTTTAGAGATTACAGGATTAATAGATAATTTTGTACTCATAGTATGTTACTTTGTCTAAATTTTCCAAAGAAGTTTATTTTACTTTAGTTTGAATTGTTGTAAAACAGAAAACTATATATAGGAGCAAAATATAATGTCTAGTTTCCACTTTAGAATTTGATATTTTGCCGGCTTTTTTTTTCTCCTATCCTTCTGGACATAAAAAGGGTTGTATGTATAGTGATGGGTGAAAATGAAGAATGGCTCTCTGACATGCAGAGAAGGCAAACTATGGCAAGAGCAGTAATCAGTTGTTGTCAAAGGTTGAGGTAAAGAGGGAAAAAGAGTAGAAACACAGAAGATTTTTAAGAAGTGAAACTTCTCTGTATGGTACTACAATGGTGGATGCATTATTCCAAACCCACTGAAAGACTGGGAGCCTGCCATTCTGCCTTTAACAAGAATCTCAGTTTAGAACATGGGTTGAGGCATAAAAAGTGGTTCAGTGGTGCCCCCTAAAGGGTCGTTCTTAATGACTCCACTTTTCAGAGCTTTCAGTGCAGGGAGTTCTGGAGTCTTCTCTAGTTTATTCTCATTCCAAATAACTTAGAGAACACAGGACCTGTCCCAATTAGAAACCCATATTAATGTTTATATTAGAATGGCCAAAATCTGGAACACTGACAATATCAAATGCTGGCAAGGATTTAGATCAACAGGGATTCTCTTTCATTGCTGGTGGGAATTCAAAAAGGTGCTGAGTCACTTTGGAAGACAGTTGGCAAGTGAAACATGTTTTTACTGTATGACCCAACAATTGTGTTTCTGTTTTACTCAAAAGAGTTGAAAAATTATGTCCACACAAAACCTGTCCACACATGTTTATAGCAGCTTTATTTATAATTGCCAAAACAGAATCACCCAATACAAAACTTTGATAGATAAATAAACCATGGTACATTTAAGCAATGGAATATTATTCTGCACTATAAAGAAATTAGCTATCAGGTTCTGAAAAGACATGGAAGAACCTTAAATGCAAATTGCTGAGTGGAGAAGCCAATCTGAAAAGGCTAAAACCTGTATGATTCCAGGTCTCTGACATGCCGGAGAAGGCAAACTATGGCAAGAGCAGTAATCAGTTGTTGTCAAAGGTTGAGGTAAAGAGGGAAAAAGATAGAAACACAGAAGATTTTTAAGAAGTGAAACTTCTCTGTATGATACTACAATGGTGGATACATTATTCCAAACCCACTGAAAGAGCAACACCAAGAGTGAATTTTGCCTGACCAGGCAGTGGCACAGTGGATAGAGCACTGGACTGGGATGCAGAGGATCCAGGTTCAAAACCCTGAGGTCACCAGCTTGAGCACGGGCTCACCAGCTTGAGCAATTGGTCATTGGCTTGAGTGTGGGATCATAGACATGACCCCATGGTCACCGGCCCAAAGGTCGCTGGCTTAAAGCCCAAGCTCTCTGGCATGAGCCCAAGCTCTCTGGCTTGAGCAAGGGGTCACTCACTCTGCTGTAGTCCCCCAGTCAAAGCACATATGAGAAAGCAATCAATGAACAACTCAGATACCGCAATGAAGAATTGATGCTTCTCATCTCTCTCCCTACCTGTCCCTCTCTCTGTTTCTCTTTCCATCTCTGTCACAAAAAAACAAACAAACAAATTAAACCTTGATGTAAACTCTGGACATTGAGTGATGATGTTAAGTTAACATAAGTTCATTGATTGTACCAAATATACCACCTGATGGGAAATGTTTATATGAAGGAGGAAACTGTACCTTCCGCTTGATTTTGCTGTGAACATAAGAAAACTGTTCTTAAATAATTCAATAGAAGATTTAAATTGACATTTCAGGAAAAAAATGTTAATAAGCTCATATAAATGCTCAATATCATTAGTCATTATGAAAACATAAATTAAACCACAATGAGACACCATTACCCATCTATTAGAATGTCTAAAAGAAGCGAGAGAAAAATGGATAGTAACAAGTGCTAGCAAACATGTCAATCAGCCATGACTCTCATAGGCTCCCAATGATAATGTAAAATGATGTAATCAGCTTGGGAAACAGTTGAGCAGCTTATGAAAAAGTTAAACATGAACTTACCTCATGATCCAGTCATTTCTCTCCTAGGTATTTACCAAGAGAAGTAAAACATATATCCACACACAAACATTTGGACACAAATGTTTGTAGCAGCATTATTTATAAGAACCAAAATGTGGAAACAACCCCAATGTTTCTCAACCGGGAATTGGATAAACACAGTTTGTTCTATACATACAATGTGATAGTACTCAGTTACAAAAAGAAGCAAGGAAGTTGTGGTTACACACACAGACACACGATGTGGTTAATCTCAAAAGCATGATGCTAGGTGAAAGAAACCAGACAAAAAAAGGCTACCAAGTGTATAATTCCGTATGTGACATTCTGCAAAAGGCAAACCTCTAGAGACAGAAATCAGATCAGTAGTTTCCAGGAGTTAGGGATTGGGGATTGGAATGCCTGTATAGGGCCTGAAAGGGCATTTGGGTTTGGTTTAATATGAATGTTTTGTGTTGTGATTGTGGTGACAATTACACAGCTGTCAACATCTGTCAAAACTCAGGGACTTGACTCTTCAAGAGGTGATTTTTACGGTATGTAAATTATAATTTAATAAATATGATTTAAACATACATATGAACTAAAAGAAAATTATTTCCTACTTAGGTTTCATTTACCACTTTTCTTTGGCATACAACAAAATAGTTGCTCTGCAGAGATAAAGGGTGAGGGAACAGACCTGCACCCGGAGCTGCAGCAGGTAGTCCCTGCCTGGAACACCATCCAGGGGACATAGGTGAGACTCGGCGATCTTCTCTGGCCGGCAACAAGAGGCTGTCGCTCTGTTAATGCCATTATGAGGACCCACATGGGAGTGTGAAGAGGAAATTGAAACTGAGCAAAACTGTGTCTCTGAGCACTGAACTGCCCAACCCATCGGTGTCATAAAATGAGAAACTTCGCTGAGAGCATGGGCACTGTGTGGGTGCTGAGTTAGCTAGTCAAATTCCACTAACTGCTCTTGTCCTCATCAGAGCATGGTTTGGGGACAGCGTACAGGTATATGTAACACACACGTTTCATTTTGTTCAAATCAAAAAGCATTCCTTACCTATTCAAGTTCTTTCCATAGCCCTTGCGTGTGACTTCTTTCATAAGTTGATTTGTTCTGAAAAATTAGTTTCCACTTGGAATATTGAAAGTTGTTTTAACACAAAAGGCTTAAGTGACTTTCAGTTCAATTGTCCTGTATAACTTCTTGACAAATGGTCTTTCACTTGCATTTAACTTTTTAAAATATAGTGCTAGAAGATATGGCAGAAGTATGTTTAATTTAATACTGATATTTCAAAATGGCTACATATTTACTGTTATATTTTAAAAATTCTCAAACTTAGACACATTTCAGTACTTTCTACTTGTGTGAGATGAAAACTTTTACTCCAGAGTGAAATAGTGCCCAAAGTTTTTTACTTGAAGACTTTATTTTCTCCTTCTTGAAGCCCTATCTGGCCCTATAAACCACATGCCCCACCATCTTGATGTGCACACAAACACACACACACCCACAGAATTCTTCATTATTGCACATATATTGCCTTTTCAGGGTCCTTTATTTTCTAATACTAGTGTCTATGAACCACATAGTTACTACTGAAGCCTGTTAAAGAAAAGTCATACTCTTTTACCCATTATTAATCAACAAAACGAGTTTTATCTTGCTTATGCTATAAAAATCTTATGAAGACAAGAGAAGACTCTGCAGTGTGTGCCGTGCAGTCCATGCGGTGGTACTGCACCCCCTCATGCAGAAATGCAGAAATAGCTTTTATGAGCCCACTCGTGTGAAGCTGCAGCAGGCAGATTCGTAAAATTCGCCGAGATTTGGATTAAATTTAAACCATTCTATACAGCTCTACTTTTTATTAAGGCTGTATGTGCAGTGAAAACCTCACATTTGAATAGAGCCTGGGTTTTAAAGAACTTTGAATGTGTGCAAATCTAAATTGAGCTCTGAGCTTGATCTGGAAATGTACAGTGGGCCAATTTACATTCAGTATTAGAGGTGGGTGCGAGGGAGATAAAACTCCATCCTTTTAGAATTGTGACTTTGGATCAGAGTTTATTAATATTGGGATCAACACAGAGACGACTCAGTCCATTTGCACTTATTAAATTCTGAGACTTAAAGTCTTTATACAGAGGATACCAGCAAAACAACTGAAACCAGTAAAATAGGGAAAAAACAGTTTCACGTGTATAGAGTCACACACTCATCCCTGAAAGGAAAAGCTTACCAGGTGACACAGAGTGGCCTTTCAGAGTCCCAGAAATGAATATTTCTCTTTTTTTAAAAGTGAGTACCCAAGGACATATTTTATCATAATACTTTAGTCTGACTATGCTAACCTAGTCTTTCCCTTTACATTACATTCTACATTTCTGTCTGTCACTGTTCTTTTTTTTTTTTTTTTTCCTAATTATCAGCAGATGTGGAGGGGACATCCTAAGCCTTGGAGCTTATTTTAACATCTTTAAAAGATTCTCATCTTTTTCTCCAGGAGTCATAGGACAAGAGGTGAAGTTCTACACTTCTTGGTGAGGCACAGGCAGCATCCAGGTGTTGAGCAATTACGAGACAAACTGCTTCCAGGAGCTTGGTTGTCAGTCCCACTAGCTGCCCAAGTCAGCACGCAAACTTGTGGGCCAGGAGGTCCAACAGAGGACTGAGCTGCATGATGGTCCAGAAAAAGGGCCTAACTCCCAGTTGACAATTTTGTGGATGATGAGGATAGACAGGTAGACAGGACATCTTGCTATCAAAAGTTGGCAAAACATTCCACCTTATAACCCTTTTCAATAAAGACACGTTCGATGAACCTTTAACAAGATTCTGTGTTCCTGATCTACTACCAGGGGACTCCAGGGCAGGTAGTATCTGTCTCTTTCTCAGTTTCCAGGGTGAGGTCTTGTGTCTTGTCTGACTCCCTCTACCTGCCTCCAGGTGAGAAGACAGGGAGTGTCCACGCACAGGTGGATGAAATGTAGATTCAGGTGAGTCCACACAGATGCAAGCAAGCATTTGGAGAAATAGAGATGCCAACATCAACACAGAGAGTGAACCCCAAAATAGTTAAATCCCTAAGTGAAATAAGACAGACAGAAAAAGATGAGTAACATACAATTTCACTCATATGTGGAATGAAAAACAAAATAAGTAAACAAACAAAACAGAAGCAAATATATATAGAATAAACTGATGATCATCAGATGGGAAGGGCATTAGGAACATGGGTGGAAAGGGTGAACGGGATTAAGAAGTACAAATTATTGGTTATAAAAGCAGTCATAGAATGTAAAGTACAGCATAGGGATTATGGTTAATAATATTGTAATAACTATGTATGGTGTTAGGTGTATTCTAGATAAATGGGGGGATCACTTCACGAGATATAGAAATGTCTAACCACCAATTTGCACAGTGAAACAAATAAAATATGGAATGTCAGCTGTTACTGAAAAATAAAATCAAAATTAAAAAACACAGTTAGAGAAACTAATTTGTCAAAAAGGAATTATTTGGCAATAGAGTATTTCTTTATAATTGTGAATTGGAAACTGCAGAATGATAGCAAGCTGACTTTGTAATTTCAATCATTAGTAGACAATTATTTCAGGTTTCTTATCTTATACATAAAATACAATGTTAATTTTTTTTCTTACCATCTATTAAATATATATTCACAATTCACTGGTGGGAGACAGGACCCCTTTTTTAAGGAATGGAGTCATTATAAGCAGTAATTTCTCCTAATACTTAAACCCCTATGAAGGGCTTATTTTTCTTTGTATAGATGCTGTTGTTAATGCTCACAGAGGTCCATGCACTTGTTGGGTGGCTGAATTAGGAAACCATCAGTTCTCGCCCTTGCACATCAAGGGACATTTATTATATAAATGTACAAATAGCTTGCCAACCTATCATCTGTGAGGCAGCTCAGAACTCTGGAACTTAGAATGAGTTCCAGACAAGTCTATGAAATTCCCTGGAACCCATGTTGTAAATGGACTACATGGACTACTTCTGCATTTGATCTTAGCCAAAAGTCCGAGAAGCAATATGTGAACTTCTTCTGATAATCTGCTAAGAGAAGAAGAATTTATTAATTACAAAAATTTATGAAAAGATAGAGTTTGAAAAGCAAGACTAAGAACTGCATGATTCCATACATAGGTAGGACATAAAAACGAGACTAAGAGACATGGACAAGAGTGTGGTGGTTACCAGGTAGGGGGGGAAGGGAGGAGAGAGGAGAAAGAGAGAGAGGGGGGAGGGGAGGGGCACAAAGAAAACCAGATAGAAGGTGACAGAGAACAATTTGACTTTGGGTGATGGGTATGCAACATAATTGAATGACAAGATAACCTGGAGATGTTTTCTTTAAACATATGTACCCTGATATATTAATGTCACCCCATTAAAATTAATAAAAATTTATATATAAAAAAAGAAAAGCAGAATGCTATAATGGGTACTCCTGTCTGAGAGCTGGTTTCTTTAGCTAATTATGTGAATTTTATTATTATGTAAATTTTCACACTACATATCAGTCTGCCATTTGACAATTGAGAAGACTGTACTAAATAATTCTCAGCCACACCTTTGAAAGTTTGTTTCCCTGACAACTCATCAAATTCTAATGCTCAGCTCTGCATGTGATGGGAACATTTCGGTTTATTACAATTGTGATACGTCAGTTTTACGTCTCTACATATTAAATTCTCGTCCATTTTCATAACAATGTCCACAATCGTATAAAGACACAAATTGCTTATCCATTTTCTCACACGTGGAAAGTGGGTTTTCCAGAGGCCACACGACAGGGATAGCCCAGCTGATTCAATACAGGAGCAGAGCAATAATCCAGCTGTCTCCTATTAGACCACACATGTAAAAGATTTGCAGAAATGTAAAGCTATGCTACCCTTTTCACTCTTTTTGTTTGTTTGTTTGGAAAAATATAGGCACTTGCATAAAATATGCTATGTACAAATATGCTATGGTTTCATTTTTGAATTACCATATTTTTTGCTCCATGAGACGCACCTGACCACAAAACACACCTAGGGTTTTAAGGAGAAAAATAAGAAAAAAAATATTCTGAAACAAATGGTGAGTTAAAATATTTAATAAACTATCATATTTTTCTCACCATAAGACACATGGGCATTTTTCCCTCCACTTTTGGGGGAAAAAAGTATGTCTTATGGTGCAAAAAATACGGTAATTAGTAGATAACAATACTTTTTAAATTTTAATTTTCTAATATGATAAATGAACAGATTAAACCTACATAAATAAAAGCTATTTGGGATTGTCAATAATTTTTTAGAATATAAAGGGTTCCTGAGGCCAAAAATAAAAATAACTCTTGGGCTAGTGAATCCATCTCATTTTATTACTAACCTAACTCAAGCAAACATTTCATAAAGCAAATCAAATAAAATAACTAATGTGACATACCTTATTTATGTCTAATATTTGGACTAGTTGTTGTGAAGATTTTATATTATTAAATAAAATAGATGTTTGTTTTGGATAAGTATGCATTTATTATTTGTGCCTGTAGCTAGATATTATTATAATTAAATAAAAAAACTTCAGTAGTGATTTTTTTTTTTGTATTTTTCTGAAGCGGGAAACGGGGAGAGACAGTCAGACAGACTCCTGCATGCGCCCGACCGGGATCCACTCGGCACGCCCACCAGGGGCGCTGCTCTGCCCACCAGAGGGCGATGCTCTGCCCCTCCGGGGCGTCGCTCTGCCTGGACCAGAGCCACTCTAGCGCCTGGGGCAGAGGCCAAGGAGCCATCTCCAGCGCCCGGGCCATCTTTGCTCCAATGGAGCCTTGGCTGCGGGAGGGGAAGAGAGAGACAGAGAGGAAGGAGGGGGAGGGGGTGGAGAAGCAAATGGGCGCTTCTCCTATGTGCCCTGGCTGGAATCGAACCCGGGTCCCCCGCATGCCAGGCCGACGCTCTACTGCTGAACCAACCGGCCAGGGCCAGTAGTGATTTTTATTGGCTAATAGATGACTACATAGCAAAGTGCTCCTTATTATGATGTACCAATATGTGAATTTTAAAGCTTCACTAAGAAAAATAATAAATAATATTTGATTAAAAGTACAGAATGTTTAGGGTAAAATGAAACAAAGAACTAAGCTTTAGAAATGTCTCATTTCTTAAGAAGAAAAAAGGAACCAGTGAACAGAGGGAGTCGGACTGCAAGGAAAAGAGTAGAGAGTAATGCAAAGAGCCATGACAAGATGAACATGTGAAGAAAGAAGGAAGGTAGAGTGAAAAGAAACCAAGATCCAGGCTCTGGCGTCCCAGCCCAGGTTTTTCTCTGTAACCAGTTCTTGATGCTTCCTATGTGCAATTCCAATAAATCTTAGTCCTAACTTAGTTTCTTCTTTCTTTTTCTTTTCTTTATTTATTTGTGATTTTAATTTATTGTGTTTACATAGATTCAATTGTCCTGCCGAATATATCTTCCCCCACCCCATGATCCCCTTGGCTCTCTTTTTGCCCCCTACCCCAAAGCCTTTCCCCCTTCCCTCCAGGATTTGCTGTCCTGTTCTCTATAATGCTGTGTTATGTATATGTAATTTTACTAATCTCTTTCCCTTCTCTCATCCCATCTTCTCTTCCACTTTCCCTCTGACCGCTTTCCCTCTGGTCCCTTCGATCCCACCTCTGCCTCTGTTCCATTCCTCAGTTCATATTGTTTATTAGATGCCTCAAATGAGTGAGGTCATATGATATTTTTCTTTCTCTGCTTGGCTTATTTCACTTAACATGATAATTTCCAGATCCATCCATGTTGTCTCAAAAGATAAGATATCCTTCTTCCTCATGGCCATGTAGTATTCCATTGTGTGTATGTACCACAGCTTTTTAATCCATTCATCCACTGAAAAACACTTGGGCTGTTTCCAGCCAACATTATAATCAATGGGCAAAAATAAAAAGAAATACCCTTAAGATCAAGGAACAAAGCAGGGGTGCCCCCTTTCACCACTCTTATTCAACATAATTCTGGAAGTCCTTGCTACAGCAATCAGACAAGAAGAAGAGATAAAAGGCATCCAAATTGGAAAAGAAGAAGTAAAACTATCATTATTTGCTCATGATATGATACTGTACATAGAAAATCCTAAAGTCTTAGTAAAAAAACTACTGGACCTGATAAGTGAATTCAGCAAGAAGGCAGGATATAAAATCAATATTCAGAAATCAGTGGCATTTTTATACACCAACAATGAACTGTCTGAAAGAGAAATTAAGAAAACAATCCCCTTCACTATTGCAACAACAACAAAAAAATAAAGTACCTAGGAGTAAATTTAACCAAAGAGGTTAGAGACTTGTACTTGGAAAATTATAAAACATTGATAAAGGAAATCAAGGAAGATATAAACAAGTGGAAGCATATACCATGTTCATGGATAGGAAGAATAAACATCATTAAAATGTCTAAATTACCCAAAGCCATCTATAAATTCAATGCAATTCCTATTAAAATACCAATAACATACTTCTTTTCTTTTCTTTCCTTTTTTTGCAAGAGAGAGAGAGACAGACAGACAGGCAGGAAGGGAAAGAGATGAGAAACATGAACTTGTAGTTGTAGTACAATTTTTTTTAGTTGTTCACTGATTGGTTCTTATATGTGCCTTAACCAAAGGACTCTAACTGAGCCAGTGACACCTTGCTTAAGCCAGAAACCTTGGGCTCAAGCCAGTGACCTTGGGCTTCAAACCAAAGACCTTTGGGATCATGCCAGTGACCATGGGATCATGTCAATGATCTCAAGTTCAAGCCACCAACTCTGAACTCAAGCTGGTGAGCCCACACTCAAGCTGGTAACCATGGAGATTTGAACCTGGGACCTCAGCATTGCTGGTGGATGCTCTATCCACTATACCACACAAGTCAGGCTTATATAGTTTCTTTTAAGGGCAAAAAAGAATCCTCAGACCAGGAATTACAAGACCTGCTGTGCTGTCACACTTTACATACTGTGTTTAGTGTCTACCTAAATGTAAATTTGTCGAGTTGAAGAAAAAAAGGAAGAAAAGAAAAAAACAAGGCAGAGAAAAGAGAAAAATAAGACAGATAGAAAGAAGGAAGAAAGGGAAGGAGGCAGAGGGAAGGAAAGAGTGTAGGAAGAGAGGAATTTTGAAAATAAAAAAGAAAGAACAAGTGCCTGACTCACTAACAGACCTGGGATGAGAATTCTGCCCCTACAGAGTGAAAGGATATGAAGTGAGAATAAGACACTAGATCAAGTTCTTGACAGTCAATTATTTTTTCATCCATTTGTCTTCAGACTACAAGTAATATGCCAGTTTTTTTTCTATGAGTGTTTTCTTAACAATAAGAGTTCTTTCTTAGAACACTTGATGGGAGCTCCATAATTGTCCAGAGGTTGGATCCATGCTTAATAGATAAGATTGGCCATTATCCATCCCTTCTTGACCATCCAGATTGCTTTGTGGCTTGAAGACTCTCCTGCCTCTACCAAAAGGCCAGGAAGCCTCCTGGTGAAGCCATACCTTATTCTGGGGGCTATCCCTCTTGTGAAGAGCCATGGGGGAGCTGTCTTCAGTGTGACATGTCTAAAGGTAGTGTGGATCTTGTGGAAGCCTTTATTAAGAGACAGATTTTTCTGGAAACTCCTTGGTCAAGGTGAATTGTACAGACACACAATGAGGTTGCTCTTAGACAGGAGATGCCCAAAGGAGAAAGGATTGCCCTCTGAGGGTCTTATAGTCCAGGTGCCTGAGCTGAAGTTGAAGGTGATAGGAGAGATGAGCCTGAAGTCTGTTCACTCCTTATCTCAAAACTACCTTTCTGTGTGGTGGTCTATACCCTCTCACCTGGCTCCCTCCTGGGCCTCACCCTCTCCTCATGCAGACAATCCCTGGGTTCTTCTCTCACAATTTGCTCAGCTCCCTTGGCCTTGTTCACTCCAGTTTTTTTTTTTTTTGGTTTATTTTTTTGTATTTTTCTGAAATTGGAAACAGGGAGGCAGTCAGACAGACTCCTGCATGCACCCGACTGGGATCCACCCGGCACACCCACCAGGGGGCGATGCTTTGCCCATCTGGGGCATTGCTCTGCTGCAACCAGAGCCATTCTAGCACCTGAGGCAGAGGCCACAGAGCCATCCTCAGTGCCCGGGCCAACTTTGCTCCAATGGAGCCTTGGCTGCGGGAAGGGAAGAGAGAGACAGAGAAGAAGGAGAGAGGGAGGGGTCGAGAAGCAGATGGGTGCTTCTCCTGTGTGCCCTGGACGGGAAGCGAACCCAGGACTCCTGCATGCTAGGCCGTCTCTCTACCACTGAGCCAACTGGCCAGGCATGTCACTCCAGTTTTTATAGGACATTCAACATATAGAAGATCTCTGCCATCCCAATCTAAGGGTTAGACAAGGCCCTGCTCCAACCCCAATTTAGTCCTCAGCCTTAGGGTTAAACACCATTGTTAACTTCTCTAACCCTGACACTTACATCTAGATCAGAGACCCCTGTGGGCCCTGAGACCAGAGAAGTGACTGTTTTTTTTCCTTCATCCCTTGGGATGGAGGTTCTGGGCAATAGGGAGTATGATAGTGCGGAGTGTTGTTTTTCCCCGGGGCCTGGATGGTGGAGGGCCTTTAGACCTTGGGTAATTGTCAGGACTGGATGATAAAGGTCTCCATGGAGCTGCTGCTACTTCTATGCCTCTTACGTGTTCAAGATCTACCTGTCTACCTTGCAGAAGCCAAGTGGCCACCCATCTACTTGGACACCCTCCCAGAATGGATACAGCCTTCCTTGTGATCCCCTGCATGATCCCCAAGGTGTGACACAAGCAGAGCATGACAGAAAAGAGCCATGAAATGAGGAAGCTGAAAGGAACTGGATAAGGAACAATGAAGCACCCTTCCCCCCAGAGATGGTGCCAAGTGCATGGGGCAACGTCTGTGGTGAGGCTGAATTGAGAACTAAAGGACTGAATGAAATGGGGTGTTAGGAGGAAACTGGGAGAAAGAAAAGATCAAATCAAATGAACAAAGAAATTCCCAACAGAAAAGAAGAGGTGGGCAGGTAGCTGTCGGTAGAGGTGTCTCTGTGGAGAACAATTCCGGTGTGGGGCCAAAGCCTAGGTCTGAACCTCACAAAGATCCACCAACTGTCTTTGCAGATGCAGACAACACGCAGACCATCAGCAGCAGAACTCTGTGGGTACAGGCAGAAGACACTGAAATTTGAATATGAGTTTTGTATACACCATCTGGCTGCCTGTGCCAGATCGGAGCCTGAGGTTTTCTCACTGTTAGGTTAGTCTTTCATTTAAACAGCTGTGAGGACTCTGAGTGCTGTTGATCCACCAGGGAAGGAGAGGGGGCCCAGATATGGGAGAGAAGGGTGAAGCCAGGATGGATGCTCAAATCTCACATAAACAGGTGTAGACCTGTAGACCTTTGTTTGATAGGGTAGAACTGATTGATGGGGATGGCAGGGACCTACTCTCAAAGTCTGTGTGTGTGAGTGTGCTCAAGTGTTGAGTAAACTACTGTGAATTCCTTTGTGTGAGTGCATGCGTGTGGATTGTGCGTGCCTGTGGAAATGTGTAAGCATATGTGGGTACATGAGTGTATAGGTATATGTGCTTGTGTATGAGAGTGTGACTGAGTGTGAATGAGCAGGTGTGTATTCCCAGGTCCTCCTAGCCCTTTTCCACACCCTCTCTTAGCTGGACTTGAAGGGGTCTGATGTCAGTAGACTATTGTAATCAACTACCCTGACTACTCCTCATTAAATTTTAAAGAACTTCTGCCAAATTCAGGATATTTTGTCTAAAATGGCTTACTTTTGGGTTTCAGGTGGTCTCTAAACATTTAATTTATAGTAAGTAGGCAATATCTCAATATTAAACATTTGATATAAGTAAAGTAGGGGAAATACCAAGCTCTTACCACTTCAGCTTGTCACAGATGAGGTTGGTTGCTTCTTATGTCTGAGCTTAAAGAGTTAGTGGCTATAATACTCTACTGAGGAGGCTTGCATGTGGGTGGATTCCCACCCATGTGGCACTTGTAGTTGGTGGTGACCCCAGGCTGGGGACTTCCAGGCTTTATCAGCTTGGAGGCTGTAGTTCAGCATGTGACCACCTCTGTGCACATCTTTATCTCTACTGGACCACCACTCAGGAGTTTTGTTTAAAATAAAAATAATAGTGCATGGCTGGTGTTCTCATTTTGGGTCAGTGCGGTTCCTCAAAATGTTGATCCAGTAGAGCAAAAAATCAATCAAACAAACAAACAAAAAACAACACAGCACAAAAAGCCTTGTTTGTGGAGACCAAAGTACAGTTTGAAAGCTGATGTTCTGGTTTGGGGCAGCTGATGGTGGTGGTGGGGTTGCTAAGCATCTGGTAGAAGCAATTTCTTTGCCAAAGATTAACATCTGTTTCTTGAGCATGAACATATAGTGGCTGGAAATGTAATAAGATTCATGGTTCTGTTTTAAGTAGATTAATTTTGTAATACTTGATTTTCACCCCTTTCCATTTGATATTCAGATTTAGACTTGGGAATTTTCTTATAAAGTAACTCATACAACTCTGTCTCTTATTTCCATGGAACATGCTGTCTGGCCAGATATCTGTATATTTTCTGCATTCTGTGTAGAAGCATCATATTCCCCTTTGTGGAAGCATCACATTCCCAACTGACAAGGCTTAAGGTTGAGGGTCACTCTCCAATATCTACTTTAAGGTCAGTATTCTTTGTGAGGATAAGCATCTATTACTGTGGATGTTTGATTCAAGATTTCTATTAAAATATTTTAAGCCTGACTAGGTGGTGGCACAGTGGTAGAGTGTTGGACTGGGATACAGAGGACCCAGGTTCGAGACCCCGAGGTCGCCAGCTTGAGCACGGGCTCATCTGGTTTGAGCAAAGCTCACCAGCTAAGACCCAAAGTTACTGGCTTGAGCAAGGGGTTACTCGGTCTGCTGAAGGTTTGCGGTCAAGGCACATTAGAAAGCAATCAATGAACAACTAAGGTGTCGCAATGAAAAACTGATGATTGATGCTTCCCATCTCTCTCTCTGTTCCTGGCTGTCCCTATCTATCCCTCTCTCTGACTTTCTCTCTATCGCTGTAAAAAAAAAATTAAGATAAAGTAAACATAGCTGAAATTACCTATTGGTAACACTAAAATAGGTAAAATTATTCACCCTCTGTATTATTCTGCTAGGGTAGCTTTAACAAAATACCACAGACTGGATGAGTTAAACAACAGGCAACTTATTTTTTCTTAGTTCCAAATGCTAGAAGTCCAAGATCAAGGTATTGGCAGGGTTGGTTTCTCCTTGACTTGTAGATGGCCATTTCTCCCTGTGATCTCACATAGTCTTTCCTCTGTGACTATTTGTGTCCTAATATCCTCTTTTTATAAGGACATCGGTCATATTGGATGAGGGCCTGCCCTAGTGACCTCATTTTACCTAAATCACCTCTTTATAAGTAATACTTCCAAACACAGTCATATTGGGAGGTCCTGTGGATTATGACATTGACATTTGAATTTCGGTGACACAATTTAGCCTATAACATCTTAGAAGAGTAAAACAAAAATTTTGATCTCTAAAGAACAACTACTGAATGTGTCCCTGGAGACTTCTACTATTGATTGAGTTTTAGTTCTACTGAAACCCACCTGCCAGGCTGAGAGAAAGAAAACCACACTGTCATATCAATTTAGCATTCCTGTGTATAACTTATTTAACAGTGCTGGCCTAAGGAACACAACAGAATACTATAAATAAATGTATTGTGCTGATCTTTTTTGCATAAGATGCTCAGTATAGGTGGAAGACAAGAGCTACAACCATATTATTAATATATAAGCTGTCTTTAATAACAACATTTTGAAACTTTCTGAGTCAATTTTCAGCTTAGTAGCATCAGCTAATGGAGCATGGGTTAAACTGAACACTGGGAATTAAAGAGTTCAAAATCAAATAACTCAATAAGCATTAACTTAATATCCTGCTTTTTCAAAGTTTGTAGTTAAAGTATCTTCTGAGTTTGGTAGCAAAGGTGTTACTGAAAACTTGTCTATCCAAATCTGCAAATTCAACTGACATTTGTCTGATGGCTTGATCTCACCATGGGAGTGCCTATCAAACTAGCATCACTAAGGTCTTTGTGTGGCCAATCTTTACTGAAAGAGCAATTTCATCTTAAGATATTCAAGACTTTTGTTTCAGGGATTTCTTAAAATGAAATGTACTTGTGCACTTTACTCAGTTTCTGTAGAGGAGAAGGAAAATATCTGTTTCAGATGGACAACTGGTCAAATTTAAATTTGAAACTATGGATTTTAAGGGTTTTTGGTAAAGAATAAGGCCACGTGTGATGTCTCACGATTAAGACTTGGACATTTTATAATGAAATAAAATACTATGTTTTTGCAGGTCAGACCTGAGGAGATCTATTGGAAAGCCCCCTGGACTAAAGGCCGCCCTGACCTGGGCCGCCATCTTTGTTCACTCACTGAAAATCTGTGAAAGAATAAAAATGACTCTAACTTCTTTTTTTTAAATAATTGTTTCCACATGACAAACACAAATAACATAAATATTCATAGGTGCACACATTTGGCCGGGGTCTTCTTTTTATTTCTTTTGCCGATGTGCAGCAGCTGTGTGAGGCTTGCTCTCACGTTTACTGGATGCAAGCACTTTGCTTGATTAGTGCGTGAGCAGGGAGCAGAGGCCTGTGTGCATGGCCTATATAAGGCTATGTGTGTTTTCCCTGGGGCGGTGGTTCTCCCGGATTGCTATCCCGCCACTGTGAGGTGCAGTTTTCCTTGCTCCATTGCCCTTACTGAGAACAGCAGATTTTCCTTTATTAGCTCTTCCCTTTTGTTGTTTATTTGCTCTCCTGTCGTTGCAAGCCTCCAGTAAATGGGTATGGCTCGACCCTTTCCTGCTCTGCAGTTTCTCTACCCTCTGCCCGAATCCAATGTGAACCTGCCTGGCCTCAGCCACTGGCATTGCATCTGATAAATAAAAGGCTGCTCTTCTGTGCAATGGAACCGGCTCATTGCCTCTGGTGAGGAGCCCTTGTGGAGTGCAGTTGACTGGTAGCAAAATGTGGGAGAAGCGTTTGCTGCCCACAAATGCACATGCTGTATGTTGGGCTTATAAATTAAACTACAAAGCTGAAATGTATTCAGTGCTGAAGGTGTATTCTAATGTGGTCCATTTGTTATCTATTTTTGTCTTTTCTGCTCCTCAAACGTGTTCAGCTTTATCTTCAAGAATTCCTGGAATGATATGTATCCAAGCCGTGGGTGGGAAGCTAATTGTCATCTTCTCATGTCTCATTCTTATTTCACCTTCACCCTTCCATCCTTAAATGCATGTAAATGGATTCTATATATATATTTTAAAAGGATGTTATACAAATGAAAGTGAACAAGAAAAAAATTTTAATACCCCCATAGTAGTCGTTTGAGGGTATTTACAGTTGGAGAGAAGGCTGCTTTCTGTCACTGTCTGAATGTATAAACTTAACTTGATCACCTTTGAAGAATTTATGAATCATGCTTAATAATCAGCTTTAGGCACTTCTGAGGGAAGAATCCCATTTTGAAGCTACAAAGGTCCCCTAAATAGCTCCTGGGAAATGACCCTGCATCCCATTAAATGTAAAAATTCACCACTGTAGGACTGGATGTCAGAGCTAAACCATTTCAGCCTCCACTCACTTCAAAATGTCAGGGAGTCCTTGACTTAAACACTCCATTAATCTGCAAGAACCAGACCAGACAGTGCTTGCTCAGGAAAGGAACAAATAATATGTTTTTTAAAAACTTTTTCTTTGCACTTAAAAAAAAAATCTCTTTTTTCACCCTTTCCCTCATATTCATTATTTTCTGTCTTTAAAAAGGCTTTTATCTGACTTTGATCTCTTCCATATGCCCGTGGCAAACACTAGCATCTCCTTTCCATTTTACAAATCGGCCCAGGTACCAGCTTTATCTGACTCACGCCGGCTTACTATTTTCCTATTTAAATGGTTGATGTGGAATCAAAGTCAAATGTGAAGGTCAGGAAAATGATTTTTGGAGCATTGTGATCTAAGACACAAAGACAGCTTACTGGATGGAAGAAACAGCAGTGCAGGGGGTCTGGGCAGAGAGTCATCTGCCTCTCCCCCAACTAAAAACCTACTATGAACATTTACAACTTAAGTTTGGAGTGATTTGACCCCAGGTTCACTTTGTCTTTAAGTGTTATAAATAATAATACATCATTATTCAACTTATTATACATTATGCATAATTTTTTATTGATAGTACTATCAATGCTTTTGCTGCTTATAATTATTAAGTTCTAATAATCATTAAACTAATTTGAATTTTAAAATAAATCAAGTTCCATACAGTCTACAAAATACGTATCTTACTTGGAAAGCATTAGAGAATCTCTGCAGTTCCCACAGTTACAACTGCCATTTTATTATCATAGTATTTCCTCAGAAAACAGGTTAGTTCCTGATTATTGGTTGTGTCGTTCAGGGAATTCCATTGTTCAAAGTTGTCTAGACACTTAAAGAAAATGAAAATGAGGTCAATGCCAAAATCATATTTATTACTCCATCAGGGTGTTTACTGTACACTTAACAAAGCCACACATCTCAGACTCCTGAGTACCAGGTCTGTCTTTGGCTCTGGGTTTACATTTGCCAATTTCCAATATAAAGTTCTGAGCCTGTGTCAAACTTTTTTTTTCATGGAGAATCTGTTGTTATTGTTCTCAGGTGTGGGTGAAGGTCTCACTATGTCTTGGGAACCTGTCACATTTTCAGAGACACTGGTTCTTTTTCTAAAAAGTACTCTTCAAAATGATCTAAGAGGTAGATTTTATGTTAAATGTTCTTACTGCCACCACCACCACAACAAAGATAAAATAATTAAGCAAACAAAGGAACATGGGAGAGCTGGGGAGGTAATGCTATGTCTGTTCCCATGGAGATGGTGTGCAGTGTTTGCAGGTACCCGGACCATCAAATGGTACAAATGGACCATAAAATGTGTACACTTCTTTGTCTATTAAATACTCCTTAATAAAACCATTTAAAAAAATAAATAAGACTAACTTTGAGAGACCAAGGTGCAGGCAGCCAGGGTTTATCATTGGGTGAGCGAATTATAGCACCCCTGAGGCTCCCTGAGACTAGAACGTGGCCTTAGAGTTGCATCCCAAGAATGAAACCCAACTAGATGGGTGAGAGATGTGTGTTGAGAACTCTAGGCTGGGCAGGTGAAGGAGAGTTTGCAAGCATATTACATAACAAAAACCCGATCAAGTGCTTTCAGCCAAGGGCTGTGTCCAGCCAGCAGCCTCTCATTTATCTCACTACACATGTCTCTAAAAATCCTTCTTCAGGGAAACTACCCTCAGCAAACTAGCTAGGCCCTGGGCTGTGCTGGTGGGTGGCCATCAGCTCACAGACGCCAGCAGCCGTGGAGATGCAGGATGCAGCCGGAGTGGCTGACTTTGGCGATAGTTCCCTGTGTGAGGAGCAGAGAGGGAGCAAGACCACGTGAGGATGGACTTTAGGTTCTCCAGACCTCTTCAAGCACCCACTCATGGGTGCTCTATGACCCCCAGAGGGAGTTATGACCTCTCTCTGTGAACTCCATTGTCTTGTCAGCCCTTCTGCATCTTGGGAGCAATGATCTTTGCCTAAATCAGAGATGTGTGAAAGGAAGCTGCTGACCTGGCCGCTTGACATTGAGGGCACAGAGGTAGCTCAGTGCTTGACCAAAGCAGCTCTGGAGCTCAGGCCACCTGGCCTCTGAGCATTGTCTTTCCTGCCACCTCCTTTCTCCACACAATGTAATGCAGAGGGTGGGGTTGGACACCTACACTGGGGCTGTGGGTAAAAACACAACAAAAAGTTGTGTTTTCATTAGACAGTGAGTCAAACACAATCATAAAAAGGCTTTTAAATTTTTTAAAAATTCATCTCTGTTTTTTAATTTTTATTATTTTATTTATTTTATTAAATTTATAGGGGTAACAATGGTTAATAAGTTTATGTGGGTTTCAAATGTACATTTCTATGATATATGCTTTATAAATTGCATCATGTGGATACCATCCAAAATCAAATCATCTTCCATCACCGTATATTTAGCTCCCTTTACAGGGCTAGCTCAAGAAGCAACAAAAATCATAAGTAAATAACCTAACATTAAATCTTAAAGAACTAGAAAAAGAAAAATATCAGCCTAAAGTCAACAGAAGAAAAGAAGTAATAAACATTAGAGCAGACTTGAATGATATAGAGAACAAAAAGACTTGTATTTAATACAATGTTGTATTTAATACAATGAAAAGTTGGTTCTTTGAAAAGAAATTAATAAAATTGACAAACCCCTAGTTAAATTCGCTAAGGAAAAAAGAGAAAAGACTCAAACAAAATCAGAAATAAAAGAGGAGAAGTTAGCACAGACATCACAAAAACACAAAGAGTCATAGTAAAATACTATGAAAGACTATATGCCATTAAATTCAATAATCTAGAAGAATTAATTCCTAGCAATATACAATCTTCCATCTTTGTTTTGATTGGTTACATGCTGCCAAGAAGTAAAGGTTTTTGGAACATCTATGTTGTGGTTATGGAATTTTATTAACATGAAAAGACAGAAATCATAGTGGAGTGTGATTTATGGGAAAGTGACTATAGTGTCCTTTTCTTTAGAGATTAAATAACCTATAGAAAGATTATAAGGCACTTAGGTGCATTACTGCTGCATTACTCTCTAGCTTATCTACTGAACAATTAATAGAGGGATTGACCTTTCCTTTGACAATGGACTTTTTACTCAGTGAGCATTGGAAAGGCACAATTCCAGCTTCATAAAACATCAGCTGCAGGGGATAGGTGGAGCCCTTATCCCTGCATTAAATGGAACAGAAATGTTACATTCATTATAAAATAACCCATCTTTTTCTCATTAACATAAATCCTAAACCTAGTTGAATTGTAACAATAGAAAGAAGGCCAGGAAATATATTTTGCAATTTTTCAGTCTCCAGAGGGCTCTCTCAGAACTGTACTCACTTGCAATCCTACATCCATAGTCTTGTCCACCCACTGAGCACTGCGTAGTGTCTCTGCAGCTTCATATTGTCTCCCTGAAAGTGAGCCAATAGAACCATTCTAGCATGGAAAGGGTCCTAGAGATGTAATAAACAAAAGGACAATGACAGACCACAGTGAAAAGTGAACTCTGACCCATGACCTCTGCAGAATTGACCAGGAACCCAATCAACTCAGAACGCTCACAACTGGCTCCGTGACTAGAGTTTCCCTTATTTTTCCCCCCACCCTTTTAATTTCTGACTCAGGACCAACCAGAGAAAACTGAACAAACTCTTCTAACAAATCACTTAGGATGCCGGTTCCTAGTTCCCCACCCCCTGTGTCCTCAGGCTTGACTGAGCAGTCCTTTCACCACTCTGATGCTCCCCTACTCCTCCACCAAAAGCAGAGCAAGCTCTGAGTACAGAGCCCCTGCTTAGGGTGGGTGGTCTTGGTTGATTTCTGCAGCTTCCCAAGAGAAAGCATGTATACTAAGTGCTGATTTGTGCCCAACGCTACTGCAGACACAAAATTCAGCATTTCAGACAAATGACTGGTATTGCACCCTCTGTTCTTGGGTTTCCAGAAACAGGGGTTCTAAAGGATTTGTGGACTTTTGTACATTAGGTAGTTAGTATGACCTACTCTGAGTCACCCACCAGTAGTACCACAGCTAAGTACATTTGCAGAAAGGTGACTTTCAACCTCTGCTCAGTGACAGTAACTAAGAAAACGTTTAAACTATAAGACAAATCCCAATAAGAGACATTCTTTAAAATCTCTGATCAGTACTCCTCAAAACTGTAAAGTCATGAAAAACAAGAAAATTCTGAAAATCTGTCATAGACAAGAGGGGCCTAAAGAGATAAGATAACTAAATGTAATGTGGTGTCCTGTATAAGATCCTGGGACACAAAAGGAATACTAGGGAAAAACTAAGAATATCTGTATAAACAATAATGATAATAACTTATCAATATTGGTTCTTCAACTGTGGTAAATGTAGCATGCTAAGGTAAGATTTTAAATATAGAGAAATGTAGCTGTGGGCATATGGGAGCTATCTCTACTATTTTTACAATTTCTTTGCAAATTAAAAAAAAATGCGGATAAAATGCATATTTAAAAAAATCTACCTGTTGAGTCAATCTTTCTATAAAAGTCAGTAAGAACATCTTCCCTAGAAAAACATGCAACAACCGATAACCATGGGAGGAGCTGAGGAAACAGACTGTCTTTCGGTCACCTCCCAGAAGCTTTGAATTAATAGGCATTCTTATTTGGTCAGGATTAGCACTTGCAAATTCACAGGGATTAATTTCACTTGATGCTGATAAAATTCTTCTGACCCTTGGGAAGTTTCTGGTGTTTATGGTATTCTGTCTATGTAGCTACATCAAATAAAAATGAGTCGGAACTGGGCCTCAAGATAATAGCATTTATGAGTTTGGAGCAGAGTCATAACAGAAAAAGATAACAAGAACAGTCAACTAATAGCTGGAGTATGAGAGTCCCAAGGGCTAGCTTAAATGTTCTCAGAGGGGCTGTGCCCTTCCCAATTACATGAAGAACCCGTGTAAAATAGTAACTTGTGCCAACTGAACTGTTCACCTCCAAAACACCAGTTTATTTAAACTCAATTACTTATATGACTAGGGCCAATGGCTTCTAAAAAGGAGCCTCTCATGGACTGTGATAACTGTTCTGCCAAAACTCAGCATGAATGTTGTTTTCTCTAAAAACTACTATTTCCATATAATTGGATTAACCCAGCATGTGACTCTGACCAGATGTCAAAGCTTCCTAGATTGGGTAGGTCCCTCATCTGACTTCTCAGGCTTCTCTCATAATATTCTAGGAGTTACAATTGGGCCATTGGCCTGAGCAACCTTTAAATGTCCTTTAGAAATTATACTGTAAGAAGTTACCCTTTTTCAGAAGGAATTCTTGGATGATTTACCTCTGAAAGATGATGCCCAGGTGACTTGTCTATTGCCTCTAATGCTTAACTACATTTTATTTAAAATGAAATCTTTAGAAGAGCCCAAGGATGATCAAGTTTGGTCCATTTGGTCAGCTTCTACTTTTCAAGAGGCCAACTTCCACCTGTCAATTTACAGATATTATTTTTGTAGTGAGGGGTAGGTCATTCTAAAATTTCTTGTTCCCATCTCTAGTGACTGACCTTTGCTCTATTTCCTTTTCTGTTAAAAAAAAATGTTTTAGGCGTGCTGCTGAGACCAGCCTCTCTGCTTAGTTGCTATGTGATTTTGAACAACTTATTTTATTCTTTAAACCTCAAGTTTTCCTTCTGTAATATGGAAGCAATGATAGCTCCTAACTCACAGACTACAGTGGAAATTCAAGAGATCACTCTATTCTCTGAAATACACTTTGTAAAACATAAATGTCACACTGGTCTTAGTTGCAACTACATCCAGGTTGGACCCCTGTGTTATCTTTGCTGGTGCCATTCATAGTGTGGTTCAGGTGATTGCTTCTTCAAAAATTCTCCTCTAATCTCTGGAATTCTGGGGTTTTCTCATAGGCATATCTGACTCTGGAGTTATGCTTCAGATAGCAGGTATTTCTTTTTTGCATATCTTTCTTGAGGTGAAAGTCAGCTCCTTCCCTAATTGGGGAACGCACACACACAAAAACAGACATACACACAGTCACACATTCTCACACTCAAAAATGTGTCTTTGTAAGGGCACTCATGTCATGAAGGGAAGTAATAGGGAAAAGCAAAAATTCTAATGATGCTACGAACCAAGACTGGCAACGGACTGGTACGCTGTCCTTCGGGCTGTCCAAAAGTGATGAAGTCCCACTGATTTCAGCTTTCAACCTCGCTCTGGCTCACAATATCTCTTCCTCCTTCTCTCATTTCCCCATTTCTGTCCTCACTCACCAACTCTGCTGTGGTGCACTCATCTGCTGACTCACATGCCCTGAACGCAGCACCTTCCCTTAAGATGTTGTTCAAACATTTCCCCAAAGACTTTTCATCCCAAAGAAGAGCTGAGGCTAGTGATTTAAAATAAAAACTCATCTTATAACATATCAAAAAACAAAAACAAACAAAAAACAAAACTCCTTACTGTTTTACTTTCTACATCAGAACACTCGAATGCCAGGTGTGGTTTCTGTTTTTTGTTTTCTCATACCACGCACTTCTCCAACTCTCCAGAGACCCACTGGGAGTCCTATAGTTAAATTAAATTCTGACATTAACTCTTCCGAGTTAGCTCAGACCCCACATGGTAAAAGAATAGTCTCTTAAGACTGCCCGTCACCTACAATTTCACCACAGATCCAGTTGTCTCTTGGGCTTCTGATCAACCATCTATAAATTAAGGGTTCCTCAGGTTTGATAATTTGCTAGGATGGCTCATAGAGCTCAGGAAAGCACTTTACTTACTACTAGGAGTACTTCATAACTCAGGATCAGGCAGATGGAAGAGATGCATAGGACAAGGTAAGAAAGAGGGGCCCTCAGCTGTCACATGGTCCCAAGAACACCACCCTCCCAGCTCCTCCGTTTCTTCACCCACCAGGAACCTCTTGATTTCTTTCAGTTAGGGTTTTTTTGGAGGCATCATTGCATAGACATGGTTAATTAAATGATTAGTCATTAGTGATTAATGCAACATCTAACCCTCTCCTCTCCAGCCCTGGGGCTGAGGGTAGGCTGGAGGTTCCAACCCTCTAATCACATCTCCTGGTTTTCTAGATGTTTTTCCAAAATCACATTATTGCATAAACTCAGGAGTGTTTGGAAAAGGCTTGTTATAATTAATAAAAAAATGCTTTTTTTTTTGCTTTCATGCTTCTTATCATTCAGGCAATTTCAAGGGTTTTAAAAGTTCTGTACCAAAAAGGGTGACTAAGTCCTAATGTCATAATATATATATTATGACAGAGACAGAGAGAGGGACAGATAGGGACAGACAGACAGGAAGAGAGACAGATGAGAAGCATCAATTCTTCATTGCAGCACCTTAGTTATTCATTGACTGCTTTCTCATGTGTACCTTGACCGGAGGCTACAGCAGAGCTAGTGACCCCTTTCTCAAGCTAGTGACTTTGGGCTCAAGCCAGTGACCTTGGACTTCAAGCCAGCGACCATGGGATCATATCTATGATCCCACACTCAAGCCAGTGATTCTGTGCTCAAGCTGATGAGTCTGCACTCAAGCCAGATGAGCCCATGCTCAAGCAGGTGACCTCAGAGTTTCAAGGCTGAGTCCTCCATGTCCTAGTCCAATGCTCTATCCACTGCACCACTGCCTGATCAGGCTATATATTTCTTATTATATATCACATTACACACATAGATACATATGTACTCTAATTTCTTTTAACATTTCATAACCACATGTTCTTTATTAAGCTTCCATCCTCCTACTTTTCTAATCCTTGTATCATTCTGTGATTCCTGTAATGGTCTGCTTTGCCATTAATGCTCTTCATTTTACTAGGCTATGTCCAAGTTTGTGTTGATTTTTAAATTTATCTTGCTTGTTTCCTGTATTTTAGGAGTCCTATGTTTCTTAATTACAAAAAATTTACGGGCATCACCTCTCTGAATATTGTTGCTTTCTGATTCTCTCTTCCTCTTATTCTGAAATTTCTATTATACTGTTAGACCTTGTTCTGTCTGCCATTCTTTTCATCCACATTTTTCATTTTTTTCTTTCTCTGTTATGAATTTGGGATAACTGTTATAACTTCAATTATAAATGCCCCAAGTTGTGTCTAATCTGCTTTTAAACCACTGAGTTTTAATTTCATTAAACATAATTTTAATTTCTATAATTTTTCTTTGGTTAATTTTTTATTATGATAAAATTTAGTTCAATTTTCAAGTTTGTAATTCAATTTTTAAAATAGTTATTTATGTTTAAAGCAATTATTTTATTGACTAGACAATTTATTTAGATTATCTGAGATTTTTAGCCCTTAATTATAGAGAAAAAAAAAAGACATGTTCAAAATGGAGTCGTTTATGCTAAGCCCCATGTTACCAAATCAAGACTTAATTACAGGTTTTAGGGTAATGTTACCTGAGAAGGAACCAAGAGAGATGATACAGTTATCCAGTCAAAGAAGGGAATTTGATGTTACATTTCCTTCTTTCCTCAGTAGGGCCTGCCCCCTGTGACCACATAAAATGAAAGTGAGCTGGGTTTCACTATTCACAGCCCAGCTAGATTGACCCCTGTTATCTTCCAAAAGAAGCAACGAAGGTTCTATACCTCTTTTCTTGCCTCAGGTGCCCCACAAAGTCATCCATGTGGTCCTACTCCTTAGAGACCCATGTAGGTCCAGTCCTGTGTCTTGGGAATGGTGCATATAGTGGCAAACAGGGCTGGCCACCTATGTCACTAAATATGGATGGGGCTTAGGGCTGGGCTATAGCAGCAAACATATCAAGGAGGCTGCTAGTGCCTGATGAAGTCCACTTACCAATTCCTTTGAAGTACATGGTTAATGCCTGCCACAGATCTACATTTAAAATTGCCATTCAACCATTGTGCAGAAGTCAAGTTGCAAGTCTAAGGCCCATGAACTTCAAGAACACTTATGGACCAAAGAATGAAGCTGTCCCTGCAAAGCAATCATCACTGGCTAGGCTTTGGGTCCAGTTGCAATTTGACTTAGATTTTTTCCAAGTATTTTCTAGGAAAGAACTTGGTCTTTTGTGTAGTTATTAGATATGTGTACACAGTGATTCATTAGTCTTTTTTTCCTTCCTTGGGTTCTTTAAGTCCTCTGTCCATATTCCCTAACAACACTATTAAACACTATATAATAATTATATTTTAAAATGTTAATTTTTCCCAGCATTGTGAGACTGTGTAAATTAAGATGTCCTCACCAGTAAGCCCAGGATCAGGCTCACAGATTGAACCTTTGCTCAATGTTTGAGTACATGGGGTGAGCACACTTAAATCTTCATGCCCCAAAATAATAGAACCAGTTCCATTTCTGGTAAATGCATTATGCACTCTGCCGAATGTGTCTGAAGCACTGAATATAACTGTGTAATTGAAAGCATATTATCACTTTAATTAATTTATATACATACTGACATATGTAAATAGTAATAAAATAATCACAAGAGGAGATTTGTAGATGTGTTTATATAATAACATTATTGATTGTTAATTTATGTCCAAAAGTAGCTAAAAGTAGTTACAATTAATTTTACATGCTAGAGTTTAACATACTCAGAATTTGAGCAAAGAAGAATTAAGTTCCTTAACATGAGATTATGGTTTATTATCTAGTCATAAAATTGAGTGGAGTGAGAGAGAAGACTGTCATAAATATTTTGGCTAATGCAGTGTGATGTTTTGAATAGAAATTATAATCTTTTTTTTTCCTTAAATAATTAAGACATAGAAGCAACCTAAGTGTCCTTCAAAGGATGATTGGATGAAGAAGATATATATACAATTAAATACTACTCAGCCATGATAAAGATGAAATATTGTCATTTGCAACAACATAAATGGATTTTGACATTATTATGCTAAATGAAATGAGTGAGATGGAAAAGGATAAGAACCATGTGCTTTCATTTAATGTGGGATGTAAAACAGAAAGGAAAAAAATGAACAAACAAAACAAACATAAATACAAACAACGGAATGATCATTATCAATAGGTCAGGGGGAGGAGGGGGGACAAAAAGGGCAAAGGGAGTCAAATATATGATGACAGAAAGAGACTAGAGTTTAGGTGGTGAGTGCATAATTGAGTGTCCACATATTGTATTATAAATATTTATAGCTAAAATGTATATGTTACTAACTAGTATTTCCTATTAAAATTCATTTTGAAAAGTCAGAACATGGCTAGTCTGATGATATTTGGGAGTTACTATGAATCTTGAAGAATCTGGATTAAATTCCTTTTTTGCTTTTTTTTTTTTGTTTTTTTAAAGGAAAGCTTTAACAAGGTCAATACCTTGCCCTTGTGGCCTTTTAATTACCTATCCATTGATTAAATGAAAAGCTATGTAAATGGAAGAAGAACAAACTTTTCTTGAGATAATTTAGAATCAATTTCAGCAATTTATGCAATAAAACAAAAAAACAAACCTTACAGAATTCCAAGCTATTGAATATGTAACTATTTGAAAGTCAACATTTAAAAGAAAGAAATAAGGAAAGAATAAAAAAAGAAAGAATAAAAGAAAAAGAACAAAAAGCAGTTGCTATTGGCCAGTCAGTCTTGTTTCACTATTCTTTGAAAGGCTCATCAAACAGTTAGTTTAAACCTAATAAAGTGGTAGGAAGTCTGGAGGGAGAGGAGTAGTTAAGAATGGCTTGGGCTCTGCAGCTAAAAGCCATCTAAACAGGAAGGGGCAGAAGAGGTCAGTGCAGGCAAAGGCCATAGGAAGACCAGAGTGGCCAATAAGTGGAAGCTTTCAAAAGGGTAAATAAACAGTCTGGTAAGGAGACAGATTAAGAAGGGCCTATCCAAATAACCACAAGTGAGGCAGCGGGATAATTAGAGGAGTCGGGTAGAAAAGTGGGGGATTGCAGAACTATTTCAACTGAAAACTCTTTAATTCTGGAGGTGAAGCAAGTGGGAATAGAGGAGAAGCCAGTCTGAGGATAAGGAATGGCCTGGAGCTTTCTCAAGGGCTCAGAGGAGGAAAGAGCAAATCACTGAGGCTGGGGTAGCCTTCCCAGGTCAGTTAAATTGAGGAATTACTGGATATGGCAAAATGCATGTACTCTAAATGGGGAAAAGGTAATAAATATTCTGAGGAAATGCCACCTAAAAACTGGTACTCCAGTAGAATTTAACACTGGGAAAATTATTCATCTTATTTAGACCTCAACATTTTCATTTGTAAAAAGAGAGCTGGATAGCTCTTCTGGCCTTAAATGTGTTCAGGTTAAACTGAGATTAAGCAGACCTCACTTTAAGCACTGCACAGAGAAAAATGTTCCAATTTTGGAAAATGCTATAGAAAATACATTTGCAAACCAATGTGTAGTTGAAAAGTGAATGTTTCCCACTCACAGCTTCTCCCAGTTGTCTGTTCTCTTGATCCCCACACCACTGTTTCACTTACAAAAATCTTTAAAGTTTGGACCACAGTAACATCAGAAAGATTAAAAAACAATCAAATCACCTTAATACAACTCAATTTAGGTATTTCTGAAAGGTTGAGTTTGTGTGAATTTTTGTAAGATCAAATTTTATTTTCTCATTGACTTATTTCATCATGTCAGTGATGCCTTCTCTTACCTTCTGGTCGATCTTCAATGCTCAGGGGTTCTGATGGTTCAGGTGATATGACCCCTGTTTCTGGAGTGTACTAGTTCTCTCTATCTGTATCTCAGGTAGCTCTAAGGAACCTAGAATGACTTTATCAGATGACGGGTCCTTTACATTGTGTGTAATCAACAAGTAAATTCTTCTCCAACTTAGAGCTCCCAAAACTATTTTTCTTTAAGGGCAATGTTTTATCTATACACACAAAAACATCTGTAAACTATTTAACAGATTTCTCTTATAAGACTTGGTGGCAATACATGCCATAATAACACTTGATAACTAGCAAGAGTTAATCCGGACACTTTTAAGGAAAGAAGGAAATGTTAGGGAAACTATTGATCAAGTAAGCAGACAGTAGATAAATGGGACAGAGTAGAAGAAATCCAGCATTCTTAAGGTATAACCTGCTTTAATAGCAACAACAAAAATTACACTTGAGTGGATGTCAGATGATGCTTACACAGTGTTGGATGCATTAACTTACCTGAAGTCTTTATAACAGCCCTTCAGAAGCATACATTAACTGAATACTTCTTTCATCAATTCCACTTTACAGATAAAGAAACAGAAATAGGCTAAGACCCAAGGTCACACATAACAGGTAGAGACTAGAATGGTGGTTACCAGGGTCTGTGGGCTGGGATTCTAGTCAAAGGGCGCAAACTTCCAGTTATAAAATGATTAAGTTTTGGGGACCTGATATAAAGCATTGAGATTATAGTTAATGATACTGTTTCATACACTTAGATTTTACTAAGAGAGTAGAGCTTTTCTCCTCTCACCACTAAAAAGAAAAGAAAACAAAATGAAATTTTGTGATATGTTAGAGGTGTTAGCTAACACTATGGTGGTAATCATATAGCAATATATATGTGTAGTGGATGAACCTTAAACTTACACAATGTTATTGGTCAATTATATTTTAATAAACTTGAAAAAAAAAGAACTGGAGACAGGCATAAAATCAAGGGCTCTTTACTTAAAAATATTCTTGCCCTGGGCCACTGCAAAGTACCATTTTCTCTCACCAATAAACCATATGATAACCCGTCCCAAGGCATTTTGGGCTGAATTTGTCACTCTTCCTATAAGTGTATTACCTACCACCTCGAGTTCCGGTTTTCTTATGCAGCTCCCCTGCTGCAGTGAGAATCAGGAGGGCAGGGCTGCAACCTCATTCTCTCCCAACACTTGTGCCG
The DNA here is from genome assembly GCF_036850995.1 of Saccopteryx leptura. Classification (NCBI taxonomy): domain Eukaryota; kingdom Metazoa; phylum Chordata; class Mammalia; order Chiroptera; family Emballonuridae; genus Saccopteryx; species Saccopteryx leptura. The sequence goes on along the minus strand of NC_089503.1, from coordinate 130,916,352 downwards.
GTGCCCACTGCAGCAGGAGTAAACGATGGTGTCAGGATTGATTTGCTACACTAAAATCAAACACACTCTGAGCTTGATTATCCATCTCACCTCCTCATCTGCCTTAGTCCTGTGTCACCAACACCAAGGAGGAGCCTGCCCCTTCTAGATGCAAAGATTACACACAGCCATGGCCTATGGAGGCTGACTTGAAAACAACCATTGCTGGCACATCTGGTATTCTTCGAGCTGCCTCTTTTTTCCCTGACATTTTCAGTTGAGTTGAGCAATATTCAGATTCCAGCCGAGATACCCACGGGCCAGCCCCATTCATCTTCAGATGACATCTGTTGAGAATTTTCAATAACGTAATGGGTGTGGAGCATGTGAGTGGGGGAATGATGGAGGGATTATGACATAAAAATGCTAAAGCCGCGTGGGGAAACGGCTGCACATAAAGTTTTGATTTGGTAATTCAGACTAACGCAGTTTGTGGTCCTCCGGGGAGAGTCCAATAAAGGTGTCGGATATGCTCTCCAGCCTGATGCAGAACGTTGGTGTCCTGGGAGGAGCCATCATAAGCAGGCAAGGCCAGGGTACAGAGCAGGCCTTGCCCCTCTGTCCAGTGCCTATACACTCACCCAGAGGTGACGGGTGAAGGGGACATTAACTGTTTGTGTTAAGGGCATTTGCCCAGAGGTGAGGGCTATTGAGAGGTCTCATATTTTGTTTCTCCATTTTCCTTTGCCAGCACTATTTATGACTCAGTATTTCTGTTGTTTAAATCATAGATGCAGAGAACAAATTGACAGCTGTTACAAGGGAAGGGCTTTGGGAAAATGGGTGAAAAGGGTGAAGAGATTAAACAAACAAACAAAACTGTCATAAACACAGACAATAGTATGATGATTACCAGAGGGAAAGAGGGATGGAGGGAGGTAGAAGAGGGGCAGGGGGTGGGGAATTAGTGGTAACAAAAGGAGACTTGACTTTGGGTGGTAAACACAATACAATATACAGATGATGTATTACTGAATTGTACACCTGAAACCTATATAATTTTATTAACCAATATCACCCCAATAAATTCAATAAAAATTTAAAAAAGAAAAGCATTATTTTTCAACTATAGTTGCTATACAATATTATATTAGTTTCAGGTGTACAACATAGTGATTAGACATTTATATAATTTATGAAGTGATCAGTCTAAAATGTCTAGTATCCATCCAACACCACACATAATTATTACAATATTATTGACTCACAGTATTTCTTATGTTGGAAATCTTTCTAAATGTTTAGTTCCCCAAAGAACTTGCTAAGTCATCAAAACAAGCAATGATCTCTTTTTTTATTCTTTAAAACAGTGGTCCCCAACCTTTTTTGGGCCACGGGCCAGTTTAATGTCAGAAAATATTTTCAAGGACCGGCCTTTAGGGTGGGACAGCTAAATGTATCACATGACTGAGACAAGCGTCAAGAGTGAGTCTTAGACGGATGTAACAGAGGGAATCTGGTCATTTTTTAAAAATAAAACATCGTTCAGACTTAAATATAAATAAAACGGAAATAATATAAGTTATTTATTCTTTCTCTGTGGAACGGTACCAAACGGCCCACGGACCGGTCCGCGGCCCATGGGTTGGGGACCACTGCTTTAAAATACCTAATCTGGGTCTTTCTTTCTACAACCACGCTGAATTTCACAATGGTTATTACCAGGAAGACTCTCCCTGAATAACTCCAGCCATGATCCTAAGCCCTCTCTCAGAGCAGGTTTCTACCTTGGCCTGTCTTTGTCAACCCTGCAGAGTCCAGTGGTCACAGAAACCCGCCTAAGTCAGGTTCTTTCTTAGAATCCCCTCCCCTTGACGACCGTTTCTCATAATTTTTCATTCACTGACCCTCCTTCTGCTAGTTGCCTATAAATCCCCTCCTGTTTCTTCTGTATTTAGGGCGAGTCTTAACCTCAACCTCTTCTCTATTGCAATAGTCCTGAATACATCTTTCCTTATCATTTTAATGTGTCATGATAATTTTTTTAAACAATATGCCTTAAAAATGATTTTCTAACTTCCTCAGAGACGATTCTGACAAGTTTTTCATTGGATATGAACATTCTCTACTGTCACAGTGACCTCATTACCAAACCTCCTGATTACACACATCTGACCTGAAGGTCTCAGAATTTTTCCATCTTTTTCTTCCTATCATCACACTTACCTGTGCTGTTGTTTCAGCTTCTGCTGCAACTTTAAGCCTACAATGTAAAGGGAATGTGACTTTCATAGTAAGTCTCTGGTCTTTTTCTAAATTGGAGAGTTTTATAAGAAATAGAAACACTATTTCTATCTCTTCTAAAATAAATTTTTTTTCACTTTATATAAGGAAATTATTCATAATAAAATGGGCAGCTTTTACCTTTAATTAGGATTGTCTTAAATCAACAGTGTCAGGTGTTATTTAATAATTTTGACATTTTTTTATAACTATAGAATTAGTAACATAAAGAAAAAAAACTTTGTGCTATACCTAAAGGTATAGATTTGAAGCATTTATTAAAATAACTCAAGTGAAAGATGTTGAGAGAAGTGGTATTGCTTTGTGAAGAATGTGGCTGAATTTCTTATTAAATTCACTCAAGGAGCTCTTAAATATATTTTTACTACTATTGGCAATTCTGATTCCATAGAATCTGTATTTTTTAAAATTATGTTCACTAATGAATCTGATGATTAAACAAATTTGACAACCAATGAATTGTATAGGGGTCATGACTAGACCATGAATTCACATCCGCACTCACAAACAGGTTGTTGCAATTCTGTTTCTAATAAACTTGAATGAATTGTGAGTTGCCAAACATTGGGCATTTATAGATTTTGGATATCTCAAAGATCTTAAAAATGATACAGACCAGTGATTACAAAAGATGCTTCACTCTAGAGAATAGGACTACGGTAAAGTCATGTAAGGTGGAAAGAGCAATAATTCCCCAATATGAGGAACACCCCCACAATTATTTTTATAGTATTCTTCCTATAGTATTCTTCTAGATTTCCTTTAAATAACAGGTTTCTCTGTTTTCAGAAATGTCTGTGAATGATCATAATCTTGATCAGTGCTTCTCAGTCCATGTTAAAATGCAGATTCTGGTTCAGTGGGTCCTGGGTAAGGTGGATATTCTGTAGTTCTCACGAGCTCTTAGGCAACGTTGCTATTGTTGCTAGAAACAGAGTCTGGGTAGCTAAGATCTATACCAATGCAAAACAAATAGAAATATTTGCCTGCATATGCAATTTTAAACATGTTAGCAGCCCCACTTAAAAAATAAAAAATGTAAAAGGTGAAGTTATTTTTACCGACAAAATATTTTACCTTTTTTGTGTATATTCCAAGTCTTGGTAACTTGGTAAGCGCTTCAGGCACATCTCAATGTGGACTAACATATTTCATTCCAGTGGCCATATGTTCTGCATTATTAGAAAGTGAAGATCTAGATTGAGTACTGAGATAACCATCCAATGCTTTTCAACATTTCAATAAAATATCTTTAGGTACTTCTCAAACACTTCCAAATAACACAAAACTACTGCCTCCTAAAGATGTCAGTTTATAATATCAGTTTTCTTAATTTTCCCCCATCGGGTCAAAATTCCTCTCTGTAGCTTTCATTCATTGCTTCCAATTCTAACTCTTGGAACTTCAAAGAATTAAGCAAGTTTATTTTTGACACAAAATACTTTGAAATATTGGGCGTTGTTTTTTTATTTCTTGTTTTTGTTTGTTTTCAAGGCATCATTAGCTCTTTCCTTCTCTTAAACTTCACAGGCCTAATTTCTTTTTTCTGACCAGTTTTTAAGTTATTTTTTTCAATTATTTTTTCTCTGGGCATAATTCATCTTAGTCTCTTTTAAATTCAGAGCACACCCTTTCTAGCTGTGATCTGACCGGTGCAACGACCTTGCTTTAGCAGCTATTCTGATAATGCAGCTTGTAGGAGACTCAACACTTCCTCAGCAATGATCCCTTGAGAGGGGTCCTCATCCCAGTGTGGAGGAGCACCTACCATCCTGTAGATCATTGGGATTATGGGGCTTCAACTCTTCCCAGCAAATGCCATTGTCTCATATTCAGCTCATTGTTAAAGCTGGGAAGATGTTTTGGATGCTAGTTCTATCATCCAGGGAAATTATTATTACTTCAAGCTATATGTCATGCAAAAAATTGGGCAGCTTGACCTCAAAGCCCACATCCAAGTGATGGCAATTTCCGGCTTGGCCTGGAGCCAGTGAACCACATCCTTGGGGAACTGTCTTTGAACTAGTAAGGAATCTAAATTGCATTAGTGTGCCGACTGTGCTTCTCCCTCGTGTCCAGAAGGAAAGAGCATGATATTTGCAACTGCTTTGCTGACATCTGCACTCAGCTATTGTCTGTGTTATGTTTCTCATCTAGAAATCCAGTAATGTTATCCCAAAAGCAGATGAAATTTGCCTGACCTAGGTCTGTGGAAAGCCTAGGTTGACTATAGGGAAGCTGCTCCTTTCTACATGCTCCTGGACCATCCCTGTCAACCTTTGCCCAGCATTGATGTCTAGATCTCTGCACTACATTTGTTTCCATGTAGAATTGTGGCTGCACCTGCTATTCCAACATCCCCACACCATCTTGGTGTTACTCTATGGTTTTCAACATCTTTTGCCAAATATCAGTATTGTTCTTCCCAACTTGGCTCACTATTCCCAGATGTAATTTACACCAGTCCCAGAGATGAGAACCCATTTACAGCAAAAAAAATTAATTACCCTCTTTCAGTCTATTTATCTAGACTTTGATACCCTGTTCCAATACTCATTTGATTTGCACTGTCTAGTCCAAAATATCTTTGAGCTCACCTAAGACTATCTGAGCAGGTTAGAAGCTGAGGAATCTGGTGTCTTTCAATCATCTGTACAAAGAATGTCATTAACACTAAACAGTGAGTAGAGATTCTTTTCTGCCTACTATTTGTTTGGTCCTTCTTGCTATCCCAGGGAATCATTCCATAAATGCTTTATTGACTGGCTCCTGTGTGTAAGGAACTGTCCTAGGCACTATGAGCAAAATGAACAAAACCAGTAGAACCCCTGGTCCCGAAAATTTAGATTCTAGTGGATGGTCAGCTACATGAAAATTGGAACCAGTTTTCTGGGGAGTGTCAGGTTCTGAAGGAAGATTTTACAAATGGTTATATAATTACTGCAGAAATTGGAAGCTTTCTCTATTCATGAGAGTCACGCGTGGAAGTAAGTCATCATTATTCATGTGGTCATTTTGTTTCTCTTGGTTTAATGAGATATAGTTCCTTCTGATCTAGGACACAGACCACATGAAATAACCAGTTGTATGAATCTAGCATTTAACCCTTGCAGACAGAATGATGACCTTAACCATGTTTTGAATTTTACAATTGTATGTGGTTATTTTGTTGTTTTTGCTGACATTATAGATAATGAAATATTTTAGGAATTTTTTTTCAAATCACTTTGGAAAGTCACAAAATGTTTGATATAAATTCAATAAATGATGTAACAGCTATCTGAACCCCTTCTGACAGTATATGCCTTTTCTTCCTGCTGGTTTATCATTTATAAAATATGCATTCTAAAATAGGGTTGAAAGCATAGAATTTTCAAGTGTCTAAAATGGCTAATTTTGCTGAGTTTTTTATTCATTAAAATCTTAATATTTTCTGAAAATTTTATGACTTCATGAATTTATGTTATGTACCAGTTTGTAATTTTCTTAATTCAATGTCAAGAAATTATTCTTTGAACTCAAATGTGGGATTATTCTGGCTTATAATTTTATTAAACATAATGCTACAATTTAGGAGATCATAAAATCACTCAGTTAATGATAATATGCAAACATCAGTCTCAAAACAATAGCACCTGTTGTGTCTTTCCTGGTTTTGTACACAAGAAAAAATGTGGTGTATAAAAATTATTTTTTGACTATTAGGACATGTGAAACAAGTAAAAAGGAAGGAAAGAGAATAATTATTTTTATAAATAGTTCTCTTGCATTCTGTAATTATAAAATGTTTTATTTTTAATGAAAATTTTTGCTTTTCCATAGATGCAAAATATTCTATATCATGGTTATAACACAAAGAAGTATTACATAGCTTATGTGCAAACATTTTATCATTTGGCTTACATACATAGTGCTGTGATCCAAAGGAGAACTCAGTTGCATTGTTAATTGGAAAGTGATATCTAGATAGGGGTTCAGGGAAGAGCAGAGATCTTTTCCTGACTGCCAGAGCCTCCAGGACTCTAAACCAAGCAGAAATGACAAAACATAGCTGAGATGCCTGCTGAGGATATCGTCACCACCCACCTTTGTGACAACAGGCCAACAGTGTCTCCTCCTTGAAGCTGCAAAAATACACAAATTTAGTATGTGTGAAAATTTAGAACAACTTATAGGTCCATGCTTAATTAATATAAATGGGATTCTCATATAAATATGATTTCTACATAATCTGTGAATGCTTTAAAGTATGAGTGTGTGTGTGTGTGTGTGTATGTGTGTGTGTCTGTGTGAGGTGGCATTGCAGATGTAGATGACATATCATTTCTTGTGTCCAGTATGTTTTAACACGCTTGTTTGCTGTGAGAAGTTTGATATAAAACATGTCATTCTTTCCAGAAACCAGTGTTTGTGCGGCCTGAAATAACGAATACCACGTCTGCGGAAAGTCAGTCAGATGCTTGTCTCTATGGCTTTATATTCCACAAGTTCCTGTTGCATCAGTGTGAAAATATGCCTGTAGTGTTACCTCTCTCAGAAAGAGTGGGAGAACGATGGGGGGCTAAGAGGAGGGAATTAATGTTCCCAGTTTATAGTATAGTTATTCAACTCCAGTACTTGTTGTTTTCATTAAGGCTGAGAATCTAAGTACACAGCACAGATGAACACTAATTGTCTGAAACCCAGTTTGATTGGAGTTGTTCCTGGGAGGCTGGGCATCAGCCTCCGTGGGGCTCACTCAGGAAGAGGTGGCGGGTGCCGTGCGGGCCATGTGTGAAGGTGCTGGGCTCCCAAAGGTCCATCTTCCGCAAATGAATTATGAGAAAGCCTGAGTGGTGTGCGTTCCTGAGCACTGTTATAAATATTCCTTCGAATTTGTGGAACACGTTCAAAGGCATTTTTAATATTGCTTTCATTTACTTCTGGCACAGAGGACTATGTCTGCAAAATAGTTTCTCCTAAATCCATGTTAGTAGCTTCTTAAAAACAAGGGGTGGAGACAGAAGAAAATGTCAGTTATGCCTTTCATATTCCCCAAAGAGAGTAAGTATAGTTTTGGAGAACAACGTGAAAGAGTTTTACAAAGACACACGTACCGCAAGCATTCGGGATCAGAGGGGCACAATTTGCTGCACAATTCAGTTGAATGTGCCCAACACAGAATGACTGTATTTTGATGTTCCTTTCTCCCTGGCCTCTACCTGCTGACTGGTAGGAGCCAGGGCAACTAAATAGTTCATAGAATTTTTAGGTCAGGCTGACTTGATGGCATCAGCAACCCTTTCACTGTAGAGCCCAGGCCCAGGGAGGGGGGCAACCCACCTACTTTTCCCCATTTGACAAGTCTGACTTGGGTGGTGGGTTAGTTGCCATCTCCAGGGAGCACAAGGAGCCCTGCCTGTTGAGTAAGTGCTTGGAGCAGCCTGCTCACACGGTCCCCAGAGGAGGAGTGAGGAATCCTTTTCCTGGGCTTTCCTTCACTTACGGCTTATGATTTCCCCTAGAGGCTTAAGTCTCGAGAGAAAAATCTGGGAGGCTCCACACCTTCAAATTCACACCTCCTCCTTCTTCTCATGGTCTTCCTTGGCCTCAAGGGGATGAGCTCATCATCCACCCTTGCCTGGAACGCAGACCTGAGGCCCTATCAGATGAGTAGTATAGGGGGTTACTGATGAGGGACTTGGGGCTTCCCTCTCTACAGATGACAGCTTGACTTGCTAAACTCATTTTGGCTCTCTTGCACCATCAAAAGTTATCTATCACCGGATCTTTTCACTGTATATCTTCTGTGACAAACACTAACCCCTCCCTGGGCACAACCATGTCTCCAGGAGAGGCTCAGGAAGGCCATGTGCTCAGAGTGGCCAAAAAAACAAGTACGTGCCTAATTTGAAATATTGCTATGCAGACATGCACAGAAATATAGCCATATCTTTCGGCGAATGTCTCTGGAGAAGCTGCCACGGAATAAACCTGTTAAGTGCTTGTAGAGGATGAGGCTAATGAGTATAGTGAATTGTTTCGACTTGAATGATAATATCCACAGAAGTATGTATACATCCCTCCCCCAATTTTAACAAATAAATGTACAGCAAAAACAGCCTTTATTCCCTACAGTGCATATTGCTGCAGATATTAAATGAACACTTTCTACACTTCAAAGCCACTCAAAAACATTGTTCTGAAGGAGGTAACTATCCAGTGATGACAGTACATGAAATGATGGAGACTGAGAAATGGACTAAGGGCTCTTATTCCATAGATGCTTTTGACTTAATTTAAAATACGAAGAGAAATTGAAGACAATAATCCCGGGGAAGGATCACTGCTGTGGGTCCAGTAATGGTCCTAGATATGGGTCCATGCCTCTTACCTGTGTGGCGTGGATTTGGAAGTCCATGTCCACTTTCCTCCCTCAGTGACACATGCTAAACAAGCGAGAGAGGTTTAGGTCCTCCAAAGTGATGCATCTCAAGTCATTAGCCAGACATAAGAGTGTGTGTGTTGGGGGTGGGAATTATTTCTTGAATTCTCAGTACAAGCAGTTGGGATGCAGAATCGCCCCAGTGAAGCAGCCTGCTTTTTGTTGATAATAAATCAATCGTTCCTAAAAAGTCATTTGTGGCCAGCAGCTCCTCAGTGCTAAGTGTCTACAGAGAACTCTGGCCCACAGGAGCCTTGAACCCATCCGAGCTGTGCACACAATGGCTCCGGGAAGCACCCTCACCACCCACCGATATCTTCTGTCCCTTCGAATGGCAGACACAGCACGGAGAAATGAAAGCTGTGAAAACACCGTGATGGAAAACTATTCCCCGAGTCAGGAGGCAGGACTGTGGCCATCAAGTTCATAATTAAGCAATAATCCCCAGAAACGCAGTCATTACCAGCAGTTAATGACGACTTTGTTGGTTAACAGCTCGACCTGAAGCTGAAGGTCGTTAACACTCCATCAAACTCCTTGTTAAGCGCGCTGAGTTTTATGGAAACACACTTGGATGGCAGCTGGAGAGCGGTGCGGGCATCGGGCATCCCCCAGTGGCTAATGACCGGGCTTTTTCCATCAGTCAGAACACCGGGCGCATTCCATTATGTTTATATAATAGTTGTTAACGGCCGCGGACTGGTGCCACCGCGTTCAGGGACTTGACGTGACACTGGGTTCAACTCCTTTCCCTCCCCTTGCGTCAAAGACCTGTTTTGTTGTTGTTACTGTTCTTTGTTATTGATGTTGCCAAATGTTTCAACCTCTATAACTTATCTAAGGCTTACTGTAATTTTAAAATTTAAGAGATTACTCAAGAAAGCCTAGGCATCTTCTGGTGATTCTGGACATGTCACCCGACTGAGGAGGGGCTCTCTCATGTTCTCCATGTGGAGCTCTGATTTGGCAACATCCTGGACTTCAGGCCTTTTCTTTGAGGCTAGTTGGCAATCTAAGTGACTGTAATCAGAAACACAGTTTGTGGTTAATTAACTGAGAAGGAAACTTTCACCTCTAAGATGCTGGTGTTGTTGGACCTTATCCTCCAGGGCCACTATGGATACCACTCTTTTCCCCTCTGACAGAGTGAGAGTCATGTGTTTGAGAATCAAACTGTCTTACCTATAATTACTGACCCATGGAACAGAACCAGAGGAGTACGTAGAGTGACTAAGCTATAAGGAGGTGGTTGTATTCAGGTGGGGGGATCAAATGCTGGACTTTTTCATGGTCTACATAAAACTCAAGGGTTTCTAACTTCTGTACCTTTCTTAGATGAAAAAGTTCAAGCAACAGGACCGACTTAGAGATGCTTTGGTCGGTCACTTCTGTCCACATAGAGTCAACAGCACTCTGCGTCCCTGACCTGCTAAGTTGCTATCCCAGAACCCATCCTTTTGTTGTGTGTGTCAGAGGCATCCAGAATTCATTATCATACTAATGTCAGAGGGCTCCTCTGGACCTCCGAGTTTTGTCTGTGCGGGGGGCTTCCCGGGGCGCTGGAGGAGGAGCGCAGCCTTTGGAACAGGCGGCATTCAGAGCATCCATGCAGATGGGCCGGGGCCCTTTGTTCTGCTCGCCCGGGAGGCTGTTATGGGAAGCAGCCAACCTGCCTCTGTCACTGCGAACATGGTCGCGCCATTGTGCGCTTTTAATTGTTACTATGTCCATGGAATCTGAGAGGTCGCTCTGGGTATTGAGAACAAGTGCACGAAGCTCTTGGCCAGACCAAACAGATGTCCTGTGGCGTTCCCACATTCAGCCTCAGTCACCTTTTGCTCAAGGAAGGATCTTTCTGACAGAGCAATTAAAAAGTATGATTTATTTACAAAACAGTCTATAAAGAAGCCTCAGAATGATCTGTCTCTGGCACTTTCCCATGTGGCTGTCTTAACAGGTTTTGCTACAATGAAGCAATTATTTCTGCCCCTCAGATATTCAGACAAGCAGACCACTAATTAAAAAACTGACCACTGCACAACATGAAGACAGAGAGCAAGGCCAAATTGCATGTCCTATGTTTAAGCATCATTTCCCTGCGATGTGTGTAAGCATATGTTTTACCACCACCTATTGCTGTATCTAGTGTAGGGGCATTTTGTGTGATGACAACCACACTGTTGAAAGTCAAGGAGTCTGCATTTGCTAGTTTAATTTTTATGACATCCTCAAATACACGGATTATTTTAGTTTAGACAGAGGTATATTTTTACCTTATTCATGGCTTACTGAAAAAAAGAGATTTTCTTTGAATGTTTGATAAAATTCACTTGTGACGCTATCTGGTCCAGGAATTTTGTTTGTTGGGAGTTTTTTAATTATTGCTTCAATTTCACTAGTTGTAATCGGTCTATTCAGATTCTCTGATTTTTGCGGATTCAGTTTTAGCAGATTGTAAGTTTCTAAAAATTTATCCTTTTCATTCAGATTGTCCAATTTATTGGCATATAATTGCACATAATATTTTCTTACAATACTTTGTAATTTTTTGGTGTCAGTTGTTAGTTCCTTCTTTGCTTATTTATTTGGAGCCTCTCTCTCTTGCTTTCTCTCTCTCTCTTTTTTTTTTGATGAGTCTCACTCAAAGATTTTCAGTCTTACTTATCTTTTCAAAGAACCAGCTCTTGATTTAATTGATATATATATATATATACACATATATATACATATATATTATTTCATATATATATTTTATATATATGAAACTTTTTGCTATTGTTCTTTTTCTAGTTACTTTAGGTGAAAGGTTAGATTGTTTATTTGAGATTTTTTTTGTTTCTTGAAATAGGCCTGTGATGCTATGAATTACCCTCTTAGGACTGCTTTCATTGAGTGACATAGATTTTGGTTTGTTGTGTTCTCATTTTCATTTGTTTCAAAGTATCTTTTGATTTCTTCCTTGATCTCATTGTTAACCTACTTATTGTTTAGTAACATGTTATTTAGCCTCCATGTCTTTGCTATTTTCAGTTTTTTTTTCTTGTGTTTTATTTCTAGTTTTATATTGCTATGGTTAGAGAAGATGCTTACTATGATTTCAATCTTCTTAAATTTATTGAGACTTGTTTTGTGTCCTAACATTTTGTCTATTCTAGAAAATGTTTTATGAGCACTTGAAAAAAAATGTATATTTTGCTACTTTGGAGTGAAGTGCTCTAAAGATATCAATGAAATCAATTTGAGGACTCTTTCCTTATTGATTTTCTGTCTTGGAAGATCTATCTATTGATGTCAATGGGGTGTTAAAATCCCCTACTATGACTGCATTACTGTTGATCTTTACCTTTATGTTCATCAAGATTTGCTTTATACAGGGTGGGGCAAAAGGAAGTTTATACTGGTGAGCACATGAAGCACAATGATTATTCTTGTATTATTTATTAATAATTGTTGCTTTTCATCTAAACAACTGTAAACCTAGTTTTGCCCCACCCTGTATATTTAGGTGCTTTTATGTTAAGTATATAAATGTTTATAAGGGTTTTATCCTCTTGTTGGATTGTTCTCCTTATCATTTTGCAGTGTCTTTCTTTGTCTCTTATCATAGCCTTTGTTTTAAAGTTCATTTTGTTAGATAAAGGTATTGCTACCCCAGCTTTTTATCCTTTCTTTCTTTATTTTGTTTTTATTTTTTTTGACAGAGACAAAGAGAGGGACAAATAGGGACAGACAGACAGGAATGGAGAGAGATGAGAAACATCAATTCTTTGTTGTGGCACCTTAGTTGTTCATTGACTGCTTTCTCACATGTGCAATGATGAGGGGCTACAGCAGAGTGAGTGACCCCTTGCTCAGTTAAGTGACTTTGGGCTCAAGTCAATGACCTTGGCTTCAAGCCAGCAACCTTTGGGCTCAAGCCAGAAACCATGGGGTCATGTCTATGATCCCACACTCAAGCCAGTAACCCTACGCTCAAGCTGGTGAGTCTGTGTTCAAGCCGGTGACCTCGGAATTTCGAATCTGGGTCCTCTGAGTACCAGTCTGATGCTCTATCTACTGTGCCACCACCTGGTCAGGCAGTATCCTTTCTATTTGTATGAAATATATTTTTTCATCTCTTTACTTTTAGTCTGTGTGCATTTTTTGTTCTGAGGTGAATCTTTTGTAGACAGCATATATATATATATATATATATATATATATATATATATATATATATATATATCTTGTTTTCTTAACTGTTTCGCTATCTTATGTTTTTTGATTGGATCACTTAAGCCATTTACATTTAAGTGGTTATTGATAGGTATGTGTTTATTGTCATTTTATTCTTTTAACTATATTTCTCAGTTTCTTCATTTTTAAACAGCCCTTTTAACATTTCTTATAATACTGATTTGGTGGTAACTAGCTCTTTTAGCTTTTTCTTGTCTGCAAAGCTCTTTATTTCTTCTTTCATTTTTAAATAATAGTCTTGCTGGGTAAAGTAGTCTTTGATGTAGGTACTTGCTTTTCATCACTTTGTATATTTTAAGTCAATCTTTCTGGCCTAAAATATTTCTGTTGAGAAATCAGCTGACAGTCTTATGGGAGCTCCCTTGAAGTAGCTAATTGTTTTCTCTTACTGTTTTTAGATTCTCTTTTTGTTATTAACCGTTTGCATTTTAATTATGATGTCGCTTGGTTTGGAACTCTTGAGTTCACCTTGTTTTGTACTTTTTGTGTTTCTAGACTCTCTGTGCTTTCTGTGCTTTATGTGTGTGTGTTTTTTCTATCACCAGGTTAAAGAATATTTCGGTCATTATTTCTTTAGATAAGTTCTCAATACCTGGCTCTCTTTCTTCTTCTTATGGTACCCCTATGATGCTGATGTTGTTTGTTACACTTCATGTTGTCCCAAAAGTCCTTTAAAGTATCTTCATTTTTAAAAATTACTTTTTTTCTTTTTACTGCTATGATGCCTATTCTTCCCAAACTATTTCAAAATTCTAGAGGAAGGAAGACTTACAAGCTTATTTTATGAGCTGGCATTACTCTAATTCCAAAAACAGATAGAAACACTACAAATAAAGAAAATTGTATGCCAATATCCCTGGTGAACACAGGTGCTACAATCCTCAAGAATATATTAGTAAATCAGATCCAACAATACATTAAAAAGATTATATACCACAAACCAGTGGGATTTATTCTGGGGATATTAGTACAATATTTGCAAATCACATAAACAAAATGAAATCTAAAACTACATGTTCAAATCAATAGATGAAGAAAATGAATTTGATAAAATTCTGCACTCATTTATGATAAAAACTCTTAGCAAAATAGGAATAAAGGAAATATACCTCAACATAATAGGGCCTATATATGAGAAATCCACAGTCAATATCATGCTCAATGGAAAAAAAACTATGTGTTTCTCTTAAGACTGGGAACAAGACAGGAATGTCTGCTGTTACTACTTTTATTCAATATATCACTGGAAGTCTTAACCACAGCAATTAGACAAGACGTAGAAATAAAAAAATCCAAATTGAAAAGGAAGAAGTAAAATTTTCATTGTTTGCAGGTGACATAACACTCTATATAGAGAACTCTAAAGATTCCACCAAAAAATTACTAGAATTGATATAGAAATTTGGTCAAGTAGCAAAATACAAAACAAATATTCAGAAATTATTTGTATTTTTATACATCAAAAATAAACTGGCCCCAGCCAGTTGGCTCAGTGGTAGAGCATTGGTCTGGTGTATGGAAGTCCTGAGTTTGATTCTTGGTCAGGGCACACAGAAGAAATGACCATCTGCTTTTCCATCTCTCCCCTTCCTCCTTCTTGCTCTTACTTTCTCTCTCTTACCCTTCTGCAGCCATGGCTTCAATGGTTTGAACAGGTTGGCTCTGGGTGCTGAGAATGATTCCATGGCCTCACTTCAGGCACTAAAATAGCTCAGTTGTCAAGCAACAGAGTAGCAGTCTTAGAAGGGCAGAGTACCACCCAGTTGAGGGCTTGCCAGGTGGATCCCAGTCAGGGTGCATGAGGGAGTCTGTCTTTTTGTCTCCTTGCCTCTCACCCTCTCACTTAATTAAAAAAATGAACTATCAAAGAAATGAAACTATAAAAACAAATCCATGCACAATTGTTTCAATACCTAGGAATAAATTTAACCAAGAATATAAAAAACCTGTACTCAGAAAAGTATAAGACACTGAAGAAAGAAATTAAAGAAGAAATAAGTAAGTGGAAACATATACTGAGTTCTTGGATAGGAATAATTAACATCATTAAAATCTTCATACAACCTAAAGCAATCTGTAGGTTCTAAACAATTTCTATCAAGATGTCAATGGTGTAATTCACAGAAGGAGATAAATATTTCAAAAGTTTATATGTAATCTCAAAAGGCCCTGAATAGCTAGAGCAATCCTGAGAAAGAAAAACAAAGTTGAAAGAATTATGCTACCTGATATCAAACTGTACTACAGGACCATGGTATCCAAAGCATCATAGTGCTAGCATTATAAACAGTCTTACTGAGCCATGGAACAGAATAGAGAGCCCAGAAATAGATGGTCAATTAATATTTGACAAAGGAAACAAGGCCATACAAAGAGGTAAAATAGTTTATTCCATGAATGGTGTTGGAAATGTTGAATAGATACATTCAAAAAAATAAAACTAGACCACTTTCTTATACCATACACAAGAATAAACTAAAAAGTGGATGAAATACTTAAGTATTAGCCTCAGAACCATAAAAATCTTAGAATAAAACAGATAGTAAATTCTCAAACATTTCTAGTAATAATATTTTTTTCTGATATATCTCCTCGGGCAAGGAAAACAAAAGAAAAAATAAATAAAATTACATCGAACTATAAAATGTTTTTGCATAACAATGGGAACCATTAACAAAATGAAGAGACAACCCACTGAATGGGAGAACATATTGTATTTGCCAATGATACATCTGACAAGAAGTTAATACCCAAAATTTATGAAGAATTTACACCCTCAACACCAAAGCATCAAACAATCCAATTAAAAAACAGGCAAAAGACCTGAAGAGAAACTTCTCCATATAGAACTTACAGATGGCAAATAGACATAGGAATAGATAGATGCTCAATGTCACTAATCATCAGAGAAATGCAAATTAAAACCACAACATATGCTGGTGAGGATGTGGAGAAATAAGAACTTGGTGCACTGTTGGTGGGAATGTAGATTGGTGCAGCCACTGTGGAAAGCAGTATGGAGTTACTTCAAAAAATTAAAAATGGAACCACTTCATGACCTAGCTATGTTACTTCTGGGAATTTATCCAAAGAAATCTGAAACACTAATTTGAAAGAATATATGCACCCCTATGTTCACTGTAGCATTATTTACAATAGCCAAAATTTAGAACCAGCCCCAATGTCCATCAGTAGATGACTGGATAAAAACACTGTGGTACATTTATACAATAGAATACTACTCAGTGGTAAAAAAGAAGGATATCTTACCTTTCTACAACAATATGGATGGACTTGGAAAGCATTATGTTAAACAAAATATGACAGAGAATGTCAAGGACCATATGATTTCATTCATATATGGAATTGAGTGAACAAAATTAACTAATAAGCAAAAGAGAGACAGACTCCTAAATAGACAGCAAGCTGACAGCTGTTAGGTGGGTTGTGGTAGGCCTGGATGGAGATTGGAGGAATTGAGCAAAAAAGGAAAATAAAGAAAGAAAAACTCATGGACACAGACAGCAATGAGGTGATTGACAAGGGGAAAAGATGTAGGGAGGTGGAGGGGGGTATGGCGGGGTAAATGGTTTCAGATGGAGACTTGACTTGGGGTGAACACACAATACAGTATACAGATGATATGTTGGAGAACTGTGCACCTGAAACCTTATAGTTTTGTTAACCAGTGTCACCCCACTAAATTCACTAAAAAAAATAAAAATAAACAAGCAAAAAAAGTTTAAGTTTAAATAAAAATGTTTTTTAAGATAACCAGGATCAAGGACTGGATTGCTCTTAGGTCCGAGGTGAAGACCCACCAGTCCCCAAGTGATTTCTCTGAGTTTCTTACCTGAAGGCCTGCTAGACAGCTGAGATTTGATCCACATAAAAGAGCCCTTTAGACTCATCACATTGCCTTTTGCCCCTCCCTTCATGGTGGGCTTCTCCATTCTTGGAGGTCAAGTGTGCCAAAGCACTAAGAATTTGCTTTGCTACCTAGATTGCTTATGGAAACTTTCTTTCCATCCTTTCAAGAAAAAAAAAACTCGTGAAAGGAAAATGCCCTCCCCAGCTCTGCGGTGCTTACAGCATCCGACAGACCTTTGTCAGCTCACGTCTGCACCGTCAGCCGTGAGAGACTGTCCAGCACACCTTTCCTGCAACCAGAGTGAGCATTAGCTGGAAGTGCTTTGCTTCTTAAATGCTTAGACCTGAAATTTCTCTCTCTCTCTCTCTCTTTAGACATAACCTTTCTTAAGTTTTTCCATCTTCTTTGCAAATCATCATGAACTAAATCGATGGACATAAAGATATTTTTCTCCACTGTAGAGATGTAGTCTATTGACTATCAGACACAAGAATATATCTGAAATGTTCTTAGACTCCAGCCTGGTTCAAGAATTTATTCTTGTTTTCCACTTTATTTTTCTTTGAATGTGTGTTCTACTATTGCATCCCTCAATGGGCCTTTGAAGTCACGGTCCTCAGAGATCTCATAGTCCAGCAGGAGAAACTGGAATGGCTACAACCACAATTGCTGCATACTTAAAGGAGTGCCCTTGTTACAAGTAGAACCAAACCCTTCTGCTCATGCCCTCGGTGTTTTTCTCTCCCTCTCATGAATCATTTTTCTCCTTCCCTGACTACCTGTCACTCCATCTACAGCACTTCATCCTCTCATTTGCTACTGCTGGGACAGAAAAATACATTTCTTGGCATTCTTTAGAGGCTAAGTATCTGGAAGTATCCCCAGTGAGTTTTGGCTTCTGCCTTCACCTCTCACTAAGCCACTTGCTGAGAGCATCCATGGTAAAACACCATGGCCTTCTTCACAGGGGTTATCTTCCTCATTTCCTAATCCAAGGTTTTAACATGAATTTACCAGGTCTGCTTAAATTCCTGTTATGTTTTCAGATTAGAGGTGTTCACCAGAGGGTATTTTTAAAATTTCTATAAATCAGTTGACTGTGTGAAGACAGCTCTGTCTAGCACTGTGAAGGATTCCTTCCAGCCTCACCTCTCCTGACTCTGAGGCACTTTTCTCTATCCCTGTGACACCTTCTTCCTCCCCACTCAAGTCAATCTGGTTTCAACTCTCTTCCCTCTTCCTACTGTGTGTCTTAGGATCTCATCCTCTTCCACCTTCTGCCACCACCTCTATGTGAAAGACCTCCAAGTGACTTACTCTATTGCCAAGTCATAAGCATGGATTCCTAAGTTTCTAGGAAAAAAAATTTGTGATTCAAAATACAAATGACTCCAGCCAGAATTTAATATTCCATGAATTATACATTGATATCCATACAGGTTATTGCCATCCATGCTAATCACATTAGTAAACCATCATCTTTCTCTCTAGTTTTCAGTTTGTAGGTGACAGTGTTGCCCATCTATCCAGCCTCTCAGTGGAAGGGGAAGCCATGCCTGCACACCCATTATAGTTAGATGTTATCTACATCCTTCCTCTACTTGGTTGTATGCTCCTTTGTCCATCCTCAATGAATTGGTCTCTGTGCACAATCAGACTTCTCTAGCAAAAGCAGAGGATTTATGTAGTGGACATATCAATTAAAAATTATGAGTTAACAAAAAAAGGCTTCATGTGCCCACATGTATTGGAACTAGGCAAGCATAGCTGGAGGCAGGTTGCACAGTCAGCTCATCACCCAGGGAAAGTTTTTAGGTCACTTCATTTGCACAAACCACACATTTGAAAGAGTATATAGCACAGTGCTGTGTTCATGGCCACCACAAAACACCTGCTTGAAGCTGAGACTCAATGCCATGCTAGAAAGGGTTCAACAGGGTGACAAATGCAATGATGTGGAGCAGGATGACAGTGACTGCTGCCTTTTGTCCATGGCTACTTCATTGGAATAAAGCCTGGCTAGGTTCCACTCTTTCAAATATTTCTTGTATTACATTGATTTTTCTTCTGTAGAATCAAGACCAAATCCTAACAAGTTGAAAAGATGTGTCAGGTCCAATTCAGACATACTAAACCACAGTCAGGCCAGAAAACAAGAAGGGTACCGTTGCCTGGGGACATCTAATTGACCCAATTTTTTTGCTTCCCTTTGTTTCTGCCCTTGCCTGGAGGCAGCCTGACAGTCCCTGAAGGAGAGA
Source organism: Saccopteryx leptura (assembly GCF_036850995.1). Taxonomy (NCBI): domain Eukaryota; kingdom Metazoa; phylum Chordata; class Mammalia; order Chiroptera; family Emballonuridae; genus Saccopteryx; species Saccopteryx leptura. The sequence goes on along the minus strand of NC_089503.1, from coordinate 130,897,280 downwards.
AATGCCTCTGGGGGTCTGTCCAGGGTTTTTCTGGGTGCCATGATGGAGGAACTCTTTTTGTAAAATTCTATGTGAAAGGCCAGAATTGAAACGATATTACTCTTTATAATATAGCCCTACCCAGAATTGCGTGGGGGCTCTGTCACAGCTATAACCAAGAATTAATTATGTTCACAGAAAGAATAAACACACACCTTGTAATAAGAATAGAAGCTTTATTTATTCTATTGAGAAGATAAGAGGGTGACACCAAAGAGCAAAGATAAAATGAAGAGGTGGGAGACAGTCCTACAAGGCAGAAGAACAGGGAACGCTCCCCACGGGGAGACCCCATGGCCTCTGTAATGTTACTGTATTGGCCCTGGCCCTGTTCCTTTCCCTGCAGACAATCTTCCACTTCTGATCTAGCCTCTGGGAGAAAAACAGATGGGTGGATGTTGAGGAGAATCTCCTTGGCAACCCCTCCAGTGGGTATATTTGGGTTCTATAGAGAAATAGAAAGTGTATCTACATATAGAAAAAAATGTATGATGAGGAACCGGCTCAAGTGCTCATGGACTTGACAAGTTCAAAGATCTGCAGGGTTGAGTCAGCCAGCTGAGAGCCAGAATAGCTGATGGTGTAGGTCCAGTCTGAAGGCAGGAAAAGACTGATGTCCCAGCTCAGCGGTCAGGAAATAAAGTGTTCTCTCATTCCAGAAACGGCTGGTCTTTTTATTCTACTGAGGCCTTTGGTGGATTGGAAGAGGTCCACCTGCATCATCAAGGACAATCTGTTTGAATTAGTCTATCAATTCCAATGTTAATCTCACTCCAAAACACTTTTACAGACACACCTACAGTAATGATTGACTAGATGCCTGGGTATGCATGGTCTAGTCAAGTTAACACACTAAATTCACCATTGCAGGGGACACAGAGGAGTATGAGAGGCCGTGCAACAACATGCTACTGCCAGCAAGTTTCTCTACCATCGCACATATGCAGCCCAGCCGGAGAGGTCTTTGTAAGGGCCTGAGAGGGAGAAGGGGGATCCACAGTTTCACCTGAGGCAGGAGCCCACATAAAGAAGGAATGAATGAACCCTCTGGCAATCCATGGGTGGAGACATTGTGTGGTTTAGGGTCTTAGTCTAAGGAATTAAATAACAATTTTTCTTTAAGAATTAAAAATTCTAAAATCTCTCTTGATAAACAGACATGTGCTCCCTTCTATTAGACAATTGGAAATCACAGTATACTTCGTTCTTCGCCATTGTTGCCAAGAAAAATAGAATAAAATTTGTTGTAACTGAATTAAAACATATTTTAAATAATAATTTACTCATGTCTATTTCAAAGTCATTTTTATTTTTTACTTAAACATCTTACTATGCATCTATTCCATTTTTTTGCAAATATTATATCATCACATCTTTGAAGAAAATAAGTATATACGTTATAAAAACTCTGAATATTTTTATGTATATCTGCACAAAACCTTGTTCTTGTCTAAACGTTCATCTGTGTCTTCATGAGACAACGTGGCAGGGTATGAGTCAGAACTGAAGCTTCTCCCTGGGTTCGTGTTCTTCCTGTGTTGAGTTATGCATATAGAGTCATGAAGACTTAGAGGATCTTTACTGAAAGGTCCAAACATCAAGCACTCTTCCCACCATCACCTTTGTTCTTTACTAAGCATAAATATATTTTACATCTTTTTCATATGTCTGATCAAGTTTTCCAAGCTCTCTGTTTGCCTCCTTCTTAGTAACACAGTAACCTCTCTGTTTTGCAGAATGAAGGCACTGATGGGATCACATCAGAACATCCTCAACATTGTGCCTGCATAACAGGAATGCTGGAGGCCCCTGGAGCCAGTGCCAGCACGAGGGGCCTGCATTGCACAGGGTGGTCTGGGTCCTCATGCTGCTCTGCATTGACCCTCAGCCCCTTGGGCTTGGACACGTCCCCTGACACTGTGACATCTCTGTGTTCTCATCTCTAGTGAGAGGTTTGGAGAAAATCCTCCTTCTGTGCTCTTTACAATTTTAGTATCATTTAAAATTCAATGACATTTGAGCAAAGAAGAAAGAAACTGAAAATGAGGAAACTTAATGGCAAAAGAAATTTATGTGGAGATTCTGATTTAAGAAACCTACTCAACGTTGGTGGCAAAAGCTATAAAACCAAAGCGAGCATCATTTTTGTCAGGCGCACCATCTGCCAGGCTCACCCAACTGCAGAGGAAGCCCCGGTGCCTGGAGATACCAGGGTGCCCACGGATCAGAATGTTCCCTTCTCCACCACTCACTTATGGCCTGTCATCTGAACAGCACATCTTTGCTTGAAATTCTGACAGCTCTCAAAATGCAAATATCCCTGGGGTAAGACTGTGGCATCTTAGCAAAAATGAGCAATCTAAATTTAATAAAGACCAGCGTGAAGGTCAGGGTGGAGGTGGAAAATGGGCATAAGGGTCCTATCTTCTCACAAAGGAAGGTGAACATAGCAGGACTTGGGTGGGCTGAGGAGCAAATCCCACCTTTGCCACCGATTGCAAGGTGTTAAAAGGGAGACACTCTGCCTGCCATTAGATCTTCCTCGTTCTCGCTAGTCTAACAGGTATGATGCAGCTGTTTTAACATAAGTTATGTTCTTCCTTAATGAATGTGTGATCCTTGCATAGCTAAATATTTTGTCAATTTATCTGGCAACAAATGGTTGCATATTAAGTCAATTTGTTCCTCTCCTTGAAAATAAATTTGGGATTTAGACCATTAGAGCTTCTCTTGAGAGAACATGAAAATAGAGGTTTCTGCTAGTGAAGAAAACTCCCACTATAACATCGAGACATGAATGGTAGAAAACACTGCTTTATTTTCATACTAGATGCCTTGCATTCATATTCATGTTTTTCTGTGCAAGTGGTTTTTTGTTGTTTTTTTTTAAAGTAATAAAACAAGGACTCCAATATTTATCTCTTTCCTTCTTTAGTATAAAAAACAGACATATGGAGCGCAAACTGAAAAGGAGAATCATTTGATTTCAAATTACAGAGTTTAAATATGAAACTGCAATGCTTTCTACAGCTCTTTCTAAGAACAGGAATTCATTTTCTATCTTAAGACATATTTGTGTTTTTAAAAAATATTATTTTTAAACAAGTTTTATCTTGTAATTTCCAAAGACAGTATAACCACAGGGATGCATACAGATCTGAATAAACAATTTGATCTAAGAATTAAACAGGAGACCATTTTGCCCATTCCAGTTCCACTGTGTGTGTGTGTGTGTGTGTGTACTTAATATCACAATTATGACTAACACCCTATACCAACTTCAAAGACAGGGACCTACCACATGCTCTTTGATGAACATCCAAAGAGATACATACTCTACATTTTATTCAGGAAAGTTCTTAATGTGATGGGGGGGGAAAGATGTAATTGGGTGGAAGAGATGTGATTGGGAACCCATCCAAGTGGGTTGTCATCCCAAAACAGCGACTTCAGCTATAGGAAATTATAAAATGACTTCATTTCTTCTCACTCCCTGTCCTCACCTACAGTATGATGGCCCATAGCAGAAACCATGGAAAGGTCGATGATTCTATGCTATGTGAGAAATTTAGGGACAATCAGGACAACCTGAATCACATCAGGCAGCCCGTCCTCTGAAGGGTTCTGAAGGGTAGGAGAAAGGATAGTATATTTTTTAGCTGTTCACTTGATGTCAGGATCTACCTGCTGTAACCAAGAGTAGAAAGAAGAACCACCTGAAGCCCAGACCACTTCTCACTCTTGTGGACGGTGCGATGCAGAACAGGCCTGATGTTCAGATAGTCATATTATCACATGACAATTTGATTAAAGTCATGAGATGTATCTCAATTCCTAGAAGGGCAGGGCTCTATGGCAGAAAGAAGACACTGGGTTGCTAAAGCTTTGAAATAATGCAAATCTGGGTTCAAACATTGACAAAATTTCCTAACCTCAATCTCTTTATTTTTAAAATGAGGATGATGTTATGTTTCCTTAAGGATTTTTGTAAGAATTAATTGAAACTATAAATTAATTCTTATATTAATCCATTATATTAATTAATAAAAACATTCAGAACACATATAATCTTAATAAATGTTGATTATCGTTAACACTGGAGATGAGATCCAGGTTATCCATGGCTTAACAAACATCCCCAAACACAAGGACTTCATTTTTTTTAAAGCTATTTTTTTTAAACTTTATTTATTTATTCATTTTAGAGAGGAAAGAGAGTGAGAGAGAGAGAGCAAGTGAGAAAGGGGGAGGAGCAGGAAGCATCAACTCCCATATGTGACTTGACCAGAGAAGTACAGGGTTTGAACCAGTGACCTCAGCGTTCCAGGTCTACGCTTTATCCACTGTGCCATCACAGACCAGGCCTCACGGACTTTAAACATAATATTTATTATTGTTCAGATGCCTCTGGGCTGGCTGGCCTGACTCATGCCTCTGTAATCAATTATGGGTAGACTGGTTGGCCAGTCCAAGTGGTCTTTCCTCACAGGGCTGTGATGGAGGGCCTCTCTCCAGGTGCCTCTCATCTCCAGCAGGTAGGGCTGGGCTTGCTCTTGTATCACTGCTTTCTGGTTCTGAAAAGGAGAGAAAGGACACAGAGCTGTGTGAGGCCCAGAACTAATACAGTTCACACACGTCAATTTCTACTGGCCAAAGCAGGCCATGAGGTCAGCCTGATTCAAAGAGAGGGGAGATAGACACCATCTTTACATGTGAAGATCGCTAAGTCACATGGCAAAAGCAATGGACACAGCAGGGGTGACAACAGAGCCACTTTGAAGTCAGTGCATCCCAGTCATTGCTCATAATGCTCAACTCTCCTGAAATTTTACTTGCTGATAAGTTAAATAAATGCCTCTGGCTGGTGCTTAGGAAAAGTGTGGGTTTAGAATTTTGAATGTGCAGCTTGTTCTCAGTCTCAAAATTGGGCCTTGTCTCACTTTTGAATATGGCAAGAAAGTATGTATGCAATAATATTTTGAGCCTATCGGCTGATATTGTTAAATGGCTTTAAAGCAAAAGTTAATGATATTGAAACACATGGAGATCTTCCCATAAAAATCACTTTATTACAAGCCACGCATTCAAACAAATGTGCTGATTTGCTTTATAAAATTTTTTTAAAGGGAGAGAAGAAGAGAGAGCAAAGCAGACTCCCACATGTGCCCCAACGAGGGTCTATCCAGCAACCCCATCTGGAGCAGATACTCAAGTATTGAGCTATTTTTAGCACTTAAGGCTGATATGTTTGGACCAACTGAGCTATTCTCAATGCCCAGAGTTATGCTTGAACCAGTCTAGGCACTGGCTGTGGGAGAAGAGGGAGAAAAGAGGGATGTGGGAGAAGCAGATGGTCACTTTTCCTGTGTGCCCTGACAGGAATTGAACCCAGGACGTCGATATGCCAGGCTAATGTTTATCCACTGAGCCACCGGCCAGGGCCTAAAATATTATATTATTACGTTTCTTTTATTTAAGGTAGCTATTTTGAGAAGAAGAGAAATACACAGTAGAGTATTTACCATGATTTAGTCTGAATGGTAGTTTCTTCAAGATTAGATGTTCTATCTTTTTATTAAATTTTCTGCATTTTACAGTTCAGTAAAATGTCAAATAATGATGGGAAGCAACCCTACAATCAATCCTGATACAAAGACAAGCAATGAGTCCACAGGACAATCGCTGCTGCCTTTGCAGCAGTGTGGATGTAACTCGGCTGGTTACGTGGGGCGGAACGGTGTGATGGAGCGGATGCCGCTGGAAACACGGTGGAGCGTCTGGAGTGGGCTCTGCTCCGGGCATCTGGCGTTGCTCTCAGTTGCTCTCCCTCACTTTGGAGTCCCACACTGGACAATTTTCACAACACATTTAAAATTGTGCTTTGTTTTTCAGGCCCTTAAAATGTGGAGAAAATATTTTAAAGAGGTTTTGGAGATCAGGTTCTGAAACTTTAGAACTTGCAGACAATGAAGCGTTCACAGTGGTCTCAAATATCTTTAGAAATAATTTACCTCTCTTGTCAGTGCTGACTGACAGCTCTAATCAATTCCTACATTTTAAGCAGACTTACATTTCACATGCACTTGCTCTCCTCTCCTGAGCAGAGTGGAACATCTATTGTCAAATGCATAAAATAACATTAGAAATGCAAACTTGATGTAGCCAATGGTAATGTGTTATTTAAAACTTATGAACCCAAATGAGGGCTTATTTTCTCCAAATTGAAATTTATAGTTTCATTTTAGAGGGCTAACCTGAATATTGATGGGGCTCAGGCATGCTATTATAAATGGCACAGCAAAACCAAGCAGGTGAGTGCTGGGCACTGAGGAGCGATTATGGAAATGAGTGGGCCTTCTATGAAAATTGCATCCTGTTATTGTACTGATGGCTACAAACTTAGAGAAGATTTTGTGCAGGAGGGATGCAACACTGGGTCTGTTAGCATTTCATTTGCTTTTAACACCATGTGATTTAAATGCCAAACAAATAAACATAAAAGAAATCATTGGTCACTCTTCTCCACATCTTCCAGATCATTAAATAGGTGATAAAAACCAGAAGAGTAATTTTTGAAATTTGATCTCCCCTCTATTAGTTCAGGACGTGATTGATAGCTTTGTCTGTCACCTCGGCAATATTGTTATAATTTTATACTTTACTGAGGTGGAAATCTAAAGACAGTTCAGCTATAGAACATTAAAGGTCAGAGATGCAAATCAAGCAGAGCAAGCTGTCTTCAAGGGCTCTGCGGTCCAGGCTGGGATATGGCTTATAATAATTTAGGAATACCTGAGTATTTAAAACATTCTAACTCCTATTTGCAGTCTCTATTCTGCTTCCGAGCTTGTTCTGGAAGGTGTGTTAACTCTTGGTTCAGTGATTCTTCTCTGTAGTTTCTTGTGCTTCTCGGGTTAACCTGGGCGCCAGCATGCTCTTGGTCTTGGCCGAAGGAACGTTAGAATATGCATCACATTCTTGTATCAGTGATCCCTTAGCCTTCCCCCCCCCCCAGTGGAAGGTGCTGTGTGTGCCCACAGAGCTGCAATGTGAGTCCACACTGGGAAGAGTAGCAGGATGCAATGTGAAATAGGACAGAGGAGAGGAGAGAAACTGATGGCAAGCTGGCTGGGGCTCTGGACATGTGTTCTTTCCATGTGATGGTGACAGATTTTCAGAATCAGAAGGAAAATGGCAAACCCCAATCTCAAGTTCCTTGCATGGAACAGCATGAGGTCAGAGATACAGCCTGGCAGCATCCAGGGAGTTCCTGTCATTAGCCACTGTGGGTATCACTGTTTTCAGGTCCCAACCCTGACACATGGGTGGCTTCCTGAATCCCTCCTGAGAAAAATTACTTTCATTGGGATAAAGCAACACAATGGAAGTACAGCCAGGTAATCACAATTATCGTCCTGTCCTATCATGAGGGCTCCCTGTGTCTGCCTGACAAAGTAACAGAGTCCAATTTCCTCAGTACAGCAGTGTCATGTCTGAGTTACAGAAACATGCAAGTGCAATAATTAATGGCCTTTGCTTAAGACGATGGCCAAATTGCCACAAAGACATAAGAGAACTGACACGTGCTTATTAAATAATCAAGATGCTTGTCAATTCTGCAGGGGAGACGCCACGGGGGCCTTGGTGATGTGTTGACCAGCTGGACTAGTTACGCATTCACTCGTTTCTTCCTGGGGAGTCGGGTGGCCAGACTGGTCCCTCGTCCCACTGGCTTCTTTCTTCTCCCGTCAATTCATGTTCTTTGCTTTTCTCTGCTGAACCAAGACCCAACTGCTACGTGATATAACAGGGTGTGATTACCTCAGTACAGCATTACACTCACACGTGAGGCTCCAAGCAGTTCAGGAGGGGCTCGGTCTCTCAGCCAGCCTGTGTCAGCAGAGATCTGTGTCTGGCCTGATCCTCTGTTATGATTTGAGAAACACAAGACGTCAAATAACCATGGCACCAGATTCTACTTCTTTTATGTAAAGATCCTTTTCAAGGTCTTACTTTCTTTTCCACCATCTCACAGTATTTTTCTTTAAGTTAATTAATGTTTTCATGTATGAAGATAACCTTGGGAATTTGCAAATGTGATACAAGTTAGAACCCTCTGCACTCATTATAGCAAAATAAAAGCTATTTTAAAATTCCTGGAGTTAAACACGCACACATATACACACCTTCACTCACAGAGTTAAATTCCAAAAGTTTGTCATAATGCAGAACTAAAAAGCTATGTGATTTCAGCAAGTTTCTTAACTTTGACAGGCCATGATTTTTTTTTAGCCATAAAATGATTATAAAAATAGCATTTGTTACATTGACTGTTCTACATAAAAAAATGAATACTCATGACATTGGTATACATCCTACTTTGTGTTATATTTCTGTCTTCTATGATTATTAAAATTATAAATATTTGTATTAGTATTCTATGAAATTTCCAAAACAAGTCACTAAACAATGAAATATTTATACAATCAGAGAAAGACAAACGCCATGTCATTTCACTATATGTGAAATCTAATAGACATACTAAAATAACGAACAAAATAGCAACAGACTCACAGAGACAAAGAACAGACTGACACCTGTCAATGGGGAAGGGAGTTGGGGGCATAGGTGGAAAAGGTGAAGAGATTAAGCAGAAAACAAACAAAACAACAATAATAACAGACACAGACAACAGTATGGTGATTGCTGGAGGGAAAGGGGGGATAAACGGGAGGGAAGGAAAGTGGACTTGGGGTGGTGAATGCACAGTGCCAGATACAGATGATGTTTCATAGAACTGTGCACTGGAAACCTGTATAATTGTATTATCCAGTGCCACTCCAATAAATTCAATAGAAATTAAAAAACACATTTTATTTAATGCAATAAACTTTTTAGCCAGAATTTCAGCCTATTTTAAAATTGGGAATCACAAAATTTCTTGTTCTTATAATTTTTAAGAGTGGAGATAATGCTTTCCTTTGGGTCACTATCCTCCTATAGTCCCTTTCTGTTAAAAAAGTACAGCTTCCACATCAAATGCATTCAATGTTATTAGCACAAAAGATCTCAATTAAAATCCTTCCAGTAAGTTGTGTGTTCTTATTTGTTCCATTAAAGCTGTGAGTTTTGTTACAAATTCTTGCTCATCACTTTTATACTTACATGAATCATAAGAAACATTATTTTGTACTATAAAAAAACTGCCTTTATGTGAACAATGGTCAAATAATGGCAATTTCATGTAGGTTAATCTAATATTTAATTTGTAAAATTAATCACTGACACAGTTTTTTTTATTGATCATCAAAATACCCAAAATTCATATTTTACAGACAGTTTAAAAGTTAGTGTGATCTGAATGAACTGCAAACAATCTACCACATATGCATCATCATGGAATAGCTGCTTCGTTTAGAGCTGAATGAAATATTTATGGTGGACCAAATAAAGAAGCAATGTAATGGCAAATTCTTATATCTGGGGACATCGCTGTCACTGTGGGCACCAGTGAAATAGCTCTGGCCTAATTTCATCTGACTTTGGATGTGTGCAAATAACAGGGAAATGTGAACTGACTACAGACTGAGAAAATCAGCAAAGACAGAAAATCATTGCAAATCAGAACCTTATCAATATTTCACTAGGCTAAGACTAAACATCTTATTCTTTCAGAAACGAAAAGCTCTTTCCCTAAAAACCTTAATACTGAGATTAAAAAGTTTATGATGACACTGTTAAATGCCAAAGATTTAAGTTAGGCCTCAGAATCCACTATTTGAATATCACATAAAATTTAAATAAGCCTGCCTTAAGTCAGTGTTTTTGGGTAACAGATGTGTTTTTATGATTGATTTAATTGGTAAACCATGCTGTTCATGTACTCACCCTTTCCTACACTATACTAACAGAGATTTAGCCAGAACCCATTTTTATTAATTCTTACTAGGGTGACCATGACTTAAATTTTACTCAACAATGCCAGGATACTAGGAGAAAAAAAGCGTTTTTTTCCCTGGCCTGCTTCTATGTCCTTCCTAACATCTCCACTGTGACAGCTTGAACGTTTGTGATTTTTTTAAAATGTATCATTCTCTTAAAAATAAGACAGGAAAAAAAAAGACCGTAAGTTCAAATTCTCAAATTTAAATCTAGACCCTGAACAGAATGGATTCCAAACGTGATCAGCCTGTGGTTTTCACCAAGAAATATATTCAACTGCATAAAGCTTTGGAGATATCATTCTTTGTTCTGTGATAAATTTCCCTTAGATGGAGGCAAATAAACCAAGAAAAATAAACCAAACACACCAATTAAGGTTTAACTTAATACTTCACATAAACTGAGTGTACATTGATAAATTTAGCCATTCACTGCATTTGGAAGGCTTATGTTTTGCTTTGTCATTTGAGTTTTTGCCTTAAGGAAGAAAAAAAAAACTACTAATGTTTATGAAAAGAGGAATTCGGCAGAGCAAAATGTCTGAGAAAACTCAGAAGTTTGTTAAAATTAAAATGTTCTGGGCAGAAAAGGGTGGTCAATTTAGTGCACTTAAAATGTAAAAAAAAAAAAAAGAGAAAAATTTTAATTACCTATGAGAATGGATTGCAAGTGTGTGTGTGCACACACGCACACACAGGAAAATGGCTTCTTTCTCTTAGTCTCAGAGCACGCTAAAATGTCCTCCATTCTAAAAATATACCCCTTGTCTCAAATGCTATCTACTGGCCAGTTTCTCTCTTGTCACCTCTTCCTATTGAAGCCTCTCCCAGGATGCATTCAGGGTCCCTGTCTCCTCTTCCTCAGCTCAATTCATTAAACAAACTCACCTGAGCCCACCATTCAGCTGGAATGGCTCAAGTGCACATATTGCCTTCTCTTTCCTCAATTTATTGCGGGTCATGTTTTGGTCCTTATCTTACTATCAACCCCCCCCCCCCATTTCATGCCTTTTCTTGTTCTCTCCTTTCTGAACTACTCAACCCTTGTGGCTTCTCTGTGCTCACAATTCTGACCCTTCTGTACCCATGTCTCCATTGCCTGTGGGCTCTCCTTTTCCCATCCTCTGTGGGTGCCCTCATACTATCCGCCTTCCCCTCTGCACACTCTCCACAGTCCACCTCCATGGTTCCTTCCATCAGGTACAGGCTCATGATTTGTCAGTATACAATTTTAGCCCCATCTTCTCTCTGTAGATTCTGAATTGTGTATCTACATATATAATGGTGAGCATTTTCAGACATTGATTCCATCAGTAAAACATTTCCAAGTTTTTTTTTGTTTTGTTTTGTTTTTTGTTTTTTGTTTTTTCATTTTTCTAAAGCTGGAAACAGGGAGAGACAGTCAGACAGACTCCCGCATGTGCCCGACCGGGATCCACCCGGCACGCCCACCAGGGGCGACGCTCTGTCCACCAGGGGCGATGCTCTGCCCACCAGGGGGAGATGCTCTGCCCATCCTAGGCGTTGCCATATTGCGACCAGAGCCACTCTAGCGCCTGAGGCAGAGGCCACAGAGCCATCCCCAGCGCCCGGGCCATCTTTGCTCCAATGGAGCCTCGGCTGCAGGAGGGGAAGAGAGAGACAGAGAGGAAAGTGCGGCGGAGGGGTGGAGAAGCAAATGGGCGCTTCTCCTATGTGCCCTGGCCGGGAATCGAACCCAGGTCCTCCGCACGCTAGGCCAACGCTCTACAACTGAGCCAACCGGCCAGGGCCCATTTCCAAGTTTTTGCACCCATCCTTGTGCCCAGGACCAGTTAAAACTTGAAGAGCTCCAAATAAAAATACATGATATCTTCTTAAAATATTAAGAATTTCAAGGTGGCAATAGTAGAGCAAACTCAAGCATGTGTACACGGTGAACATATCCCTGGCCTTTGTGCTGGAGTGACCTTTGACTTAGTTTCAAGAAGGAGGAGGTAAGCCCTCCCTGATAGAAATCCACATCACAGTCTCTATTACTGAATATGCAATCCTTAAATGTTTACACTCTAATGCAGAGTCTACTGTCATAGAAAAGGTACTCAGCTCCCTCACAATCTCTACTCTCCCTTTCTCTTCACAGACTAATAACAAGGGTTGACTCAACACATCCTGTCCTGGGAACTGCTTGGCCTGCAGAAGAGCTGTGGGACCCAGAGACTATGCATCAATAGGATCCTGTCAAGCAACTGTGGTACTGTATCCTCAGGGTCTTAGATCAAAGAAAATAAAATGTACAGTTAGGGTTTAGTAGAGTTGTTCTATATAAGAATCACTTTAACACACAGTATTTAAAACTCTGGTAGAGGCCTTGAGAGATGGGGCTAGGACAACACTATGTTGGCTTTTGAGAGAAAACAGGGGTTCACATGTACAAAGTAGAAGTGTCAGAATTGCCATGGAGAATGCTGCAAGTGGTAAGGGAGAGAGCACAGAGCTCTGTGAAGTGCGCTTACTATACCTACATGCTGTGGAGGCTGTGCAGAAGATTCTGTTACTGAAATGTAGAAGAGTACACCTGTGAGAAAAGCACCAGTAATATTACAGTATTCAGTTTCTGTTGGTTGAAGGCTAGGTCTGACCATAGAAGATGTTGTCACAAAACTGGGCCTCCTGAGGTGGTATGGATGGGAGGATCATAAAATGACAGAAGCCAGATGGCAACATCTGATCGACCAAAGCAAGGATGGTATGATTATTGCAGTAAATGCCAGACTTGGACCTGTGTCAGAGAAGTTTGACCCACAGAGAGTGATGGAGATAGTTAGTGGAACTGCAATCTCAGGAGCAAAGAAGGTGGGCAGTCAAAAAAGATAATGCTCTGGCTCTCTAATTAAAAGAAATAAAAATGAAAGATCAGGGAGCAGAGCTACTATAATAGAGAGACAGTGATCCCCAGTCCAGTCTTCAGACATTAATCAGCTTCAGAACTCCAATCTGCTGACTGAAGAAAAGGCCAGGTCCTCATGAGGAAGAAGAAAATGCTGAGTCTATGGGTCTGGGGAATCAAAGGCTAAAGTGGGAATGCCCTTATGCTCTGTCACTGGGGACTTACCTGGAGGTCAGTGCTTCTCCTTTCTATCCTCTATACCTTAGGGATCTATAGGTCTAGGGATCATGGTTTCTAAAGGCAGATATGTCTCATCAAGTACACAGAAAGAATTTCATTGAACCACAGTCAATGGCTGTCTCTTCTATCACTTCAGATCCCTCACATTGAAGAGCCAGCAGGCAAAAGAACTTACACCATCCTGGCACATAGAAGAGATACCCTTTCATAGCAGGGGCTGAGAAATAGGCTTGGCAAAAAGGTGACCCGCTGGTACATTTTCTGGTATTCTCTAGCTCTCTTGTCTTTAAGTGGACAAGTACTCAACCATGGCTTAAGAAGGACAAGTGTCCAGCAGAGGAATTGTTAAGGGTGAGGGGAATCTAGAATGGATATTTCAGGTGCAATTTTGAGGATCTCCTGTAGCCTGAGTCCAGTTTCAATAGCAGTGGCTGTAGGCCATCCTATAACCTTTCTTTTGTAAGTGTCCCCAGGATGTATGACCAGTCAGAATCATGGAGCTACCATTTCCAATGGGATGAACTCACTATAAAAGTAAGTGGAGCCTGAGCAGGTGGTGGTACACTGGATAGAGCATTGGACTGGGATGCAGAGGACCCAGGTTCAAAACCCCAAGGTTGCTTGCTTGAGCTCAAGCTCACTGGCTTGAGCAAGCGGTCACTCGTTCTTCTGTAGCCCTCAAGTCAAGGCACATATGAGAAAGCAATCAATGAACAACTAAGGAGCTGCAAGGAAGAATTGATGCTTCTCATCTCTCTCCTTTCCTGTCTGTCCGTCCCTATCTGTCCCTCTCTCTCTGTCTTTCTGTCACAGAGAAAAGCAGTGGACACAAGCAGTACAAAGAGTGGACCATAGTGGATGCCAGAGTATAATGCCCAATATTCTCAACAGGGCCAAACCTCCAGTCCCTTAGGATTGCTGTTGTTTGGTGATGACTCAGCTGAGTCCTTCTCCAGGAACTGCGTTCAGCCAAGAGATGTTGCCAAGAACAAAGTTTCTATTCCTACCTGGGACAATGTAGAAACAATGACAGGTCTATGAAGAAATTCAAAGTAGTGGCCCTCTGTTCCAGCTGGGACAACTCTGAAAAACCATCCTGGTGTCAGGGCGCTTTAGGATCAATCAAGGCTCTACTAAATTTGTTTTAAAGTTCAAATTTCTTCACTGCTCAGTTTTGCTCCTTTCTCCCCATACACTTCTCATTTCCAAGAGCACTCCCCAACATACAGTCGAATTCATGTCTCAGTCTTAGAAATTGTTTCTTCAGAGTCTGACTTTTGACATCTCCCTTTATTTCTTCTAGACCAAAAAGCACATCCATGACCCAGCACAAGTGAGCAGGAAATTATGGGTCTTGTTCCAGAAGAAAGTTATTAATCAAAAGAATTATAGATTTCTCCTAATGTGTTTGAGCCAGACTTGGGATGCCCTGCAGAGGTGGATCTTGAGGTGTTAGATGAGGGTGGTCAGAATGTAAATCTAGGCAGGGAAGGGTTTACTGACATGAGTGCAATCCTCATTACCTGCAGTTTAAAAATCTTAACTAAGATATTGAGAAGAATCTTAGTATACATGCTGTCTGTCTTCTTGCCTGAACATATAAATGAGTTATGAAAAAGTAGAGAAGTAGAAACTGTCTTGCCAGACTGTTGAGGCAAGGGACAGAATGCTCATGACGTGGGAATTGATGGAGATGGGTTTTCGTATCAGAGCAAATACAAGACAGCTGCTGGAGGGCTCTTTTTACCTAGATAATGCCTGTTTTGGAGAAGTTCTGTGGAGGCTTTCAGCTATAGTTCTGAAATGTGCATAGGAGATACTGATATGGAAAAGGAACTCAATAAGAATGGTAGAATTTCCCAACAGTAGAGCTTAACCATCATTGACAATGTAGACATTGTTCCAAAATAGACCGCTAGGCATGGTGGCAAGCAGGATGCCTTGACCTAGGAGTGTAAGGAGAGATTCTAATAAAATATAGGAGAATAGAGAATTCCTAGAGGTGAGAAATGTGGACAGCCAATCAGGATATTATCTGATTTGTATGAGAGAGAGAAAGAGACAGAGACAGAGAGTTGGTGAGCAGAAGGCCAATGTCAACTCTACATTAAGCCCATTCAGAGTTAGTTCAATAGGTCCAGGGACCCATACTGTTCTCTTTCCTGGTGGCCAGTGGACTTAGGCCAGATCCTTTCTACTTCATCATAACTGGAGAGTCCTGATGGCATATTGGTGATCCTGGCGTTAGGGAGCACCTACTATGTTGTCAGAGCTCGACCTGTGTTATGATACGTAATAAAATACTCACCATAAACTTCTGAGAAAGACATAGTTATCTTTTTACAGATAACATGTGGTGCCAGAGGTAGCCATTATTAAGTGGAAGAACTGACATCTAAGTTCTTCTTACATATGATTATTAATTAAGAGTTTCAATCAATGTGGGTTTCTATTAGTTTAAAATTGATTTTTTAAGACTACAACTTGTTTATTTAATTTAGATTTTGTGGTTCTATTAACAACTCTTTAAAAATTACAGCATCGTTTTGGCAAACATGACATGTATAGTTCATCTTTTACTCGTCCTGTGTGTTATGTGTTTGTAATATCATATTTTCTCTATATAGAAAAATATTCTAGTCTTTTCCACCAATTTTTAAATTGTCTCAAAGAAATACAATAAAATATATTTGCTTTAAAATTGTAATGAATGAGATTTCTTTTTTATTTGCTTTTAACTAATAGAATTGAAAATGGGAGCTTGATGAATGAAACATTTCAGCTGAAAGATAAGCAGAGCAAACACTCCCAGGAGTGGCCTTGATGAAGGCATTTCATGTTCTGTCCAGCTTACTCTTCTGAACTACCTCATGTAAAACGTGCTGTCAAAGGTTAAAAATGGCATATTTTCAAAACAAACAAACCAACAAACCTTCTGTGTCTACAGGTAATGGGAAGCAACCAAGACTGCTTTGCCTCCGAAACACTTCTCCTGTTTCCTAAATTGCTGCTCCCTTTGGAGCCGTCTCTGTGTTCTGTGTTGATTCGTTCAGCTTACACTGCCTGCATTTCCCAATGAAGACAGACCTCAGATGGATGCTCTTAATCACACCCTTGATAGTGATCTAGCCCCGTTGGTGAGAAGAGGACGCACGCCTGGGTGCACAACTTTAGAGTGCCGTGAACTGAGATTGAGGGGGTTGATTGTGAGCATGGCTATTTCTGGGTTGTCTTTCAAAGCTTTCTTTTTTACAAAGTGAATATATAAATAAAACAAGCAAAAAAATAAAAAAGTCAGCCAGCAGGCAAAGGGGGAGAAAACCATAGTGGTGTTGAGTTCTGTAATCACAGCAGGGCCGCCTGGGTCCATGGCTAATGTAAGGGTTATGGGATAGCATAATCCCTTCGCTGAGCGCCTTTACTGCAACCATGATGACTAAATTTCTAGTGTCTTATCACACTGTCACAGGCTGGAACCAGGGAAAGGGGCTCTGAAGAAAACACAGCATGAAAACGAGAAAGACGATGATCAGATTACCAGCCCCTGGATCTGTGAGCTGTCCCAATCTGACCAGAGCAGGCTTGATTCCAGACCCATGGGGGACTAAAACCCCCAGCCTCACCCCTTCATCCCAGCATACCACTATTTTTAAAGAATCCTGACCTCTTTCCAATCACAATGATGTTGTTTTCTTTTTTCTCCCTTGTCTATCCATTACAATTCTTCTAGTGAGAGAGTGCAGCACTTCTGGAACTTCCCGGGTGGGGACATCAGATGGATTGAAGGAAGGCAGGATGGAAAGCCTCCCTAGAAGATTGAATATCCAAAGAGGTGAAGAGATGGAAACCACACCTCTATGCCACTTCAGGAAGTGTGTGTTTCACATAAGTGTTATTTTTTTCTTTTCAGATATAGGTAGGGTTTTTAAGACACAGACCTTCCTCTCACAGCTTCTAAGAACCTGAATCATCACAGTCACACAAAGACCAGACCCAGGTATGTGCCTAGTGTCTTTCTGCTTCTCTGAGGGAAGCATTTTGAAGGAGAAGGATTTATTTTGCTTACTAAGGAAAAAATTGCCTGATGCCTGTTTCTCATTGTAGTTATACCAACAACTGTGGCATTTATTTTCAATAAGATATATGCATCTGAATTACCTTTGATGATCAAGGTCAGTGACAGGCATGGGATGGGAGTAACCTAGAGGGCACAACCACTCTTTGAAACGTAACAGGTACCTGCTTTCAGTGTTATGGAGAATCAGGACAAAACATTTCCTATCTGCCATGTCTCTGATCCAGATACTGTCACTTTGAGCCAATCTTTCATAAAGTTGGGGAAGGAGTGAGATGCATCAAGGTAGAGAATGCCCATTTCCTGCTCATCTGCCTTTTACCACAAGATAGATCCATTTAAAACAGGCCACTTTAATAAAATGTAGGCATGTACAAGGGCTAGAAAGGCAGGGCTCTGAGAGAAAAATCATGCACTAAATAAGCAAGTTAGCTGAGCTACAGAAAGAATTAAAGTGATTACAGTGGAGAACCTTGAAATATGAGCGGGGATGCTGAAAATTTATCTCAGAAAAGGTCAACCCATTCTGCATAAGAAAAAGATGAATGAAAATGACAATGATGCTGTGGTATGAGTCTTGGAGGCAGTGTTGTTACGAAAGAGGGATTCTATCAAGAATCAAGAAAAGGTTCTGCTTCAGATATAGGCAAAGATGAGGAATGTCACTGGGAAGTATGAGGAGGCTTTGGCCATGTAAGTCACACAACAAGGACACACCTGTGCAGGTGAGGAGGATAAACCTGAATTGGGGCCACTACTTGCTTCTAAATAATAAAGTTTATCCTGTTGTGCTTTCAAGGTAAGAGGAAAAAACCACTGAGGACTGAACAAATGTCTAAAAATCCATAAGAAAAGTTGCAAGAGAGAGATGATGAAATGGGTGTAGGACAAGTGAAAATGAAGAATCAAAAAAGGTAACAGAATATATTTTGAAGTTTTAAGGATCAGATCTTATAGATTATGATGAATTTATCTAGGAATATTCTAGTTTCTCTTAAAGAGCTAGAACCTACTTTAAAGGAAAATGATTCTTCTCCCAGGAAAAGTTTACTTGTATATAAAATTACAACAATTTTAGTGATATGATTCAAATAATATATCTTAAACATTACATTAAATTTGGATGGACTGATTCTCATTTACTGTATTAATCACAAACATTGTCCTTGAAATGATGTACAGATTAGTCCTGTATAAAAAATAATTTACATGTTGAAATATAAATTATTAGTACTTGGTAAAATAGCAAATGTCATGTATCAGATAATTATAAACTGATCTACAGAAACTTTAAAAAATTTCATGGTGTGAAACACTTTTTTAAAATGTCACCATGACAGAAAACAACAACAAAAAATTAAGTTGGCAGATTTGCCAACTAGGGAAAAGTTACAGAGCTAGGGGAAGGGAAAAAATAAGAACTATGTAAATAGGCAATGTTGGTAAGTGGTACAAAAATATGCCAAGTTCTTTTGCAAAACATAAAATTAAATAAGTAAAAATGAAATTTAAATTAGTAATAAAATGCAGAATGTATTACTTTTGAACAATTGCTTTAAACAACCCATAGTTCAAAGAAGTGTCCATGAATATTGGCTACCATTATTTTTTATGTATTTTTTAATTTAATTTATTGTGTTTACATAGATTCTAGTGTTGCCCCAATTGCATGTCCCCTCCCCATATTCCCCTCAACATATCTCTTGTCCTCCTCCCAACAGCTCCCTCCCCCCCTTCCCTTCAGGTTTAATTCTGTTCCTCAGTTCACATTGTTCCTTGGATTCCTCAAATGAGTGAGGTTATATGATATTTTTTTTCTCTGCCTGGCTTATTTCACTGAACATAACAGTTTTCAGGTCCATCCATGTTGTTGCAAAAGGTAATATTTCTTTCTTTTTCATGGCCCCATAGTATTCCATTATATATATGTACCCTAGCTTTTTAATCCACTCGTCCACTGACAGATACTTGGGCTGTTTCCCGATTTTCACTATTGTGAACAATGCTTTGGTTACCATTATTAATGATATATTTTGTGTGTATGTGATGGTATTAAAGAAAACTTTGTAGTAAAACAGAAAGATTGATCTTTCTCTATAGCTGTATTTCCTTAGAACTACAGATTTGAAGAGTTGTGTGAGAAATATCTGCATGCTACTGGTTTGTCAAGACAAAGTGGTTTGTTTAGCATGTTTGCATTTGTACACACCTGGGTTTCTCAACCTCAGATTACTGTTATTTTGGAACAGCACTTATTTGTTGTGGGGCTGTCTTGTGCATTGAAAGATGTTTAGTAGTATCACTGTCTTTTGCTCCTTACTCTATCTCAGTTATAACAATTAAAGGTGTCTCCAGAATTTTCCAGGTACTCCCAGTGGGATGAAATGACCCCCAGTTGAGAAAAACTGGACTAAATTCTTAGACAAACTAGGGGAAGCTGAGGGCAAAGTATTCTAATGCTTCAGTGTTAGTATTTAACCATAAGCATGCAAATAGGTTGGCTTGAAGAATAATCATATTGCTTTGTGTTCCCAACAGAATGGATGCTGTGATGCAGGTGCAGTGTGCTGGATATTTTGGCCCTGTATTCATGCACCACGGTAGATGGGGACATGCACACTAGCACCCAGTAAGCTCATGTCAGATACCAACATAACTGGACTGCCTTCAAGGATCCCAATCACTGCTTTTACCTTTTATTTTTCTTAAACAACTCAGAGACTATAAAATAGTGTGTTTCTTAAAGGTGAGATGATGTGTTCTCTAAACAAAGGGTAGACCAGATATGAGGTTTTCTGAACTTCCAGTAGAAAGTGGGAGCACATTCTTATTGGGGTACAGTAACATCTGTTTTTCATTTATCATATTATGACTTGAGCCTCTTAGCTGGTCCCTGGAGGCACCAGGTTAGAAGTGTCACCAAGCCTTCAAGAAAATTGATCATGACTCCTGAGTTATCCAGATACTAAGTATTGAATGTCATGCTTTCAAATACTGAATTAAATTTATATTAGTTTGATACCCACCTTCTGTGAGATAGCTTTCCTCAAACACTTTCATTCTTATTAATGTTTATTGATTGCTCTACAGCACAAATGTTAGTGAACAACACAGTCAACTATGCAACATGCTTAAGATGGTTAGAATCTTATAGTTGAGAAATTTTCTGCACCGGCCTCAAAATTTAAAAAATGTCTTTTGAAGGTTAGATTTTATGCACAATAGAAATTATACTATAAAGTGATTTAAGTTCAAAGTAATCTTAAAAAACAGAGAGTAAAATAGTAGCTAAATGGCAAAGAAAACCTTATTGAGCTTGATTGGTAAAGTTTTCTCTAAAGAGTTAGTCTAATGCTTATGCTAATATTTTACTCTGATCATAATAAACCTGTTTTGTACTATTTGCTGAGTAATAGAACAAATTGAAAACACTGAAATTAAGAACATTTAAAAAATAGTGGATTCAGTATGTAATGAAGTTTTCAAGACATAGAATTAAATTATTTTGGTGGAGATGTTTATTTTTTAATTATTTGAGAATGTAGAAAAACAGAGGCTAATGTTTCATATAAAAGTATATTTCTTTAACATATTATTGTACATTTAGAGAAATTTTCTTTTATTTAAACAACTTGGTATCCAAATTTCTAATATGTGCTAACAATCAATTTCTTAAATAAAACTTTCTGGACTCTCCGTGTATTTGCTAATGAATACACAAAAAATACTCTATGTTTCTCTTATGTTAATAGACTTTAATGAATTATTCTATTTATAATTTTACTGTAAACCTTATTTCTAAATTGATTATAAAATGACTCATTTTGTTACAAACTTGAAAAAGACTAATTTTTCTGTTTAGTTTATGATTTTTAATGTATTAATTTACAATTAGTTTCTTTAATAATAAGAGTTAATTTTTAAAGAGTGCTTGAAATATCTTATGTATTAAATTTTTGTCTATATTATCTCATTTAATATATACACAGTGATGCTCTGAGGTAAGTAATATTGGTAAACTATTATAGGAGTGTATATTTCTACATATTTATTGATATTCTTATATATAAACAGACTTATACCTTGCAGTTTAAACTTAATATTAGGTACAGATTTAAATACTTTTATTTTATTTAAAATTTTCTTTATTTGAATTATTTTAATATTTGAATGGACCTTCTCTTTAGTTACTCTTTACCACTGAACATTCATAGTATTAGCGGTTTTTCCAAGTATATAATAAGTCACTGGATGGGCTTAACAGAATATTATAGTATGCATAAGATAGAGTAATAAATTTGAATATAGGTCAATAGAAATTTTTTTTAATCTAAAGACTAGAGAAAAATATTGAAAAGAAATAAAAAGACCAGCAGTGACTAATGGAAAATACTATTTTTCTATAATATGAATAATTTTGTATCCAGAGGGAAAGAAGACAGCAACTGGAACAAAAACAAATAAATAATGACCAAAACTTTCCCAGACATGAAAGAAAATATCAACCTGGCTAATTAAGAAATACATGAATCTCAAGAGGGATAAATACAAATGGAACTGAACCCAGGCATAAAATATTCAAACTATAAGTAACCGGCTAACACTCAGCCAGAGGAAAGAAAAGACATTATCTTCAGGGCAACATTAAAACTAATGATGGCTGACTTGTCATCAAAAGCAGTTGACATCAGAATTATAAAATAAATGTTTAAAGCCCTGAAAGAAAAACAAATCCAGTCAAAATCTCATTCAGAAGTAGAGGGAAAAGAAAAGTTTTTTTTACATAAGCAATAGCTGAAAGATTATGTCACCAACCGATCTTCACTACAAAGATTGTCATCGGAAATACTTCATGCTAAAGGAAAATGAGAACAGATGGAATAGAGCACAATAAATGGTCATTTTTATGAGCGAACATAAAGACTATCTTTTAAAAATATTTGAAGACAATTTTTTTATTAAAGTGTAGTTGACATACAATGTTATATTACTTTCAGGTGTACAATATAGTGGTTATGCATGTATATATCTTACAATGTGATCACCAGGCTATGTCTAATAACCATCTGTCACTGAACAAAGTTATTATTATTGACTATATTCTCCATGCTGTACATTACATCCCTGTGACTTATTTTATAATGAGAAGTTTGTGCCTCCTATTCTACGCACCTTTTCACCCATTCCTCAGTTCTGTGCCCGCTGGCAACCATCGGTTTGTTTTCTGTATTTATGAGTCTATTTCTAGTTTGTTTTGTTTGACCATTTGTCTTGGTTTTTTGTTTAGATTCCACATTTAGGTATAATCATACCATATTTGTCTTTGTCTGACTTATTTTACTTAGCATGATACACTCCAATTTCTGTAATTTCATCCATGTTGTTGCAAGCAGCAATGTTTTCTTATTTTTTATTGTGCAGT
The DNA here is from genome assembly GCF_036850995.1 of Saccopteryx leptura. Taxonomy (NCBI): domain Eukaryota; kingdom Metazoa; phylum Chordata; class Mammalia; order Chiroptera; family Emballonuridae; genus Saccopteryx; species Saccopteryx leptura. The sequence continues at coordinate 130,874,694 of NC_089503.1, read as the reverse complement.
AATATTTGTATATGTGTATATATTTAACATCTTCTTATGCACTCATTTACTGATGAATACTTAGGTTGCTTCTGTGCTTAGCTACTGTAAATAATGCCTCAATGACCAAAATGTGCATATATATTTTTGAATTAGTATTTTTGTTTTCTTTGAATAAATGCCCAAAAGTAGAATTGCTGGGTCATATGGTAATTCTATTTTTAATATTTTGGGAAACCCCCAATCTTTAAACAGTGTATAAGTGTTCCCATTTCTCCATATCCTCTCCAACACTTATTTGTTTACTTTTTGATAATAGCCATCATGACAAATGTGAGGTGATAACTCATTGTGGTTTTGATTTGTATTTCTCTAATGATTAGTAATATTGAGCATCTTTTCATACTTCTGTTGGCCCTCTGTATGTCTTCTTTGAAGAAATTTCTATTCAGGTCATTTTCTCTTTTTTTTGTGACCGAGACAAAGAGAGAGGGACAGATAGGGCAGACAGAAAGGAAGGGAGAGAGATGAGAAGCATCAATTCTTTGTTGAAGCACCTTAGTTGTTCATTGATTGCTTTCTCATATGTGCCTTGACTGGGGGGCTACAGAAGATGGACTGACCCCTTGCTCAAGCCAGCAACTTTGGGTTCAAGCTGGTGAGCTGTACTCAAACCAGATGAGCCCGCACTCAAGCCGTTGACATCGGGGTTTAGAACCTGGGTCCTCTGCTTCCCAGTCTGTCGCTCTGTCCACTGCCACACCGCCTGGTCAGGCCATTTTCTCATTTGTAATCAGATTTTTTTTGTTGTTGAGTTGTATGAGTTCTTAATATATTTTGAATTATCAGATATACTATTTGAAAATATCTTCTCTAATCATTAGGCTGTCTTTTCATTTTGTTGATTTTTTTTTTTCAATGCAAAAGTTTTGAGTTTGATATAATCTCATTAGCTTATTTAAACCTATTTTGCCTTTGCCCTGGGGGGCATATTTTAAAAATTATATTGTTAAGACCTATGTCAAAGAGTTTACTGCTTATAATTTTATTCTAGTACTTTTAGAGTTTCAGGTTTTACATTTAAGTATTTGATTCATTTTGGATTTATTTTGTATATAGTACAAGAAAGTGGTCTATATAAATTTTTTTGCATATATCTATCTAGTTTTTTCAATATCAGTTACTGAAAAGACTATCTTTCCTCATTGTATATTTTTACCTCCCTTGTCATGTATTAATTTACCACATAAACATGGGTTTATTTCAGGGAAGTAATCTCTTCAACTGACTTATGTGTCTGTTGTGACAGTTCCATACTGTTTTGATTACTATGGTTTTGTAATACAATTTAATACAAGGGTGTTTAACACCTCCAACTTTGTTATTTCTCAGGATTTCTTTGGCAAAAATATTGCTATGAGAGATCTCAACGAGTTTATTGCTTATGTTTACTTCAAAGATGTTTATGGTTTCATGACTTACATTTAAGTCTTTTATCCATTTTGAGTTTATTTTTGCAAATGGTATAAGTTGGTGGTCTAGTTTTATTTTTTTGTATGTACCTATCCAATTTTCACAACACCATTTATTAAAGAGACTGTCTTTATTCCATTGTATTCTCTTACCTCCTCTGTCAAATATCAATTGACCAAAAAAGTGTCCATTTATTTTTGGATTCTCTGTTCTGTTCCATTGATCTGTATTCCTGTTCTTATACCAGTACCAAGCTGTTTGATTACAATGGCCTTGTAGTATATCTTCATATCAAGATGTGTGATACCTCTCACTTTATTCTTCATTTTCAAGATTGCTGAGGCTATTCGTGTTCTTTATTGGTTCCATATATATTTTTGGAATGTTTGCTCTATATCTTTGAAGTATGCCATTGGTATTTTAATAGGGATTGCATTGAATTTATCATTTTAGGTAGTATAGACATTTTAATGATACTTATTTTTCTTATCCATAAACATGGTATATATTTCCACTTGTTCGTGTCTTCCTTAATTATGTTTTCAATGTATTATAATTTTCTGAGTACAAGTCTTATACCTCCTTGGTTAAATTTACTACTAGGTACTTAATTTTTTTGTTGCAATAGTGAAGGGGATTGTTTTCTTAATTTCTCTTTCAGACAGTTTATTGTTGATGTAGTAATGCCACTGATTTCTGAATATTGATTTTATATCCTACTACCTTGCCAAATTTATTTATTAGGTCTAATAGTGTTCTGACTGAGAGTTTAGGGTTTTCTATGTATAGTATCATGTCATCAGAAAATAATGATAGTTTTACTTCTTCTTTTCCAATTTGTGTGCCTTTTATTTCTTCTTGTCTAATTGCTGTGGCTAGGACTTCCAGAATTATGTTGAATAAGAGGCCTTGTTCCTGATTTTAAAGGGGTTGCTTTTAATTTTTGCTAGTTGAGTATGTTGTTGGCTGTTGGTTTGTCATAAATGGCCTTTATTATGTTGAGGTATATTCCCTGTATTTTCACTTAGCTGAGAGTTTTGATCATAAATAGGTGTTGGATTTGATCAAATGCTTTTTTTGCAACTATTGATATAATCATGTAATTTTTATCCTTCCTTTTGTTCATGTGATGAATCACATTTATTGATTTGCAAATACTGTACCAGCCTTGCATCCCCAGAATAAATCCCACTAGATCATGACGTATGATCTTTTTGATGTATTGCTGAATCTGGTTTGCTAATATTTTGTTGAGAATTTTAACATGTATGTTCATCAGGGATATTGGCCTATAGTTTTTTTTCTTTGTAGTGTCTTTGCCTCATTGTGGAATGAGAATAATGCTTGCCTCATAAAAGTAGCTTGGAAGACTTTCCTCTTCTGAAATTTTTTGAAGTAGCTTGAGAAGGATATTTGTTAGTTATTTGAATGTCTGATAAAATTTACCTGTGAAGCCGTCTGGTCCAGGACTTTTGTTTGTTGGGAGTTTTTTGATGACTATTTCAATTTCATTTGTTGTAATCATTTTGTTTAGATTTTCTGATTCTTCCAGATTGAATTTTGGAAGATAGTATGTTTCTACAAATTTATCCATTTAGCCTAGGTTGTCCAATTTTTTGGCAAACAGATCTTCATAGTATTTTCTTACAATCCTTTATATTTCTGTGGCATCAGTTGTTACTTCTCCACTCTCATTTATAATTTTATATGTTTGAGTCCTCTCTTTCTCTTGATGAGTCTGGTTTAAGTTTCATCTATCTTGTTTACATTTTCAAAGAATCAGCTCTTGGCTTTGTTGATCTTTTGTATTGTTTTATTAGCTTCTATGTCATTTATTTCCGCTCTGATCTTTATTATTTCCTTCCTTCTAATTTCTCTGGACTGTATTTGTTTTTTTTTAGTTTTTTTTTTTAGTTCTTTTAGATGCAGGGTTAAGTTGCTTATTTGAGCTTTTTCTTGCTTCTTAAGGTATGCCTATAATGCTATGAACTTCCCTCTCAGGACTGCTTTTGCTGTGTCTCATAGGTTTTTTTAGTTCTTGTATGTTCATCTTTATTTATTTCAAGAAAGTTTTTGATTTCTTCCTTGATCTCATTGCTAACCCATTCATTATTTAGTAACATGCTATTTAGCCTCCAAGTGTTTGAATTTTTTCATTTTTCTATTGTAGTTGATTTCTAGTTTTATGCCATTGTGACCCAAGAAGATGCTTGATATGATTTCAATCTTCTTAAATTTATTGAGACTTTGTTTTGTGTCTAACATGTGGTCTATCCTAGAGAATGTCTCATGAGCACTTAAAAAGAATGTATATTCTGCTACTTTGGTGTGAAAGGTTCTGAAGATATCTATTAAATCCAGTTGATTTAGTGTGTCATTTAAGGCAGTTTCTTTGTTAATTTTCTATCTGGAGGATCTAGCCATTGATATTAGTGGGGTATTAAAATCCCCTACTACTATAGTATTGCTGTTGACCTCACCCTTTATGTTCATCAAAATCTGCTTTATATATAAATATTTAAGTGCTCCTATATTAGGTGCATAGATATTTACAATGGTTATATCCTCCTGTTGGATTACTTCCTTTATCATTATGTAGAAACCTTCTTTATCCTTTACTATAGCCTTTGTTTTATTTTATTTTATTTTTTGTATTTTTTTTCTGAATTTGGAAATGGATAGACAGTCAGACAGACTCCCACATGCGCCCTACCAGGATCCACCTGGCATGCCCACCAGGGGGCGATGCTTTGCCCATCTGGGCCGTTGCTCTGTTGCATCCAGAGCCATTCTAGCGCCTGAGGCAGAGGCCATAGAGCTATCCTCAGCAGTTGGGCCAACTTTGTTCCAATGGAGCCTTGGCTGCAGGAGCAGAAGAGAGAGACAGAGAGGAAGGAGAGGGGGAGGGGTGCAGAAGCAGATGGGCACTTCTCCTGTGTGCCCTGGCCAGGAATCAAACCTGGGACTCCTGCATGCCAGGCCAATGCTCTACCATTGAGCAAACCGGCCAGGGCCTATAGCCTTTGTTTTAAAGTCTATTTTGTCAATACTATTAAGTATTGCTACCCCAGCTTTTTTTTCATTTCCATTTGCATAATATACTTTTTTTCTATTTCCTCACTTTCAGTCTATTTGTATCTTTTGTTCTGAAGTGCATCTCTTATAGAAAGTATATGTATGAGTCCTGTTTTCTTATCCATGCAGCTACCCTATGTCTTTTGATTGGAGCATTTAATCTATTTACATTTAAGGTCACTATTGACATGTACTTATTTATTGCCATTTTATTCTTTAAATCTACAATCCTCTTTTTCTCATTTTTTTTCCTTTGCTCTTTTTACAACAGGCCCCTTAACATTTCTTGCAGTAATGGTTTGGTTGTAATGAATTCCTTGAGTTCTTTTTTTGTTTGGTTGTTTTTTGTTTTGTTGTGTTTTTTTTTTTGTCTGGGAAACTTTTTATTTCTCCTTCCATTTTAAATGATAGCCTTGCTGGATAAAGTAATCTTGGTTGTAGGTTATTGTTTTGCTTCACTTTGAATATTTCTTGCCAATCCCTTCTGGCATCTAGTGTTTCTGTTGAAAAGTCGATGTCAACCTTATGAGGGCTCCTTTATAGATAATTAACTGCTTTTCTCTTAAAGCTTTGAATATTCTTTCTTTGTCTCTTAACTTTGGCATTTTAATTATGATGTGTCTTGATGTAGATTTCCTTGGGTCCCTCTTTAATGGAACTCTCTGTGCTTCTTGAAGTTGTATGACTTTTTCCTTCATCAATTTAGGGAAATTTTCAGCTATGGTTTCTTCAAGCAGGTTCTCCATCTCTTGTTTATTCTCCTCTCCTTTAGAAACCCCTATGATGTGGATGTTGTTTCTCTTCATGTTGTCACAGAGCTCTCTTAGAATTTCCTCAGTCATTTTGTACCCCCATTTTTTTGCTTCTCTGCTTCTGTGCTTATATTGTTTTTGACTTCTAAATTGCTGATTCAATCCTCTGCTTCATCCAGCCTATTGATTCCTTCTAGTGCAGTCTTCATTTCTGATATTGTGTTTGTCATTTTTGACTGGTTCTTTTTTATGATTTCAGTGTCATTTTTGATGCTTGCTATCTTTTTATTTAAGTGCTCATTATGACCATTCATTGTTGCTTTAAGATCCATGAACATCCTAATAATCATTATTTTAAACTCTGCATTTGGTAGTTTAGTTAGTTACATTTCATTTAGTTCTTTTTTTGGGCATTTCTCTTGTTAATTTATTTAGGTTGCATTTCTTTGTCTGCCCATTTTGTCTGTGTATTAGGTAGCACTGTCTGACTTTGAAATTTTTGTGGTGTCTTTATGAGGAAGATGGCCTCGGTGGTATTGACCTCCAGGCCACTTGGTTTCCTTGTTCTAGGAATGCTTCTTGAGGATATTTTTTTCCTTCCTGTTGTATGTGAGTATCGAATGCAATTGGTCCTTTTGTGGGTATGGTTATCCCTTCAAGCTGACTGGCTCTTAGTGTCAACCTCGATCATGAGTATTACACACTGTGTAATGTCTGTCCTGTTGGGTGTACTTATTCTCCACAGTGCTGGTGCCTGCTGTACTCCTTATTTGTGCATTCTGCTTTTGTAGCTAGCTAACACTAGGACTGGTGCTGTTTGCCACCCACTACCAGTTGTGTAGTTCTAGATCTACTTGGGTTGGCATCAGCCATTGTTTGTAACCCACTGTGGGCTACCTATCTTAAGCTACTATTCTTATTGCTGTTTGTGTCTGTGTTTTCTGTGCCTGGGTAGTGTGGGAGGGGTCAACCTGTGTATAAGGATCAGCTTCTTCCTGCTTAGAGATGACAGCAACTCTGTCTTCCAACAGAGTCTTCTGTAGAAAGACTGTATTGTGGGCTTAGATTGGCCTCACCCAACCAATCCCTCTACCGGATAAGCCTGTTGGGTTAGGGCAGCTGAGGTTGTGAATACAATGTTAGTGGGGCACCCTACTTCAAGGGTCTCTTGGTCAGGAGCTCAGTGTGGGGAATGTGTCTCCTACTTCAGAGCCTAATTCCTCAGCCACTGCTGTATACTCAAATTTCATTTCTCCCTAACAAGGTGAACAATAGGTTCAGATTGAGTGAGGTCAACAGTCCCTTCTATAGAAGTTCTTGCAGCTGGTGAGACCCTGGTCTTAGGGAGTTAAATTTAAAGAGTCCTCATCTGGGGGTGATTGTGCCCCCCCCCCAGTAAGTGGCTAAGCCCCTCAACTAGATCCAACAGTAAGCTCACAGGACCCACACTTTAAATGCCCATGCTCCAAACATTTACCCCTTCCCCCTATGAAATCTAACCCAGCAGGGCAGGATATTCAGCACTCAGCCTGGCTCACTGTGAAGCTCCACCTTATCCAATGCACATGAGCCACTGTACTAGGGCTAATCACAGAGAGTGGAACTTGCCTCAGCTGGGCCAGTGTGAGGATCCCTTCCTTAGTATATCACTCTAGCAAGGATTGTTAGGTCCTGGACTGATGCTCTCTACAGCTGGCCACTGGATGTGTCAGCCCTGTGCCTCCCTGGCAGGAACCTGGCACAGACCAGTGGGAGATACTGCCTGTGACTGGCCCTCAGCAACCTTCTTGGAGCTACAAGCAATCCAGAGTTTGTAGCTGCCTCTGCTGGTCCCAGGTATACATGGAACTACCAAGCTGCATACCTAGGCTGGCTTTTACCCACACTGTAGCTGGCGGAAGATCCACTTAAAAGGCCAAGTTTTCTGGAGTCCTGTCTCCTACCACCTCTGTCTGCTGGCTGCTTGTTGGGCTTGGCCACTGAAAAAACATCTGGTAGAGCATAGACCTGCAGCAATTCAGGAATGAGGAAGGGTGGTGGGTGTGGCTCCGCTACCGGCCCCATGTGTAAGTCTTTCCAGACTTTTTTCACAGTTTTCTGTAAAGTGTGGCCCCAGGAGTCCAGTGGGTTTGGCTTCTGAGACCCAAAGATGTGGTCTGCTTGAAGTCCAAACGTTTCTACTGAGTCTCCTGTGAAGTGGAAGCACCAGCCTTAGAGTCAGGAGCATGTTGGGGAAATCTTCAGTCTCAACACCAGAAAACGGAGTCACTGACATTCCCCCTGCTTCCTGGCCTTTCAGAACGACCCATTGCCATGACTAGGGTAGGAGACACTCCTGAGGGTGGAGCAGTTGCTTTTCCCCAGGCTGATGCTGCACAAAGGGGTCTGCTCCACCCAAGAAAGATGGCTATTGCAGTATTGGAGAATGACTCAGCTCAGGGGTTCTGGTGGCCATTGCCCACAGTATCTGTCCCTAAGCCTCCAACTCTACATTCTTCTCATGCAACTCTAGTCTTTTAAGCTCTCCCTTCACCACCAGAACCCCAGGTAAGTGACTGTGAACAAGATTTTCTGTGTGAGCCTCGAAGAGTATGCTAATTTAGCCTCTTTTAGAAATTGTTGGTATGAACAAAAATTAGAACACTATTTCATATAAGCAATTCAGTGCAATATATCCAAAAATTAATGCATATTAAAATTTATAGATATTAAGTGAAATCAGTATATCTACTTATATCAAATCAAAATAATCAATAAAATATCTCTATGGAATAATTTTATTGTAGCATTATTTTTAAAAGAAGATTTAAAAATAGTAATTTGCAAAAATAGAAAAATAAATACATCAACAAAGTACAGTTGAAATAGTGGACATTACAATAATATATTCCAAGAAATTTTAATAACCAGGTGAAATTCGTGAAAAATAGTAGGTTTTTCAATAGAAAAAAAAATTAGCAATGCTAGGCTTAAAAAATATTTTCCACATTGAAAACATAACATTTTAAAATATGAACATTTAAAAAATCTTTTAAAGGGACATTTAGCATTTAAAAAAACCACAGCTTTTAGATAAATTATAAAAAAGCAATTTCTTATTGAAATACTGTTTTTAAGTTTTGTTTTGCAGATGATTCATGGCTAAAAGGACTAATAAGGAAAAAAGTTTTGCCCAGTGCCTGAACTGGTTCTTCTGCAAAAGATGTAAGTCGGGGTGAAATGCCCAAGAAGAACACTGCTCCAAGACCATGCTTTTATTATAGGGGATGCCACGCAAAAGCCCTGGGGGACATTGTTAGTTTGTGCAAGGAGTCGGGGAGGAAGAGGGAGAGGAAGAGAGAGACATGGAAATATTCAGTTCAGTAGAATCATAAGTATTGAACAAGATGCTCCTGTTCGCCTTTACCATAATTACGTCTCTAATATCAGCATCTCTCCAAGCACCTCTAGAATAGGAACGTTACTTTATTCAATGGCCTACATGTTTTATTCAATAGAACAAAAAAAATGTACTCAAAACTACTTGGGCTGTATGGATGAAAGATTTCACAATTGTAGAAGTAGCAGGATCTAGGACACCTGAGCCCGATATGCTTATGATTTCGTAGAAACTGCCTAATATCATATTATGGAAGCTACCGCTGGTAGTTCCTTCCAAACTGGACACTCTAAAAGAACCATAGCTTTTACTTCCTGGGGGCATAACATATTCTATATATTCCCTGAAACATCTCACATAAAATCAAAGGACCCTGCTGACAGTGAAGCCACAGATGTGGTGGGGGGCATGTCTCTATTGACCAAAAGGGGCAATTTATAATTGTTGTTCAGTGATGTAGTTGCAATTGTAAGGATCACCTGCCTGAGCAACAAACACTTCCTGGAATCTATCTTCTCAATCATCTAAAAGCCATCTGCTGGCCTTGCAACCTGAGGCTGTGTCACGCCTGCTCCCTGCACCTGAGAGCTGCCTCCCAGGTGAGCCTGTATGCTGGTGTCATGTTCCCAGCTTTCACTTCTAAATCAATATTTACATCCAAATTTTCTGCTTTTCAATATATTTTTCTTATGCATTTAATTTTATTTAATTATTGTTCTTGATATACATGACCTAAACTAATGAATTATTAACATCTCCAGACTTGACATACACTAAGTATACCTTGCCAAAAAAATCTTGTTTTTATTTCTACAATCCTCCTCTGGATCTCCATCCTTTCTCCTTTCTTGGACTCTCCCTCTCTTCACCTCCTCCAGAGTCCCACATAGGTAACTGCCACCTCACACTCCATCTGCCCGTTAAGGAGGGAGAGTTGAGAGTTCTTGTACAACATGCCCCTGTGAATCAGTTTAGTAACATAAAATGCAACTAGTTGAAAAGGAGTTATTTCTTTCACATCTAGCAGTAAGGCTTATCTCCTTTCAGTTTGCTGCGCATTGGTATTGGGGCAGTTTTGCATCAGTAGCTTGCATGAAGGGCCTCCTCTCTGTGACTCATGCACCACGAAATTTCTATTTGTGCTCACTTTAAATGAGTGAGGTTAGATAGCAGCTTTCCAAATAATTACTAAAAAATAATATTCACCCTTTGCAGAAACAGGGAGCACCACAGACAGCAAGCTAGTTACAAAAAGAAGCAAGAACGTCACCAGTGAATATAGGGGCCAAAGAACACACACCAACAGGACTGACCTTAACAAAGTGTGTAAACAATTTGGAAAACCACGCATCTATATGCGAGTGGAAAATGAGCTGGAGAGATCTGAATAGTTCAGTCTGTCCTTTGTGGACTTTTTCTAATCTGAAGTTCCAGAGATCTGCTTCATCTCTCATTCAAACAGCTAAGACCCATAGACAAAGAATCTGCTATACCACAATTAGAACTGTCAGTCTTTAAATTGTGACTATAATCATTTAAATAAACTATAATCATTTTCTATTTTGTTTACACAGAACACTCTTTTTTTCACCATAATAAGAAGAATAATTGTTGGAGTTTTAGATGTTTAGTTTAATTAAATTAAATTTAGTTTAATTTAGTTAAATTAGTTTAGTTTAATTAAGAATTGCTTAGACAAATATTTTCTAAAATCTGTTGTGTTTCATATATAACATGAAATCATCAGGTTGTATATCTTAAATATATACAATTTTTACTTAATTTTTTAAGTAAATAAAAAATAAAGTCAATGTATTTAAATGGAATATATTAAAAACTAAAAAAAGAGATGAATACTTTCAAATGATTTATATAACTTATAGATTTGATAAAATATATGCTTTTGATAAAATTATGGTTAGTTTAATAAATGTAAGGATTGAAGTTACAAGTTATATCTATGCAAACTTAAAAACAATCCAAATATACATATATAATACTTTGTATTGGAGACATTCCAATAACTCATTCTAGGACCTTTTACACCCATCAGCTCTAAGGAGAATCAGAAAACAGATAATGAGAATGCTTATTAAGAATAGTCACCATTTGTTGACTTTTGCTGACTACTCTTAGAGGCTGAGGTCCTACCAGTTACCCTGTGTAGTCATTATCTTTAACCCTCATAGCATGCTTTCATAGGACAGACATTATTACTCACACTTTTATATAAGATAACAGATTTAGAGACATTGCCTACCTCACTCGGATCCTGAGGACTCAGCACAAGTCTCCATAAATCCATGCCTTGCACCATTTACCACGAGGACACACAGATTCTCTTATGGCATCTTCTCTCTCACCTCCTCCCAAAGGATAATTTTGAGGTGACTGGATGGTGGAAATAAATGATAGACAGGTACACACATTTTTCTATGTGCTTGCTTACTTCACACACTATTTAAAATTCTTCCGTAAACTTAATTTACTTCTATAGAAATAATTTAATGTGTCTCCGAAAAATTCTGAGCAAATCTTGATGAACTCTTGACTATAAGGAAGCCTAAATACTAAGCTCTCTTGGCCAGGAGAAACAAGGAAACTTTGACATTGCTGTGGAATCACTAAAAGTGGGAAAAACAGATAAAAAATTAAAAGCAATATTCTTATTTTATTTTATTTATTCATTTCAGAGAGTAGAGACAGAGATACAGAGAGACAGGGGGAGAGAGAGAGAGAAAGAGAGAGAGAGAGAAAGAGAGAGAGAAGGTGGGAGGAGCAAGAAGCATCAACTCCCGTATGTGCCTTGACCAGGCAAGCCCGGGGTTTCAAACCGGCGACCTCAGCATTCCAGGTTGACTCTTTATCCCACTGCGCCATCACAGGCCAGGAAAATACAATATACAATATTCTTATTACATATCAAATCTTTTGGAAACTATCTGTAAAGCTATTATTAAACAGTAAAATAATATTAAGTGCCATAGATGGCATAATTTAGCAAATGATTAAAACAACCATTCCATTTTATGGCATTAATTCAGTATCCAGTAATAATGAGTTCAATGCAAATAAGATCTGTTCAATATTTTAACATTTTTATAAATAAAGCAATTGATTAATTATAGAGTGGCCTGCACTGATGGTTTTCTCCAAACTTTACTGAGATTAGCACTGAAGATCCCATACCTGAGCCAACAGGATGGAAGGAGGTCATCTTAGTTGACTGAATTTGAAAGGAAAGACTAGTGAGATGTTCTTATAATAGAAAAAGGATGTGCTTGTGTGCCTGCTGAGGTTGTCAGCGACACTTCGGATGAGATGGTGTGTGATCTGAATATTGAAGGAAAATTGGGTAAAGAGAAGATGATAAAACAGTTTAAGGTAGACGGAGAAGCAAGAACAGAGAGCAGGCACATGCTAATGGGATGCAGCTCAGGAATTTGGGGTGGTATGCAGAGTTCAGACCAAGCAAGGGTTTGAGTCTCCAGCCCTGAATTAACACAACAAGGGGTGGCTGGAAATATGTGTTGTAAAAGGCAATCTCAAAGAATTTAGTGACTTTTGTAGAATATAAGAAAGAAGCAGCATAGGTTTTCTTCATTGGTTGGATGTTACTAACCAAGATAGGAAACCATGAAGAACGTCATGATTTTACAAGAAAGAACCCACATTTTGGTTTAGATGGATTTGAGAGGTTGAGGTTTCCTGTTTATTCTTGTTCACCCAGGCAGAGGTATTTTGCAGAAACCCTAGAGAGAACAAAACAAAGAAAATCCTGGAAAGCTGAAGAATATTTCTTTTGAAAAAGTGAAAGGGAACCATTTCAGGACTTAGAGAGTTAGTTGTCAGACTCAAAGCACAGTGGCCAGGAGAAAGATGACTTATGTATACCTCTCAATAAATAACTATGATTTGTTAAAAGAATGTCATTTTGAGCCTTGGCTAGTTTGCTCAATGGTAGAACTTTGGCCCAGCATGTGGATGTGCTGGGTTTGATTCCCAGCCAGGGCACACAGGAGAAGTCACCATCTGCTTCTCCACCATTTCCCCTTTCACTTCTCTTTATCTCTCTCTCCCCTCCCATAGCCAAGCCTCCACTGGAGCAAGTTGGCCTGGTGCTGAAGATGACTCCATGGCCTCCGCCACAGGCATTAAAATGGCTCAGATTGCAGCAGAGCAATGCCCCAGATGGGCAGAGCATCACCCCTTAGTGGGCATGCCAGGTGGATCTCGGCTGGATGCATGCGGGAGTCTGTCTCCCTACCTCCCCACATCTCATTTAAAAAAAAAGGCAAAAAAAAAGGATGGTATTCTTAACTCTAGAAATATAATAATTAGTGTTCAATAATTTAACTTGAAGTTAAACACTATGCTAGGTGAAATAGACCATTAGAAATGTCCCAATCTTTCCTTGACTTCAAAAGAACCACCCTAATTGCTCAGGTAAGGGAAACAAAAGAAAAGATAAATAAATAGGACTACATCAAACTAAAAAGGTTTTGTACAGCTAAAAAAAACCATCAACAAAATGAAAAGGCAACCCAGTGAATGGGAGAAGATATTTGCTGATGCATCTGATAAGGGATTAATATCCAAAATTTATTTATTATTAATTAATTCATTTATTGACAGAGATAAAGAAAGGGACAGATAAGAACAGACAGATAGAAAGGAAGAGAGATGGGAAGCATTAATTTTTCATTGCGGCTCCTTAGTTGCTCATTGATTGCGTTCTTATATGTACCTTGACTGGGGGGCTACAGCAGAGCAAGTGACCTCTTTGCGCCAGTGATCCTGAGCTCAAGCCAGAAACCTTGGGCTTCAAGCCAGTGAAATTTGGGCTCAAGCCAGGCACCATGGGTTCATGTCCTTGATTACAGGCTTAAGCTAGTGACCCCGTGCTCAAACTGATGAGCCTGTACTCAAGCCGAATGAGTCTGCGCTTAAGCTGGCAACCTCAGGGTTTCGAATCTAGGTCTTCTGCATCCCAGTCCAATGCTCTATTCACTGCACCACCACCAGGTCAGGCAAAAATTTATATATATTGATATATAAGAAAACTTATAAAACAACATCAAAAAAATAAAAAATCTAATTAAAAAATTATTAAAGAATCTAAATAAACATTTTTCTAAAGAGGACATACAGATGACAATAGACATATGAAAAGATGTTCAATATCACTAATCATCAGAGAAATGCAAATTTAAACCACAATGAGAGATCACCTTATACCTTTCAGAATAGCTATAATCAATCAATCAACAAACAAGTGTTAACCAGGGTGTAAAGAAAAGGGAACCCTCATGCACTGTTGGTGGAAATGAAAACTGGTGCAGCCACTATAGAAAGCAGTATAGAGTTATCGTCAAAAAATTAAAAATGTAATTGCCTTTTGACCCAGTGATCCCACTTCTGTGAATATAGTGTAAGAATCCTAAAGCATTAATTCAACAGAATACAGCGGGTTCTCAGGTTATAACAGTCTCGACTTATGACATTTCGAGTTTATGAAGCTCACTCCCATAAAAACAAAAAAATTGGGACATGAGTATTTTGGCTTACATTGTTAGTCTCGTACTTACAGACTATTTGGACAAACTATACTGCTCACAAAAATTAGGGAATATTTCAAAATAAATATAAAGCAATAAAATATCCCCTAATTTTTGTGAGAAGTTTAGTTTGGTTGTGCATTGCAGAAGAATACATAGTAAAGCAGCATAAGCATCCCTCAGTATGCTTACCCATGCCATTTTGGACTGTTAAAAGCACAATTGTTTTTGTTTGTGTTGCTTTACTTGGAGACTTTTTGGCCCTTATCATGGCTTCTAAACAAAAGTCAGAGTCATCAGATGGTAGTGCTTCAAAGAAGAGGAAAGCCATCACAATGGATGTCACAGAGTTACTGGTATCACATGGAGAGGAGCTGTCTGTTGAGCACCTCATTCAGCTGGAGAAGCAGCTGATTGAAGAGGAAGAGTTTGAAACCCCAGAACCCAAGAAATTTACTATCAAGGGTTTGGGAGAAGATTTTTCTATGGTAGAGGGTGGGTTGGCAAAATTTCAGGCTGAGCACCCGAGGATGACAGATTCAGTAAGGTCTACAGAGCTGTTAAGGATGTCTTGCAATGTTATAGGTAGATTTTAGAAGAGAAGAAGTCATCGACCTTCCAGACTAGCCTGGAACATTTTTTAAAGAAGGTAGAGAGGCCTGTGACAGATCCTGTACCCTCTACATCAGCTGCTTCTTGAGACAAAACACCTGTAGTACAGGTAGTATCATCTCCAGCATCTCCTGTGTGTTCTGTAGACAATCCTGATTCACCTGATCCAGTAACTTCAGCTCCTTCTGCAGGTTCTCCTGCCTCTCCAGCTTCCTCCTCTCAGTAGGTTACTCTCTCCCACCTTGTGATGCCCCTTCCAGTGTGTAAATCAACCACAGGAATAAAGGTAAGAAATTATTTTTAAAGTCATTTTTTTCTGTTAATACAGTACACTATATTTATGTCTTTTTTCTTTTTCTGTGGTTTAGTTGTGTTTCTATGTTTTGGATTATGATTTTTCAACTGTGTTAGAATAGGTAACTGAATTAGGGTAGGTTGTATTACACTTACACCAAAATTTGGGTTACATCACTATTGTAGGAACAGAACTATGTCATAACCTGAGGACCCCTGTATATGTACCCCTATATTATTTGCAGCACTATTTAAAATACCCAAGATATAGAAATAGCCCAAGTGCCTATCAGAGATGAGTGAATAAGAAAGCTGTGATACATTTGCACAGTGGAATACTATGCAACCATAAAAAGAATGAAATCTTACTTTTTGTGACAGCATGGATGGACCTGGGGATCATTATGTTAAGTCAGTGGTTCTCAACCTGTGGGTCGCAACCCTGGTGGGAGTCAAACAACCAAAACACAGGGGTCGCCTAAAGCCATTGGAAATACATATTTTATTGAAAAATGTATTGTATAATAAATATGTATTTTCCGATGGCTTTAGGCGACCCCTGTGTTTTGGTCGGTCATTCGACCTACGCCGGGGTCGCGACCCACAGGTTGAGAACCGCTGTGCTAAGTGAAACAAGCCAGTCATAGAAATATGAGTACCATATGATTCCATCCATATGTAGAATCTAATAAACAAAATAAACTATCAAGCAAAATAAAAACAGACTCAAACATAAATAGCATGCTGACAGCTTTTGAGTGAGGGGGGTTGGTGAGGAAGGTGGAGGGATAGAGAAAAAGAGGATGGAAAAAAGCCCTCCTGGACTCAGACAACAGTGTGGAGATTGCAGAGGAAGGGGTGCGGAGAAGCCTTTGGCGGCATAAATGGTGATAAACAAGGACTTGACTGGTGAGGATGAACACACGTTGCAGTGTAGAGATGTGTTGTAGAGTTGGGTATCTGAAACCTGTATAAATATGTTAACCAGTGTCACTCTAAAAAAATTTATGGAAAATAATTTAAGAAACTAAGAAAAAAAAGAGGACTACTGTAAACATCATTCATTTATTCACCATCACTAAGTTCTGTCATCATAATGCATATCAAATAAACATTGGAACTATCATTGGTTGTAACTGAAGGAATAGAAAGATGAGTAAGAAATTATCCTCATTATTGAGGGCCTCTGTTCTCTTGGGAGGTGTGCATTGAGGGGAGATCTATATACTGATGAAGCATGCAGGTGAGCCTATCAAGGGAAAACAGGAGACAAGAATGAGAATGTACTTCCTGGAGAGAAACTTGAATAATATATGTTGTTTACAAAGGTGAGGAGTAGGGTGCAAAGGTAGAGAGGCTTTCTAAGCAGAAGACCATCATGAGCACAACAGGGTATAGAGAAAGCTTATGGTCTGAAAGGAAAAGAGCAGAGGTAGAAGAGAGGTGAGACCAGAACAGACAGATAAATCTTTCCTCTTAGACAATCTCAATTTTCCTAAGTAAGAAGCAAAATGCCTTGAATTAGAAGAAATGATGACATCAGATCATTTACAACAACATGAATGGACCTCGATAACATTATACTAAGTGAAATAAGTAAATCAGAAAAAACTAAGAACTATATGATTCCATACATAGGTGGGACATAAAAATGAGACTCAGGGACATGGACAAGAGTGTGGTGGTTACCAGGGGGAATGGGGGGAGGAAAGAAAGGGTAGGGGAGAAAAGGGGCACAAAGAAAACCAGATAGAAGGTGATGGAAGACTATATGACTTTGGGTGATGGGTATGCAACATAATCAAATGTCAAAATAACCTGGAGATGTTTTCTCTGAACCTATGTACCCTGATTTATTAATGTCACCCCATTAAAATTAATTAAATTTTTTTCAAAAAATAAAAAAAAGAAAGAAATATTGCTACGAAGGTGACAATGATACAGAATATATGTACGGGCACTCTAAAATAGGGATCAACACTCAGGTGCCTGAGCTGGCCACAGAAAATGGGAAGATGGAGCAGTGTTCTTGGCTGAGGGGTTGTTGCCAACTCCACTAAATAAACTACAAACAACAGCATCAACACAAAATTCAAAGTGTAGTAGCTGTTCAGCATAGATTACACTCATGATCTGAATGACCACCCTATAGGTGAGAGAGTAAAAAGGAGTGAAAATAATGGTTCCTAGAACAAGGAGGTTAAGAAAAACTGAGACAAGGATAATGACTGAAGGAAAGTGCAACCCCAAAACCTAAGCCTCCCATGAATGCGGAGAATTAAAAAAAAGAAGATGACTGCACAAGAATCAGCCAAGTCTATACTTTACACTGAAGATTACTATTTTTTTTTTGGTCCTGTAAAATTACATTAACTATGGTTGTTGGAGAGTAATATGATTTTTTTCCAGCTCATTACATGATGCCACAGAAAGAGGTATCCCTTAGAATGATGTTTTCCCAACAGAATTCCATGTGATTCCTAGAAATCTGTAGAAATTGAAAAATAAAATAATCCAAATAAACAATGTAAGACATCCATGTTAACTTCTTGCTTAGTGATTACTAAGCAAGTAATCACTTAGCTTAGTGATCCTTTGCTTCAACATATTGGAACTTTCTAACATAGTTTTATTATATATTGAAGCTCGTTTAGGAAGCAAAATCAGTAGCAACATTTAATATAATTATCCCCTTTAATATTCTAGAAACTCTTTCTGCCAGTACATACTGTTAAGCCAAAAGCAAATTAGTAGAATCAAGTTTGGGCCAAATAAATTATTATTTAGTCTTTGCTAAATAGGGTAATCAAGGGTATGAGCTGATGTTTTCTAAATAGCATCAACCTGGCAAATGCTAGCCTTGAACATTTCAAATGCCATTTAAGGAATTTGTAAAGAGATGCAATTCAGCCTTTCATAATATATAATTATAAGATTACTCCCTTAATGCTTCAGTGTCATTTGGGCAACTATGTTAAATGGTTTTAATAGATTATAGTATCTAGTGTATTATACAATTATGAAATCTAGAATCTAGCTTTTAAAGCCTTAAAATGAGAATGAGCACAAATATTCAATTTTTAAAAATGTATCATAATATTTTGAAATTCAAGATTTATGAAAAACTGAGACATGAGAGATGCTAATTGGTTTGCTCTTAGCAAGTAGAGATATATATTTTTGAGATAAACGCTTTAAATGTCTGGTAAATCAAATACTTAAGGCTCCATGAACTTCTAAGAGATCTTATAAATAAACATTTTAGGAAGCTATCCTTAAATGGATTGAAAACACATGGCCACGTTGTTCTTAAAACTCATGGAACTTTTTTTTAAGGAAAATATATTCGGTAAAATTCATTTTAAATTTGACATACCCCTCTTAACACAAAATATGCAATTTAAAAAAATTCAAACCATAACTAATTTTTTTTACATTCAACACCCAAAGCTACACAGAATGTATTTATGAATCCGTGATGGCCATGAAATGACATCAGACAATTTTCTTAAAAATATGCCTTAGCAGCTCTTGTATCAATTGACATATATTGGGTGTTTATGTAAAGCATGTCTATTTCTCAAACTTCTCAGGAACAATTTGTGAGAGAATACAGTAATGGCAATTATTTTTCTTTGATATAGAGTAAATTTTAAATAATAATTTAATAGATGATAGGATATATTATCCGAAAATAATAGTTTGTAACATTAATCTTTCTAGAATAATTGCCAAGTATTTATATTACAAAACACTAGATAAGACATTATAAAATTATAAATAAAAAATAGGCCCTGGCCGGTTGGCTCAGTGGTAGAGCGTTGGCCTGGTGTGCGGGGGACCCGGGTTCGATTCCCGGCCAGGGCACATAGGAGAAGCGCCCATTTGCTTCTCCACCCCCCCCCCCTCCTTCCTCTCTGTCTCTCTCTTCCCCTCCCGCAGCCAAGGCTCCATTGGAGCATAGATGGCCCGGGCGCTGGGGATGGCTCCTTGGCCTCTGCCCCAGGCGCTAGAGTGGCTCTGGTCGCGGCAGAGCGACGCCCCGGAGGGGCAGAGCATCGCCCCCTGGTGGGCAGAGCTTCGCCCCTGGTGGGCGTGCCGGGTGGATCCCGGTCGGGCGCATGCGGGAGTCTGTCTGACTGTCCCCATTTCCAGCTTCAAAAAAAAAAAAAAAAAAAAAAATATCTTCTCTGGGAGTTTAAAACTGTATAGTAAGGTCCTATATTCTCTTAGGAAAAATACCAAAACTTCAGATCTAAAAAAAGCATTTTAGCTAGTATATATTACATCTTTCCCTCACCTATATCACTCGTCTTCTGTTCTCAGCATTGTTGTTAACAGAATGTGCACGTACTAAGCATCCTTTAATGACATGATTTAACTCCTCACTGGCACAAGGAGAGAGAGAGAAGACCAGCATAGTTATGAATTTTTTAATAATATTACTGCAAAGCAAATTTCAATTATCACACCCAGCTCTAATGTTCACTTAGCATATTTAACTTTTATTGGTTTGCTCTTCCTCTCTTAAGCTTCTTAATTCTAATAATTTGACATAATGTAAAACATTTCATATGTCTTTATTAATGTTATATACTTAGTAATTTATTTTATTTATAGACAAGAATACATTAAATGTATTAGCTGTGTTAACAAACCTGTAATTTATGTGTAATTCCTTTTCTAGAAAGCCCAGAACAATCTCTCTTCCTTGCTTCTATCTCACCAGAGAAAAGAAAAAACACAAAGACCAGGACACATTTTGAGACAGATTTTCTCTCTGTTCAAGAAATACAAGAAAGCAGTACTGTATTCTAGTGTAACCAACCATTCAACGACTAAAACATCCACATGGAATAAAAACAAACAGCATTAAGACCACCAAAAAAATAACAATCTAAAAAGACTATTTTTGACTCCTGAGAAATCATTAGCCTAAACAAGCAGAGCAGATGTTCATTCTCAAATCCATCTCTGAAATACCATAAATTTGGAGGATATTTCTTCTGCTATTAATTTTGTGTACAATATTCCACCTGTACGCTCCTATATGAATGTCTTACGCAATGTCTTATTAATTCTACATATTAATGTAAGAACTGCACCTAGCAGTTATATTTGGAGATATATAGAGGGCAATGATGGTAAGATTGCTGTGTGTCTGTAAATGCTCTATCTGGAGAAGGACACACATTGGGACTCCAGTCTTTTGCTCTGTACTTTTATTTGACTACATGAAATATAGATAGTCTAAATTTTGGGATGACAATTTTAAAGGAGACTTTCTTAAGTACAAGTTTTTCTCCTAAAATGAAACAAACATACAAATTGAATTGTGAACTATTATTCAAGTCATCTAATAAAATTCAAGAAATAAATTTAATGCACTACATGTTTAATCTGCAATACTGACAGCATCTATATTATTAATTTAATCATTTTTTGCAAGTGGAGAGGTCGGGAGAGACAGGATTAGATTCCATGTTCTTCAATAGCAGAATGGTATTCTATTCAAACTATATTCCACAAACATTAAGTAAAGGTTTGAAAAAATAATAAAAATATAAATGTCATATGTTGACTAACTTAACTCAATCTATATAACATTACATCAATAAAAATTAAAAAGTGGAAAGTAGAGAAAGTTGGGCCATCAAAGGAGAGTGCCCTGAGTCTGTAGTGGATAATACTTTATTCTTCATGTTGATGATAAAAAAAAATTAAAAAAAAATAACCTTAGGCATTCCTTAGTTTAACAGTTAGGATTTCATCTTTTAAATCACTAGCAACCAAAAAGAAAAAAAGCATAGTCTAAAAAAAAATAAAAGAAAATAATAATTCAAATTACCAGTTATAAAAATGAATGCAAAAGAATTAAACCACATTAAAAATAAATTAAGTTCAAATAAAACCAGTTTATAAGAGAAAAGCTTAAAATTACAAAATAAAGAAGAGTTAATAAATATATTAACACACAGAGCAGCAATATCAATGCCTGACAAAATAGAATTCAAATTTTAAAAATCTAAATAATGCAAAAATAATAATTTGTATTTGTAAAATGTTTATATAAAACAGTAGTCAACTTTTCACTAAATATTATAGGTGAATGATAATAAAAAAGCATAAAAAATTAGTTCTAAACATAATAAAATTACAATTTTATGCATCAATTATTTTATACTTATAAAGAATAGATAACATGACATACATACAGCTCTACCTTACAGAAAGAATGAAAAAATAATTAAATTCACTTATTTATTAAGGTAAAATCTGCACAGAGTAAAATGCAGAGTTTGTAGGGTTTCAATGAAATGTTATAGAAATGTGTGGGTCTGTGTAATCATTACCCTAGTAAAGAGTTAGATCATTTCCATGACCTCAAAAGTTTCTCTCAAGCTTACTCCACACCCTACGTTGGAACCATTTTTCTAATTTCTGTCAACATGTATTTACTTTGTACCTTCTTAAACCTAATGTGATTAAAATCATATAATATTTACCCTCTGGCTTCTGTCACATACATAAAGTTTGTACAATTTATTCAAATTTACATATGTATTAGAATTTTGTTCTTTTCAATATTAAGTAGTTTAAGTATTGCATAAATATACACTGTTTATCCATTCTTTTCTTGATGTCCACCTGAGTATTTTTTTGTATGTGAGTATTATATATAAAGCCAAAATAAATATGTTTGAGCAAAATATTTGGTGGAAACATATATATTTAAATGTATATGTTGTAAGATAAGGACAGAGTTCTATTTTTGACATATACTTATCCAATTTTTGTGTATATTCTACTAGAAAGTTTAGAGCTTCAAATTATATATTTGTGTCAATATTTTGAGAAAAGATTTTGTGGATGTGTTAGGTAAAGTTGGTGTTCTGTCTATGTGTCTGTGTGTGTGTCTGTGTGTGTTTAGAACACACAATTTATTCAGCATCATTTGTTGAAAATATAATCCTTTCTTCATTGAAATATCTTGGCACATTTGCCAGAACTCAATTTTACCATATGTGTTTATGTTGATTTCTGGGCTACATTTTCTGTATCATTAACTTCAGTATCCAAACTTACACCAATAGAATTTAATTCAAGTAGTTTTATACTTAGTCATAAAGTTAAAGTTCTCTACTTGCATTTTTCATTTTTAAAAATTTTGGTTATTACATATATTCAAAGAAAACACGTCCAGGTCATCTTGTCATTCAATTCTGTTGCATACATTTAACCCAAAGTCAGATTGTCCTCCATCCCTGATTTATTGATGTCACCCCATTAAAATAAAAATTTATTTATTTATAAAAAAAAAGTTCTGGTTATTATTATTTTTTAAAGATTTTCTTCATTTATATGTGACACATGAAAGGCAGAATGAGGAAGACAAGTAATCACACAGAAAGAAAACCCCATAAGGCTACCAGTTGATTTCTCAACAGAAATTTTACAGTATAGAAATAAGTGACATGATATATTGAAAGTGATGAAGAAGGAAACCTACAACTCAGAATACTGCACCCAAAATGGTTATCATTTAGAATAGAAAAAGGGAGAGTTTTACAAACAAGCAAATATTAGAGAAGTTCATCACCATTAAACTAGCTTTATAAGAAATATTTAAGGGTCTTCATTAAGGGAGTAAAAAAGACCATAGACAGTATTTTTAAAATTTATATGGAAAAAAATATCTTGGAAGTATAGGCAAATATATATTAAAGACTGTGAATCAGCCACTTAAAAAGGTAGTTTGAAAGTTGAAAGATAAAAGAGAAAAATTAAATACAAATAAAATAAGTAGTCAGGAAATACACAGAACAAAAATGGTCTAAAATATGACATCAGTATTGTGTATTAGAAGGTTTATGCTTTATTAGCTTGATATGTTGAAAGAAATTTTATTTTGCTAGCTATATTATAAGTGATATTAAACTATTTTCATGAATGGTTATTACCAATTTTTGCTTTCTTTTCTATTATATTCATATTCATTTTATTTTTCTCATTTTATATTAAGGGTTTTAGTAATCATTTGGGTACTTAAAAACTTCAGTATATTAAGGATGTGCTTTGTTGTCAGATGTCTCCATAGTTAGTATTTTCCTTATAATTTTATTGTTGCTATATAGGTGTTTCAAATGTAGTCTTTTCATTCTTTGAGATATATTACTGGTTTACGTCCTTAGAGACTATTTTCTCATCAAAAGATCAGATAAGGCCCTAGCCAGTTGGCTCAGTGGTAGAGCATTGGCCTGGCATGTGAATGTTCTGGGTTAGATTCCTGGCCAGGGCACATAGAAGAAGTGACCATCTGCTTCTCCACCCCTCCCCTTCTCGCTTCTCTCTCTCTCTCTCTCTCTCTCTCTCTCTCTCTTCCTCCTGCAGCCATGGCTCAATTGGAGCAAGTTGGCCCCAGGTGCTGAAGATGGCTCCATGACCTCTGCCTCAGGCACTAAGCAGAGCTCACTTGCTGAGCAACAGAGCAAAACTCCAAATGGGCAGAACATCACCCCTAGTGGGCTGGCCGGGTGATCCCAGTCTGGCACATACAAAAGTCTGTCTCTGCCTCCCTCAGCTAATTATTTGACTGCTCACTTAGCTTGAATTGATTTAGTTTTTACATGTGTTTACATAATTTAACAATATTTCCTTGGGTTTTCGTAAGAGGCAAAAATCTATTTTATTTAAAATGACCAAAAAAAATCCAATAAACAATATCATATATTTTTGATGTCTCACTCAAGTAAAAGGGTCAGCATTGCTCTTTTAAAGTTATATGTTCTATACTATGGTTAGCTAATTTTAAACTGGTTTTTATAAGTTGTTATTCACTATATGCCTCTATAGCCATTTGAAAATCAACATATTAGGTTGTTTTCTCAAGGTTCCAATGCATTTATCATGAAAGTGCCCTTAAATTAAAATATATTAATTATGACTTGGCTCCAAAGCATGTCTCTCGCTGGTCTTCTGCAGGGTGCTTCCTGTAATCCAGGAATGTGCGGTCAGATGGGGCCTCTGAACAAAATGCACCTTCTCAGCACAAGCTGTCTGGTCAATAAGTAAATGGCATGAATCGATGAGAAAGATCTGGAAGAGATCTTAATTGAAGAAGCCACTGCTGATACAAATTATGTTTCAAGTGTAGTGATAGAGCGAAGGGCATGCTGATGGACTGAGATGAGCAGGAATCAGCAGGCAGTTACTCCATCAAGAAGCTGGTCCCTCCAGTCCTTCCTGGTGCTTGTTCCCAAACAGAGAAGGGGATCTAAAGTGATGGGAGTGAGCTCAGACACACCTTTTACATAAACTCATGATCCTCCTCCCCCTTTTTCTTTAACCCATTCAAGTGTTAGTCAATGACTAGACTTATCTCTCACTTCTCTTTAAAACAAATAATTCTTTAGACTTTCTAATCTGTGAAAATAAATAATAAAATAAGCTCACAATATTACCTGCAAAATAGTATTTTATTTCTGTTATATTGTGTGATAATGGTTTTCCTAACGAGGCAAACATCTCCATCAACCTTCGCTATATATATGAGAGCTTGCTTGAAGCTGCACCTGCACTCAAGTTAGAATCATTCCTGCATCTCAGAGAAAAGAAGACTTAAAATTTGACAGCGTATAAAAATTAAAAAGGAGTGAGTATGGAATAGAGGGGGAATGCAAGAGATTAGGAGCATAGAAGGGGAATTGAGAGAAGGGGAGGAAGAGAGGTGAGTGGGAGCAGAATGCCTCCTGTCCTCCAGCAGTATGGCAAGCCACCTCAAGTCTCTAGTCAGGGTCCCAGAGTCGTTTACTCTAGACACAGTTTAAAGATACATCATCTGTGATGCCAACAGTCTCCAATATCTGGTTAATGGACCTTCAAAGATCAATAGAGAAACACAGACATTGTAATGCTGAAAACCTATTCCTTCCTTCAACAGCTTCTGCAGACCAGAAGGACCAGCTGATGGTAAATAACCTGTTTCTAAGCCCCATTCAGAAAAATACAGATGCTATAGTGATGGAGATATTTCTATTCCCTTTGGTTCTTTAATTATGGGGAAAGATGCTCTCTTTGATGAAACTGGAAAGAAATCAGCAGAGCAGCTCCATGGTCACCATACCATGCCTTCTATCTTATTTCCATATCAGGGTTTCATTAAAGTTAGGAACATATTCATGCAGGTGACATTATCATCTACAGCTATATAGGAATGGGATTTGGGACTTTTCCAGCTACTGTGAAGTACAATCATTGTTTGGGCAAGGGACTTAAAAACCCTCCAAACAGAGCAAGTGTTTACAATATGTATATGTATATTATTTACTAAATTTAATGCAGTGACATTGATAAATCAGGGTACATATATTGAGAGAAACATCTCCAGATTATTTTGACATTTGATTGTGCTGTATACCCCTCCCCCAAAGTCAAATTGTCTTCTGGCACCTTCTATCTGGTTTTCTTTGTGCCCCTTCCCTCCCCCACCCCCTCTCTCCTTCCTCGCTCTATCCCCCCTCCCCCCAACCCTCACCCCCGTTGCCATCACGTTCTTGTTCATGTCTCTGAGTCTCATTTTTATGTCCCATCTATGTGTGGATTCATATAGTTCTTAGTTTTTTCTGATTTACTTATTTCACTCCGTATAATGTTATCAAGGTCCATCCATGTTATTGTAAATGATCTGATGTCATCATTTCTTATGGCTGAGTAGTATTACTTAGTATACATTTACCAAAACTTTTTAATCCATTCGTCCTCTGACGGACACTTGGGCTGTTTCAAGATCTCCGCTATTGTGAACAATGCTGCCATAAACATGGGGGTGCATTTCTCCTTTTGGAGCCGTTCTATGGTGTTCTTGGGGTATATTCCTAAAAGTGGGATAGCTGGGTCAAAAGGCAGTTTGATTTTTCAGTTTTTTGAGGAACCTCCATACTGTTTTCCACAGTGGCTGCACCAGTCTGCATTCCCACCAGCAGTGCAGGAGGGTTCCCTTTATTCCACATCCTTGTCAGCACTTATTCTGTGTTGTTTTGTTGATGAGCGCCATTCTGACTGGTGTGAGGTGGTATCTCATTGTGGTTTTAATTTGCATTTCTCTAATGATTAGTGATGTTGAGCATTTTTTCATATGTCTATTGGCCATCTGTATGTCCTCTTTGGAGAAGCGTCTATTCATTTCTTTTGCCCATTTTTTGATTGGATTGTTTATCTTCCTGGTGTTGAGATTTACAAGTTCTTTATAAATTTTGGTTATTAACACCTTATCAGACATATCAAATATGTTCTCCCCTTGTGTAGTTTGTCTTTTTATTCTGTTCTTATTGTCTTTGGCTGTGCAAAACTTTTTAGTTTGATATAGTCCCATTTGTTTATCCTGTCTTTTATTTCACTTCCCCGTGGAGATAAATCAGCAAATATATTGCTGCGAGACATGTCGGAGAGCTTACTGCCTATGTTTTCTTCTAAGATGCTTATGGTTTCACGGCCTAAATTTAAGTCTTTTATCCATTTTGAGTTTATTTTTGTGAGTGGTGTAAGCTGGTAATCTAGTTTCATTTTTTTGCAGGTAGCTGCCCAATTTTCCCAACACCATTTGTTAAAGAGGTTATCTTTACTCCATTGTATGCTCTCACTTCCTTTGTCAAATATCAGTTGTCCATAGAACTGTGGGTTTATTTCTGGGTACTCTGTTCTGTTCCATTGATCTATATGCCTGTTCTTATGCCAGTACCAGGCTGTTTTGAGTACAATGGCCTTGTAGTATAACTTGATATCAGGAAGTGTGATACCTCCCACTTTATTCTTCTTTTTTAAGATTGCTGAGGCTATTCGTGTCCTCTTTTGGTTCCATATAAATTTTTGGAATATGTGTTCTATATCTTTGAAGTATGTCATTGGTATTTTAATTGGTATTGCATTGAATTTATAGATTGCTTTGGGTAATATAGACATTTTAATGATGTTTATTCTTCCTAACCATGAGCACGGTATATGCTTCCACTTGTTTGTATCTTCCTTGATTTCTTTTATCAGTGCTTTGTAATTTTCTGAGTACAAGTCTTTAGTCTCCTTGGTTAAGTTTACTCCTAGGTACTTTATTTTTTTGGTTGTAATTGTGAAGGGGATTATTTCCTTAATTTCTCTTTCTGACTGTTCATTGTTGGTGTATAAAAATGCTTCTGATTTCTGAGTATTGATTTTATATCCTGCCACTTTGCTGAATTCATTTATCAGGTCCAGTAGTTTTTTGACTGAGACTTTAGGGTTTTCTATATACAATATCATATCATCTGCAAATAATGATAGTTTTACTTCTTCTTTTCCAACTTGAATGCCTTTTATTTCTTCTTCTTGTCTGATTGCTGTGGCTAGGACTTCCAGGACTATGTTAAATAAGAGTGGTGAAAGGGGGCACCCCTGCCTTGTTCTTGATCTTAAGGGTATTGCTTTTAATTTTTGCCCATTGAGTATGATGTTGGCTGTGGGTTTCTCATAGATGGCTGTTATCATGTTGAGGTATGTTCCCTGTATTCCCACTTTGCTGAGAGTTTTGATCATGAATGGGTGCTGGATTTTATCAAATGCTTTTTCTGCATCTATTGAAATTATCATATGGTTTTTCTCCTTCTTTTTGTTTATGTGATGAATCACATTGATTGATTTACGAATATTGTATCAGCCTTGCCTTTCCAGAATAAATCCCACTTGATCATGGTGTATGATTTTTTCCATATATTGTTGGATCCGGTTTGCTAATATTTTGTTGAGGATTTTAGCATCTAAATTCATCAGAGATATTAGCCTATAATTTTCTTTTTTTGTGTTGTCTTTGCCTGGTTTTGGAATCAGAATTATGCTCGCCTCATAAAAGGAGCTTGAAGTCCTTCCTCTTGAATTTTTTGAAATAGTTTGAGAAGGATAGGAGTTAGTTCTTCTTTGAATATTTGGTAGAATTCCGTTGTGAAGCCATCGGGCCCCGGACTTTTCTTTGTTGGGAGTTTTTTGATAACTGTTTCGATCTCATTTGGTGTAATCGGTCTGTTTAGGTTTTCTGATTCTTCC
This sequence comes from Saccopteryx leptura, assembly GCF_036850995.1. NCBI lineage: Eukaryota > Metazoa > Chordata > Mammalia > Chiroptera > Emballonuridae > Saccopteryx > Saccopteryx leptura. The sequence continues at coordinate 130,846,504 of NC_089503.1, read as the reverse complement.
AGATTGATTTTTGGAAGATTGTATGTTTCAAGGAATTTGTCCATTTCATCTAGGTTGTATAGTTTTTTGGCATACAGTTCTTCATAGTATTTTCTTACAATACTTTGAATTTCTGTTGTGTCAGTTGTTATTTCTCCTCTCTCATTTCTAATTTTATTTATTTGAGTCCTCTCTCTCTTTTTCTTGGTGAATCTAGTTAAAGGTTCATCAATCTTGTTTACCTTTTCAAAGAACCAGCTCCTAGTTTCATTGATCCTCTGTATTGTTTCTTTAGCCTCTATGTCATTTATTTCTGCTCTGATCTTTATTATTTCCTTCCTTCTACTACATTTGGGCTTTACTTGCTGTTCTTTTTCTAATTCTTTTAGATGCAGGGTTAAGTTGTTTATTTGAGCTTTTTCTAGCTTCTGAAAGTGTGCCTGTAGTGCTATGAACTTCCCTCTCAGCACTGCTTTTGCTGTGTCCCATAAATTTTGAGTTGTATGCTCATTGTCATTCGTTTCTAGGAATTTTTTTATTTCTTCTTTGATCTCATTCTTAATCCATTCATTATTTAACATGCTTCTTTTTAGTTTCCATGTGTTTGAGAATTTTTGAGCTTTTCTGCTGTGATTCATTTCTAGTTTCATGCTGTTGTGATCGGAGAAAGTGCTTGATATGATTTCAATCTCCTTAAATTTGTTGAGAGCACTTTTGTGCCCTAACATGTGGTCTATCCTAGAGAATGTACCATGAGCACTTGAAAAGAATGTATATTCTACTGCTTTAGGGTGAAAGGATCTGAAGATATCTATTAAATCGAGTTGATCTAGTGTTTCCAATAAGTCTGCTGTTTCTTTGTTAATTTTCTTTCTTGAGGATCTATCTAGTGATGTTAGTGGGGTATTGAAATCCCCGACTATTATAGTATTGCTGTTGATCTCGCCTTTTAAATCCATCAAAGTCTGTTTTATATATTTGGGTGCTCCTATATTAGGTGCATAGATATTTATAATAGTTATATCTTCCTGTTGGATTACTCCCTTTATCATTATGTAGTGGCCTTCTTTATCTCTTACTATATCCTTTGTTTTAAAGTCCAATTTGTCTGATATAAGTATTGCTACCCCAGCTTTTTTTTCATTTCCGTTTGCATGAAATGTTTTTTTCCATCCTTTTACCTTCAATCTATGTGTGTCTTTTGTTCTAAGGTGTGTCTCTTGTAGACAACATATGTATGGGTCCTGTTTTCTTATCCACGCAGCTATCTTATGTCTTTTGATTGGATCATTTAATCCATTTACATTTAAGGTTATTATTGATATGTAGTTGTTTATTGCCATCTTCTTCTTTAAAGGTGTATTCCTTTTTTTGCTATATTCTTTTCCAACTTTGATCTGTTTACAACAGGCCCCTTAACATTTCTTGCAGCGTTGGTTTGGTTGTAATGAATTCCTTGAGTTGTTTTTTGTCTGGGAAGCTTTTTATTTCTCCTTCGATTTTAAACGATAGCCTTGCTGGATAAAGTAGTCTTGGTTGTAGGTTCTTGTTCTGCATTACTTTGAATATTTCTTGCCATTCCCTTCTGGCCTCAAGTGTTTCTGTTGAGAAGTCAGATGTCATCCTTATGGGGGCTCCTTTGTAGGTGATAACTTTTTTTTTCTCTTGCAGCTTTTAATATTTTCTCTTTATCGCTTAGCTTTGGTATTTTAATTATGATGTGTCTTGGTGTAGGTTTCTTTGGGTTTCTCTTTAATGGAGTTCTCTGTGCTTCTTGGACTTGTGAGAGTTTCTCTTGCATTAATTTAGGGAAGTTTTCAGTTATGATATGATTGAACAAAGTCTCTATCCCTTGTTCTTTTTCTTCTTCTTCAGGAACCCCTATGATGCGGATGTTATTTCTCTTCATGTTGTCACAGAGCTCTCTAAGTGTTTCCTCTGACTTTTTGAGTCTCTTTTCTCTTTTCTTCTCTGCTTTCATGCCTTCATTCCAGTTGTCCTCCAACTCGCTGATTCGATCCTCAGCTGTATCCATCCTGTTTTTAATTCCTTCCATTGTGGTCTTCATTTCTGATATTGTATTTGTCATCTCTGACTGATTCTTTTTTAATATTTCAATATCCTTTTTTATACTTGCTATTTCTTTATTTAGGTTTTCAAACTGCCCCTCCATTGTTGTTCTAAGATCCCTAAGCATCCTTACAGTCATTATTTTGAACTCCGCATCTGGAAGTTTGATTATTTCCATATCACTCAGCTCATCTCTCAAAGGTGTCTCTTGTGGTTTCATTTGGGTTGCACTCCTTTGTCTTCTCATAATGGTGTTTTATTTGTAGAGTTGGTTGAGTCTAGGCTTGGTGTTGTCTGCCTCCAGTTTTCAGTTGTGTTATTTTTAGGTCTTCTTGGGTTGGTATCAGCTATTATTTGTAATCCATTTTCGGATTTGGGCAGCTTTGAAGTCTTGATTTGTTTGTTTTCTTAACAGGTGATAGTCTTGTTAACTGATCTCAGCAGGGGGCTTCCTTGAAACTGTAACCAGGAATGCTGTGGGTGTAACCTGAGATGCTGAAGGTCTCTTCCACCAACTAATCTCACTGGGGGCAGGGTTTTTTCTCAGCTTCAGTAGGGGGAGGTGTATCTCAGATCTCCATGGAGACCTGAGTTACTGCCCCTCCTCCCCACTTCTTGTTTTCAGCTGTGTCTTGTTGCTCTGATTGGAGCTGGATAGATGTCCGGAGATCTCTGATCCGGAAGCACTTCAGCTCTGTTTTGTGAAAGGTTCAGTCCCTCCCCCAGCTATGGCCGCCTCCAGCACGAATGAGTTAGCTTTTTTATTTCGTTTCTTGCATACCTTAGCCCCTCACAGTCTGTCCCTCTCCTTTTCCTTTCTACTTGGGAGATAAGCTGGTCTTTTCAACCCACCTTGCTCCCTGGTCACCAGGTAAGTGGCTGTGAGCAGTAGTGTCTGCTCTTTTTCCTCTGTGAAATACTCTCTGGGCTCTCAGCCTCACCCCCCCCCCCCTGCCGTTCCTGTAAGCAGAGGAGATTCAGGCACTCCTTACCAGGATTATTGTGGTTTCCTCTTTGCTCCTTGGTTTTTGAGAGCTGTTCTTGCAGTTCAGTGTTGGTTTTTCATGCTGATTTTTCCTAAATTGATTTGTATTCCAGTTTGGTGTTGAGAGCTGGGCGTCTGTGCATCTGCCTACTCCACTGCCATCTCCCTGTATTCCCATTTTGCTGAGAGTTTTGATCATGAATGGGTGCTGGATTTTATCAAATGCTTTTTCTGCATCTATTGAAATTATCATATGGTTTTTCTCCTATTTGTTTATGTGATGAATCACATTGATTGATTTGCGAATATTGTACCAGTTTTGCCTCCCCAGAATAAATCCCACTTGATCATGGTGTATGATTTTTTCCATATATTGTTGGATCCGGTTTGCTAATATTTTGTTGAGGATTTTAGCATCTAAATTCATCAGAGATATTGGCCTATAATTTTCTTTTTTTGTGTTGTCTTTGCCTGGTTTTGGAATCAGAATTATGCTCGCCTCATAAAAGGAGCTTGAAGTCTTCCTTCCTCTTGAATTTTTTGAAATAGTTTGAGAAGGGTAGGAGTTAGTTCTTCTTTGAATATTTGGTGAATTCAGTTATGAAGCCATCAGGCCCCGGACTTTTCTTTGTTGGGAGTTTTTTGATAACTGTTTCGATCTCATTTGGTGTAATTGGTCTGTTTAGGTTTTCTGATTCTTCCAGATTGATTTTTGGAAGATTGTATGTTTCAAGGAATTTTTTCATTTCATCTAGGTTGTCTAGTTTTTTAACATACAGTTCTTCATAGTATTTTCTTACAATATTTTGTATTTCTGTTGTGTTGTTATTTCTCCACTCTCATTTCTAATTTTATTTATTTGAGTCCTCTCTCTTTTTCTTGGTGAATCTAGTTAAAGGTTCATCAATCTTGTTTACCTTTTCAAAGAACTAGCTCCTAGTTTCATTGATCCTCTGTATTGTTTCTTTAGCCTCTATGTCATTTATTTCTGCTCTGATCTTTATTATTTTCTTCCTTCTACTACATTTGGGCTTTACTTGCTGTTCTTTTTCTAGTTCTTTTAGATGCAGGGTTAAGTTGTTTATTTGAGCTTTTTCTAGCTTCTGAAAGTGTGCCTGTAGTGCTATGAACTTCCCTCTCAGTACTGCTTTTGCTGTGTCCCATAAATTTTGAGTTGTTGTATGCTCATTGTCATTTGTTTCTAGGAATTTTTTTATTTCTTCTTGATTTCATTCTTAATCCATTTGTTATTTAACAACCTGCTATTTAGTTTCCATGTGTTTGAGAATTTTTGAGCTTTTCTGTTGTGGTTCATTTCTAGTTTCATGCCGTTGTGTTCAGAGAAAGTGCTTGATATGATTTCAATCTTCTTAAATTTGTTGAGAGCACTTTTGTGTCCTAAGATGTACTTTATCCTAGAGAATGTACTATGAGCACTTGATAAGAATGTATATTCTGTTGCTTTAGGGTGAAAGGTTCTGAAGATATCTATTAAATCAAGTTGATCTAGTGTTTCCAATAAGTCTGCTGTTTCTTTTTTAATTTTCTTTCTTGAGGATCTATCTAGTGATGTTAGTGGGGTATTGAAATCCCTGACTATTATAGTATTGCTGTTGATCTCGCCCTTTAAATCCATCAAAGTCTGCTTTATATATTTAGGTGCTCCTATATTAGGTGCATAGATATTTATAATAGTTATATCTTCCTGTTGGATTACTCCCTTTATCATTATGTAGTGGCCTTCTTTATCTCTTACTATATCCTTTGTTTTAAAGTTCAATTTGTCTGATATAAGTCTTGCTAACCCAGCTTTTTTTTCATTTCCATTTGCATGAAATGTTTATTTCCATCCTTTTACCTTCAATCTATGTGTATCTTTTGTTTTAAGGTGTGTCTCTCGTAGACAGCACATGTGCAGGTCCTGTTTTCTTATCCATGCAGCTACCCTATGTCTTTTGATTGGATCATTTAATCCATTTACATTTATGGTTATTATTGATATGTAGTTGTTTATTGCCATTTTATTTTTTTAAACTGTATTCCTTTTTTGCTATATTCTTTTCCCACTTTCATATGTTTACAACAGGCCCCTTAACATTTTCTGCAGCATTGGTTTGTTTTAATGAATTCCTTGAGTTGTTTTTTGTTTGAGAAGCTTTTTATTTCTCCTTCAATTTTAAATGATAGCCTTGCTGGATAAAGTAGTCTTAGTTGTAGGTTCTTGGTCTGCATTACTTTGAATATTTCTTGCCATTCCCTTCTGGCCTCAAGTGTTTCTGTTTAGAAGTCGGATGTCCTTATGGGGGCTCCTTTTGTAGGTGATAACTTTTTTTTCTCTTGCAGCTTTTAATATTTTCTCTTTATCGCTTAGCTTTGGTATTTTAATTATGATGTGTCTTGGGGTAGGTTTCTTTGGGTTTCTCTTCAATGGAGTCCTCTGTGCTTCTTGAACTTGTGAGAGTTTCTCCTGTATTAATTTAGGGAAGTTTTCAGCTATGATATGATTGAACAAAGTCTCTATCCCTTGTTCTTTTTCTTCTTCAGGAACCCCTATGATGCGGACATTATTTCTCTTCATGTTGTCACAGAGCTCTCTAAGAGTTTCCTCAAACTTTTTGAGTCTCTTTTATTTTTTCTTCTCTGCTTTCATGCCTTTATTCCAGTAGTCCTCCAACTCACTGATTCGATCCTCAGCTCTATCTATCCTGTTTTTAATTCCTTCCATTGTGGTCTTTATTTCTAATATTGTATTTGTCATCTCCATCTGATTCTTTTTTATACTTGCTATTTCTTTATTTAGGTGTTCATAATGACCATCCATTGTTGTTCTAAGATCCCTAAGCATCCTTACAGTCATTATTTTTAACTCTGTATCTGGAAGTTTGATTATTTCCATATCACTCAGTTCATTTCCTGAAGGTTTCTCTGTGGTTTCATTTGGATTGCACTTTTTTGTCTTCTCATTGTCTGTGTTTGGGTGTTTTATTTGTAGAGTTGGTTGAGTCTAGGTGTGGTGTTGTCTGCCTCCAGTTTTCAGTTGTGTTATTTCTAGGTCTTTTTGGGTTGGTATCAGCTATTATTTGTAATCCACTTTCGGATTTGGGCAGCTTTGAAGTCTTGATTTGTTTGTTTTCTTTACAGGTGATTGTCTTGTTTGCTGATCTCAGCAGGGGGCTCATTTGAAACTGTATCCAGGAATGCGATGGGTATAACCTGTGACTCTGAAGGCCTCTTCCACAAACTAATCTCTCTGGGGGCAGGGTGTTTTCTCAGCTTCAGTAGGGGGAGGTATATCTCAGATCTCCATGGAGACCTGAGTTACTGCCCCTCCTCCCCATTTCTTGTTTTCATCTGTGTCTTGTTGCACTGATTGGAGCTGGAGAAATGTCTGGAGATCTCTGATCTGGAAGCAATTCAGTACTGTTTTGTGGAAGGATCAGTCCCTCCCCCAGCTATGGCCACCTCCAACATGGATGAGTCAGCTTTTTTAGGTTGTCTCCTGCATTCCTTAGCCCCTCACAAACTGTCCCTCTCTCTCTCCTTTCCACTTGGCAGATAAGCTGGTCTTTTCTACACACCTCACTCCCTGGTCACCAGGCAAGTGGCTGTGAGGAGTATTTTCTGCTCTTTTCCCAGGAGTGAGATCCCCTCTGGGCTCTCAGACTCCCCCCTCCCCCCCCTTCATTCCTGTAAGCAGGGGAGATTCAGGTGCTCTCTGCCAGGTTTGTTGTAGCTTCTTCTTTGCTCCTTGGTTTTTGAGAGCTGTTCTTGTAGTCCAGAGTTGGTTTTTCACACTGATTTTTCCTAAATTAATTTGTATTCCAGTTTGCTGGTGAAAGCTGGGCGTCTATGCATCCGCATACTCTGCTGCCATCTTCTAATCTCTAAAGAGCTGTATCATCACTGCAGCTCACAGATCACTGATGGTACAGGAAAATTTCTTTCTTGATAGAAGGAAGTTCTGACCTATTTCCGCTTAGGTATATTCTGCATGTATGTGAACGCCAGTATTTCCTGTGTTAGAAGATGATCTCACAGGTACAGAAGGGCAAGGAGGCAGCACTGTCACAGATGTCCACATCACAAAGGCAAGTCCTCTGATTTCATGGAAAGGTAACAAGACTCTTCAGTGTTGCAGAAGACTCAGCAGCTTGATCCACCTGATTCCTTTGCAGCCTGACAGGCATCCAACCTCTTTGAATGCCCCAGCCTGGAATCAAAATATATATATTTTAAGTTTACAGCCAGGTCACAGTAACTTAGAAGATGTTAATGAGAGTATAGCTCTGATTATTAATTAAATCTTATTATCTTAGAGGAAAGACAGTAACAGAAATTTACAACTTATTTATGTGACATTAGGCTGTGTTAATTGTGTGCAAACAAGACAGAACAAAATGTCTGCAATTAGGTGCCTCATCATTGGTGGCCTTTACTGTAAGAAGGATTGTGGTGGGAACCAGAACTGTCTTCATGCCCATTCACAGACTGGTAAGGAGGAAATGGGCTTGTGACACTATATTCATATTTTACCTGCTCTTCCTCCTTAAGGAATTAAAGGAAAATAAATCTGAGGTTAGGCATTTTATTTTCCATGTTTTTCTGTTAATTCAAACATAAAGTTTATTTTTTATTTGATAGCAAAATAGAAGAGCTGCTGGGCATTCTCTCTGTGTCTTTCTCCTGCCGTCGTATGCTATTGCTTACATCAAAAACAAGGGACTGAGAGTAGACACCTGCAGGCCTTTATTTGAATACCCACGTCCACCAGAACACATCTCCATGCAGACTTAGAATTGTAGAGTGAACTCTACCTGACTGATATGCTAAAAAGAGAAAATTCTGTTCCTAATTAAAAGCAAACATTTTTATATACATATCTAATACATATTATATACTTAAGAATCTGATATACTCAGTGGGTCTCTTTTTTTGAGTACCAAACTTTAGATCCAAGTCATGTATGAAGTTTATCAGCACCCACCTCAGCAAGACAGGCCAGCTGTTTGCAATCTATGAAATGATATAAGCCAACACATGAAAATTCAGCCTAAAGTCATTGCCAGCTGATGGTTCCATGTGCCTGGACTTGGCATGCATGCTGAAAAACTCTCTTACCTGAAATCTGTCAGCAGGAGGAATGGGTGACTTATTTGAAAATAAAGGTTTGGCACCCATTCGATCAACTCATGTCACTTTATTACTCCATCGCTCCCCATTAAGGAAAATCACTCTCTCTCCAAAATGACATTCTAGTACATGGGTAACAAAGTTCTAATGTGAATATATAAATTCCGATCTCTTAGGCTCAGAGGTGAAGCAGGGAAATGAGTTTGATAAATACGTTATGTTCCATGAAAGTTCTCTATGTGATATTAGTCCAATCAATCATGGAGCTTGAAGGACATAACATCTGCACATTCGCTTCTCTTCTCCCCAGCTCTTCTTCTTCAACTCAGCTCATAAGGAAGTGCCTTGTGCCAGTGTGGATGTACTCAGCGCAGCCTGGTTATAAATGCAGATGCACCCCCAAGAGAGGTTCCTTCATCCCTCCTCATTAACCCACTGCCCACAGAAACCCCCATCTTAGAGGGAGGGGCCTTCAAAGAGCACAAAGTATTTGAGGGTTAAAGTGCTTAAAAGTGCCAACTCTCTGATCCCACTCAAACTCATGCCCAGACTTTAAGTTTAGAAATGGCACATCATGGGTCAGTGTTGACAGCTAGTGGAGGTAGCTCTCAGTGCATAGCACGGTTTCCATTGCTTTCAAAATTTAGTTTGCATAGCATCTGGAAAGAGAAAACATTTTCAAAAGCAAAAAATGTCCATCATCTCTTAGTGTTTTGGTCTGTTTAGGAAGGAGGTGGTGGAATGAACCCTTATTTGAGGGCTCCACTAGTCTTGGGTGGTTCAGGAGAACACAGAAAGATAGAGCTATTTTTAATTTTTGTTAAATCTACAACAGTGTGGAGCAAGCTTAACTGCCAGCATATGAATCAGTGAGCCAAACTTACTTGGCCAGGAAAGATTCTAGAGTCCAAAGCAGCTGAGGCCCAGAACAGTGAAACCTGAACCCTGTTCTCATTTTTTGATTCTGCCATGGACATGAAGTGGATTTGGGTAAATTATTTAATTCCCCAGGTCCAGGAATCTCACCATGTAAAATGTGAATAATGGTAATAATTGCTATCAGCTTGTTCCATAAAGAAAATATATTTACTCTTATATTAGTGCAGAATTAATAGCTCTAATTTATGTGTATATATGAATAAACACACATATCAGGTTGAGCTTTTCATAAGAAACATATCATTTAAATGCAAATTGCTCTTACAGTTTTGTAACTAATTCGAGGCTGAATAATTGCTATTGTAGGAAAAATAGCTATATCTCCCTTATGCATTTTGTAACTTGACATAATAAAGGTGTGGATATAATTTGTGTTTACATTGAATGATTCTTTTTCTTATGATTTGTCATTAAGTACAAATGGTAATTTGGAATAGGTTAATGAGATAAGTTATTTTAGACCTCTTGAGTCCTAGAAGTGCTGTTAAGGGACCAGCTGTGAGTTCTACAAGAAACAGGGATTAAGTAGTGAGGATGCACCAATGTTTATGGAGAGCTGCCTGCAGTTTAGGACCCATCTGGGAAGGCTGTTTGTTGGAAGGAGTAATGGGTACTTTTTCCAAAACTTGATTTTTGAGGCTATCCTGTCTGGGGTGACTTCTGTGTGGTTTTATGTTCAATGTGGGGGGCACTCAAGTTTGGGAATCTGAATCTATCTCTACTACTCTAGGGCAGAAGAACATATCAGGATTAGAGTTGCTGCTGATCAATCATTCGATTGTCAATCAATAAACAAAAGAGAAACTTGTTGTTAACTCCATTTATGTAAAGCCATATAATTAGCTTGTGTACTCACCCATGGCAGAAAGAAGTAAATGAAAACCATGCTCAGGTGGTGCTATTGTCAGAGTGGCTTCACTCTTATGAAAACCCATCTGAAAACCTAAGTAGGCAGACAAGTGACAGAATTTCTCTCTCAATGACAGCTATTGATGGGCCATGGTTCACTCTGAATTCATAGACAAAAGAGGCCATAATCGTATTCCTCTGCACAATGACATGTATCTATTTTGTAATTTTGTTCTTCTTTCCGTAAGAAGACCATTTCCCTGGGCAGAGTTCTCAGGAACAGGAACAAGCCCATTTTTAGGGAGAGTGTCAATATCTTTGGAGGATCATAAGATTGTTCCCAGTGACTCACACATTTTATAGAACCAGCAATGCCCTGAGAACGCCCTGTGACATCCAGGATGGCCATGACCTCTCGTGCTTTCACTTATGACCATGTTCATGGGAGCTTCCACTTCAATGCCTAGGGTTCCACACATCAGTAAGCACGTGGGCCTGGATCTCAGCCTCCTGGGCATAACACCGAGGCACAAGCTTTGGACATCATGATGTGCTGTGAGGACTGAGAGGTTTCTGACACAGCGAGTTTTAAATACCAAATCAGAAATAATTCAGCCTGAACTCCAAAGCCAACATAAGCTTTGAACTAAGAGGATGCACCACTTCAACATAGAGCAGGCTCTGGTTATGTAAACAGCCACATGCAGGTGGCTGTAGTTTTATTTAAAAACAAAACAAAACATGTTTCATGAGATCACTGCTCTTCTTTTCATTTCCTTGTGAAGTTTATTTGGCTTTCTCCTAAAAGCAAGATGGTGCTCTCCCAGGCTCCCTGAGTGGGACACCACAGTTCAGACTCTTGGTCACCACTATTTAACCCTTGGATTATATTTGCCAGATGGCCTCCACATGGTTTGTCTGGTAGAGTGTGGGCAACATTAGAAAGAAAGGGTTGGAGCTGGTTAGGTTCTGTGCTCTGATTTGGAGGCAGATGGCAAGATGTCCCATTGTCCCATCTTTTTGTGTCAGGCAAGTCAGCAACATTGCATCAATGGCTTCTACTTAAGCACAGTCTGTTTCTTCTAAGGACACCCCAAAAATGATGGGGTGTGCCCAGGTGGCTCTGTAGGTGTGGCCAGGAAGGGTTTAGGTATATGTGTTATCATATTCTATACACTCCTTTCTTATTCTTTCCCATCCCATGCCATCCAAGTCTATTCCATTCCATTCCATTTTATTTAATTCTGATACTTGTCTTAATTTTACCTATTTCCTACCTTTTGATATTGTTAATCACTAAGAAAAATCTCAACCAAGGGCCGCAGAGGTAAGATGTATTATAATAAGTCAGTTCCTGGTTATCCCTGCAGGGAGCCCTGAGTTCAGTGAAGGACTGGGGAAATAGCAGCATAGTTTAAGGAATGCATTGCTGGTCTGTGCTCCTGGACTCTTGCTTCAGTCCCCAGGTGGTACAGCATATCTCCCTGGCAGTGTCCTCCAGTTTAACATACTGAGAACTTTTGAGCATACAACACCCACAGGTCGTGATTGTTCATAACCACTGTCTTGATGCTTTTTTTTCAGGATATTGTCTACACCTAGTGTGTAGAAGAGGAGTAGGATGTCTAATAAAAATGACTATCTCAATAAAGAATGAATGAACCTTTCTTAACTGCTGGCATAATTGTTTCACTTAATAAAATAAATTCCCTTTTTGGCACACATCTGACCATTGAGCCAGTTTTGGGCCAAAGTGGACACAAGTAAAGAGAAAGTACAAATTATTAGATTATATTTTGTGGAAAGTTTGGCACATCCAGGCACTTTCTCATGCATTTTGTAACCCCATTTATCAATTTTATAAGTGTTTTCAAGAAAGGTAGAGTGGTGTGTTTCTTACTGCAATGTTTAGACTGAGAAATAGTAAAAAAAAAAATTGTTCTTATCTCTATTGAAGGTATTTTCTTAATGTTTTTAAGTGAATGCTAAGATCAAACTTGAATATTAAAAGGTTAATAGAACATGACAAGTTAAAATATGATGCAACTATCTTAAATGAATGCCTTAAAAATGAAACAGTTAGGATAAGTGTCTGTGATTAGCAATTGTCCAGCAGTGTTTAAAATCTGTTTCCAACGTCAGAAGATTACAATCTTCTTGCAGCCGGGGATTCCTCTGTGATTGGTCCCTCCTGGTGCCTGGAGCACAATGCCACTTGCATGATTATTAAATGAACGACTGAACAAGTGAAGGAAAAACTAAAAAAACAATCTCCACCACATCTCTTCAAACAAGGTGAGTGCACGGTGACCTGGCCTTAGAATTTTGTGTGATCTTTCCTTTGTGTGTTTACATTAGTAGCCATTTAACATTACTCACCAGCCAAGTCCATTCACATTTTTTTCTGAAATATGTTAAAGAAGATATTCAAAAAGATCTACGAACTTACTCTTTTCCTCAAATGACTATGAATAGAAGGGTAAAAAAAATAGCACTTTAGTATTTTGGAGTTAGCACTCTCTCTTGAGAAAGACCAAAAAAAATGTTCAACATGTTCCATTTCTTATCAAAAACTAGTAACATTCTGCCAACTCAAATATTAAACCCAGACTTGTTTCATTCAGAAATGCCACTGAAAACCTCCTCAGGAAATAGTCCCCATAGAAGCCTCCTTTAACCATGAGAGAGGGAAACACTGCTGATTCTTATAAACAGAAAGAGTCCTTCATTGTTTCTGGGAACAGAGATGAAGACTGACTCAGGATAAACACAGCACAGGAAAAAGATCTCATCGTTGCTTACCTGGAGCTCTTCAACTTGTCTGGACAGCCTTCTTCAGAAACTAGTGAATCTGACCAACCACATGTTAGAACCAGGTCACCTCAAGCTGCTTGTGTCCAGTGATGGCATTTCCATGCTAAAAATTCCAGCAATGATGCCTAAGGAGTCTGTGAATGTCACTCCAACTCAAAGAATAACAGAACCTCCCCTCTCATGTGGCTTTTGAAGCACCTACTGACTTGAACCGAGAATATGTTTCTTATCAGACCTCATTCTCACTTTCTGGGCTTTTGGTTCACTTGCAGACACTGTGTAAAGGCAGGTTGGTGCTCCTTGAATTTCAATTCACTGTTTGATTTTACTAGGCTCCTCAGAGTCTCAGTTCTGCAGGGATGTGTCCTAGCTGCCAGGATGTATGCTCGGATGAAGTCTGTAGGCTTGTTCTGAACCTGTCAAATTCTAACCCTGTAAGCAATGGCCCAGACATAGCATGCTATTCAAGACAGCTAAGATTGCCACAGGGTAGCAGCACTCGAGGCATGACCAGCACCCATCTATCAATAGGCACACACAATGTGTGCAGGGTGTGTGCACGTCCATACACTATCACTTTCGTGTCCAGAACAAGCAGCACATGATGCCTTTGTGGATAATCCTCACGAGATAAAACACTTGGCGTACCTTTCACAAAGTCGAAAGTCCATGACAAACTTGGGATTTTTCAAAGTTGATGGTGTTTAAAGTAATGGCATGAACAAACCCTGAGTGTCCTTCAGGAATTACCACTGCTTTCCTCACAATCTGCAGCCATCTCTGACAAATTGGATGCCATCACATGCCTGGTAGAATCCTGATGAAACACCAGGGAGAAAACCCTGAGCAAAGTCTAGCTAGAATTTAAAAAAAATTTTTTTTTCAGTCAAATTATTCAAAAGTATGGCAATCAGACACTGGTGAGGATGAAAAATGGTGATATGCTTAACAGAAACCACTTAAATGCCACACATCTCGATAATGTAATATCTGCACAACTGTTTCTGTTTAAAGCTAATAAAAGTAAACATAAGACATCCGCGTCCTTTCCTATCAAATTTATTACTTTGAGCGACAAAAATGACAAAATGATTAGCAGTTAATAAGGCCTTGGCTTAAAAGATTGACTGACATTGCATTACTCATTTAATTTCCGCTTCTCTGAGCTTTTTTCCCTCTTCCTTCTAGCACGGAGGGAATTAATATTATCACATCAAAGGCTTTCCTTTAAATGGGGAGAAAAATCATTTAAAAGGACATAGGCTGTGATTATTCAAACTAGGTTATTTGCACCTTGTATATATAACAATATCATGGTACAACTTCATTTCGCTCAAAGTGCCGTCAGTCAGTCATAACAGAAGAAATTTGCTTACCTTTTATCAGCAGCATTGTGTGGCTTCCCTGGGGGAGGGGTATGAAATGTGAGATCTGATAAGAAGCCTATGAACAGAACGCAAGGATTGGGCCACGTGATGGAAGACTGATTTCCAGACTAATGCTCAGTATGTAAATTGTCCTTCGCCCATCTTTTTTCCTTTTGCGTCTTTCTATTCTTTGTTTCTTTTCCATTCTCCAGGTTTTCTAAAAGAACTATACACCCAGAAAGATAAGTGCCAAGCTCCATAGAATTTAGGATGTAATTATATGACTCAGCTTAAGTATTTTACTTCCTTTCATTCTGAGCTTTGGCTGACAAATTCTACCAAGGTTGATTTAATGCCTAAAGAAGTGTGTCATATTCCCATAGAATAGTGTTATCCGTGGGTGAAATTATGAGTGACCCAATGCTTGACTCAAGTGCCAGCCAATGACCTATTAGCATTTAGGTCTTGACAGATAGAATCACTGTCCTTTCTGACAGCAAGTGCATTAGAGTTTGCATGTCAACGAGTTCACTTGTCAAATGTTTAGTCTATCTTCCAAAGAAACGAGGGAGCTGACATGCTGACCAGTGAGTGGGTGGAGTGGTTCAGTAGGAGTAAGGGAACCCTGACACCCACAGGAAAGATGAGATACCCATTACCAAGGTCGAGAGGCAGAACTGCAGAACTTGTTTACCGAAGCTACAGGTGGGTTAAATCCTGGCATCTTGGGGTGGTGTAGAGGCCAGCCATCAGGTGAGACTGAGACAGAGTGCCTCCACGTCGGAAGGTTGGAAGAGAAGCCTTGTTAACTCAGGAAACTGCAGAGCGAAATTAGTCCGGGCCCTGGGAAAAGCAGTGCTGCGCGTTGTGCCAGCGAGATAAATTTCCCCTGGCTGGCTCCCGCACACTGGCCACTGACAGGACACTGCTGTGCCTGCTTCATTAAAATGTCCAACTCATAGGAAATTTAAAAAATTTATAACACTTCCTATGGATGGTGGGGTCCAGTTCAATGGGCAGGAAAAAAATCAGTAAAATAGCTCAGGGAATTATTCATGCATTACTGTTTCAACAAGGTAGGCATTTTTCACAAAAATTAAGACTGCTTTTATGTACTTATAAACATACTTCTGAATCACAGAAATAGAGCAAAATCATTCTCTTTCTGTGCCTGAGATATACTATGTTGAGAAAATAATGTGTGCTGTGCCAACAGTGGTTTTTTTTTTTTAACCACACTTTACTCAAATGTATTGTAACATCTGTTTATTACTAAGATGGTAGAATGTGCCTTGTAAGTGGTTATAGTGTCTCAAATTAAAAGTAGACAGGGCGGTGGTTTAATTACGTTTCCATGTTATGGCAGGGTTTTCCTAGTTTCTTCTGATTTACTAACACTGCCCAAGTGTCAAAAAAGAGTATTTTCTTCCCCTGGGAACATGCACTTTCCTTGGTAGATTTACCTCCTTTAGACATGCAGACACTTTCCTCAGATGTATAAACTCTAACTAATTATGCCGTTCAGGCAGTACAACGTTTTGTCTAAGTGTTCAGTTAGCATGCCCAAGTCTTGACTTAGTGTTTTCTAGTCATGGTTGTACAGAGGTAATTAACAAAACTTCATTGCCCTGGCCAGATAGCTCTGGTGATTAGAGCGTCGTCCCGATACACAGAGGTTGTAGGATTGATCCCTGGTAGGGGTACATACAGAAACAAATCATGTTTCTGTCTGGCTTTCTCTCTCTTTTTCTCTCTTTAAAATCAATAAAAAAATAACTTCATTAGTCAACCTAGTCTGAGAATGTAGACATAGCCATCAGGATTCCAGAAGTTACAAAAGAAAGGGAAATCTCACCTCATAAACATTCTGTTCCTGAAAAATTAGCCTTGGGTTAATATCCAAAATATAGTGTAAGAAATGTCTATAAACTCAATAGAAAAAAAGTAAACCAATTAAAAAGTGAGCAAAGGACTTGAATAGACATTTCTCCAGAGAATATATACAAATGGCCAAAAACATCTGAGAAGGTGCTTAACATCAGTAATAACTTGGGAAATATAAATCAGAACTCAATGAGATATCATTGTACTCCTGTTAGAATGGTTATTATTGCCATTCTAAAAAAAGATAACAAGAGTTGGCATGGATGTGGATAAAATGGAACTTTTGTACACTGTTGGTGGGATTTTAAAATGGTTAAGTCACTATGGAAAACAACATTGAGGTTCCTTGAAAATTAAAAATAGAATTACTATATAATCCAGCATATTCAGTGGGATATAAACCATTTCCCACTTCTGGATATTTATCCCAAATAATTAAAATCAGGCTTTTAAAGAGATATCTGCACTCCCATGTTCATTGCAGCACAATGTTTTAATGTCCATCAGTGAATAAATAGATGTAGAAAATATAGAATGCACAAACTATAAAATACTATTCAACCTTAAACAAAAAGGAAATTCTGACATGTGTAACAACAAGAATAAACCTAGAGGTTATCTTATAAACGAGATAAGCTAGCCACAAGGACAAATATTGCATAATTTTACTTATACGAGGTATCTAAAATAGTCAAACTCAGAAGCAGAGATAAGAATGGTGATAACCAGGAACTAAAGGAGGGGAAAATAGGAGATGTTGTTTGCTGGGTAAAAAGTTTCAGTTGCATAGAAGTAAGAAGTTCTACTAAAGATCTGCTCTAAGCATAATGCCAATAGGTAATAATGCTGTATTATATACTTAAAATTTGTTAAGAAGAGAGACCTCATGTTAAGTCTTTTGTTATCCAAATATTTTGAGTGAGTGCTGTGGTATTCAATCAGAAGCCAAGACTGAATGCAAACTTGTACCTAATCAGAATGATGCCATACAAACTGAACCTTGGTGAGCCTTTAGAAGGAAAAGGAGAAGTGTCCGTTACCATCAACAACCCGCCAGCCATAATTAGCTTTATCAATAAATTTCTGAAAAACACAAGATAATTAAACAATCATGTTTCTTGGAAATGAAGCAATAAAATAAAATATCATTAATATATTAAACAAAAGAGTGTGAAACCTCCCCAAATAGTAATATCTTGAAGGCACAAGGAGAGACTGCTTATTGCTGTAGACACCTGCCTGGGGGTATGCATCCCTGCTCACTCCCACGTTGTTCACAAGACAAATGGGACCGCAGAGAAATAAGTGCTGGCTTGGGTTCTGTCAGGATCAGGCTGCCACACAAGTGCCACACCATATAGAGGGGAAGGGAGGGCTGCAAGAGCTGCTTTCATGACAGTGCCCTGGATTCAGGCTGTCAGGGAGGAGAGCAAAGTGAGGAAGGACCATGGAGGAGGAAGGAGTAGGTCTGCAAGAGTGGACATCTTCCAGCAGTCAGCCTGACCTTGAGCACCCTTACCCAGTCAACTTGAAGGACAAAACATTGTGGTCGGAGGATGGAGACTGGGCAATCTGACCGGAGAAGTTACTGTTAAATAATACACGACCAAGTGTGATAAATGTCACACTAACAATCCTTTATTTAGCATACAAAATATTGATAAAATGAATTATGTTTGTAGCTGTCACGTCCAATTTTCTTCAAGAAATAGGTGGCAGCAAGTTAGATAAACAAAAACAAGAACATGGTTATACAAAGAAGGAAGCTAGTGAGAGAGAAAAGTAATGGTGTCTTAAGTTTTCTATATATTCTGTGCCCTAGAAACTCATACCCACTGACCCTAAAGACCATCATCACTTTACTAGCTTTAGTCATCATAACTGCATGAGACACAAGGCAACAGTTGCTGACGAAGTGAAAAATAGCTAAAGAAATGCTTTGTGGCCAATTAAACGCATCCCGTATTTTAAGTATCACTAGAAATGGAGCTGAACACTGGAGGGGTCCAGTGGCCTAGATATGTTCACTGGGAGTTTCACAAAAGTGTTGATGAAGGATCTTTTTTACTTCAATAAATTCCAGGATACTCGCTTCTCCCTGTTCCATTAGCTAATTTGTTCTTGCTTGCCTTCCCAGGAATGCAAATCACCTTTCCCAGCCGGAAGGGCAGGCTGATTTCTCCTGCAGACTGGTTTTCCCACTGGACCACTGGGCATTTCTCGGTCTTTTAAGCTGTCATGTGCGGTCCCTGGGTATCCAATCTGTTAAATGAATTAGCCTTCTATTGTTCTGACTTGGAGCTGCCTGACCTGCCGGCCTGGCTTGGCATTTTTACCGCGATCCCCATCCATTACCCGGTGTGCAACCCCAGTCCTCATGCTGTAAATCACGCAGGGATGTGGGCTGCCCTCTCTCCCTTCCATGGGGCTGGGCGCCCTGCTCACTGTGCTTTTGCTGCATTTATGTCGGTGCAGCCCCAGAGAACCTTGTTTGAAAGCCCATGCGGTGTTGGCTCTAATTGCTTTAGGCACCCATTTCCTTTTCTCTGAGTCTACCACAGACCTAGAAACAGCTGATAAATTCCAAATATTGCATATTTCCAATAAAAGTGCAAAACCCATAAATGTCCAATTATGACATCTCCTATCAATTAGAGATACCTTTATTCTCACTACATGTGAGTGAGAGGGGCAAAAGATAAACATAGAGAGAGAGAGAGAGAAAAAACACTGACATTACGACGTCCCTTGCAGCGTGCCACACTTGGCCTTCCCCGTTATCTCCTGCAGACTCTGAATTTGATTCCATCTAGGATGCTGTCATTTTCACATCTGTGTGTGCCTCTACATGGCTGCATTTTTTACGTCCTCCCAGAGGCAGAGGTTGAACGACCTTATAATATGTATCAGCCCCTTTGTATGGGCTCATTTGGGGCCAGTCTCTGCTCCAGGAGTGTGACATACTGTTTTATGCTAACAGCTCATTATTCTTCTGAGGCGGATGACATGGTAGTGAGTGTCCGGGAGACACGGGGCACTCACAGTAAGGGCCGGTGAAGCTCCAGTTCGGCAGCCGCTTCCAGAGGCTCTGCTCTCAACCACAGTTTACATAGATCTGCTTCCAGAAAGGAAGCCTGAATGAGGCGCACCTAGGGCGACAATGACTCTGGTCCTTCTGGCCACCAACCGAGCAAGCTGGCTGATGCGTGGCTGTTATTTATCTCTTTACTGCCTGTAACTTGATTCAGGCCCCAAACACTGGGATTTTAATCAGAGTAGTTCACATCAAAATGCCTTTTCATCTAGTATTGATTCATCCAATTACCATGTCTTAATTGACACTGGTGTTGCAGTTGAGAATACAGAATGGAAAATAAGCACTGTCATTACAACTGCATAATTCCCACCCAATGTGTAGCCTGATGTGGTATGAGGTAATGTGATGTGCCCTGTTGCGGGACGGTGTGTAGGAAGCATGTGTCTCTTGTGCGGCTGAAGAAAGCTCACTCAGAGCAGCAGGTGAAAGGACGTCTCTGGAGTAGTGAGCGGTGCACGAACAGGACCAGGCAGAGTCGGGAAATAAAGTAATTGACCGAGATCGGATTCTGGATGCAGACTTTATGAGACACGATGCTCATAGAATCTTTAAGGCAAACATGCATTCTGAGCCGAGAAAGCCTATGGGACAGGCTCTGAGGTTTACATGTCTTTCACCTCCAGGTCCCCTGGCCTTGAGCTGCTCTGCAAGGCAGCAATGGTGACAGCTGCTGAGAAAGGATGAAGAGTGCCGAATGGCTGTGTTTGCCCGGACAGTGAGCATCGTCTCAGACTGGCGGTGAAGGGAAACCACGGGAGATGATCAAATTGGGCTTGACATGACTGTGTTTGCTTTCTAGAGAGATTTCTCTGGGAGCTCTAAAGAGGAGCACAGTTAGATTGGACGCAGGGCACTCACACACATCCCACACACGTGCACCAACGGTAGGCACAAGCAGCTACACATGTGTGTGTACTCACCTGCATGTGCATGCTGTACACAGTGACTCAGATGTGTGCATACACACTATATGCATGTGCACACATGCACACACAGGCTTGTCACAGTAATGCAGAGGGGAAATGATCAGAATCATTCCAAAATGGTCAGGCTGCTATGCTTTTCAAGTAGAAGGGGTAGAAGGGGTTTCAAAATTTTTTCCCTGGCAGGTGTGCAAGAGATGGTATTTTAAGAAAAAAAGGGAAGGAAACAGGCTATGCACGTGGTCCCAGCTGGGCTGCTTTTAGGTGTCCCGTTTTGCTGGTTTCGCTTTGTTCTGGGAGCAGACACTCATTTTTGTGGGTGATTCACCAACCAGACAAACAACAGTCTCTGCTGCAAAACAACTGCAATAAGTTTCTTTTTTTTTTGCCATTTTTGTCCACATGAAATTATCATCCAGCATAAGGTATTCAGAGTATATAAGCCCTGAAGTAATTTTATTTTGCCAAAGTAATAAACTCCTGTAAATCAAGGGGAAGGATGCCATCTCAAACTCACTCCTGGAATTGCTTCTGCAATGCTGTGGTTCCATAATTGTACCTTGTTTTAAATTCATATGTATTCATTTCATAAAAATAGTCTATATTTTATACTGATAAATTTATCAATAGAAAAAAGATACCATGCAAAGATATAAAAAATTACCTGCCAAAATAATGATTTATGCTGGTTTTGAAGCTTCCTCTCTATTATTCATGTGCATAAATGTTTTTTTTTTATTTTGACATTTACTTCACATTATAAAAATGTGTTCCTCTGTGCCCATGTCTTCATTTGAATAGCAGGTAGGGAGGAATGGACCAGATGCAGTCCTGTCAGGTTCCCAGCTCGCCAACACGACAGATCAAGAGGTCGGGTAGGCCTGCAACCATGGAGTGAGGCGACAGGTCAAACAGAAGCTCGGCCTTGTGGGAGAGATCACTATGTGAATCCCTTCCTTTCCCAGTGAATGACGGCAAACAAGTTGGTCTTTGTTGACTTGTATCATGTTTACTTGAAAGATCAAAGGCAACATGTTATCATTAATATTAAATTGGAAGAATCAATGATTTTAGCATTGAAGCACGAGCTGGGAAGACGGTAGCAAGCAAATCAGAACCCGAGGAAGCAGGGTCTGTTCCCACACCAAGCTTCACTGTAGCTCGGAGTCCATGGAGGTGGGAGTGTAGAGAGTGCTGGGGATGTTCTGGGGCAGCAGTGGGTACTGAAGGTCAGTGGGCCCTTCTGCGATCAGGAGAAACATGGGCAGGGGAGGTTGGAAGGGATGGGAGACACTGGTGAAAAGGAGAAGTCTGGATCTTTAACCCAGACAAGCTCCTGTTCACTCCCAGTGCAAGGGTCCAGGTTGGAATTGCTGATGGAGCTCCTCTGGGGACCACAAAGCCCCTCCATCCCCTCCATCTGATCCCAGAGTATCTGTCTCTCTTACCAAAGCCCCATCACTTGCCCATCACAAATGAAATCTCCAACACTACCTTACATGCCTTTGTATGTAGAGTGAGGAGAGATCTCATTCCATGAATTCAAGTGTGAACTAAACAGAACTTTCATCAGAAACCACTCTAATGTCTATCTTGAATCTTTTTTTCCCTGGAATGGCAGAAACCGAAATGTGTGGCAGTTTACAACACTCCTGCTTTGTGTCTGTTTGGGGGATGAAGTAATATAGACCAGGAGGTTGGAGTTAATCTTGCTCTCAGTCATTTGTATTCCAAGGACGGTGTTCAAAGAGAAATACCTCCGTCTAAGCAGGGTGTTATCATGTGACCTTCCCACCAGTCCCCTTTCTAAGAGACTCTGTGGCTACTAGGTCATGGTGGGTTCACCCCATGCAGCCCAGGTCTATGAAGCTTTCCTGTCTCTTCTCCATGAAGTGCTACCAGGGAAGTGCCCATGCGCCACTCAAAGCACCATGATGTCTCCCGCTCCTCAGCATACTCCGGGTTTCTGCCATAGCTGTCCTCTCGATAAAGATCTAAAATCCCTCTTCTCTGAATGTGCTCTGGTCTCTGCCCATCCATTCTTTCAAAGGTGACCTCCTGAATAAGCATAAATCCAAATCCACTTGACTTTGGGTGGCACAGAGGAAGAAGGGGAAAGGCTAGGTGACGTTTTCTATTCTGAGGACACATCTTATGTGCACTAACACAAAGACCAGAGCTTTACTGTCGTGTATTTTTGTTCACAGACCACTTTTTAATCTCTCATGCTGAACATGGTCCCACCTCTATCCTCCTTGTTGCCTCCAACTCAATGTGCACAATCTGACTTAGATTTATCTATGCAAAATTCTGCACAGACTGCTCAGATTGCTCTTGGTGACAAATGAGCCTTACAGTCAACAGTATTTTACCAGGGGAATAATGTCTCTATTTCACCTGTAGTAATGACCTCCAGAAGAGCTGGGGCCATGTTGACTAGTTCAACACCCATGTTGAGCATCACCCTTTGCACACAGTAGGTGGTTGAAAAACAGTCAGTGAAATAAAAAATATGGAAAGTCTGATTCTACTTTGTAAATGTACATTTATTGTTGTTAATTCAACTCCACCCTGAAGTTGCCTTTAAAACCTAAATTGTATTTAAACAGTAGATATCCATAGGTTTGAGGAACATAATATTCATATGCTCCTTGAAGTTATTGATGATGGTAGGACATGCGGGCACAAATATTCCCAAGGTGACATAGCTCTACTATTGACACATATCTCATCCTCATCCAGAGAAGGAGGAATTAATTGTACTGCCATACTATCCTGGCATCTACAGGCTATTTTAATTGTTTATTTTTCTGTTTTCTTCTCTATTTACTTTATTATTTCCAGTTTTCTTGAGGTATAATTGATATACAAAAAACAAAACAAAACTGCATATATCTAATCAGTACAATTTGGTGAGTTTGGATGTATAAATACACTCAGGTTATTATGACAATTACCAAAGTAACTAACTTGACAATTCATGACTTCCAAAAGTTTCTTTGTATCCCTTTGTTTGTGTTGTTTATTTTGTTTGGTATTTTTTATTTTAAAAGCACTTAACATGAGATCTGCCTGCTTTTCAAATTTGAAGTGCAGGATACTTTATCGTTAACTATAGGCACAATGTTGCACACCTGATCTCTGGAACTTACTCGCCTTGTGTAACTATATCTTTATACCTGTTGAACTTCACTGTCCATCTCTCTCTCCTCTGTGCCCTGGCAGCTACCAATCTTTTGTCTATTGCTATATGTTTGACTAATTATTTTATTTATTTATTTATTTATTTTTAGTGAGTGAAAGAGAGACAGAGAGAGAAACAGATAAGGACAGACAGACAGGAAGGAAGAGAGAAGAGAAGCTTCACTTCTTTGTTGCAGCACCTTAGTTGTCCATTGATTGCTTTCTCATATGTACCTTGACTTGGGGGCTCCAGCAGACTGAGTGACCTCTTGCTTAAGCCACAACCTTAGGCTCAAGGCAGCAACCTGGCGCTTTAAGCCAGAAACCTTTGGGCTCAAGCCAGTGACCATGGGGTCATATCTATGATCCCATGCTCAAACCAGATGAGCCTGCGCTCAAGTCAGCAACCTTGGGGCTTCGAACCTGGGTCCTCAGCATTTCAGGCCGATGTTCTATCCACTGCACCACCACCTGGTCAGACATTTTTGACTATTTAATATGCAAGAGAAATCATGCAGTTTTTATCTTGCTGTGGCTGACCTTTGTCAGTTAGCACAATGTCCTTCAGGTTCACCCATGTTTCTATATATGTGAGGGCTTCCTCATTTTAAGGCTGAGTAACATTCAATTGTGTGTATGGGCCACATAAATAAAGTCTTCAGGATAATATTGTTCTTGTGTTCTGATCAGAAGCTTGAGAAATACAGGAGGTAATACTAGTATTCAATATAACTGTATGAATCCAGAGATCACAGTGAAACCCATGCCACCAATAGAATTATAGTTAAGAATAATAGAATTAATAAGTTTCAGAGATTTGATCAAAACATACAAAAAATACAGATTCGATTTAGGTCCAAACACTGATGTTTTTGCACTCTTATGAAGCAGTTTTAAATTCCTTTTTATATTTTCTACCTTGTAAATAATTTGGTCACTGGTTTCAAATGCCTACCTGTTTCCCCACTGGATACAGACCAGGGTTGCAGGACACTCCCAGGCACCTGTGAATTTTCCTCCTTGTTGCTTATGGGGAATCCCAGTGCCAGCTCTCATCTGCGTTTGGAATCTGTGATGTCTAGAGTTTCTGTCAACTTGGCTGGGCTATAGTATCCACTTATTTAATCAAGCACTAGCTTAGATGCTATTGTGAAGGTATTTTGTAGATGTAGTTGACATCTACAATCAGTGGCTTTATGGAAAGGAAATTACTCTCCATAATGTGGGTAGGCTTCATCCACTTTGTGAAAGGCCTTTAGAAAAAAAATTCCTGGAGAGAAGAAATTCTGCCTCAAGACTAGAACATAGAAATGTTGCTTGAGTCTCTACCTGGTAAGCCTGCCAATGGATTTCAGACTCACCAGTTCTCTCAGTTGCATGAGTCAACTACTTAAAATAAATATCTAGCTATCTACATATGTTTTTATGCTTTGCTGGTTCTGTTTCTTCTGAGAACCTTGACCTGTCTGATACAGGGTCTATGATTCAGAGCTACCAAAGATCTAATCCAAATATTTCTAATATTTTCCACATAAAGTATCAAAAATCACTTTTTCCCTGGACTTAGAGCAAATATTTCTTTGTCTTGGTTTATTACTTTTTTTCATAACATTTATTCTACCTGGCATTCTATTACTTCTATTACTTAAGGTTATATTATATGTAATAATATACTAAGGTATTCAATATTATCTATATATTACATTATACTATACCATGTTACATTATACTGTGCTGCTTGTGTGTGTGCTTATTGTCTCTCTCCACAACAGTATTAAAAGGTGTAGGATAAAAAGACATTTATTTGTTATTTTCTCTGTCATGTCCCATCACATAAATCCATCTTTGACACATGATAGTTGCTCAAGAAATAGATACTGAATGTATAGGGAATGAGATTTAAAACTCCATTATAGCCTGACCAGGCAGTGGCATAGTGGACAGAACAATGGCCTGGGATGCTGAGGACCCAGGTACAAAATCACGAGTTCACTGGCTTGAGCATGGGCTCACGCAGACTCACCAGCTTGAGTACAGGGTCACCAGCTTGAACGTGAGATTGTAAACATAATCTCATGGTCGCTGGTTTGAGCAAGAGGTCACTGACTCAGCTGGAGAAAGCTCAAGGCACATATGAAAAAACAATCAATGAACAGCTAAGGTTGATGCTTCTCATCTCCCTCCCTTCTTATCTGTCTGTTCCTCTCTCTCTTTCTCTCTTAAGAAAAAAAAACTTTATTATATATATGCATTTGATATGTGTATATCATGTTACACTGAAAAAAACAAGGGAAAAATTCACAGAGCTTCAGGTATGTCACTGTGTTAATAAAATGTAAATCCAAGTGTCAGAATGGGGTGAAGGATACAGACCCCACTAGGAGAAGGTGGGCTTGATGTGTTGGGGTTTTCGCGCAACAGAGGTTTTTGAGTGAAATGAACAGATCATCTCACTCATCAGGGCCTCCTTCCCCCTGCAGGGTCAGAATTGGCAGTTCAGCCTTGTCTGGGTAGCTTTCCTGCTCTGTTCCGCAGTTTCCTCATCTTATCAGGGGAAAGCTATAGTTCTTACCTCAGAAGGATGAATGAAGATTTAGGAAGGCAGTGTCTGGTGTTGCCTGGTACGGGGACCTCCTGGAAGAAGAGGGACACTGCAAATGTCAGGCAGGGAGAGGAGCGTTAACACACACCCCTTCTCCACGCCTACCTGTCCCTGGCATCCAAACTCTAGCCACAGACAGAAGGATGATTAAATAACAGTCATTGAAAATTAAAATAACCCTTTAATTTTCAACTAATTGATATTCATATGAGTTAAGTATCATCATAGACTAATGTGTTGGTAAGTGTTCATTGTTTTCTCTACAATGGTGTGTGAACTCTCTATTCTTGAATTGATAACATCTCCTGACTTCAGCCTTTCTTTCTCCAATCCCGGACTGCATCTCAGTCTTGAAGAGGAGCATCTGTTTGTTTTTGTTTCTTTTTTTAAGACTTTATTTATTCATTTGAGAGAGAAGAAAGAGGGAGGAGTAGGAAGCATTAGCTCCCATATGTGCCTTGAGCAGGTAAGCCCAGCGTTTTGAACCGGCAACCTCAGCATTCTAGGACTATACTTTATCCACTGTGCCACCACAGGTCAGGCATGGTTGTTTTTATCTCCTAGTGAGGGGAAATGTATAGCTTGGGCAAGTCAATTAATGACGATACAAAAATTAGTTTGCTCTGTCGATGACAAATGAACAGACATATATACAGGAAGATAAATAAATATATAGATATAAACATCAGAGATAAATAGGTAGCTAGCTACATACATACATACATTCAGACCAAGATGACTGAAGACTCAACATCAATCTTCAGTGCTTGTTGAATTTCGTGTCACTATGGAGCTCCTTAATATGCATCTAGAATTATTTTACTCTTTTTTTAATTACAAAATAAACTTCTTTGAAAAAAATAATTTGATCTTGCAATGCACATTTGAGTTGATTACAAAATCATCGTGGCCTCTAGTATCAAAGATGTCTGAAGCCAGAACCAGCCTTCCTACCTTCTTTCATCTCCAGTTCTAAGCTGTCAAGGAAGAATCAGTCCCAGACTGTACATTTTTTTTAAAACCTTTGAACAAAGACACACAAATGCATAATACTATAATATTCAAATACTTTTCCAGCACAAGCTTGCAAACCTATTTTCAGTGTGATCTGATATTTGACTTCTTGAAAGAAATATATAAATAACAGATTGACTAGGCATAGATATTTATCTTTTGTCTTGACATATGCAAAGCAATATTTTTTAAAGTAATAAAAGGCCAGACTGAAAGTTAAACTATAGAGATGTGACATTTGAGAAAAGATGCCAAAATAGTGGGTGACCACAAAAAAATAAACTGTGTTTTCTAAATACTAGGAGGGCTTGCCTGCCTTGAGAGACCGCCAGGCATTTTTGTGCTCTGCTGCTCAAAGTCCAGTGGTCTATGTTCATTTAGCAATCTTGGCCATGCAACTTGTATAATTGAAAGCAAGTCTAAACTGGCGCTTGAATGCTTTTGAATTGTCAGTCAGTCCCCTGTCAAGCAGGACTGTTTCTCTGGGTGCACCAAGCTGTATTCCACTTTAGTGCTCCCAGGGGAGAATGGATGTTTTCTGTTTTAACCACAGGAAAAAAACAACACTCTTCCAAGATAACAGAGAAAGAGGGTATACAGGTAAATTTCATTCCCGTGCCTGAGAAACTGGTCCCTCATTTAACTGCTGTAACTGTGTATGAAGAGTGATTTTGAGTACTTACATTCTGCTCTACACTCCTGAATAAAATAGATATTTGGCCAATAAGGGAAGGAATTAGCCCCCTAGGCTTCTGTCTCCCGGATGTGTCCTATTGTTGCTGAAAGCTCGGTGGTTCTGTCTGGATGGTTTCTTCCTTCATTTAGAATAGTCGGAGGCTGTAAAGTTGATATTATCTAGTCACAGGTACTGGCCAACACTGAAGGAAAGCTGGGATACAGGATTCTTCACTGAAAGCCTGCTGGGTCCAGTCCTGGCTGGTAGGAGGTATCAGTCACCTGAAGAAAAAAAAAGACAGATACATCACACGGGTCCTGGGAGTAAACCAGGTGGCTACCAAAGTGAGTGGGCCTGGTACAGCAAGGGGGAGCCAGGTGTAGGAAGCTGGCGGAAGAGAGGTGTGTTCTATAGATTCCAGGTGGAAACGCCTTACCTGCAGGATGTTCTGAGCTGTATCATGCACACCTTTCAGCTCCATTTTGTGCACTTCTAAATAATGACATTAAAGAGATTGTCAGCTATTAGCAAATAAAAAGTAGCTCATTAAGAAGAAAAAGGGCTAGTTGGTTAGTATAAAAGATCCCTTGGAAACTCAGTGCAAATTCCCTTTAGACTTTACCCAGTCACAGAGTTTCACAGGCTATTTACAGATGATAAATCAAAGCTATCAGACAAATTTAAGTTACATTTCAAATCCAAACAGCATATATCTTTTTTTACTTTTTATTGAATTTATTGAGGTGACACTGGTTAACAAAATTATACAGGTTTCAGGTGCATAATTTCACAAACACATCATCTGTACATGGTATTGTGTGTTCAGCACCCCAAGCCAAGTCCCGTCCATCACCATTTATCCCCTCACCATATATATTTTTCTAAACAAATATTGTTGTATGTTTACTAGATGCCGGGCCATGGATGACCCAGAGTGACCTACCCACCCCGTTTTCCTGAATTGATCTTGAGGGCGAAGCACATGGTATATTTTAAGCAGATGACTACCCAAACACCAAGTAATTAAAAAAAAAATAGTTACACAATAAAGGCAAACTTTCATTGAGCCTAAATGATTCATTTCTAAATTATGACTCATTGAGGGGATGTTTCTGTGGAACTTATACAAAGATCTCCAGTTCCACATTTTCCTGGGAAGAGCTTCTTGCTTTTTATTTGGAACTCCTTTCTTTATTCCTACATTTTTAAAGGGAGAGGAGAATACTTTCTAATGAATCAAAACTTGACTTTATTGTTGATTCGTACTCAAAACTGAGTGCTGCCAATTTAAACAGGGGAGCAGAAGAAGGAAGAAAAGCGAGAAGGTTCTTTGCAGCAGGCTGTTTTTCGTTTTTGTGTGTGTGTGTGTGAGAGAGAGGACACAGGCGATGAGCTTAAGATCCCTTAGTCCTCTTCCTCTCTCCCACCCGAAGGTCACTGCTGTGTGACAAAGACAAAAAGAGCAACCCCTCCTTCCGCTCAGGTTCCTGTTCCCTCAGCTCTGAGGCACCCCCACTCCTGAAGTCCCCATGGGCCATCCTATCACTTTCAGCCACCAACAGGGTCACCTCAACGCCTGGCTGTCTCCTGAGCCCTGCTGTTCAGAATGAAGAAGAAATTTAGAGCTGTTGAATGATGATAGGGACAGTGAATTAAAAAATAATAATAATAAGTTCCTGAGACAACAACAAAATAAAAGGTGGGGGCTGGTGTGGGAGAAAACGGTTCCTGAAGAATGTGAGAAAGATAAATAGGGCCCCTACTTTGTTTCATTGTCAGGATCACTCTAGGGTTATTTGAAGCTCTTATTTATGCTCTGTAAGCAGAACAATACGGGAGAAGAAATGATTAAATACCAGCTCTGTGAGCAGCAGACATCTCATTGTGGCGTTGGGCTCACCACTGGGTGGTTTTGATAAAGGCAATATGAGTTGATAACTGATACAGTTTGCCAGGGAGTCATCTGGGGCTGCTGACAGCTCCAGCGCTTTAATAAAATCATTAGAATGTAAATGTTTTTATTGCGGAATAAAGAGCCTCCAGCGAAGTTGACACTACTCTCTCTGCACTGAATGGGGGTGCCGATTAGCATTCAAATGATATCATGATAGGCTGGTTATCTTTATTAAAATTTTTCAAATCGAGTCTTCATTTTGCATGATTGAGTTTTAAACAAATGCAATATCCAGTCGGCTGGCGAGCTGGCCTGAACACTCCTGAAATAATTAAAGTGTTCCTTTTATTTTTTTTAAACATGTGTTTCATAAGAAATGAATTGGATTTGCTATTTTAATATGACAATATCTAGTTAGCTTTGCATAAAAACAGGGATGTTATAGCATAATTATTGAAAGTGTACAGCTTTTAAACATATGTTTCATAAAGCTGAATTCAATTTTCTGAAATATGACAATACCAGTCACTTGGTGAAGTGTAAAATCAAGAGATGGCTTGATAATTGATTGAGATCAATCCTGCAAGTCTTCGTAATTGATGGCCGCTCACAGTGCTCATTCCCCATATTTCCAAAGGAAGGAAGTCTCTTTTCCCTGAACATTTCACCTCTGTCTGTCTCTCCTGGTAGAAAGGGCTCAGTACTTGCCTTGATTGCAGGCATTTGTCCACAAAAATATTGATTACCCAGAACAAGCTAAACCCTCATTAAAAGCCAAGAGTCTTGGGTGTCTATGAGCAAAACTGCATTGTCTTGTGGGGGAATCAGCTGATAAATAGGAGGCTGGTAGGGACCATTTCACTCGACATCTCTAGCCATTCTTTTCCCTGCATCTGGGCATATTTCCTCCACACTGACCATTCTTAAAAGTCACATTGTGTTACAGACTCAACAATTATTGGCAAGACTACTGTGGATGGTTCTTGGTTATAAGGAGTTGAGAAAATCCATAGAATAAATGTTGCTTAAATAAACATGTCCTTGGGAAAACGTGGGTATTGAATCCAAAAGGGAGAGAGCTGCAGAGCTGTTTTGTTTTTGTTTGTTTGTTTGTTTGTTTTAGGGACCACATTGGTTCATTTGCTTTGTACAGAGAGGAAAAGGTTGTACTTTCCTCCTTGAACCTGAGGTTTTTTTGCCATTTGGTTTTGCTGACATAAAGAAGATTTTGAGAAAAATGACAATATTATGTTGACTTATATTAGCAGACTCTGATTTTGTAATGTTTATCTTAACCAGGGTATAGGTATGACTCAGATGGGTTTAATAGACAACTCATGGTGGTTAGTTAGTATGATTATCAGAGCTAGGATCAATGTGGATGTGATAAGGTTAGAGTTTAGAAAATTTCACATTAGATTTTTTTTCTTATTTTTCAGGTGAAAGGCAGGGAAATAGAGATACAGACACCCACGAGCACCTCAACCAGGATTCCCCTGGCAATCCCCATCCTGGGCAATGCTCTGCCCATCTTAACCCATACTCACAACTGAGCTACTTTTAGACCCTGAGGTAGAGGCTCCACAGAGCCATCTCAGCGCCCAAGGCCAATGCACTCGAACGAATCAAGCCATAGCTATGGGAGGGGAAAAGAGAGAGAGAGAATGAGGAGGGCAGGGGAGGGGTGGAGAAGCAGATGGTCACTTCTCCTGTGTGCCCTGACCAGGGATCAAACCTGAGACTTCTACACACCAAGCCAATGCTCTACCACTGAACTAACTGGCCAGGGCGGACATTAGATTCTGAATTGGCACCTTAATGATTGTAAGGTATAATTTTAGAGTAGAATATTAAAATAGAATGTTGAACTTTCAGGGCAAATTAACAACCATTTTTCTCATTGAGTCACTGTAATAGAGATGTGATGTTGGTGGTCAACAAAGAAAAAGAATTTTTTCACAAGATACTCAAAATGACAGGTCAACATTTTGGAACTGTTGTCATTATGGAACAATGCTATCACTGCAAAGGACAGAACCACGTGCTTACAGGAGCAATTAGTAATCCTGCATAAAGAGCAGTAAGTGTGGCCAGTTTTATGTCTGCTTTAGAGAGAAGGTGAGGGCTGAAGAGCGAAGGAGTCACAGGAGGGTCTGGAGCTAGACAGGCCTTTGCGGCAGCCCCTTCGAGAGGGCGCTCCCACACACGAGCAACTGGATTTCAGACTGAGAAACAGAACTGAGGTGAGAAAGTAAAAAATAACCCTACACCTAAAAGTTTGTAATGAAGGAACTGGAAATTGAAACAGAAAGCACAACTTCCAAAATAGGCCGAATATAAGTTGCAACATGGGTTATCTCCAGCAAAACAACAGAACTCCCATCACAGATCATCTGAGCTCAAGTTCCTCACACCAGGGTGTTAACCCCAGCGCTCTAGGATGACAGCACACACTGATCTACTCCTGACTCTGTGTGCACTTATGTTTCTACTTATGTTTCTAAGGTAAGACCAGTGATTATTTCAGCAATAGCTAGGTGCCTTGGTAAGACGCCCTATGATTGACTCCACTCCTCTGAACCTTATAAGGTTTATACGTAGCCTTTCTTAATAAACCTCATCTGAGATGCTCCAAGTATCCTGTAGTGTACGGTGTCCATTGCTGAAGCAGCTCACATGCTTAATTAACCTAATTCACTGGAGGTGGCTTTTACTGCTGGCCATTCATGCAAATCCTATATTGGGAAACCTAATTATTCCCCATTTTATTGATTTTTTAGGGGAAAGAAGAGCCACAAATGAACTGGACTTTGAAAAGCATCCGAGAAGAGAATTACCCAGAGGTATGCCAGTCCACTGTGGTCAAGTTGTCTTCTGATTGTGAGTGGCACGAGCACTGGTACACTCTAGGTAGGTGGATAAGTGTTGGGTTTTCATTGACTATGGGTGGGAATTATTTCTCCCTAGATGTTCTTAGTCTCTGAAAGAATGCTGTTGGTTCTTAAAGAAGTCCCTAATGACAGCTGGATACTGAGCTATGTGTTGTGGAAGATGCCATATAACTGAAGAGGTCTTTGCCTTCCAGGCTGCAGAGGAAATAACTAGAGACCTGTGTTTGGTGTCCATACTGCTTGAAGGTGCAGTATGGATGAGAAGACCAGGGTAACCCAGATTTTAGCCTAGAAGCCATAAAATCAACTCAATCCACCAGTAAATGAATGAAGAAGAAGAAAGAAAAGGTGCTTGATGTTGTGAAATGATTTGACCTAAATACTGGTAATTTTTTTACTAGACTATGAACTCAAGTACAACATTTAATAGGTTTCTACCTAATGGGTGCTGTGCTGTCCCCATCACATGGTTTACCCAGTCAGGCTTTTAAGTATTTACCTGTTGTTTTTATATCTTCTAGTAGCTCTGTCTTTTCTTTCTTTGTTCTTTTTTTTAATCAGCTAACTTTTATATAGCCAACTTCTGAGAGCTGAGTTGTATGATTATTTTATTAATAATGGCCACCTGCTGAGTTAATGATGGTTCATATTTAGATTAGGGATTTTATTACAAATATTTTGGGCTGATTTACTTCATAAAAATGACTATTTTAGACTTTCTGAATCTCTATATCAGAACTTTTATTTTTTTAAGTAAAACAAAAACGTGAATCAAAACATCAGGAAGTATGACCTGTGCCTCTTACTTTCATCAGAGTTTTGTGTTTTCTATATTTGGAATTTCCCAGTGTGAAAATTTATGGTTCCTGCATGCTTTTTACCAACTCATTTTTTTTTCAAAAATTTTTTTGAATTGTACTACCTTAAATTATTCACTTTCAGAATAGAACTAAATCTTGGGTAAAAACATTATGCTACCAAAAAATAAAATAAAATAAAATAAAATGAAGTAAAATGAAATAAGTATTGCATGACTTGCTGCTAATCATATCCATAATCTGAAAAGCATAAGGGGCTCTTTGCACTGTGTACCACTGATGTAAAGAGAAAGTGAAAATGAGAGACAAAGGCAGAGAAGAAGGAAGACTCCTAGAGTTCAAAACATTTCTTCATTAGAAAAGTTGACTGTTCACTTCACCCAAACTGTCTCAAAAGAACTCACTATATTTAACTTGACAACAAAGATTTGAACTCAGCCTCACCCACTGGTATTAGCTGATGTATTTCTCACACAACTGTGTGGCTATGGGGTGCCCTAATAAGATAACAAGCCCATTCTGGATCTCCCTGCTCCAGAAAGTGCCAAAGGAATTTGTCCATAGGTGGGTGAGTTGGTCTAGAAGGACCACTAGTGTTCTGTCAAGTTTTGGAATCCATTGAGATATTAAATCCATAGTGATATTAAATATGAACTCCAAATGTTGTGCACCTCATGTTTTGTATTAGCTAGTGTTGGTGATTTGGTGCCACTTTTTTAGTCTGAGGTTGGAAGAGGGTACAAGCCACACAGGTGTGCACCTGGCCTTTGAAGGTGAAAATTGAAGGCAGGGAAACTTTCTGTGCTTCTCTATCTTAAGGAAAGATGATCTGTTCCATAACTCATTGCAATGTCTCATTTTATTTTTTTCTATTAAGGCACATGATTACTATCCATTTGAGTTTAAAACGAGGAAGGATAGCCATGTGGACACTGTACATGTCCTGCTCCATTTCTACGTCTAGAAAGACTCTAATTAGAAAAACTCAGGCCTCCTACCTTAGCCCTGTGCCCACTGCAAACAAGGATCAGATTTTCCATATTGACATTATCAAACATTGGCAGTCTCAGTGGTGACAGCACTATACAAATTGTCAAGGGAAGGAAGAAGCTATTTTTTTCCCTCTCTAGCAGCTGGACTTAGAAAAGAAGACAGGCATGAAATTTGCGGGTAGATCTGTTTCAACAATAGCAAGACTACCGATTGTGTAATCCGATTTCAACAGGGGATTTCTCTTTATCTTAATAACTAGTGAAATGGGTGGACCTCAAATTTCATTTCTGTTTGGAAACACGCCCAACATTTTGGAGATGTTTATTCCAAACTCAGCCAACTATATAAACCTCTCCAGGCTCTAAAATCTTTCTGGGAATTACACCAAAGGAGATTTTTTTTTTTTTTTTTTTGGTGAGATTTCTAATACTTCCGGCTTCTGGAACAGCCTCCATCTAAATCCTTCAGTCATTCAGCATCTAATCCAGACCACAAGAAAGAGCACAGGCAATTCGGGAAAAGAAAAATAATGAACCTGTAAGAACTTATGCCTAAATTTTAAATAGAGTTTCAAGGAAGCTCTAACTATATTCAAATTAAGCATCCTTTTTAAACAAATTTAGTGAAGTTCTTTTCCTGGGGTTTCTGTATTTTAATCTCAAAGCGTTAATAAAAGAATATGTCCCAACATGACCAGGTTCTTCACAATACGGAAGGTCATCAATAGGTAGAAATTCTAACAGTTAGGTTGTGCTTTTTGCCAAGTGTTTCTTCATTTCCTGCAGTCTTTTCCAATCCCAGAGATAAACAATTCCAGCAAGCTCTCTTCATTCCCCCAGGAAGCTCACTTTGGGAAGTACCCTGCATGTCAGTCACTTCCCATGACAGCCAAGTTCATGCTTATTTGCCATAGCTGTGGTTAATTTTGAAGTGTCTTCAAGTCTTTGTTGACTCAGTTGTGTCCAAAAATGTAAGAATGTTGAAAGTGTGAAGCTGTCCAAGCACTGATGAAGATAGTTTGCGTCACTGAAAGTAGCAAGGAAACAAACACGTTGCACAAGGCAGCAATGAGTCACTGGAATGCATTCGGAAAGACTAGGCTTAGTCCTGCAGCATGTGAAGAATGCAGGCTGTGTGATCCGTGTGAATCAGCAAGAGAGGAAGATTCTAAATTAACTAGGGGGATAGGAGAGAGGCAGGCAACCCTGAGAGCCACCCAAACCAGCTCCCGGGAGACTGGCCTCCAAGGGATCTCTGAGCTGAGGGCCTGCAGAAAGATTATTCAACCACTGGTGCTTCTACAGGCTCAAGGTCTGATGGTCTCTGCCCAACATCAAAGTTTGTGGAGAGCACAAATTCAAAAGCTTGTGCTAGGAGCTGTCTATGACCCTGGGGAAATCAACAGGGTAACTTGTCTCTATGTGGATGAAGCAAGAGCACCTTTGGAAAAGACACCCAAGGAATGAACACATACAAGGAAAAGAAAAGAGGGCTTCTCTACAATATTCTCTGAATCAACGGACACTGTGATGAAAATGCAGCCATGAAGTAGCTTGAAATCTTTCTAGTCACTTTGGACTTGGAAAAAAAATTACAATGCATGCACACAAGCACAGACTCAGAAAAGCCACTGATTTATCTGTGTTTAGATAATATAAATAGAATTTTAGTTTAGGTAATTAATATACAGTCGTCCCTCACCATATCGTGGTTTACTTTTTGCAGTCAGTATTACTGTATAGTGGATTTTTAAATTGTATATATCTAATTTTGAATCACGGGTTTTTTGCTATATCACAGGATTTTGAGGTATATAGGTATTTTTTATATATTTATTATTTAAATATTTTGCAGTAAAATAAGAAAAATAGGTGTGGGAAAGGTTTATAAAAGTGTGGGGAGGGTCTATAAAGCCTTAAAATATATAAATAATATAATAAATATAAGGTTGCCACTTCGCTGATTTCCACCTATCACAGGGGGCTCTGGAACCTAACCCCTGTGATAGCCACTGTAAATGTAATTGTTTATATATATTTCTTCAGCCAATCATAAACATTTCTTAAGAGCCTCTTCTTCCACCTGCAGGTTATTAGATCAGAAAATAAAGTTGGATAATTAATATCTCTGTTCCTGAAGAACAAAGAGAAGAGAAACAAGTAAATGAAAGACAGAGTCACAGGGATCTCGCATGTCCTATGGAGATCTTCAGAGGGTGTGGCCCAGCTAAAACGAAGGAGGAGCATCTGGTTGGAGATTATCCACTAGCCTAGCCTACAAGGATACAAGAGTTTTGCTGTCTTCTAATCATTTGTGAATTCTGTTTATTTCCCCTAAACATATGACAAGGTAGAGATTATAATATGACATTAATGACCACCTAGACACCATAGATGGCAATAACTGTCCTTATTTGCTTTAGATTTCCCTTTTTATTGTAGTCAAATATATATAACATACAATTTATTGTTTCAATCATTTTGCATGCACAATTAGGTGACATCAAGCACAGTCATACTGTTGTGCAACCATTACCACCATGCCACCTTCAGACTTATTTTTATCTTGCAAAACTGAAACTATGTCCCCATAAAACAGTAACTTTCAGTGCTCCCTCACCATGGCCCTGGGCAATTCTACTTTCTGTTTCCATAAATTTGACTACTCTGGGGACCTCATATGGGTACGATCATACAATATTTTTCCTTTCTTTCTTTCAATTAGTATAAGTTTTCAAGGTTCATTCATGTCGGTGCATGTCTAAGATATTTATTCCTTTTTTTTAATGATGAATAATTGTCCATTGCACAGGTTTAGCACATTTTTGGATGAATTCATCCATCAGTGGATGCTTGAGTTGCTTCTACACATTAGCTATTGTGAATAATGCTGTTATGTTCATAAGGTTTATACCCACAATAAAGGCAGTACCTGCCACCTTTTCCAGGATTTCTGTCCCTCTCTTAAGAAGACACCACCACAGTGAGGGTACTTTTTATCTTTGCCAAATAATTTATTGAAATTGTCAACTAATGTTTGTATTCATAACTAAACATAAATTTTGTGTGTTTTACAATTAACACACAATCTATATTGTTCAGTTTTGCAAATAATTCAATAAGCATATTTCTATTTTTTTAATGTGAGAGAGAATAAAAAGAAAACCAGGATTTTAGTAAAATCTAGTAAAAAGTTATATAATTTCTGCTAATTGTGCTAATAATTTTTATTTATTCCCGTTCAAGTACTTTACTTGGTATCAAATACACAGTCAACTTAAAATTAATTGTTAATACCAGTTTTCAAAATATCTTTCTTTATTTTTTTGAAGATCAAGAAATCCACACTGGAGACAGACCCTTTTTAAAAGGAAGGACATTGGGCAGCAGGATGTACAGATATCCATTTTAATTTATGCAATTTTAGCTGCAATCACAGATGTTAGGCTTAATTCTGTAGGGCTTTATTTCTCCCATCTGGTGGCTGGGTGTCAGTGGGGCAGTTGTCCATCTTATCACTGGGGATAGGTTAGTAGCACCTTTTATTACCGCCATGTGGCTTCCCAGATGACTTTAGCCATGGGCACCCATGCAGAAGAGAGAGCAAACTGAAACAGTTGTATGGAAGAATTGAGACTGGCCCTGGAAGGAGCCTGTGCTGCCTTCTTCCACATGTGTCTGATCAATACCTAGTCCCGGGCCACAGCTAACCTCTGGAGCCTGGGTGGATGTGAAGGCAAGAGGTAGGTGTGCTGCAGTCTAGCTGGTCCTTGAAGGAAAGGGGGTGGAGTTTGGGAACCAGCAAGGTGGTTGTGTGCACATTCACCTCGCCTGCCATAATTCTGCTCTGCACCCACCACACAGTGCTCTAAGGAAATGACGGGACTACAGGACTCCTCACACATAGAAAGAAAGACAATTCTAAAAGGGAACTGAGAGTGGAAAGTATACACCTAGGAAGCCACTAGGCTTCAAAAAACACCTGTATTTTACATAATAACTGAGTAGGTATAAATTTCTCCTGAATAGCTCTCTCTTTTCATTGTCTAACGTTTTTACTCACTTTCTTCTCACTATTGGACACCTTGAGTTCCATTTTCCTTAATCTTTTTTTCTGCTTTCTTTTTTTCTCTTTAACTCTTTGTGCTCTGTAAGGTCCACAGATAGTAGAAGGACAAGGTAAATCCCCTCTAGCTCTTTCTTTGCTTGTTTTAGGCAAAATTCCACAGCAAATGTCACCAAATATAGCTCTTACCCCTCCCCTCCCAGAGTTCACCCTACTGGAGGACACTGGGCGCCTGAGAACCACATTAGCTCTGTGTCCAAAGTTCACTGCAAAGACCAAGCTTACTCGGTCACAGATGTATAAATAGGGCCAATGCCTGGGACCGTGGGTCAGCTACAGATCGAGATTGCTCTGTCAGGTCCCCATGTGATGTCTTTTTGATGTCATCTTTTGACAGCCAAAAAAATGTTGATTCCCAGAAGTCTGCTCTGCCACTCAACCTGTCTGGCTGTCAGCATCAACCACAGCAACACATGAGTTAAAAAAAAAAAAAAAAGAAAGAAAGAAAGAAAAAGAAAAGTTTTCTGTTTCACGTTAGAAAGTACAAATATTATATTATTGATTCAGAAAGGAAATGTGCTGAGCGGGAACTCAAAGTGCACTGAAGTGAACCCCGGGGATGGCTTACGGGATGGGATATAAGAACAGTTTTAGAATGAAAACAGATGTTGTTCTGCACGAAGGAAAAAGGAAAGTTCGCATTTTTGGTTAAAGCAGCAGCAGGCTAACACCTGGACAAAGGGTTTCAAAATGAAAATGTGCGATAGTGTCTATTCTTGCGAATGGTGCAGAGAGAGGAAAAAGGTAGCTCCCATTGTGCAAAGTAACAGGATCCACGTGGAGCCCTGCCCAGCACCAAGAGGAAGAAAGCGCACATGCAGCTCTCATTTCGTCTGATGATTGGAAGACAAATGGAAATGAGAGAGCCATTGGAGAAGCAGCTGGGGCATCCATTTCATTCCTAGGCGTGCGGTTCCTGTAGGATAAAACACACATCCTGCCTCTGCTTTCTTGCATATTTAAACTCTCCCGTGCTATGTCAAGTCAACCAGGCAATTTTTTTTTCTAAGTTTGAAAGATTCTTTGCCTTCACTCATCTGTCACTGCTGTCATCAGTACTTAGAGTATTTCACCTGCGACTTGCAATGTGCTTACTCAGGTCTTTTATCCTATCCACGTCAAAATAGTTTGATACTGAGTGTAATTTTGCAAAGAAAAGGATCCCAGGGGAGAGCTTTAAGAGATGGCTCTGTTTTTAACCCTGCTTCCAGAAAGAGTTAGATGCAAACACTTCCACTTAGCTCATTTGCTTCTCAAGTGAAAGGATCACTTCTGCTATCTGAACATGATACAATGGAACACTTAGGAGATGAATTTGAGAATCACCACTTGGCTACCAGAAGCTTGAGCTGTGCTGACCAGATGGTGACCAGATTTAAGCAATCTTAGAGCCTCTTGGTCAATGACTAAATTTCCTGTGCATATTTGCTGCCCATTAGCGTATAGAATTCATGCTAGAGCCTTGTCTCGACACATAGGAGCCAAATTGGCGGCTTTTCAGAGAGTCCTAGTTTGGTCTGGGTAAGGCATTTGCCTGCAAAGCCAGGCTTGGGGTTGGGATGGCTGCTTTTGTTTTGCTAGCATGTGTATGAAATAAACAAAGTGAGCAAAACTGAATGAAATTGGGCATTTATTTTTGTATTGTCCTTCACCCTGAAGAGGAAAACAGTTGAAGAACATGGGTCTCTCAACTGTGAGAAAACTGTTCTTTCTAATCTCTCCCCTGCAGTCCTTGTCAATATCCACCCCAAAGTTACCCACTGCCAATGTGGAAAGGGAAGATCTTCTGACCTCCTATATCATATAAACCTACAAGTCCAATAGGAGCTAACATGGTTCTATACCCCGTATCTGACCTACAGCTGGGCCAGCATCTGAGACCCATGAAATGATTTCAAGGGAGCCATGGTCATCCTGGGAACTTTTTTTTTTTTATTCATTTTAGAAAGGAGAGAGAGAATGAGAGAGAGAGACAGACAGACAGAGAGAGAAAGGGAGGAGGAGCAGGAAGCCTCAACTCCCATATATGCCTTGACCAGCCAAGCCCAGGGTTTTGAACCAGTGACCTCAGTGTTCCAGGTCAACGCTTTATCCACTGCGCCACCACAGGTCAGGCATCCTGGGAACTTCTGAAGTGACATATGCTTAACAATGTCCTCCATTAGAATATAAAAAATGACCACAAAAATAATCATATTGAATGTCAGCTGTGATTGTTAAAATAACATTTTATATTTGCCAAATCAAGTCTAGAGTCTTCTAAATTCTGGGATTAAAACAACCATCATGTACAATGGTTCTCAGATAAATAATCTAAGATAACTAAACAATCTAAGCAATTCAAATAATCTGAAGGATGTGAAGAGCTGGTCTGCTGTGAGGTAAAAGTGATCCCAGCACAAATAAGTGGCTCCATGGGAATTCAAAGACAGCCACATGCACTTGCTACATGCTGCAGGCCAGGGCAGCATCACCTTGGATTGTCCATGGCTGGAGGCAGTGCAGCTGTTTATGTGGATGAGGAAAGTGAAACTTAGCATCTGAGATTCAAACCCAGACCCATCTGGACGCAGAGTGAGAGCTACATACAGTGCAGGCTCCTGTGGAATCCACCCCATAAGTCAGTCTCACAAATGAAAGGCTAATAAAATTTCAGCACTAATGTAGTCCTATTTGTAGCTCTGATCCACTCCATTCTCCTTTTAAAAAAATCATCTTTCAAAAATGTGCATGGGACACAAGCAATGAGGGAAAGAGTGGATGGAAAGCCCCCTGAGAAGCCGCAAGGCTGGGGCAGAAAAGTCTGATAAGAGAAGCCGCAAGGCTGGGGCAGAAAAGTCTGATAAGAGAAGCCGCCTGCCCTCCCAGAACCCCTGACTTCCTGGGACTCAGGGGCACCTGCTGCCTTTGCAAGCTGCAGACTCACCCCTCAGCTCCCTTCCTGTCACACAAAGGGGCCTGAGAGCCCTAGTGTCCCCAAAACCACAGGGATCAAGCCATACTTTTTAGAATTTTGTAACATGCAAAATAAAATGGTTTAAAATAACAAATCTTAAAGTTTTCATTTTTTTCAGCTCTTGTAAATCCCAAGTTGTAATATATGCATGGCTTTCAAATAGAAGTCTATTTGACTTAATAACCTTCTGTTTCAGTGGCTTTACGGACACAATACCCTGTTAATTATCATTCCCAACTCCTCTCCCTCTGCCCCCCAAGTGAGGTGTCTGAATAGTGCCAGCCTGATGTGGTGGGGTTCTTTTTGCTTCAGCAAGAGTAAGAAGTAACAATGAGCATTCAAGGAGGCTTGGGGGTTGCTCTGGTAGCTCACTAAAGATTAACGAGCCTCCCTCTCTCAACACTCTCCGTGGAAAAAAAGAGGCCCCCGGCTTTCAATGGGAGTTCGGTGGGTACTGCTCACAAAGGTGCAGGCATAGAAAAGATCTGACCCCTGGCGAGTTCATGGGTAGGTGGGCTTGGTCACATTTGGCAATGGGCAACATTTAGGGAAGTGCTCATTTGACCCAACTTCAGTAGTGACCACAATAACCTAACACAAAGAGGAACGTAAATTGGCAGAAAAACACAGTGTAATAGACCCGCTCACACTGTGCTCAAGGGGACTCCGGGGACCAGCCAATCCATGCGAGAAGAATAGTACAAGCTAGACGGGCGCCACAAGATTAATCACCACCGCGATGCAGATTTAGCGCGTTAGGTGAAAAGATAAATGTGTAAAAAGCTGTGTCAAAACCCATGGTGTGGCCCACATGGCATTTCAGGGTCAGTAATTGAACTTCACTCTAATTATCCTGGGGAGATAATATTAACTTAGAGTCGAGTGTGAGCCAGCGAGTCCATAACTCATCACTCGATGGGCTGCTCATCGCATTGTGTTATTGAAATATGATGGCTCCATTTTTATCCTGTCATAATGACAACTGATGTGCTTATTTTCTTTCTCTGCGCCTCTAGGGGATGATGAAATAGTAAGCAAACATTCTTTCTGGTGAAAGAGCAGCACTTTATCACGTTGGCTTCAGCTCTAGAAAAGCACTGCGAACTCAGAAACGATTTCCTGGGGCACAAGCTGCCC
The DNA here is from genome assembly GCF_036850995.1 of Saccopteryx leptura. Taxonomy (NCBI): domain Eukaryota; kingdom Metazoa; phylum Chordata; class Mammalia; order Chiroptera; family Emballonuridae; genus Saccopteryx; species Saccopteryx leptura. Next base: position 130,804,178 of record NC_089503.1, on the reverse strand, counting down.
GTCGCTGCGCGGCCAGGGTGGCGGCGGGCCGGCCGGCAGGGAGGCCCTCGCCCTGGCAACGCTTGCTCTTCCCAATGACTCAAGGCCCCTCCTGGCTCCAAAGCAGGTTCTGCTTCACATTTCTTGAGATTCCGAAGCGACCAAGGCCCCTTTGATTTACTCTCACTGCAAGGTAGAGTATTCGGGAAGTAGAGATTTATTAAAAACTTAACTGTCTCTCTCTCTCTCTCTCTTTTTCCACTCTGCCTACCAATCAGGCTCCCGAACCGCCTCCCACTTCCCGCAGAGGGCTGGCGTGGCAGCTGCGCCTTTAGCATTGGGATCCGAAGCGGCCAAGGCTCATTTTCCACCTTTTTGACTCTGCTTCCTTGGTGATACTTTTGTTTTATTCACAGATTTCAATTTGCATCCTCAGATGCATTCTTAATAAATTATAGACGGATGCAGGGATGAAGGCCTCTGTTTTATAACTTTAAGATAAAACCTCATACCATTTAAAATAAATCCTTTTCCTGGTTATTTGAAATGAAGGTACAGAGTATATTTTCCTGAGTTGGAAAGAGTCCGTTAAGAGATACAGAGGACGGGGCTGAACAGAGACATGGAAGAAGCCAGAAGCTCCTTCAAGGCAGCGGAAAAAATTTGAGAGTAGCTCTGGGGACCCAGAGATTGACCCCCTCCCCCACCCCGAAAAGAAGTGTGAAGACAAATTCAACTTCAATTAAGAGACACAAGCGGTGGGGCTCAAGTGCCTTTGATGAGAAGGCTGCTGTGGGGATGAGAATGAGAAGGAAGAATGAAAGCAGCCAGCCCCTCCCCAAAACCTCCCAGGACTGGGAAATTAATGGAGATTTCCCTTCTCAGGGGCCATGTGATTAATAAAGGCATTCAGAAGCCCTCTGCCCTCCCTCTGGGGAAGTTTACACACAATTTGACAGTTTGCTATTTTAATTGAGAACAGAAACCAGTCCAGAATCCCAGATCTTAGGAAAAAAGGAAGTTTGTGGAAAGTCATCTTTATTTCATCCTTAAACTCATGGTGCCCAAGTGTGGCCCCCGAGGGCAGAGTGTCTGCTCTATTGTTGTTGGGGCAGAAGTGAGATGGCTTCTGGGAGAAATGCCTCTCTGAGTTACACGTTAGCTCCCATTGTTTGGTCTTCAAAAGAGGCTCCAAGAAAGCCTTCCATGTGAGAGGGAAATCATTTCATGCTGAATGCAGTGTTCAAGAATAAGGCTCCAAATCTCTTGGTACCTGCTTTCCTGGTCCTCTCCAGGGCAGTCAATGAAATACTGAGCTGAGGTCACAGTTTTAAGACAATTCATGGGACAGACTGAGCTTGATACTGTCTGGATTTGGAGTTACTGGGAAGACAGACTACACACTGACTTATTACAATCTGCTTGGACCTTTGAAGGCATCAATCAAAGGTCAGGATCACCAGAGAAAGAGTCTCTTTCTTCTCAGTTCTCCTGATTCCTGGAATAGATAATCAGAAGGATATCACTCATTTATAATCACCAAGAATAGGCTTTTTAATGGAGAATTTACAGGAGGGGAATTTACAGGAATTTCTACCTGTGTTTCTTTCTGGGTTTTCTGGTCAGCCATCATCTTAACATAAGAATAAATACACAGAGTAAAGATCCAAGGGATTGGAGAAAATAACCTATCATAGACCTTCGCTTTATTTTAGAAACAAACAAAAATACTGATAAGAACAGGAACAACAAACTTAAATCAGCTAAGTCCACATGGACACCAAAGAGCCTGGTCTTTCTGGGTAGGAGCAAGTGGATGGGGGGGGGGGGGTAATAGGGTGTTTATTATGTAAATGTAGGGTGTCTTTGCAGTGTTCTCCTGAACATCTGTGTACCAACAGGAAGGGATTTGGAAGATGAGGGTGAACAAATCAACACACACAAACTGCCAATCCCAAATAGAACTGCCCAACATCATTCTCAAAAATCTATTGACTCAAATTTATTTTCACAGTTTCCTAAAAATAATTTTAAAGCATCTGTTTTCTTTAGAGATGTCCCAGTCATCTGGGAAGACAAAACAACACTTTAAAAAGACATTCAGTTCATATTTACATGAAAGATCACGACAGCCCGGTAAAGCATTATTGTAAGGGTCCTCATAATTTATATTTTAAAATCTTCTTCTTACATATTTGCAGTATGTAATGGAAGGTTCCTATAACATTTATAAAAGAACAGCTATGAACTGCTACTAAATGGTATGCAATATTCTATAAATTACAGTCTAAAATTTTCTCTAATGTTCAAGTATTTCTGTGACTGATTTTTCTCCAAGAAAAATTGGAAGGAAATGTGCAAAGGAGTAATCTGTTATAACTGTATTAGAGGCATGACTAGAACATTACTCTCAAAGTACTTTGGGTAGGAAATGGGAGGATAATTTTTTGGTGGTTTATTCTACTAAACCTAGATTTTTTTTTTCATTTATATAGACTTTAGTCAACAATTGCTGGTGCCTTAATATATAACATAATGCAATATTCTTTCATTTAGGTTCAAGATAACTATGATTTGTTCATTTTAATCACATCATTATCTCATATTGTTACTTCTGCTAAGGAACACTAGTTTTAGTTGGAGTCAAATCACCTGTAGTAAGGAAATGTCTCAATTACTTTGCAGCTAAATCTGCCCACGTGACTAAGCTTTGGTGAATAATGTAAGTGTGTGTGGCAGCTTTCAGGAGAAAGTCCTGTATAAGAGGTGGCAAATTCGCTTGGAACTTTCATACCTCTTGCTTCCAGTTTCTTTCTTGAAATGTGATTTGATGACTACCACATCTGCTGAAACACATGGCGGGCCCACTCCCAGGGATGGAAACGTAGAATGGCTGAGTCTCTAATTCTTATTCTAGATTACCGCCATATGAACCATGACGTAAATCAGAGTGGGCAAACTGGCAAACTCTATCTATAAAAAGCCAGAAAGAGGAGAATATTTTGGCTTTGTAGATCATGAAGTCTCTGTCTCTGCCACAACCATTCAACTCTACAGCTATAGGGTAAAAGCATATATAGTGAATTAAATGATGGTATAGCTGCATTATAATATTTTATTTACAAAAACAAGAAGGAAGCTAGGTTTGTCTGACAGGCCATAGTTTGTTTACTCTGTATGTGAGAAATAATAATTTTTATAGATCTGTCAAAAACCAAGTCTCTTCACTGAGCATATTGTCCCCCAGTTTCATTTATGATGTCACAAATGGCAGGATCTCCTTTTTTAACACTGAAAAATATCCCATTCCATAGCTGTAGATAGAGATACAGATATAGAAATAAACCTCACAACTTCTTTCTCCATGCAGATAGGCACTTAGGTGGGTTGTTGTGAATATGCTGCAATAAACATGGGAGTCCAGATATCTATCTCTTTAAGATAATGACTTTATTTTATTTATACATAGACAAAGAATTAGAATAAGGCAGACCCAGATTAAAAAATATTGCATGACATCATTTACATGCAGAATCTAAAAAACTTGAATTCATAAAACCAAAAAAAAAGAATTATGGTTACCAGGGACTGGGGGAGTGAGTGGAGAAAATGAGATGTTGGTCAAAATGGGGAGATGTTTCAATTATGTAAGATAAGTTCTAGAAGCCTAATGAACAGCATGAAGACAACAGCTAGTAATATCGTATTATACACTTGAAATTTGTTGTGGGAGTAGATCTTAGGTGTTCTCATCATATACACACTAATACACACAGTAAACATGTGAAGAGATTAGCTTGACTACAGTAATCATTTCACAGTGTATAAAAATATCAAAGCATAGTGTTGTACACCTTAAATATATATAATTTTTACTTAAAAATCTGTTATTCCAGCCTTATTATGGACCTTATTATGCAGTCAAACCTAATCTTTACCGACTCAATTTATAATGCCATGGTTACTCATAGTGGGGGATTTCCCTTCTTTTTTTCTTCTTACTCTTGAATTTTCCCTTTTTCTCTTGCTCCCGCAAATTCTTTCTCTGTGTCTCTCTCTTCTCCATTTATTTTTATTGTCCTCAACATAATCTTTTCTTCATTCTCAATCTCTATATTTAATCAACAGTAACCCTGTATATCTTTTGATTAATGGAGTCTAAAAAACTTGTAGAATAAAAATTTTATCTAGTGCAGCAAGTCTCCCTGAATTTTCAACTGGCACACACATAAACTTTTCCCTTGAGCACTGTGTTCCTAAAATATTGCATTGCTATTCAAAGATTAAAAATTCAAAAGAAAAAAAAAGCAAAACAGCTACCTGATAGCATAAACTTCAAGATCCTTAAGCATGATGTGTCACCCTTGACCTGGACTAAGCTTCATGAGTTGATTACAGTGTCATTTGTAGCTCCCTTATTTCCACCATCAAATGTTTACATAGATGTGGGATGGTCATGGGTTCTGCTTCTGATTTATTAGCAAATGTTGGAATAATAAATAAAGGGATCAACATTTATTTTGTAGATAATTATTAAAAAATTATTTCATCTGTTTTCAATTCTTCCACCACCAAAATTTTACCAAAATTTCTTGTCTATAGAAGTCCAAGAAAAAATGACAAGTTTATGGACAGAATTAGAAGTGGAGGGTCTAAATGGAGCTCTATTAAGACAGAGGTTGAGTCTCTTTCTCTATCATGTTTATAGCACCAACTCCCATGGGCGACAAATAATAAATTTCTGAGAGATCTCTGTTCAGTGAATAAATACAATAATTGATGAAATAATTCAACCAATTGCTGATGTTTCCATAAAGAAAAATATTCAGATGAACTGACTAGGCTTCAACTAGTGTTGACTAAGTGATGTTTAAGTACTTCAAGCTGTTTTTGAAACAAACAATATAAAACAGGATTAGACATTTATTTAACTTTATTTACCTTGATTAAATTACTACTAGATTTGGAAAACTCTAGCATGTGGGGATTAAGGCTGTTTTGTTATAAATTTATAAACTATAAGATCTTTTTTCATTACACTGACAATTAACTCTTATTAATTGATTCTTACATAGAACCATTTTTCATTACCTTTTTTATGTCTAGTATTAAAAAAATTATTCTAAAAATGTTATTATAATTGAATTAAAATCACAATGAAACTAAGATATGACATGACAGTTCAGTAAAGGAAATATAGCTGGAAACTTGACATTTAACAATGACAAATTTTTTTCATTAAAATTAGTTTGCTTAACACATAATAATGCATTATATGTTAATTATATACTCCATTATAATTTTCTTAGTTAGAAATTTCAGATCCTATGTCATCTCAGGAAACATAACTACAATCCTTGATTTTATTTAGTGTTCTATTGAGGAGAAGAGAGGAAGTGTAAAGATAAATTTTAACTAAGAAAAATGCTTAGTGTCAACAGAGGTACAGATAAAGCGTTAGGATGATTTTGATAAGCACAAGTTGAGCTTGTTAGAACTCTTTACACTAAATTCTAGGGCACCATATTAAACCTTAATGGCTGTGAATAATTAGACACAAACATGAGTGGCTGAGGAATAGAATAAACAAAAACTCAATCAGTACTGACTATCTTCTTAACTTGGTTTGTTCAGAGGCAAAATCAGAGAAGCAAGAGATTGGGAGGTGGTCCTAGGATGAACAAATTGGGAAGCGTTAAAAGAAAAAGAGGAGGGATGCTAATCAATAAAGTACAACTGGGGTAACTAGGACTCAATTCCACTGGGGGGACAGGAGTGGTCCTCTGGGAAGAAAAGCTGGATTATACCCTCCAGCTCCCTCCCATCACTGGATGAGGGCTGTTGCTGGCTCTTGGGGTGCTAATTCTACAACACACTCAACTGCCCTGCAGTCTGCAGATGCAGGAAACCCTCAGCAGACAGTGCTTAATGTAAGAATAAGCTTTATCAGGAGACCAGTTTGTGCAGATAGTTAATGGGAAGACCATCCACAGGCTTTGCTTTAGTTATAAACAAAAGAAATCCAAAAGATTTACTTTTCTGAAGTAATATAAGAAAATGACTTTTTAAAAGTAAGTGGAACATTTTGTTATTGTTTTAAATGAAGACACATAATTTCATGTATGCTCACTCATTTAGTATCTATGGATTGCTCAAAACTCAAATTTCTTGGGATGAAGATTACTTGCCACAAATGTAATTGTATGAGCAAATTCAACAAAATCTAAAGAAAGTTTACTGAATCTAAACTCTCTGCATCGTAGAGAATATACAATGTAAAAATTACTAGGTAAGGAAAAACTCAGGAACAAATGATCCATCATCAGGAGAAAAATAAATCAATGGCACACCCACGGAAGACAGAGATGTTAGAATTAGTCGACATAGACACTGAAAGAACTATTATTCTTATTCAAAAATTCACAAGAATATAGTGGACAGAATGGGTAAGAAGAAAAATACTCTTAGCTAAAACACATAAATTATTCTAGAAAAAAATGCTTTATGGTGACTTAGAAATCAATGTTTGGCAAGCCAGAATTTAATCATTCATTTAACCAGAACATTCTTCTCCACTGTGGGACACATGGTGATCAGAGAAATCACATTCTGGTAGGAAGACATTTAGCATATGTATAATTATATGAATATAAAGTATAATGTCAAACAAAAATTACATGTGTTGTAGGAAAACTAAACAGGGTCTGGGGATAGACGTTTGCAAGGAAAGATATTTCAGATAGCAATTTCCAGGAGGCAGAAAAAGCCCTTGGAACCCAAGAGGGGTAAAAGTCTGATGTCAAAATGGGCCAGATAAAACCAGGGCTAGAATTGTGGACAGATGGCGGGAGTAGAGTTTTTAGGCAGAGGGACAGGAAGTTACTTTTTTTCTCTCCCTTCATAGTGTGTGTTTTCTTTCACCTTTTGTTAACCCCTACTCCTGAGGAAGAATGCCTCCTCATTGCTAAGGTAACATCAATACAGCCTACAACTGAGACCCTGACCTTTAAACTACTCCAGGACAAGATATATACACTGTATGTAGCAGGTGAGAACCTGGAATAACAGAGATGGGGTGGTGGCTGGGGCAAGTGGGAGTTTTCTCCTCTTTCTGTCTGGATTCAAGTAGGAAAACCTCGGCCTTGGCAAACAGTGTTGAGCTCAGTACACTCTAAAGGTCAATTATAGTGACAAAGGACAGAGGGAAACATCTAGAAATGTTTTATTGTGAACCAGGATGAGAAGATAGTCATATTCTTTTAACAAATACAAGTGTATTAGTTTACAAGAGATAGAGTCAAGGTCATTACCTTTTGTGTTAGTTTCAAAAAGTTTTTTGTTTTTTTTAATAAAATACAGATGTTGATCTTTGGATAGAAATTCATGCATACAATAAAATGTATATTTAATTTCAAAGATTTTGGAGTAAACTAGGCTAAGATAAGAATCAAGAAGTCTTTCCTTTTCTTCCTCCCCATCCCCTCTAACTACAGGCACCATCTCCAACACAGACGAATGTAGGGTTTCAGTCACTGTGGTCACTGACATTCCGTAGACATATGAGGCTGAAATTTGGCAAGAAGAAAGACCAGATCATAAAGGTGAAGTTTAGTTACTTCTGTGTAAGGTCAAAAGTGTGTTTGTGTGTGTGTGTGTGGTGGGGGGTATTAAATAACAAGAGGGGGAAAAAAGAGGAAAGATAAAAATAAAAAGGAGGAGAAGATGTATTCAAGGAGGGCTGGAGGCATATCTTTTCAGGCATGCGAAAACACAAAAACACTCACGCTTTTTCTTTTTCACACACACACACACACACACACTGAGCAATGATAGTCAAAGAACTAAACATAATGAAACCTAGTAATCAGTAATACCACCTTTAATGACTCTTCTCTTCTTTCCTCACCCATTCCCTTTGTCAAGTATATTCATGTTGGAAACAAGTGCCTAAATTTGGCAAAAAAAAATATAATAATAATAATAGCTGAATATTTCCTCAGAATCAAGAATAGTTCAGGACGAGAAATGCGATGCTTTATTTGGAACAGGTGAGAGGTGGCATCCTTATTCATTTCGATATCAGCATCATCTTGTTAGTTCTGATGAGAAAACACTAAACTGGACCCTGAAACTTTTTCTTTCAGAGAGAGAAGCAGTAGATACACCTATAAGGACAGAACATAAAAAAAAAGTTTATGCTTAATTTAATAAAGTGGTATTGCAGAAATACATACACATAGGTATCTCAAAAATATATTCATTGGTCCAAGTGCCATCTTATTTAATCACCTTTATAAATTGTTCATTTTATTCTGTGCCTTCTTCATGCCAGGGTCATGCCTCCTTATAGGGAGCTCTGCAAATGGCATCAAAAGACCCCAACAAATTGGTCACTTTCCCTGGAGACAAAGAAGGGTAGAAAAATATTTTGTATTGAAAGAGATCTCACAACAAAAATCCATTATCTAGAACATGTTTGGTGTCTTGATTTAAATAGGCCAATTTATTCTAAGAAGTATTTCAGTTGCAATGGTAGACCAGAACATTTTGAATTCATTCTTGGGAAAGTTTATTCCCAAAGCTCAGTTGAGAGTAATCCCCTCCATGCAAAAGTTCCATGTGTCCAAAATCCCCAACTGTTCTCGGGCTCTTTACAAACCTTTCAGATGCTCTCTTCCAGAGGCAGGTTGCAGTGCCTGAACAGAGCATGTGTGTGAACAACAGGCATGTTTATTTAGTCACAGATATAAATCGAGTGGAAATTCCACTAACCTAGGCATTGGGAAGCTTGTCACTCCCTGGCTGTACGCCAGAACAGTCCTTTTAACCTCTGCCAGCCTCAGCATTCTTAGAGTCCCATGTGTCCAGGGTTCTTGCTAAACCAATGTAAATGACATTGGTTTCCTCTAGTCATCACTGAAGATTCCTTGAAACAGACAGGTTTTCAATTCCGGACTCCCAAGGAGATAGTTCCAATTCTAGACAAAGAATCTTTTCCAGAGAACTTCCATATACATTTTTCCTCCCAAGTCTTTCAATTATTGTAAAATATAATTGCGGATCAGTCTTTCATAGTTTATGTCAACCTTGTGTAGGTTAAAACCAAAACCATGATGTGTACGGGGACCTCGAGAAATATATATGTGGAATGGCATCTTATCCATGATCTAGAAAATGTCTTTGACTCCATATGAGAATAAAATTATAATTTAAATGTTTCTTTCTGAAGTTACATAATTTTATTAACTTTTGCTCTATGTAGATGTTGTATAACTTTTGAAGATTACTTTTTTCTACATCAAATATCTACTTGTAGGAATTGTAGTTTCTTAGGAACTGCATCAATTTCTCTTCATGTATCACTTGAATCTTCCAGATTTTATGGTTAAACATTCCAAAATGCAAACAGATCATTTCAGGTTTTTAATATGACCAGTTCTTTTTAGACACATGTTTTACTTCACATATCTAAATGAATATGATGATTAAAGAAAGCAATATAGATCAAGAAAAATACTAACAGAAAACCTAGTACACAGCACCTGACTAATAGAAGTTTAACAAGTCTATGGACAGAAAGGACATTATTTTCAGCGGAGTAGAACAATTAAAATTTATCACACCTTTGTCATCTAATTACTGTAGCATATTTATGATAGGAAATATTCCAATAACAATTTAAATTAAAATGATGTATTATGTAAAATTTTGGACTATGTCAGAATGTTAGTAATTACTGGCTACATAGTCCCTTTCAGAGAGAAATTGCTTGTGCATTACCTGCAAATTTGCTGTTTGTTACTTTTTAAATCTTTGCACATGCACAACAGAATTTGACTATGTTCATTGAGTTGAGCCGCTTCTCACTTCTGTACTCACATTAGCTGAACCTATTTTATCTGTTTAGGAGAAAAGCAGCTCCATTTACATTTACTGACTGGTTTGGATAAAAACTTAATGTCAAGAAATCCATTTGCTCTTTAATAAAAGTGATCATAACGTCTGAAACGCCTGATTTATGGAGAGCCTGCAGTCACCTCCACGGCCTGCCACTTTCTTCTTGCAGTTAGAAACCCAAGACAGGTCATGCCATTTACAATAGGCCAGAATAATAATGTTCTTCAGATCATGCTCCTTGACAACACCCCATTTGTCTCATTTAAATAATGAACATGATTGGTGGAAATTGCAGGCTGTAACCCTAACACACAAAGGAAATGACAAACACACCGCGGTGAATAATAAAGCAAACATTGACAGGTAGCATGACCTGCTTGCTGCAAATGGCTGGTCTTATATTTACTTATTTAACCTTCACAAAGTAGAGTTGATAAAAGTCCAGATGGTTAAGAGACAGAAAAATGAAAATGTTTTGCTAAATATGTTCTGATAAGGGAAACTGCTTCTCAGTGGAGGCGGTGCCCTTCTTTCTGATCAGGGGCTGTTCTCCACGGCCCACCAAATGTCAGCACTACTCCCCATGCGAAGGGGCAATACATCACCCCGGGATCACCTCCACTTTACAACTTGCAAAACTCCAAAGGTGGCCAAACCGCACTGCTGTATGTGGACAGCATTCCATCACCCTCAACTAAAGGCTCCTGCTAACCGCTGACAGGAGTGAGGTCACCTGATGACTGACATTGAGCAGGGTCAGCTCACTCCAGGCAGTATTTGGAGAGGAAACTGGGAATGTATTTGGGGTGGGGAGGTCTCGGTGAAAGGAAGAGAAAGGAGAGTTGCAGGATGCATGCAAGAGGAATGCAAAAACTGGGCTCATTTTTTTGGGTGATAGGATTGAAATAGTAAAGAATTAAACCCACCTACAGTGGGCAGAGAAGCAAAACCATGGCTCTTTCTCATGATTTTTTTCTTTTTGGAGGAGAGTCAGACCATTCAGATCATGTTCTTAGGGAAGACATGAGACACTGGAAGCTAAAAATTAACTAAGTTCAGTGAATTTTTTTCCCCTCCAAAATGGGCTTCTCTGATATCTGAGCCAAATTGTTTCCTCCAATCTCCCAAAACCAGGTCTGCAGGAGTGTTTTGGTAAAGAAGGAGACTTCTGGCAAAGAAGGAGGAGACACTTCCTATAAGAAGGGCTAAAACTTCTATAAAGATAAGGATCCTTCCAGAGAAGGAAGAAGGATTTCCAGTAATGAAGGCAGAGACTTCCTGTAAAGAAGGAGGAAAACACTCCCATTAATGAAGGCAGAGACTTCCTGTGAAGAAGGGAAAGACTTTCACTTCTAGTAAAGAAGCAGGGAGAGAATTCTGCTAAAGAAGGAGAACCAGATCCAGATTTAGGGTTTGAATCTCTTTTATTCCTGGCTGTGGCTTCACTCCTCTGAGCCCCACTCACTGGCCCCACTGAGCAGTGGGCCAGTGAAACAATGAATCGTGTGTGAGAGATTTAAACCACAGTTAGTGTGCAGTTTTAGTTCTCCTCTCTTCCCTAACGTTTCATTCACTGTGCCTCAAAAATCCCTTTAAAGGCACTTGTACAACTAGAAAGCTTGATGACACTGACAGAAACCATCCTCTGTCTTAGGATGATGCTGTCTGGTGCTTTGAATATGAACCACTCTGGTCTTCCTTCACATATTAGTAGTGCTTGTCACATCTTAGGTAGGTGACCTAACATCTTGGAGCTATTTATTTATTTATTTATAAAATTAATAATCGCACGACTTGATGCAGGGTTGATTCCAGATATGGCCCTTTCTTCTCTTCAGTCCCTGGCACCATGGTCATGGATCCAACTATGAGCTACCTCAGTTGCGGTAAAGGACAAAGGAACTGAGTCACAAGATATTATCAAGGCAAAATAGCATAGAAGTGCACGTACACTTCCCTGCTACCCACTGCTTCCCTGCTCACCTGCTTGCTTTCCCACAGACAAAAAGTTTCACGTAAGCAATTGCCCAGAGCTTAGCTGTAACAAATATGGGCCTCCTCAGTGGGGCATGGAGCTTTCACCAACTTGCCATCATTGGTGCTTCTCCTGTTTGTAAATAATAAAGGCTATAACCACTCCATCTGATCTTCCTTGTGGTTTCTTTGGGATTCCACAACAACACCAGATCAGTTTTCTGGATCTGGACCTCCAGTGTTACGATTGGTCTGATTTGTTTTAAGAAATTAATGAAACAGTGGCTATTCCATTTCTCCTCCTTTCTGTGGCTATTTTTCCCAGCTTTCTTTTTTCCAGAGCTCACGGTGTGTCCCTGACCTTTTACTTTTCTTTCTTCTGGTTTTCTGACCAACTCCATCTTCTTTTCTTGCCTCAGTTATCAATTCTGTAAGCTCCTCTCCAACTTGAAGCTGCTATGTATGGTCTGCTTTTTCATTTTCTCATTTCATGAATTATTTTTCTTGGATAACCCACTTCCTCTTATGACTCAAAATATTTAAAGTGTGTTACATCATCTATAGTTCTCTACTTAAAAATAAAATCCTTTTCCTGGTATTTCTACTTTACTTGTGAGGATCAGCATCCTCCCAGCTTTCTGGTTGGTAGCTCAGTGCAGATACGCTTTCTCCCACCTCTGCTTCCCAGGGACAGCTGGTCATTGCATCCACTCTTCTAGCGGCCAAAGTAGATGGGCTCTGGGCCTCACATCAGGTGCTCAGCCCACAGCCTGAAGGCCATTTCGGTCTATTTTTTTGTCTTCTGCTTTGTCTTACACATTGCAGTCAGAGTTAACGTTTTTAAAAGCCACTGAACTTGAGCACTTTGGTGCCCAAGGTATTTCACATATATCTCCTCTCTCTACAATCTATCAAGTTCAGATCTTTACCTGCCTTCAGTGTTTTCTGGAATTGAATGTCTACCTCCACCCTGTGCCTCATTTATGCCACCAGAGTGGGCTGCTTTGACACTAAAGCATTTTTCATACTCAGTTTCCTATAAAGGATTCTTTATGGGGGTCTGGAACCCCATCCTGGGGTCCTGAGCACTGCCTAGAATTCTACCTTATGTATAATATAATGGAAACTCAACAAACACTAATAAATGGAAGGAAGACAGGAGTAACAGATCAAGCTGGAGGAACTGCTTCTGCAGAAGGATCTTCAACCATATTCAGGTTCTATAAAGGTTTGAGCTCTGAGAATGATTCATGTTATGCCTGTCATACCTGCATTACCATTATCCAGGGATTTCTTCATGGTCTTCCTCTAGCTTGAAACACTCTTAAAGTACCTCTCCTTTGTCTCAACAGATAAGTTTAGGAATCTGGGCTCATTGACCCTGTTTTGTGCCTCATCTGATTTACTTGTGTTACACCAAAGGGCCAGTATTGATTGATATCACCTCTAACACACTGGGGGCTCAGTATTGGTAAATATTATCTGTATTAATGCTGGGTCACTGTTGGTTAGTTTCATCTGTCTCACAGTTTAGGGTCAAGGTCACTATGGATCAATATCCTCTACCTCACATGGCAGGTTCAGTACTATTTTGTATCCACAGCTGTCTGTGGTCTAATGATGAGAACTTGAGAACTTGTCTTTTGCCTGCCTGGTTGCAGCCCTGAGTAGACAATTTACATAATTGCAAAGACTGAAATGAACTATGCTTAGAATCTAGAAGTGGACAGTGGTTAATAGAATTCTCTCACTCTTTAATAACTGGAATGAATTTGAAGTTCACTTGGACCTGCCAGTGGAAGGTGAGCTGAAATAACTGATGAGAAAGAAAAGATTAAAACAGAAAAGGAGGCATTTGGATCTTAGATAAAAGTGTTATCAACTCTGCCTGGGGTAAACAAAGAATTATTGCTAGTAAAATTCCTGGTCAAGAGATTCCAAAGTGTCCATAAAAACCCCTGGCATGTAGCAGCCAGCACTAATATGGGCTCACTCTGCAGAAAAGTTCTATCATGAGGCCAACCACTGAGTCTGAATTTTCCCTGTGTGAAATGAGCTCTTTGGTAGTCCTTGATATATTGTTTTATTTCTAATCAGTTACCCTTTATAGGCATGGAACTTACCTGTTTAGTGAGTTCTGACTGCATTAGTGTTAAATCACTTTGGATTTGTTGATAATTATAATATCTATGGAACAAAAGACATTTCATCATATTCTCCACCCACTCTGTTTTATGAATACTGTAGAATTTATAAAATAATTTTGCTCTTCTTAAAAACATGAGATCAGAAAACAAAGAATAGTGTTATAAAATATGGTTAATTACTATGTAGTTCTCCAAATATGTTTAATTGCATGTCTTGTTCATATGTTAGTCCCTTTGCAAAAGAGCTGAAAACTAAACCAACTGCTATAGTGCAATAATGTGAGAGAAGGCAGCATAAATTTGATTATGGGACACTGTGGTGTTGCTTGGATTAGGCTAGCAACTTAGTTTACCAAAATTTCAATTGAATCATCTAGATTTTGGAGTGCTTCAAGGGTTAACTGTAAGGTATATAATATCAATACAATACACAGAAAACCTGCAGACTCTACCTAAGATAACAGGAAAAAGCACTCAGTGAATGGTGGTTATTATTATGAGATACTATGTGATACTCTTGTACCTGACATATGATCAAGAGCAATGGTCGAGTTCAGTAGTTAAATAACACAATGTAGTAGTGTCCCTGATGTAATGTGCTGACATCTGTTAAAACTGCATCTTGCAACCCATGGACCACCCACAGGGTTCTTGAAGTTTTATCCATCCTACCTAGTCATTGCTCACTAAAGGTTGAATAAATGGATGAACAAATGAATGACATTTTTCTATGGGTTTGCATCTGTCTGTCTTCAAGATACTCCCTTACAACTTTTTACAGCGGAAAATTGCTCTGTCACTATAACACCTTCTAAGTTGCTTTTTGTTCTAGATTTTAGAAAATTATTGCTATTGTTTTGGCTAATATTTCTGGTTTCTTGAATATTTTTCGGTCACATATTATGATAGGAGTGAAGAATTGTAGATAATGATGCAATATCATGTTGGTTACAAGGCACATTAGACCTGTTTTTAACTCTAAAGTGATTCAGAAGAATAAAAAGAAAAAAAAAACATTAGGATTAATCTAGGCATTGTGTTTTGCCACTCCATTCTAATTTTTGAAAAGTTTCTGCCAGTATCCTTGAAAAATTTACATACATCCTGAACACTTGTCTGGCAAATACTACTAACCCAACATGATCGAGAATGGCCAGGATATTAAACGTCAAATATCAGGGTTAATTATGGGAAATCTGACAAAGCCCTAACCTGTGTGTGGAGAGGGGAGGAAAGACAGTCTCTTTTTGACATTCTAATGGCTCAGAAGCGTTTACTCTGTCAATCAAGAATCTCTGAATGGCCTGGAATTCATTTGCTATTAGTAACTGTTGTGAGAAGCAGCAAGAGGACACACTGTTTTCAAATGTAAATATCTCTGGCATTTCAAAAAACGTTGTAGACTTTGTTTTCCATCTTAATGTATCAAAACCTACCAATATCTGCTGTTACAATAGGTTCTATCAACTGGTTTTGTTGAAAGCGGTGATCATGGTAAATTAATGAAGGGTTTGTAAGAATGTAGATTGCATTTGTGACCTATAAACGTAGGAAATTAGCATATGCCAAATATGTCATGGCCTTGCTTGCTGTCAGGGTGTCTGGCCTTAGTCTCCCTTAATGCTGCGTGATGATACATATTGACTGAGTCACTCTGCCACTATTTTTCTTTCTAAAAATAGTGCAGCATTGCACAGCCTAACAATGAGACTTCTCAGCATTGCTTTGCAAAATAAATAGCTATTTTTTTGTGTAAAACTGCCAATCAATGGGACAGCCACTGATGCAATCTTGTTAATCAATGTTCTCTGGAAATGAGACTGCCTTGGAATTTTTTAGTAAACACATACATACACACTGGAAATTATGTATAATTCTTAAAGAGGTTTAAAATTTACAAGTGAGATGTCAAATAACCTTCCTGCAACATATATCCTTATAGGCAACATTTACACTTATGACAATTTATTTACTTTCAGGAGTGGATTCTTTCTCTCTGATAATAAAATATCTTCAGGAATAAGCTTCACAAATGGTCACTTTGGGGATTTAAGAGAAAGGTGGAGTTGACATTTCCTGGGCATCCTAGGAGACACCTGTGATCACTACAGCAAAGAGGGGTGTCCAAAGAGAATCCAAGTGGACATTTAAAAGCACTGCATGTAAGCCTGACTGGTGGTGGCGCAGTGGATGGAGCATCAGACTGGGACGTGGAGGACCCAGGGTCAAGACACCGAGATCACTAGCTTGAGTGTGGTTTATCCAGCTTGAGTGCAGGCTCACCAGCTTGAGTGCAGGCTCACCAGCTTGAGTGCAGGCTCGCTAGCTTGAACAAGAGATCACTCACTCTGTTGTAGCCACCTGGTCAAGGGCACATATGAACAGCTAAGAAAGCAATCAATGAAAAGCTAAGATATCACAATGAAGAACTGATGCTTCTCATCTCTCTCCCTTCTTGTCTGTCTGTCCCTATCTGTCCCTCTCTCTGTCTCTGTCACAAAAATGAAAAGAAAAAAAACCACTGCATGTAAATGTAAGTAGAATGTGTGCACACTTTAAAATGAGGAGGTCTGTGTAATGAAAAGTTATCTTGCATCAATATCGGTTCAAACATTGCACATCTTAGCAACTCATGGCTTCCTGGGTAAAGTTGGTGACATAGAGTTCACTCTTCAGACTTCCAAAGGGACGCTGGAGATGAGACTAGAAGAAAGGTGGCACTGTGTATCACAGCAGATGACACGATGTCAGGACAGCGACAGGAGTATTCCCACACCCAGGCTCCCATCAGGGTGGCGAGACTGGGTGGAGATGGCATATAGTGCCATCCTGTCTCCTCCTCATGCCCTGGGACAGGCAGAGCCTGCCTGCACAGCCGTGTAATGAGGCTGCTCTGATTCTGTCCCTCTGCTTCTGGCACTTCAGTTTTCTTTCGGCTTCTCTTTGCGAACTGATCTGTGGCAGATGAAGGAAATAAAAATGAAATGTGAATACATCTTCACCACTACCGTTTAATTTATTGTCATTTTATACATCATCGATCCTGACTGGCCCCCTCCTATAAGAAGGGATAAATTTGGCTTATGAGATAAGGGGAATGGCTTCAGACACCCACTAAAGAGATACTGTGAGCACAACTTTATTGAAGAAGTTTCTCTGAGGGAGTGTTGAAGACACTCACCATTAATGTCCCAATCAATCATTTGCACAGTAATCACAGTGAATTTGAAGGACGGGTCTACTTAGAAGCAAATGAGACATTATTCAAGCCCTTAATATTTAGAAGTTTATAACATTTTCTCGCATGATCTTCCCTTCTTCCACAAAGTGATTCCCTCGTGACCCCCACGATATACATATTTCTTCTCATATGAGAAGAGGCGGGTCTTCGAGAAATAAGGGTCTCACCATGGCAGTAAGTCCCATGCCTGCCCGGCTCCTTGAGGCCTTGCCATTTGTGTCACTCAAATTATGTTGCCTTAGGTCAGGTCTCTGGTGATAAGGAGTTCTAAACTGTCCCCTCCAAATAAATGCCATAATATAAAATAAAAACAGTTACTTCATTTTGTATAAAGCTTTTACACTTGTGGGCTGGGGAATGTGTTTTATTAGCTTATTACCCACCTGTCACTCCAGACTGTAACACCCTATGCTGGAGAGAGCTATTAAACTGGAAATTCTCAGAGGATCACTTTAAGAAATGAATGTTCAAATGCAGGGAAGTGAAGGGGATGTAAACAAACGTTGCATGTTTATGGTAGTGTGTGTATTTTTGTTTCTTTAAAGCATAGATGTGCAGATTTATGCATTGTACATCATTATAAAATGAAGTGACTTCGAGCTCATCTTCACATCAGTTTGCATCATTCATTTCGTTAGCTATTAAGGCAAATGTAATAATACCATTCTGTGGCTTATACATTGGGGATGATTTATTTGTCTTTTTTCTAAGAATGTATTAATCATATGTTTTATTCCAGTGTAACCTGTAATGTTAGTGAGTGTCAGGCCATAGAAGTGAGCCAGCCCAGCATCGGGAATAGTTTATTGTTAATCTAGCAAAGCACGCTCAGCTGGTTGGTAAGAAGAAGATGGAGGGGTGACACCTACAAGGTCCATTTAGAATCTTTCATAGGGGAGAAAATTCTTCAGATGTCTAAGATTTCTCTGCAGTTCCATTATACTGTTTCCTGACCCCCACCCAAAAGTATAGCAGTCTGTGGAACATTTCATAAGTCAAAATGGTGTAAAACAAAGAAGCAATTAGCATTAATTTATGTGGAAACATTTTTAACATTCCCAGACCCCCAAAATAACCTACCAAGTCATACCAAATGGCACATAAAATCTAAAATGACACTAACCTATGGTACGAGCGGTGCCACTCTCCTTGCTCCATGCGCTGCCCCTACAAATCCTCACGGCAAAGCAAACTCTGAACACTATTTTCACTTTTCACCCTTTTTTTTAAAAGTGAAAATCCTCTGGAGATTTCTTGGGTTTAGCAAAAACAGGTAGGTCTTTCTAGAAGGCCAACTCAACTTGTGTAATGAGAACTTTTGAAAAGCCGGAGAAATCTGTACTTGAAACTAGAATTTTCAGAGAAGAGAGAAGAAACTGATTTACTATGTGCCATAATTGGGCCCAGATTTCAACCCATTACTTCTTCTGAATAATGACCAGCCTGTGTTCTTCCCAGTGAGATTCAGGATAGAACCCAGACCTCCTGAAACATTAGCTCCTCCCTCTACCTGAACTGAAGTTCACCTCTCTCCTCCAGGCTATTATTACAGAAAGGAGCTTTGATCAAACAGTTTTAATATCAAATAGACCCACTCAGTCCCAGAGACATTTATAATAATACTTGCACATCTATGAAGAAACCCTGCTCTACTGAATTAGATGTCGTTTTCTAAATAAAAATGATATCTTTTAACACAATTGTCTTTCTTGGACTATCTCAATATATCAATAGCTATCTTTCAAAACCCCATTTGGTAATGCTGGAATTTTATTTATTTTCCACTGCTAAAATTGATGCACTTAGAGGTATTTTATTTTGTAGAAACAAAAATATTTAAAACAATTGAACTCCAACTATTTTTTTCTAAATATTATTTTGTTAATCAATCATCATTTCATGTTTATTTGTCCATAGCTACAAATAAATTTTGGGGAATCTCTTTCTGTAGTAGCTTTTATTAGAATTGAAAAAAAACTAGGTGGGGCACTGTTTTTGAGAATTCGTATATAGAATGTGGATATATCTTTATGAGTTAATTTAGGTGAAACTCTGATAACCTGGAAGAAGTTTTTATGGTTTCTTTAGTCATTATATTGTTTTTATTTAATGAAGGGTATATTTTTATCTTTTGCATTTGATGAGGAAGAGAAGCAAAAACAGAGGAAGAAGGAAAAGAGGAAGTAAAAGAAGGAAAAGCAGGAGGAGGGAGAAGATAGAAGAAAGGGGTAGGGAAAAGAAGAAAGTGATGCATGAGTAGAAAGCAGTAAATGAGTAGAAAGTCAGTTAAATAGTTTTACTTTTTGGCTCTTCAGAAAGAAGTAAAAATGAATCAGAACTATATTTCACTCAATTCAGAATCACTCAAATTGCTTAGAAAATGTAAGATTCATACAGTGAAACCGACATGGCACACTAGTGAATACAGAAGTCCACATGTTAAAGGTGGTAAATGGTGCTGGTTGCAGTTACCCTAACTATCCATCATCTCATTTAAAGAACTTGAAAAGTTATACAGTTTTCAGAAATTTTTTACAGGAGCAAACTTTTTAAACAAATGCATTAAAGTGTCATTCCATGGAGATTACATATGAATCCAAATAAAATAGTCCCTGGGTGTTCAGCCTCTCCCATAATGCCAAGGGCAGGCTCATGTTAATAGAAGCACTATGCTAGCCTTGACTCAGTGATGTCATGGCCTCTATGCAAACATTGTATTCCCTCAGGATGAGAAATGCCTTCTGCAAAAAACATGCAGGTCCTTGCTCTGCATACACCTCCCCGGGGGTGTGGAAGGGCAATACTAGCAGTGGAATCAGTGCTGAAGAAAGAAACTCCGCAAATGGGAAGGTGCATAAAAAAATGTTTATAACTCTTTTTTTCTTCTCCTCCTTTACCATCTCTTCCCCCTCCATCTCCTCCTCTATCTCCTCCTCTTCTCCTCCTCTATTTATTCAAATGTAAATTGGAAAATAAAAACAATAATGTGGTAGAATGAAAAATGTATATAAAGTACATTTTTTCTACCTCCAGGAAAGAAAGTTCGATGTGGTTCCTGCTTCCTCATCATTCTAGATCCATGTTGTATATTTCCCTAAAGATCTGTCAAGTGCATCTTGACATTGTTTTCCAAATTGGTGTGCTACCACAGGCTTGGTGAGAACTTATACATCACATGATGGAGAAGTGATGGATAGATACATATGACGTGTAAACCTTCATCAGTCCTGCCTATTCAAGAATATGCTACAGTTCAGCAAAACAAACATAAAAACAACCACTTTTTAACTATCAACAAATAAGACATTGCAATATTTTATTTTTATAAACCTATACATTTTTATCTATTATAATGATGAACATTAAGTGGGCACTACAGTTAATATTTAGCTATCAATGTAAGTAAAAATGTATGATGCAATCGGAATGTCATACATTTCCTTAATAATAGTGTGCTAAACCATAACCCTGATGGAATTTATACCTATGTCATTGTCATCTGTTCCCAAAGTTTCAGTAGGTAGAACAGTGAAGATATCAGTGTTTTTTAAGATAATGTGTAATTATTTTTTCCTAGATTATATAATATACTTTAAGCTCTACTCTTCCAATTAAAATTGTCCACATAAGATTTTATTTTTAAATACATGAATAGAAATGAGTAAACTCAACTTGTGTTATTCAGAGGAGAAATTAAGTGGAATGTAGTCTTAGTATAGAATACATGTCTGTCTACACAGCATAAAAAAGGCAATAAAGACTTTTAACATGAAAGGAAAAGGTCCATATGTTTTTTACCCCCAGACATGATTTGCTAACTGTGAGAGTCTTGTTGGATTTTACTTACTCCATTCATTTAGTAAGTGTTCTTACCACAGAGTTCTCTTAAAAATCAAACAAATATTTTCTTTTTAAACCCTGTAAGTGAGAATGGTTAGTTTTTAGAATAGGGTTAAACTGTGCACACAGGATAGGAGATAGGTTGTGTGGAGTCCTGAGCCAAGGTTCCAGAGGGCCTTTCCCCAGAAACTGAGTGATGGAAACAATTGGCCTGTAACGACCCTGCAGAAGAAAGAGAGAGGTCTGGGGAGATGTGGGCCCAGCATTTCAGGTATGTAGAAGAGCATCAGAAAAATGAGCTTTTAGCAACTCAAGAAACAAGGTGTGAAAATTTTGTGAAAGATCTCGATGCAGAAAGCGTTCCCATGTGCTCTCAAAAGTCATTGCAAACATACAGCTCATGATGGATATTTAGTCAAGTGTTCATTATGATTCAATTTCGGAAAAAAGTATTTTTATAGCACTTGATTTATTAAGCCAGTATTTGAAAACCCTGATTTAGACAAAGACAGTAACATGCTATAACTCCTTACCAATCTATTCCCATCTCCACCTTGCTGCCTGTCTTTTAATGCCCAGGGACTTTAGTCCCAGCTTGTTTTTATTGAAATGTTACTACTTTCATAATATATATATATATATTATTTTCAGGAATCAGAACAGTTTGTTTCTTTTCTACAACTGTAATTACCATGATGATTTAGACACAATTTTATGCTTAAATGAATTCAAATTTCAGAAATAATTTTTATTACAACTTTTTTCCTTCTTTTCAAAGTTGATGGGAGGGGAGATAGAGATAGAATCCTCCATGCACCCCGACCAGAATCCATCTGGCAACTTCCAGCTGGGGCCAAAGTTCTGCCCAGCTGAGGCCATGCTCACAACTGAGCTATTTTTAGCACATGAAGCAGAGGCTCCACAGAGCCTTCTCAGTGCCCAAGGCCAATTTGCTTGAACCTATAGAGCCATGATTATGGGAGGGGAAGAGAGAAAGAGAAGGGAAAGGAGAAGAGGGAGAGAAGCAGATGGTCATGTCTCCTATGTGCCTTGACCAGAAATCAAATCTCAGATATATGCACACCGGGCCTATACTCTACTACTGAACCAACTGGCCAGGGAGTCTGTTACAAATTTAACTTGCTCTCATCATGTGGCACAGGGTAAGCCCCAACAGACATTGGCTGAAAAGTTTTCTAAGAAAGTAATTAAGGTTAAATGAGGTCTTAAGGATGGGGTCTTGATCCCATAAGATTGGTGTCCTTGTAAAAAGAAAACAAAATTTCTCTCTCTCTGCAGGCGTGCACCAAAGAAAGGCCATATAAAGACACAGTAGAAAGGCAACCATTGGAAAACCAGGAAGAGATCCCTCATCAGAAACCAAACTCTGCTAGAACCTTGGTCTTGGATGTCTAGCCTCTACAACTGTGACAAAATAAATTCCTGTTGTCTAAGCCATTCAGTCTGTGGTATTTTCTTATGGTGGCTGAAGCTGACTCATAATTACATTAAATGAACAGATGGCTATTTTATTTATCTTGTTTCTTACCCATTTTTTCAAATAGGTTTCTGTCACATTTGCTAATTTATGTGTCCCCAAAGTCAAGAACATGGCTTGCCCTTGAATGACACTATCAATATCTGTTCAATGAATAAATGTCCTGGACTACAGTGTCGCCCTACTCTAAATATGCTCACTATGGCCTTCTCATATCTGTGACAGCCTATCTCCCAGCTGGCCCCACAGATTCTAGTTCTGTTTCTCCTGGACATCATCCCTTAAGTTTCCTCATTGCATTGATACTTCATGTCATTTTAAATTGCATTTCTATTGTATTAATGTTGTAATGTCTCTTCATCATTATTTTTAAATTTCAGCTATGATTGAGAATTCATTCTCAGACACATATTTGTCATAATTTATACATTTTCTTAATTTTTTTTATTTATTTATTTTACAGAGGAGAGGGAGAGACAGAGAGAGAGAAGGGGGGGAGGAGCTGGAAGCATCAACTCCCATATGTGCCTTGACCAGGCAAGCCCAGGGTTTTGAACCAGTGACCTCAGCATTTCCAGGTCGACGCTTTATCCACTGTGCCACCACAGGTCAGGCAATTTATACATTTTCTTAAAAAGGCAACAACATGCATAACTGTTCTTGTATTTGACTCTGCACTTACAACAAGTCACATAAGTTGTTAATGACTCTGTACCCTCTCTCATCTTAATGATGAGAGCACCTCTGTCACATCACAGGTCTTCCTGTTAAAGGCATGTCCAGTAAACCGCCTGGTTCTGTGTGTGCACAGCAAGCTGCAGCTCCTGAAATGCCACTTTTTGTCTCACCCTCCCTTCCCGCTGTTTCTATGTCTTCTCTTAAGAAGTCACATTTCCCAGTAGCCAAGTTGAAACTTAATAAATTAGGTACTGTTGGATACAAGCTAGCCAGCAATTTAGGCAACAAAAATGTGTTATTGCCATGATATGAAGCGAAATAAGTAAATCAGAAAAAACCAGGAACTGCATTATTCCATACGTAGGTGGGACATAAAAGTGAAA
The DNA here is from genome assembly GCF_036850995.1 of Saccopteryx leptura. Taxonomy (NCBI): domain Eukaryota; kingdom Metazoa; phylum Chordata; class Mammalia; order Chiroptera; family Emballonuridae; genus Saccopteryx; species Saccopteryx leptura. The sequence continues at coordinate 130,780,541 of NC_089503.1, read as the reverse complement.
CTAAGAGACATTGATAAGAGTGTGGTGGTTACGGGGGGGGAAGGGGAATGGGAGAGGGAAAGGGGGAGGGGGAGGGGCACAAAGAAAACAAGATAGAAGGTGACAGAGGACAATCTGACTTTGGGTGATGGGTATGCAACATAATTGAACGACAAGATAACCTGGACTTGTTATCTTTGAATATATGTATCCTGATTTATTGATGTCACCCCATTAAAAAAATAAAATTATTATAAAAAAAAAACGTGTTATTGCCTTGAATGTGTTGCTACAACTTCAAAAAGTAAACTGCACCAGTAAATAACTCATAAACAGGAAAAAAATAACAAATCATAGATAAAGTAATGATACTTCTTTTTTATATACAGCAAACACTAAGTTTGTGGCAGGCACTGTGCTGAGTGCAGGGAGGCACAAGCAAAGCAGAAATGAAACGCAGCTCCCACTGAGAACACTACGCATGATTAAGCATGATATTAAATAGAATAATATCTTTCTTTTGCATTGTAGTTTTAATTTCTTAATCATAATCTTTAGAAGTTGCCACTCTACTATCAGAAACTATGTAATTGTCAGAGCAGATAGTCAAAGAAAATGAGATATTTAATATTTATTATTGTTCTTACTTTCAAAATAAATGTGATCTCTCATGAGAGAAGCCAAGGATGGAGTTTCCCATAAAGATTAGGGAGAAGAGCCGAGCAGGAGCACATGTCCAGCACATCGGTCTCACCAAAATTCCGTCCGGTAACCTAAGAAAACCAAGTGGAGAGCAGAGTAGGAGAGAAGGTTGCGAACCACTCCAGTGAGTACTCCCTTGGCACATATTCTCACAGGTCAAGGGCTTGTTCTGACAGAAACAAAAGGCAGAGTGTGGTGGAAGGGGCACTGTAGCACCTGTTCCGGTCTCAGGAAGACTGCCCTGATGGGAATTTGACCATTTACAGTTGCACCTACAGGCAACAATCTGTTGTCATTTGCAGGCAACAAAAATGCAAAAGCAGTAGCAACAGCAGCTGAGCCTGGCCACACACTGCAATGTGTACAGCTGAGTCCCTAGGAAAGGAGACTCTAGGAGAGTTTTATTCATTCTCAACTCAGCTCTTATATAGCAATTGGAAATTTACAAAGATGTATCCAGACCCATGCTAGAGGCAGAAGTCACCATCATAATCCCCTTTAACAAAGAGTGGGCATAAACTCAACAGACAGATTTGCTTTTCTACTATAATAATTATCTCATTGTAGTGATAATAGTCATTTCTCTAGGTCATCCCATGCGGTTTTTGTCCTGAGGGCTTGTCAGTGTTCATTACTTGATTAGTATCACCATGGTCATCCAAGCACCTGATCTATCTGCATGGTCTTTCGGTTGCCATAGTTTTGCAGCTATTAATTTTGTAGCTAGATGGGGGGAAGAAGTGCCATGTATAAAATATGTTTAATTGGTGTCATAAACATGTGCTATTGTTTTATATTTGACAGTGATTTAGAAGTTCAGGTGAGGTACACACAGCAGTTACCCTTGTAAATATAGAGAAAACTTAAGAACTTGTGTCCAAACCTGTGAGAGTGCACAGTGTGGTGTTAGCACTATGCATGGTGATGGGTCCATGTCTTAGAGTTCTCAAAAGCAGATGTCAGCACATTGCCTATGTGAACTCTGAGAGACACGAGAAAGATACCTACTAAGAAGGGCTCCTGGTTACTGGGCTCAAATTTTCAAAAAACATAGCTTAGAAGCCATTTTTGCACAGGGGCCTCTCATATAAACTGCGTTTCATGGAGAAGCTTCTGAATTAGACGGCCTGCTTCTGCACCCTTGAACTTCCTGCCTGCACTGTGTTGCTATCATCTGAACCAGCCCTTAAAAAGGAGTTCCTGGGCCCTGGTCGGTTGGCTCAACAGTAGAGCGTCGGCCTGGCGTGCGGGGGACGGGGTTCGATTTCCGGCCAGGGCACATAGGAGAAGAGCCCATTTGCTTCTCCACCCCCACCCCCTCCTTCCTCTCTGTCTCTCTCTTCCCCTCCTGCAGCCAAGGCTCCATTGGAGCAAAGATAGCCCGGGCGCTGGGGATGGCTCCTTGGCCTCTGCCCCAGGCGCTAGAGTGGCTCTGGTAGCAAAAGAGCGATGCCCCAGAGGGGCAGAGCATCGCCCCCTGGTGGGCGTGCCGGGTGGATCCTGGTCCGGCGCATGTGGGAGTCTGTCTGACTGTCTCTCCCCGTTTCCAGCTTCAGAAAAATACAAAAAAAAAAAAAAGGAGTTCCTGGAGTCGGTGCAACCAATAAATCTTAGACTTTCTCCAAACAATTGAAGCTGCATAGCTCTGACCAGTCAGGGATAAGAGGTGGGGACTTCTGTCTATGTAAGACAGTTCCCCCCGGCTCTGCAGTGGGATTGTACTTTCCACCCAACACTGGAAACTATGTTTTCCCTCCTGCAGCAGAAACACCAACACATCTCATCAGGAACACACATCAGCTCAAAGCGTGAGAAAGTAGAACAAACCAACATGGAGTAGAGCTGCCTAGCTGAAGAGGGACCTGGCCCCGGGGGCAGCGCTACAGCCTGCTATTTTTACAGCCAAGCTGTAGCACTAGCTAGTCATTTCTGGCTGTGCTGGTATCACGGCCATTCTGTATTACTGTTGGCCTCTTTGCAATAAATAAAATTTTCTTCTTCACTGAACCCCAAATTGAGGATTCCTGTTTGTGTTGACCAAATGCCAATGACCAGCCATAGGTCAACACATAGGACAGGAGGGTTCAAAAGAAGTAGCTATTATCATACATGATCATCTGGGACCAGATTCAGCTAGCAGAATTTGCACTGAACATCCAACATAAGGTCATTGCATTTAATCCATCTGCATCTGCTGCTGTGGCTTTGGAACTGGACTTCCTTTAGAAGTTATACCCTGGAAATGTTGAAGTTTTAGAGTTTATTTCATACAGTCTTAAGAACACATGTACAAATAGTAATAGCAACAGACATTATTTATTCCTATTATTTGTAATATTTTTATTTACTCTCTCATGTATAATTACAGTCGTCCCTTGCCGTATTTCAGTCTACTTTTCACGGTTTCACTGTATTGCAGATTTTTAAATTGTATATATTAATTTGGTAGAGTGGATGTTTTGCTATATTATGGGATTTTGCGGTATATACCATAGGTATTTTTATATATTTATTATTTTAATTATTTTTGAAGCAAAATAAGTGTGGGAAAGTTTAATAACAGTGTGGGAAAAGTTTATAAAAGTGTGAGGAGGGTTTATAAAGCCTTAAAATATATATAAGTAATAAAATAAATGTAATGTTGCTACTTCACAGATTTTCGCCTGTTGCGGGGGGTTCTGGAACCTAACCCCTGCGATAGACGAGGGACCACTGTATTGTTCAACTGTTCAGGTGAGTAACTAAAGTAATTGGTGCTGGATGTAGATCAGTGGTTCTCAACCTGTGGGTCGCGACCCCGGCAGGGGTCGAACGACCAAAACACTGGGGTCGCCTAAAGCCATCGGAAAATACGTATTTCCCGATGGCTTTAGCCGCTGAGAAGCCACGCTACCGTCTGCAGCAGCGCTATTCAGCTTGAATGCACATCCTGGCGTGCGTTCCAAACTGAATGCCTGCGGTCATGCGCAGATGTGATTGCATCATCTGTCCGGGGCCTAAGGGGTGGGGGAAGCGGGGGGTGGGGGGTGGGGGCACGCTCCACAGTCCATAGCGGGGCTGCTCGTCCATAGCAGCGTGTTACATGTGTCCGGCTCTTGCTGACATCATCAGTGGACGGGTGCAGCAAGCACCGGAGGACAGAAGCCTAGGAGGCGGAGAGCCAAGAAAGCCTGCTGGTGTAAAAAAGGTTAATAATGTAAAAATAGTACACACACCATACCACAATACTGTGTAAGTGTAAGGTGCTTTGTGTGTAATCATTACACAGTACACAAAGCAGCTTACACTTACACAAAGCACCATACATTTACACAGTGTGAACTACATCCATCTTATACTATAAGAGACCACTATAAGATGTAGTTCACACTGTTCCCCAATGTATAATTATCTCCCATATCTCCCACTATTTTCCCATATTCTGAATGAGGAAACTGCTGAAATCAGTGGTTTCCAGCATTGAATCCGCCTCCTATTGATTTCATTGGGAGTGCGGTGGATTTTGTGGAAGAGAGCTCCCGAGAATCTTCGGTTACCACACAATCCGTGCAGCCTCCTTTTGATTTCAATAAGAGGCAGAGAAATGACAGTTTCCGACACATTTTTTCCTCTCCTATTCAAGTCAATGAGAGGCCGCAGCAGATTCCGCTCAAATATAGAGCATGTTGCTTAATTTTTTCCACGCTAGAACTTTTCCTAGAGCAGAAAAATTCCAAAGGTGGATGGAATCCGCCACCCCCAATAGACTGAAAGAGGCCTCACACTGAGGAATCTGCTGTGCGGATTCTGCAGTGTAAAAGATCTGCCTCCTATAGAAGTCTATTGGGGGTGGCAGATTCCATCCACCTTTGGAATTTTTCTGCTCTAGGAAAAGTTCTAGCGTGGAAAAAATTAAGCAACATGCTCTATATTTGAGCGGAATCTGCTGCGGCCTCCCATTGACTTGAATAGGAGAGGAAGAAATGTGTCGGAACTGCATTTCTGCCGTACAGGGGATCTCTCTTCTGCGGAATCCACGGGTCTCTCATTGAAGTAAATGAGATGTGGATTCCACCACAGAAACCGCTGCTTTATAGTGTGAAAGAGCCCTGAAAGATACCATGCTGTGCAGAAACTGTAGTGTATCCTATGACATAGTTCACACTGTTCTATATAGAAAACTTGCCACTAATCTGGAAAAAACAGATCCATTAGTTAAGCAGCTATTTACGGAATGGTAGCCCCAATACACTAGGTAAGGAGGTCCATTAGTAATAAATATTTCTCAATATATAATTAAATATTGTTTTGTGATTAATCACTATGTTTAAATTATGTTTGATTTATAGCAATGAGAATACATAATGCATATCAGGTATTTACATTTCGAATCATAACTGTAGCAAAATTACAGTTATGAAGTAGCCACCAAAATTATTTTTTGGTTTGGGGTCACCGCAACATGAGGAACTGTATTGCGGGGTCACGGCATTAGAAAGGTTGAGAACCACTGATGTAGATCTAGATTTAGAATGTTCTAGTCCTCCCCATTGTGTATCAGAGCAAAAAGTGTGATGGAGGCAGAGGGATAGCATTTCTCTGTGCTCATGGAGAAAAATCAGTAAGTAGCCACTCTGAACCCACAGCAGTGGAGTGGGGAGACAAGAGTATTATAAAACATTCTCTCTTCTGGTTCTTCCACATAATGGTCTTGAGTTTTCCATATTGTGAGCTAGGCTGCCTTATTGGAAAATGGAACAGTTTAGAGAGAGGAGACTAATTTCACCAAATGAGGGGAGGTCTTTATCCCAGGCAAGAGGTAAGACTGGATGGCGTCTTTGTGTATCAATGTACTCCACTGGGATGGACCTGTAGTGGAAGGAATAAAATGAAATTATAAAAGCACTCTGGAAAACATTCTGACTTCCTGATTTCTTCCTTAACTACAACACTCAGAATTTTAAAAACTTGGTTATAGACTACATCTTTCACTCGGCATTAAAAAAGGAAAATACCATGTGTGAGAAGACGCTGCCCATCTCTGGTAAGAAGAATATTTGTAGAGAACCACAATGCAAGTGCATGGAAACACACACGGTCCAAAACAAGGCCATGGAAACAGACATGGGAGCAAGCAGTCTGAGACTATGAAAGGGCTTGAAGGTCTTTCTGAGATCGGTTCACTTCTCTAGTGCGTTTATACCACACTTGAAGAAATAAACCAAATCTGACTGTATGAAAGGGAGAGGATGGCTGAAAGTACCAGAAGGAAAGTCCTATGCCCTAAATTCTGAACATGCTAGAAACCCGCTGTCAGAAGAACACTAAACAATGAATTGAAGAATGTATTCCTGGTGGGCCTGGGCAAGTTCTTTCGATGGTTACTGATTTGCTTGTAGACAACATGGCTATCCTGGTGGAGATTTAGAATGATTTGGGGGAGCAGCGGAATGTTTCTGTTCAAGATGTGAGTGAGTCCAGTGAGGACAACGCTTTGAAAGAGTCATTACTGCAGCGGGGCCCATGACTAGCGTTTGATGCGCCAGCAGTTACTGACAAGAAAAGTTGTTTTGACAAGTTCAAGATCCTTCACATCCAGTCTCCTCTCCTAGTCTGAGGCATTTGCTATCAGAAGTGGGATAGGGACCCTGACATTGCCAAGATAACATAAAGCAGTTCCTTTCCTGGGACATAAATCTCAATGAGAAGTTAGGAGAGCAGACACATTCACTGGATTTTATCATAGTGCTGCTGCTGCTTTTTTTTTTTTTTAATCCCCTGTTACTTGTATGATTAAGGTACTTTTGCCTGACCTGGGCACCTGTCAGGAATCTGTATGCTGCCTTAAAATGATTTCAGCTTCAAAACATTTGACCCATAAATATGCTCATCATTTAACTTATTATACAAAGACTATTCCAATTTAATGACACATTGCTCTTGGGCTGCCTTTAGGAAATAGTCTTAATATATACAGGAAAAAAACCCTGAAAGTCTGATGATATCACATATAATCACTTTGAAATATGTATTACTGACTTATATTTCAAAATAAAGGAAAAGGTGTGATTGATTATAGAATGAGGAGGGTAAAAAACATTTAACATCACAAATGAATAAGAACTGAATTTACTAAAATATTTATTTGACTCTGTATATGACTCTGATTTCCACAGGATATTGTCTAAAATACCAGACATAAGCACTTAACAAACCTGTGCTAATTTTGAATAATCACACATAGCACTGAATTCTTTTTGGATCACCTTTATTTAGCAAACAAAAATATGTTTTTAATTTTAATATCTTGCTGCTGGAAACGTGACATATATTTTTTTCAACAGGTCCCTATTTATGAGGTTTAGTCTATAAAACAAATTTTGTTAATTGTAACTTTTAAGCTTATTATTATCATATTTACTCATGACCCTATATACTCATAATTGCCAAACTAAAGGAAGGGACAATTATATAGTCAACAATTTATAAGCCTTAACTAACCAGTGTTCTGAACTTGTTCTTTGTTTTCTTCAAGAGGAGTTATTAACATGTTAAACAGCTTGTTAAATTAATGCATTTCTTCAGCAGACCACTGGGTCTTCAAAATCCATGACCTTGGAGCAAAGCCAGGCATGTGGTGGACCTTGAGGGGTAAAAAGATCTGTTGTCATTCTTGAGCTAGAAGAAAAATGGATAAGTTGGCTTTATGAAGGGTGAAGTCTAAAGCAACCTATGAGCTCTGTGGGAAATAAGATTTTGAGAAATCAACTCTCATTGGGGAGGTGATTTAAGAAACAAGTCAGCCTTCAATGTTAGAGAACAAATCACATAGAATAAAACTATATTGAAATGCCATTAGAATATAAAACAAGGAAAAATTAACTTTCTTGAATGGTTCAAATATTTTTTTTTAAAGTGGTTAATTTGAATGTATTGCTGAACACCAAATCAAAACTATCATATCTTCCTAAGTCATGCTATGTAATCACTATGAATATTGATGGTCTATATGTCTGTCTTCTGACCTTCACCATTTGCTTATTTAGGATTTTTTTTTTATGGCCACCTGAACTAGCAAAAGTGAAAATGTGCAGGGACAGCTTTAAGTTATATTTTTCTCGAATATCACACAAGAGCTCTGTGATAACATGTGAAGCTGAGATTGAAAACTGATTGAAAAAATATTATGAAAAATACCACATCTGCACGAAACCCTTTAAGTTGCCAAACATTTCTCCAAGAACCTATAATAGAAAAATAAAGTGAAAAAATAATCTGTCATGATGTTTTTAAAAACAAAATATTTGAAACCCCGTTCCTCCCAGTGTCTGTGGCTGTGTTTCCTCCATCAACACCAGGGGAGGCAACATACTTGTTTATGTTAATGGAATTCAACATTTTTAGAAGCAATTCCTTCTGGTTCATTAAATTCACCACCCAGCTTTGCACTTTCAGTGTTTGAGAGCAGGGTAGCTACAGTCAGGCAGATATTTAAGAACTCCCTAAGTGGGAACACCCAGTTAAGTCCAGCCTGGGGTGAAAAAGCAGAACTTGTAAGAGATGAACACAGGAATTCCTTTTAGATCCATTTCTGCCAGAGATGAAGAAGCACAGACTGATTCTTGAGTAAAGATTAGCTAAAGAGAGAAAGCTGGAAGACAGTATCAGGTTGTCAGCTGCCTTAAGTGTTGCCTTCCACCCTGACCTATGCCAGGATATTCATCACGTGTTGGTCAAGATGCCGGCTTCTTGACTCTCAGGTGTCTACTGGAAAGAAAATTATCCAACTGGAGTGTCACAGTGTCCTTCAAACAACAACTCCTAGTTGCCTCATCAACCCATTCCTTCTTTAAATCTTTTTTTATGTCTTTTTTAAAAATTAATTTTAATGTGGTGACATTGATAAATCAGAGTACATATGTTCAGAGAAAACATCTCTAGGTTATTTTGACATTTGATTATGCTGCATTCCCATCACCCAAAGTCCAACTGTATTCCGTCACCTTCTAACTGGTTTTCTTTGTGCCCCTCCACTCCCCCAACCCCCTCCCTTTCCTCCCCCCTTCCCCATAACCCCCACACTCTTGTCCATGTCTCTGAGTCTCATTTTTATGTCCCACGTATGTATGGAATCATATAGTTCTTAGTTTTTTCTGATTTACTTATTTCGCTCAGTATAATGTTATCAAGGTCCATCCATGTTGTTGTAAAGGATCCGATGTCATCATTTCTTATGGCTGAGTAGTATTCCATAGTATATATATACCAAAGCTTTTTAATCCACTCATCCACTGACGGACACTTGGGCTGTTTCCAGATCTTCACTATTGTGAAAAATGCTGCCATAAACATGGGGGTGCATTTCTTCTTTTCAAACAGTGCTATGGTGTTCTTGGAATATATTCCTAAAAGTGGTATAGCTGGGTCAAAAGGCAGTTTGATTTTTAATTTTGAGGAATCTCCATACTGTTTTCCACAGTGGCTGCACCACTCTGCATTTCCACCAGCAGTGCAAGAGGATTCCCTTTTCTCCACATTCTAGCCAGCACTTATTCTGTGTTGTTTTGTTGATGAGCGCCATTCTGACTGGTGTGAGGTGATATCTCATTGTGGTTTTAATTCGCATTTCTCTAATGATTAGTGATATTGAGCATTTTTTCATCTGCCTACTGGCCATTGTATGTCCTGTTTGGAAAAGTGTCTATTCATTTCCTTTGCCCATTTTTTTTATTGGATTGTTTGTCTTCCTGGTATTGAGTTTTACAAGTTCTTTTTAAATTTTGGTTATTCACCCCTTATAAGACGTATTGTCAAAGATATTCTCCCATTGTGTAGTTTGTCTTTTTATTCTATTCTTATTGTCCTTAGCTGTTCAGAAGCTTTTTAGTTTGATATAGTCTAATTTGTTTATCCTGTCTTTTATTTCACTTGTCTGTGGAGATAAATCGGCAAATATATTGCTGCAAGAGATGTCAGAGAGCTTACTGCCTATGTTTTCTTCTAAGATGCTTATGGTTTTACGGCTTACATTTAAGTCTTTTATCCATTTTGAGTTTATTTTTGTGAATGGTGTAAGTTGGTGGTCTAGTTTCATTTTTTTGCAGGTTGCTGCCCAACTTTCCCAACACCATTTGTTGAAGAGGCTGTCTTTACTCCAATGTATGCTCTTACCTCCTTTGTCAAATATCAGTTGTCCATAAAAGTGTGGGTTTATTTCTGGGTTCTCAGTTCTGTTCCATTGATCTATATGCCTGTTCTTATACCAGTACCAGGCTGTTTTGAGTACAATGGCCTCGTAGTATAACTTGATATCCAGAAGTGTGATACCTCCCACTTTATTCTTCCTTTTCAAGATTGCTGAGGCTATTTGTGTTCTCTTTTGGTTCCATATAAATTTTTAGAATATGTGTTCTATATCTTTGAACTAAGTCATTGGTATTTTAATTGGTATTGCATTGAATTTATAAATTGCTTTAGGTAATGTAGACATTTTAGTGATGTTTATTTTTCCTAACCATGAGCATGGTATATGCTTCCAGTTGTTTGTATCTTCCCTGATTTCTTTTATCAATGTTTTATAATTTTCCGAGTACAAGTCTTTAATCTCCTTGGTTAAATTTATTCCTAGGTACTTTATTTTTTTGGTTGCAATGGTAAAGGGGGTTGTTTCCTTAACTTCTCTTTCTGACAGTTCATTGTCAGTGTATAAAAATGCCTCTGATTTCTGAGTATTAATTTTATATCCTGCCACCTTGCTGAATTCATTTATCAGGTCTAGTAGTTTTTTTTACTGTGACTTTAGGATTTTCTATATACTGTAAAAATAATGATAGTTTTAGTTCTTCTTTTCCAATTTGGATGCCTTTTATTTCTTTTTCTTGTCTGACTGATGTGGCTAGGACTTCCAGAACTATGTTGAATAAGAGTGGTGAAAGGGAGCAACCCTGCCTTGTTCCTGATCTTAAGGTGATTGCTTTTAATTTTTGCTCATTGAGTATGATGTTGTTTGTGGGTTTGTCATAGGTGGCCTTTATCATGTTGAGGTATGTTCCCTGTATTACTACTTTGCTGAGAGTTTTGATCATGAATGGGTGCTGGATTTTGTCAAATGCTTATTTTGCATCTATTGAAATTATCATGTGGTTTTTCTCCTTCCTTTTGTTTATGTGATGAATCACATTGAATGATTTGCGAATATTGTACCAGCATTGCCTCCCAAGAATAAATCCCACTTACTTGATCATGGTGTATGATTTTGTTTATATATTGCTGGATCCAGTTTGCTAATATTTTGTTGAGTATTTTAGCATCTAAATTCATCAGGGATATTGGCCTATAATTTTCTTTTTTTGTGTTGTCTTTGCCTGGTTTTGGAATCAGAATTATACTCGCTTCATAAAAGGAGCTTGGAAGTCTTCCTTCCTCTTGAATTTTTTGAAATAGCTTGAGAAGAATATGAGTTAGTTCTTCTTTGAATATTTGGTAGAATTCACTTGTGAAGCCATCAGGCCCAGGACTTTTCTTTTTGGGGAGTTTTTTGATAACTGTTTCAATCTTATTTGTTGCACTTGGTCTGTTTAGGTTTTCTGATTCTTCCAGACTAATTTTTGGAAGATTATATGTTTCAAGGAATTTGTCCATTTCATCTAGTTTGTCTAGTTTTTTGGCATAGAGTTATAGTATTTTCTTACAATATTTTTTATTTCTCTTGTGTCAGTTGTTATTTCTCCATTCTCATTTCTAATTTTATTTATTTGAGTCCTCTCTCTTTTTTTCTTGGTGAGTCTGGTTAAAGGTTCATAGATCTTGTTTACCTTTTCAAAGAACCAGCTCCTGGTTTCATTGATCTTCTGTATTGTTTCTTTAGCCTCTATGTCATTTATTTCTTCTCTGATCTTTATTATTCCCTTCCTTCTACTAGCTCTGGGCTTTACTTGCTGTTCTTTTTCTAGTTCTTTTAGATGCAGGGTCAAGTTATTTATTTGAGCTTTTTCTACCTCCTTGAGGTATGCCTGTAATGCTATGAACTTCCCTCTCAGAACTGCTTTTGCTGTGTCCAATAAATTTTGAGTTGATGTATACTCATTATCATTTGTTTCTAGGAATTTTTAAATTTCTTCTTTGATCTCATTTTTTACGCATTTGCTATTTAATAACATGCTATTTAGTTTCCAAGTGTTTGAGTATTTTGGAGTTTTTCTGTTGTGGTTGATTTCTAGTTTTATGCCATTGTGATCACAGAAAGTGCTCGACATGATTTCAATCTTTTTAAATTTGTTGAGACCGCTTTTGTGCCCTAACATGTGGTCTATCCTAGAGAATGTACCATGAGCACTTGAAAGGAATGTATATTCTGCTGCTTTAGAGTGAAATGTTCTGAAGATATCTATTAAATCGAGTTGATCTAGTAAGTCCATTAAGTCTGCTGTTTCTTTGTTAATTTTCTTTCTTGAGGATCTATCTAGTGATGTTAGTGGGGTATTGAAATTCCCTACTATTATAGTATTGCTATTGATCTCACCCTTTAAATCCATCAAAGTCTACTTTATATATTTAGGTGCTCCTATATTAGGTGCATAGATGTTTATAATGGTTATATCTTCCTGTTGGATTGGTCCCTTTATCATTACGTAGTGACCTTCTTTATCTCTTACTATAGTCTTTGTTTTAAATTCCATTTTGTCTGATTAAGTATTGCTACCCCAGCTTTTTTTTCATTTCCATTTGCGTAAAATATTTTTTTTCCATTCTTTTATCTTCAGTCTATGTGCATCTTTTGTTTTAAGGTGTGTCTCTTGTAGACAGCATATGTATGGGTCCTGTTTTCTTATCCATGCAGCTACCCTATATCTTTTGATTGGATCATTTAATTCACTTACATTTAAGGTTATTATTGATATGTAATTGTTTATTGCCATTTTATTCTTTAAAACTGTATTCCTCTTTTGCTATATTCTTTTTCTCCTTTGATCTGTTTACAACAGGCCCCTTAGCATTTCTTGCAGCCTTGGTTTGGTGGTAATGAATTCCTTGAGGGTTTTTTTTGTCTGGAAAGCTTTTTATTTCTCCTTCAATTTCAAACGATAGCCTTACTGGATAAAGTAGTCTTGGTGGTAGGCTCTTGTTCTGCATTATGTTGAGTATTTCTTGCCATTCCCTTCTGGCCTCAAGTGTTTCTATTGAGAATTTGAAAGTCATCTTTATGGGGGCTCCTTTGTAGGTGAGAGTCTTTTTTTCTCTAGCAGCTTTTAATATTTTCTCTTTATCACTTAGCTTTGGTATTTTAATTATGATGTGTCTTTGTGTAGATTTCTTTGGGTTTCTCTTTAATGGAGTTCTCTGTGCATCTTGAACTTGTGAGATGTTTTCCTGCCTTAATTGATGGAAGTTTTCAGCTATGATATGTTTGAGTCTCTATCCCTTGTTCTTTCTCTTCCTCTTCAGGAACCTCTATGATGTGGATGTTATTTCTCTTCATGTTGTCACAGAGCTCTCTTAGAATTTCCTCAGACTTTTTGAGTCTCTTTTCTCTTTTCTGCTCTGCTTCTGTGCTTTCATTTATCTTGTCCTCTAACTTGCTGATTCGATTCTCAGCTTCATCCACCCTTTTGATTCCTTCCATTGTGTTCTTCATTTCTGATATTGTATTTGTCATTTCTGACTGATTCTTTTTTATTATTTCAATATCCTTTTTATATTTGCTATCTCTTTATTTAGGTGTTCATAATGACCATCTAATGTTGTTCTCATATCTTTGAGCATTCTAACAATCATTATTTTAAACTCTGCATCTGGTAATTGGGTTATATCTGACTCATTCAGATACTTTTCTGGGGATTTCTCTTGATTCATTTGTGTTGCATTTCTCTGCCTTCTCATTCTGTCTATGTAAAAGAAGGTTTTGGCCACTGGAATCCACTGGGTGTGGCCTCTGTGTTCCCTAGGTGTGGTCTGTCTGCAGGTCTGCCACTTCCTCTGCTGCTGCTGCCTAGGGCATTCGGGTATGGGCATTGCCAGTGCCTGCCCACTGGGGCTGTTGCTGTGGTTTCTGCCTCTCCTTCACAGGAGTGGCTGTGATCATGTGCTCAGGTGTACAAGCCCCGGTGGCCTTGTCCTTCAGCACGCCCCTGCGCATGGCGTTATGCTCAGCCCTGAGTGCAGGAGTGAGCAGATTTGCTCAGCTGCAGGTCTCCATCTGATTCGAGGCTTTCACCCCACCCTTGCAGGAGGAGCCTGCTTGCGGGAGGGCTGCAAGCCTTGGCTCCACAGGCAGGGTGGGACTGCGTGCCCACGCTCAGTAGCAGGACTCTGGCTGTTCTGGGCTTTTGGATCCACCCCCACAGGAGGAGCCAGCTCCTGTGTTAGGTCACAAACCTCAGTTCCATGGGCGGGGCAAGACTGTGCTCCTGCACTTTTGCTCAAGGGCAGGTCTTTGCCCCTTCCGGGGCTCCTGCCCTTCCCCTGCAGGCTGGATTGCAGGCGGCCTGCAGCTGAGCTTGACCGCTTTTGCACCTCCCCTCCTCCCCAGCCAGCAAGACTGAGCTCACACCTGGGCCTCAGTGATGGCCAGCCAGCTTCTGCCCTTGCCGACAGAACCACACTTCTGTGTCCCACTGCCGCCCTCTGGGGAGCCCTCAGCCGTGTGGGTGGGGGTGCTCCAGCTCAGACCCTAAGACTCACTACTGTAGTCCCAAAAGCTCCCTCCTTCTTTTTTTTTTAAAGCTCGCTCCTTCTAAGCGACTCTGCTCTGAGTGCCACAGGAGAGCTTGTTTGGCTGGTGTCCTGCTTCCCTTTGCTGGTATTGCTGTTTCCAGGGGAAATATTTGCTTTAGATTTGGGGAGTGACTTGTCCCAGAGGTTAGGGTGGCTGTCTCTCAAAATGTTTCTCCCTGTGCCTCCTAGATTACACTCTCTTTCTGCTACTCTGGTCCTCTCCTCTGTCCCCATCCCCCGGTGACCCGGGTGAGTGGTTGTGAGAGAGGTGTTCTGTGCGGTTCCTTTAAGAAGAATCCTGTGTCTGAGAAATCAGTCTCTTTCTCACAAACAGTATCCTGATTTGTTTCCTGCTAAATACTATCCATATGCCTCTTCTAGGCTCTGGGGCTGAAGGCTGGGGCTTTGTTCCTGGGACTCTGTTCCTGGGACTCAGGACCCTTCCCCCTCTGCTAAACTCTCTTCTTGCCACACGAGTCTCTCCTGGCTGCCATTCACTCTGGGGAGCTGGGCAGCCCTCTCTGTGTTTTCACTTTTCCTACCAGTCTCAGTGTGGCTTCTTCAGTGTTCCTTGGTTGAAGAGTCCTCTTAGTTTAGTCCAAAGTTGGTTTTTCCAGATGATGGTTCTTAAAATTAGTTTGTAATCCACTTTGGTTCTGGGAGGTGGAAGTTGGTACGTCCACCTATTTCACCGCCATCTTGTCTCCCCCCTTCTTTAAATCTTTATATAATTCTTTGAAAGGAATTTTTTTTTTTTGTATTTTTCTGAAGCTGGAAATGGGGAGAGACAGTCAGACAGACTCCTGCATGCACCCAACTGGGATCCACCCGGCATGCCCACCAAGGGTCGATGCTCTGCCCACCAGGGGGCGATGCTCTGCCCCTCCGGGGTGTCGCTCTGTTGAGACCAGAATGACTCTAGCGCCTGGGGCAGAGGCCAAGGAGCCATCCCCAGTGCCTGGGCCATCTTTTCTCCAATGGAGCCTCGCTGCGGGAGGGGAAGAGAGAGACAGAGAGGAAGGAGAGGGGGAGGGGTGGAGAAGCAGATGGGTGCTTCTCCTATGTGCCCTGGCCGGGAATTGAACCTGGAACTTCTGCACGCCAGGCCAATGCTCTACCACTGAGCCAACCAGCCAGGGCCTCTCTCAAAGGGATTTCTGACCAGTGATGTGGCCAGGACCATGGCTAACTGTTATGTGGGTTAAATTTTTCCCCCCAAAGATATGTTGACCCCCTAACTCCCAGTGCCTGTGGATATGAGCTTATTTAGAAATAGTCTTTATAGAAAATCAGGTTCAAATGAGGTCATCAAGGTGGACCCCTAATCCAATAGATCTGATGTCCTTATAAGAAGTGAGAAATTTGGACATAGGAGAATGCATGTGAAGACTATGCTGTAACAAGCCAAGAGATGACAAAGATCACCAGCAAACAAAAAGGAGGTAGGGGAGAGTATGGAACAGATCCTCCCCTGGAGACTTCTGAGGGCACTGCCTGGTCGATGCCTCAATTTTGGACCTCTGGCTTCTACGTAGATCTGCAAGAAAATACATTTCTGTTGCTTTAAGCCAACCAGTTTGTGGTGCTTTGTTACAATAGCTCTAGACAACTAATACACACTATGTGAGAAAATTCATTTCTCAATGTTGAAGGCTCACTCCTGTGACAGGTGTCTGTGGGATGCGCTGAGTGGTGGGGCTTCTGACTGTGGCATGGGCAGAGGGAGGGAGAGACACGAAAACACCATTGCTGGCATAAGACTTGATCTCAGAGAACACTGTGAAAATCACTAATTCCCCCAGAAAACCTGGGCTGGGCATAAACTTTCATCACATTTCTCCTTATCTGGAAAAATGTCCTGAAGCCCTTGCCACCTTTTATCTTGCATGGCGAGGGGTGGCACATAAAAGGTGCCCACTGAGACTGAGGGACATGCCTGTGGCTAAACTTCATGAAAAACTCAATTCCTGTTGTTAATTTCTAACAAAACGATCACTTAAACCTGCCAAAATGTAGCTTCCCGTTTAGTTATTAATTATTATTAACTTTAATTTATTGTGTTAACATGGATTCAAGTGCCCCACTCAATATAACATGCTCACCCCTCACTCCCGTGTCCCCCATTATACTCCCTTTACCCCCCACCCCCTAACTCTCTCCCGCTTCCCTCTGGGATTTGCTGTCCTGTTATCTGTATCTATGTGTTATGTATAGATAATATTACTAATCCCTTCACCTTCCCTGAATCCCTCTCCTCATTCCCCTTCTCTCTGACAACTCTTAGCTTCCAGTTTATTAAAGTTCATTGTCTCCTGTCATTGTTGACCTATAATCGAGCCTTAAAACAGTCCCTACAATATATGTTTGCATCCGGGGACTCTTGGCCATTTTAACAACTTACACTGCGCTGTATTTTGTATGCTGCTGTGTTTTCTTGAGGCACAGGCTACACATGTTCCTCCTCTCTACAGAATTTGTTACAAAGGCACATGACAGGCCAACTGGAGCTCTCACCTCATTCATAACTGAGGATTGCCTGATTGTAAAGTCATGTTGCAAAGTGTGCATTTTCAGACTTACACATGGGAGATGAGTGTAAGCCCTTGGTGTACAGTGCCCATGCAGTGTCTGTGCACTGTCCTGATTCAGGGCCAAGCATGCAATATTGTGGTAGAATGGATACAAGGGTGTTCATTTACAGGAACACCAGGATGCTTTGGTGACTTGGAATGGATAACCAGAGTCCCAATTCTGCTGAGGTCGTAGCTGTACAGATGGGGACAGGTAGAGCTAAGATAAATACATCTCAGTGCTTTCTGTGTAGGAACAGTTAATATTTTGTAAAAAGAGGTTCTGGCCGGTTGGCTCAGCGGTAGAGCGTCGGCCTAGCATGCGGAGGACCCGGGTTCGATTCCTGGCCAGGGCACACAGGAGAAGCGCCCATTTGCTTCTCCACCCCTCTGCCGCGCCTTCCTCTCTGTCTCTCTCTTCCCCTCCTGCAGCCAAGGCTCCATTGGAGCAAAGATGGCCCGGGCGCTGGGGATGGCTCTGTGCCCTCTGCCTCAGGCACTTGAGTGGCTCTGGTCGCAACATGGCGACGCCCAGAATGGGTAGAGCATCACCCCCTGGTGGGCAGAGCGTCGCCCCATGGTGGGCGTGCCGGGTGGATCCCGGTCGGGCGCATGCGGGAGTCTGTCTGACTGTCTCTCCCTGTTTCCAGCTTCAGAAAAATGCAAATATATATATATTTTGTAAAAAGAAAAATCATCTATGAAAGCAGATTACGGGTCTCCAAGTTTGCGAGTACTATATTTGGCATGCATGCCAGTGTAGAAGCAGCTAAAGAGACTCACTCGCAGAGCAGTTCAGATGAAAGATTGGCCTCATTGATTGCTTTTGCTGTTACCTAATCGAAATAACAAAATTCAATTTTCTTAAAATGCACTGTGTGGGGTTGATCACCTCTCATATTTTGAAAATGTTCATGAACTCAAACACCACATTAATGCAAATTTGATCTGACACGACCTAAGGTTACCTTAAAAACTAGACGGAAAACATTTCTCCTTCCCCAGCTGTTAGGTGAAACCTCGATAACAAATGACAATGGTTGCAGGGTAATGTATCACCTCCAGGGGCCCGGGGGCCTGCCAGCTTGCCGCCAAGCTCTCTCTGTTTGCTGCAGTTTCTCTCTCCTCCTCTATCTGTTATCTGCCCCATCTAATATATCTTCCTAGATGATCTCAATGATGCAGGAACACCTGGTCAATTCCGAGGATGGAGCAGAGGAGGGAAGGCATCCCAACGATGTTCAGCTGGTTGTTTTGGCATTGTCTGGTTTCAGCTCTAAAGTGTGCTCGGTGATGTGTGTGTCATTCTTGTGGGCTTCTTCCATCACACCTGCCATTGCGTAGTTTATATTTTACCTCCTTGTCACACCTTGTGTCGATCGGGAACCCAGACCATTTGGTGCTCAGAGAAGCAAACAATAAGCGTGGATGATTAAAAATCTCACCTTCTGAGAGTACACAGACTTCCCATGGAGAAGCAGCCACAGCACCACTGCAGACAAAGGAAGTACGCGTGGATTTCATGTCCCTAAGACAGTGTATATGTGAATTTACAGGTGTGCAAGCATCTATAAGTCAGGCCTGCCTCTCCATTTTCAAAACATTTAAGTAATTGGGTTTGATGCTTTTTTAATGAATAAACTCATACAGTGTTAATTAGTATTTAAAAATAGTTGTCCCTTGATTATCTTTTACTGGAGCTCAGTTAAGGTTTTAAACTGGTAAGTTCTTTGCCAATTTTATTTTAAAACCGCATACATATTTTAAAAATTTGTAATGGTGCATATATAGAAAAATGTGGGTTTTTTTCTTTTTTCTTATTTGTCTCTCATTTGCCCTCTCCCCTCCCTTTATGTGTATCAACCAGTCTTCACTAACACTAGTGTACCTGCATTTGTTTCCCATGTTGCATAACAAGCAACCGCAAACTTTTATTTATTCCTATGCCACAGTTTCTGTAAGTCAGAAGCTTGAGCACACACAGCTCTACTAAAGTCTCCCAAAATTGGTGTCAAAGTAGCTGGGCCGCATTCTCATCTAGACTGTTGATTGTGGAAGGATCTTCTTCCAAGATCCTTAGGGTTGTTAGCAGAATCTATTTTCTTTTGGCTGTGGAATTCATGGAAGCTTGCATCTTCAAAGATAGAAAAGACTCTTTTAGTCTCTGTAGATTCCAATGTCTCTCTTCTGGACCTGCATCTAAACGTTTACCTGATTGGGTCAGGCCCACCTAAGGTGATTACCTTTTCATTAATTTAAAGCAGTGGTCCCCAACCCCCGAGCCACGGACCAGTATCGATCCGTGGGCCATTTGGTACTGATCCGCAAAGAAAGAATAAATAACTTATATTATTTCTGTTTTATTTATATTTAAGTCTGAATGATGTTTTATTTTTAAAAAATGACCAGATTCTCTCTGTTACATCCATCTAAGACTCACTTTTGATGCTTGTCTTGGTCATGTGATACATTTATCTGTCCCACCCTAGAGGCCGGTCCGTGAAAATATTTTCTGACATTAAACTGGTTCATGGCCCAAAAAAGGTTAGGGACCACTGATTTAAAGTATATAGGTTAGGGAGCTTAATTATAAGGCCTACCAGAGAGTTCTGTCCACTTTTGGAATAAAACAAAATACATATTTTTCTTACCATCAATAAACTTTATTAAATAATATAATTGCCATTATTATTAATGATTTCTTGCCAGCGTGAGGGCAATTTGTATATCCCATTTTTGAAAAATGTTTTATCTTTTGATGCGAAAAATTGAACCAGTGCTTGTTTTATATCTTCTTCATTTTTGAATTTTTTGCCCTTCAAAAAATTCTGTAAGGACAGAAACAAGTGATAGTCGGAGGGTGCTAAGTCCAGGGAATATGGTGGATGTGACAGACATACCTCTGTAGCATTTCTTCCTTGTTGAAATTCGTAAAAATTACAGTGGCGTAAATGAACTTCATCAGTAGCCATGGGTACACTATCTCTTCACACATAAGACTAACGTGAATCAACTTTGTTTTAGTTAATTTGCTATGTCAGTATGTATACATTAAGTGATAAAAATAGAGAGACACACATGTGCCAAATAAACACATGCTTACGGGTCAAAACTTGTTGTGATAAAAATGGACAGAACTTTCCAGTAGACCTTATATAATGCAAAATCCCTTCATCTATGCCATATAATGTATTGATAACATAGGGTGAGAGCCCATTGCCTTTACTATATCATATTGCTTAGAAACAAGTTCTAAGACCCATGCTCACTGAGAGGAAAGAGATTCTACAAAGGCCTGGATCTTTCTGCCATAATGTCTTTGCACTTGATCACAAGCGTGATAAAATCATTATTTATGTATTTAAACATGTTGACTCCCACACTGACAGTACCCCTGGCAATCATGAATGCTGTCCACATGGACAAAAGCTTTTTACTGAAACACTCAGCCCTTTTCCTGAACACTTGTAGCCCTATGCAGTCAGGCTGAAGTGAGGGGATTTAGTACTCCCCATCAAGACTTTGTTTTGTGGGTGCATAACTTTAAATTCTGCCTTTATCTTCACATGGCAATCTCTCTGTATGCCTGTGCACAAATTTTCCCTTTATTATAAGGAAAGAGTAGCTTTTCAATAATTAAATTGAAAAAATAAAATTTAAAATATGATTTTTTTTTTTCCTCTGGCCCTCATGAAGAAATTGGTGCCAGGACAGCAAAAAAGTAGAAAACAAGACAAAATATTCATGTCTCCTTTCTGCTATGGAATAATCCCAGTTCTCAATGTTACCAAAGTAATTACACTTTTGCTTTCTTCAAAGATAGGTTCGCAACTGTCCCAGAAGGACAATCACAATAGTACTACAAACAATAGGATTATTAAAAATATTTGAAGATTTTTTTCAGTTTTTGCATGAAGAGTCTGATTGCTTTGCTTTATAATCTTCTAGTATTATTCTTTGTTGTTATGTTACCAACTTCATACACAATTGGGTTTATATCTTTCATCTTGCTTTTGATTTTTAAGGATTGCTTTATAATTTTCTAAAATAATTTCATGGTTGCAAAGTTAAACCTGAAAACAGGTGTGCTCTTTTCTTCTCCACATTATTTCTTTATTTATTTAAAAATAATCTTGTTTATATGTTATAATTTTTCTAATTATTATTTATTCTTAGTATGAGCATATAAGTATATCATGTATATGTGTACAAATTTATATTTCTATCAAGCTATATCTATCATTTTTCTATCACCAATCATTTATCCATTTATCCATCATTTATCAATTTATCTATTCAGCCATCATCAATCTATCTACCATGTATCTTTCTTCCTGCTTTTTATCATTCATCTATCATCTATGTATTTATTATTATCTATCATCTATATATCTATGTATCTATCTATATATCATTTGTTTATGAAATACTATCATTGAACATTGGTCAATACACAGTACATGACAATGATACAATGAAAACAAACAAGGTGAGTCTTTCCTTTGGAAGACTTTTTCAGGCGCTGATGCAAAATGGGAGCACAAATCATACACAACAATCACACTGAGATGCAGTGAGAGAAACTAGAGTCTAGGAAGGCTGCAATGTTTGGGGTTTGAGAGCAGCATAGAGACAGAGCCCTAGAGGTTGACATGTAGTCCTGTTGAGTGTTTGGATAAATGCCAACCTGTAAGTTGTGTGTCAGGTAAGATGCAGTGCTCGGCTGACAAACTACAGTTCACCGAAAGGTTTAAGTCCAAGCATTATGGAACCATGAACAGGACTCAAGACATTGGATCCTCAATCAGCCAAAGTGGAGAGACTGAGACATAGGGTGCTGGGTCAAACGTTGATGGAATGTTGCTGTATGATGCCATAATGTTGGCCTTTCACCAGCAATAAATGAAAGTGCCTGTTTCATCATCTGGCTTATTGTCAAACTTTTGAATATTTGTCAATGTGATAGAAGAGATTAGAAAAAATTCCCACCAAATTTTCATTTGTGTTTTGCTAATTATAAGAGAAGTTATGCCTTTTCATATGCCTAAGCCCTATCTGAATTTTTTTTTAATCTACTTGTATGTCTCATCCATTTTCCATGGGATTTCCCTTACTTTTAGATCTTTATGTATTAGAAATATTAATTTTTGTCATGACTGCAAATATTTTTTCTAGTGTTTTATTTATTTATTTTATTCGGCTTTTGGTTTTTTTTTTTTCAAAAATATTTCTGCAAGTTTTTTTATGTCGTCAAATATATCAATCATTCACTTTTAAGTTTTACAAGAATTCACTCATGTTTTCTTTTACTACTCATATGGTTTCATTTTTCATCATGAACCTCTGACAAGTTTAGAATTTATCCTGGTGCATAATGAGATAAAGTTGATCCAACCTGACCTTTTTGTCTGATGAGCTGTTCCATTACTCTAACACCACTTATTAAAAAGTTCACTTTTTTTTATATTGATTTAGATGTCACCTTTATCATGTAATAAATTTCCACAGGCAATTGTAGCCATTGTGAGTGTTCTATTCAGTTTCACTGATGTGTTTACATATTCGTGAGTGGCCACCGCTGCCTTTTCATGACGAGAGGTCCTACAGTAAATGACATATACTAGAACACTCTCTCCCATTTTTATTAGTGTTCTCCTGGCTATTCTTTGTTTATTCTTCCATGTAAACTTTAAAATCAAATTGCTTAGTCCTAGAAAAAATAAAATGATGGTATTGTCATTGAAATGACATTAAATTTACAAATTAACTTGGAGAGAAGTGACATTTATAATGTTGAGACTTCTGATAGAAGAATATGATATAACTTTAGGTAAATTTAGGTCTCTGTCTGTCTCTCTCCCTCTCTCTCTCTCTCTCTTCCTTCTTTTTTTTAAAACAATAGTCATTTAATGATTCTTTTCAAGGTAGAAGACAGAATGATCATTTTAAATATAAATCATGTCATATCATTTTTCTGCTCAAAACCTCCCAATAATGACTGCTTCATCAGAACAAAAGCCAAACTTTCTCAACAGCTCCATAGCCTAATGGTTCATCTGGTCCTTCTGTGAGTTCTTGATCTTCTTTTCTTCTATCCTCCTTTACTCTCTCAGTCCCTTGCTGGTCTCCATGTTCTCACCTCTAAGCTTTGGGATTACCATCCCATCTGCTTAGAATAATTTCAGATATGTATTCACCTCCTATAAGCTTTTCTAAAATGCTATATATTCTCAGCAAGGTTTCCTTGATCATCTATTTAAAAGGGAATATCTCTTTTGCTCTAAGCTTGCATCCTTCCTTTTGAACTTTATATTTTTTTCATAACTCTTATCACATGACAAATATATAACTTTCTAATTTATTGATGTGCTAATAATTTATGTTGAATTGAATGTGTTTTCATAGATGACACTCCAAACCTCAGAGCAGTGTCTAACATATAGTAGGTGCTCAGCAAATGTTGGCCACACAATTGAGTAAATAGTATACACTGAAGACAGCAACTCCCTATTCAATTAGTTTCTTTTGGAATTTTTTTGGGAAACACAAAATAGGTTGGTGAAGGTATCTGATGGAAATGACGTGATTCACCAATTGGGAGGAGAGTAGCTTTGTATGTGACTTCTGCTTTCTACCGCATTCCCCTGCCTCTCCCTGTCCTGGGTACAGGTGTGCATTGCAGGTTTAGAGAAGATTTACATATCTAAGTCATTACATGGGAAATCTCTGTCCTTTACTTCTAGGTCAGTCTATTACCAAAAAGTGTCACAGTGTAATCTGATAAATGGCAACACATTCCCAAATAAATCCAGACCCAGCCATAATAATTAGATGTTCAAGGTGAATTAAAATTATTTCATCCCTTAAAGAAGATGTGGCACATATACACTATGGAATACTACTCAGCCATAAGAAACGATGACATCAGATCATTTACAGCAAAATGGTGGGATCTTGATAACATTATAAGGAGTGAAATAAGTAAATCAGAAAAAAACAAGAACTACATGATTCCATACATTGGTGGAACATAAAAATGAGACTAAGAGACATGGACAAGAGTGTGGTGGTTACCAGGGGTGGGGGGAGGGGGGACAGGGGGAGGGTTGGGGGGGAGGGGGAGGGGCACAGAGAACTAGATGGAGGGTGGCGAAGGACAATCTGACTTTGGGCGAGGGGTATGCAACATAGTTTAATGACAAGATAACCTGGACATGTTTTCTTTGAATATATGTACCCTGATTTATTAATGTCATCCCATTACCATTAATAAAAATTTATTTAAAAAAAAAATAATAATTAAAAAGTTTTTTAAAAATGTAAAAAAAAAAAAAAAAAAAAAAAAAAAAAATTATTTCATCCTTAAACTGTCAATGAAGTTTAATTTTGTTTTGTACTATGAAAAGGTCCCTCCACTCACACATATGCACATACACACCATACATGTATACACCACACACGTGCCCACATACCACACTCAGACCCACCCACACATGCACACACACCACAAACACATGCTCGTGCATTGCACATACATGCACATATGCACAAACACACCCACACATGCAGACCTCCCTCACACTGACTGAAGCAATCTCCAGGTGGGACACTTTCTATTTGCTCATTTCACCTCATCATTCTCTTTGACCTTGAAAAAGATAGTTATCTTATTCAGAGAAATAATGATTGAACCATCTATTTGAAATTTAAAATATTTGAGCATTATTTGAATTTGTGATGTTAAAATTCCATTTCGAGAACACAAGGAATCTGTCAGTTCCGTGGACATCATTACCTGAAGAGAAAATAGAGAACAAGTCCACTTACACTATAGAAAAAATGAAATTTATAAAGTCACTGGTTTTCTTAAAGAATATCAGGAAAGCTAAGAATTAAAAATTGAAAAGTAAACTTAAAGAGGTTAAAATTTTTGAAATTAAAGAGCTTAGTGTGTTGAGATTTAATTTTGTCCATGGCAGTTGAGAATGGATGGGAGATATAGGCATTGTTTCAAATTACTTGACACAAGCTTGGTTGGTTGAAATGATCACATTGATTCACTTCAAAGCCCCAGAGTCTGTCTTCATAACAAAAACCAGAGGCAGAAATTCACGTAGGAAACAATATACTTTTCTTATCATAAATTTTTATTATGGGATATAAAAGACTACAAAGTACAATATGTTTGACCTCTTAATAATCTATGTCTCACCGACAACTACAGTTTCTCATGAATAATTTTAGAAGATGGTCCCTAGATCATGGACAGCTCCTCAGTCTTTCTCCAACAGTTTGTCTGATTCCTTCAGTGTGGGAAGAAATATGGAGGCAGTAGGCTGAAGGGTAGATAGCCTTTATTTTGGTTTTCCTGTCTATTCTCAGCTTTCTTCTTGAGAACTTATGAAAGAAGGTTTACAAAATGCATTGTACACAAAAAGCCATGTGTATTATTTTGTGTATTGTTATCTGTGTATTTGATTCTGGCTGCAAAAACTCTTTTCTTAACTAGAATGACCTTGTATGTTGGTACATTTTAGAGCCACAAGGCTATTTCCAGGCCTCAATTCCTTATGATATAATACATACTTTTATTTTCTGCTACATTCTTCTATCAAAGACAAAAAAACAACTCAATCTACTCTCTGATTCCCTTGCCCTCAGTAGAGCACTAGCACTTAAGATTTGGAATAAACAATTAATCCTCAAGAGAAAGTGTTTGCATAGGATACCATAACAAAGGTAGTTGTCAGCATTCAGTTAAAATCACCAGCTAAAAATTTGTAGAAAATATATTTTTAAGACAATTATCTTTTGTTTTCTCTTATGAAAATGGAAATATTAGCAACCTCAGGGCTATCTCATGGCTATAGAAAAATTTCAAATGCTACATAGTTGGCTACACACACACACACACACATACAAAGTTGAGTGCCTAGCCTGAACACACTTACTATTTCTTTTACTTATTAATTAAAAATTATAGTAATAAATTTGCCATTTGCAGAGTGAACTCTTTTTTTTTTTTTTTAATTTTTCGAAGCTGGAAATGGGGAGGCAGTCAGACAGACTCCCGCATGCGCCCGACCGACCAGGATCCACCAAGCATGCCCACCAGGGGGCGGGACACAGAGCCATCCTCAGCGCCTGGGCCATCTTTGCTCCAATGGAGCCTCAGCTGCGGGAGGGGAAGAGAGAGACAGAGAGGAAGGAGAGGGGGAGGGGTGGAGAAGCAAATGGGCGCTTCTCCTATGTGCCCTGGCCGGGAATCGAACCCGGGACTCCTGTACGACAGGTCGACACTCTACCGCTGAGCCAACCCGCCTGGGCAGAGTGAACTCTTTGAAGCCAATATTCATTCTTTGGGGAAGAGCTGTGTCATGGCTCCTCTTAATTTGGAGTCAACAGTCCTGCTGCAGGTCAGAGGTGACAGGGCTTTTGTGGAGGCACCAATCAGCATCCCTTCCTAACAGTCTCTGGGATACAGAGCTCACATGGTGTTGCAAGGAGAAAGGTAATGTTGCAGGGGGCCGAAGAGCTCCCTGAAAGGCAGGATTGAAATCCTAAACACCTGCTGCTGTGGTTCAGTGCTTCAGAGGCAAGCTGTTGGCTGTGAAGGTGCTCACTGGGGTTCCATCACAGATAAGACCTCCAGCCCCAAGAGGAGTGCCATATGAATCTGAGTGTGACTGGGACTCACTCCTGGACTGGACTGTGGACAAGTGGGTAGACATCTTGAACAACCGGTGGCGCAGAATGAGTGATGCTCCATCCTCTCTGCTCACACTCTTCTGAGAATAGACATGATGAATACTAAGTGGCTCTGATCTGGAGACTGGGTATGGGGTCCCATGAGGCCCCTTCCAGGGTCCTGAATACCTGGATGGCATGAGTCAGACTCCAGCAGAGACCTCTGAGGTGGGTCAGCAAGGGAATCCAGGAGAATATGCCCTGCAGGCAAATGTTCCCATTCTGGATGCAAACTTTTATCCAAAAATATTGTGAGGAAGCTGTCCTTTTAGGCTGAGCAAATCTCAGACCTTCACTCATTCTGGAACGGGATGTAGCTCCTAACAAGAGAGGGCCCTTCACTCATCTGAACATGGCTTTGTCGTTATTCTGCGGGGTGGTACAAGAGCATCCAGTTCCAGCCCATTTACCTGTATGGCTAGTGAGGTTCTCAGGCCTCCTCCTTGCTCTGCGCAGTCAATCTGTTCTGGTGTGTTTTGAGTTCATAATGGGAATCATGTTTCATATAACACTCCTTCAATTGTTTCTTCTTGCTTTTATATAAAGTGGTCTAAGCACCATATGTTTCCCATTTTCCAGGTTGCATTTTTTGACAGATGTCTTATTGATGTGTTCAGAGCCCTCACCAAGGCACACAGGTGACCTAGGTAACTCACATGACTGTGAGGCGGATGTGAGCTTTCAGAAATGGACAGAATTTCTCATGAGTGGGCGATTTGACTGAGTACTTTTAATTTATCCTTTTGCCCAATCACATACTTATTTTTATTTAACAGATTAGACTTATGACTATTATACTAATTCAATATATTTTTTATCACCCCTAATACAAACGAAAACCCAGCAATTCCACATTACACAAGCCTGGCACATCCACACTTTGATTTTGACATGTTTCTTACAAACACATGGCTTTCATGAGGGAATGAATGTAATACAGATTAGGTCGCTGGTGTGGGAAGCACTCTGCTCTTCCCACTTGCGAACATGTGTCTCCGCTTTGAGGTCAGACCACTTCAGATGAAGGACACCCTGCATTTCAGTGCAGACACATTTATCTTTTAAAAGGCTATCTTGCATGAAGCTATTTGTTGTTGTTGTTTTTAAATAACAAAATGGAACACTTTCTAGAGTTAAGATGGAGAGGACTTTATCATTTCCTCATAAAGATCAGCCAGTACCATCGACCCACTATCATTCTCTTGGGATAAAAGAGCAAAAGATTCTGTGTTTTTAAATTTCTCTTCCCTCCATGAGCAGTAAGTCTTGGACATCTTTGTATTTTCTTGTAGAACATGATTATTGTGTGTCTAATACATTCAGGAGGTAAGTGTACATTTTCTGTAAAAAATAACTTTTTATCACATGTTAAAATAGCAGAAATGAAGTTTTGAGTTTCTGAGTGGAAGTCAAATTTATTAGTGTGTTATTCAACTAAACCACTGGTAATGATTATTGCTGAAGGCCATATAAGAACAGGATGTTTTCTGTTTGCCTTTGTTTTGCTCATTATTACCACTTAAATACCTTAGTTATTTTTACCTGTGATAAAAAAGTATACTTTCAATATGCCTTGGTTGAGCCTTAAAGCCTCAAGACACTGTCAACAGACACAAGAAAATGAGGCCCAGAGACCTGAAATGACCTACTGAAGCGCAGACTGTCACCCGCTTCTCTAAATCTTGTGCTTTCTGATCCCTTTGGGAGACTTACCAATCTTCTCAGCATTACTTTTCATATTTTCCAATTTATCAATATTTTCTAATACTACTGAAATATATATTGTCTGCAACACAGATTCTGGGAAAACTTAGACTACAAATGTATCAGAACAGATGTCAGCAAGACCTGGTTCTTTTATGAACTTTGGCCACTTTCATGAGCACCCAAATAAATCATTTATTTCATGACACTATGACCATCTCATGGAGATTAGCTGATGTCCATTTATAGAGGGAGTCAAGAGCTCTCATGAAATTCTGCTCTTTCTACAAACCACACTTCTTCCCATTTTAACCTTTGCCTTTTTTTCTGACTCCACCTTCCACTGAGTCAATTTACTTTTTCTCTCCACCTTATCTATGTCTTCTTCTCTCTGTCTTCTTCCTTCCCTCCCTTCTTCCCTCCCTTTTTTCCTCCCTCTGTCCCCCACTCCCTACTTTCCCTCTGTTGGCACTCTAACCAGAACAGGATATATTGGCTCCCTTGAATAATGCTTAGATTTTTTTTTTGAAGCCAAGGACAAAACTATTAGCTTATCTCAAATTCAAGTACAGACATTTTGGGCAGAAAGTGAAATATAAATCAATAAATACTTTTTTAAAATTTTACTGCCCATATGTAAGTCATAAAATAAATTTAATCTTCCCTCTTAGGATTAATATTTTCTTAGAAATCATAATTTACAGAAAGCAAAGAAGGAGAAAAGAGACAGATTCTTTGCTTTCACTCTGTACATACATATGTTTTTGTATATATGTATATACATTTGTAAGTGTATATTGGTATATATGTTTATATATACTGCTCACAAAAATTAGGAATATTTCAAAATAAATATGAAGAAATAAAATATTCTCTAATTTTTGTGAGTAGTATATTTTTGTATACATATACATATATAAATATATGTATATAAAAGTACATTTCAACATCCAAGTATGAATCAGCCTAGAGAAACAAAGACTGTAGCATGGACACGTCACCAACATGACACCTGGAAGCCTAGAGAAGAGCAAGTTCTAGGACTAACCCTGGCTTAAGTCCCAAGTAAGGCTGAGTGTGTATTTGCAACGGTGTATTTGTTCACTACCTGACTACCCTTCACTTACCTATACATGTATAGAACCCCTAATATTCCAAACACTGTGCTAACTCAACTCAAGAGACATAAAGTTAAAATGAGCAAAAACTTGAATTCAAATAGCAAATAGAATAAGAGGCAGACCAGAAATAAGGAGTAAAGAACACAGAGCCAGGCATATTTTTTTTTAAGTGAAGATCAGTAAATATAAATTTGCTCACAGTGGTAATTATTACCATTTAAATACATGCAAAGAATCACTGCATTCCCACACTTTGACATTCAGTCTTTATTGTAATGTTGTTAGTGACCAGGAAAACCTCATCTTACTTTGAATTTTTGTACATCTTTATATTGCACAACAAGTGCTTCTGCTATTGTGCAGGCTTCAGAAACTAACTTTATACTATTTGGAAGACTGCTATTAAAATAATTTAATGGTCCCAGATAAATTGGAATTAATAGAGTTATTCTGGCAACGTTGGTGTGAACACACAGTGGAATCTCCTTTGTTTCTTGTACCAGGCAGAGGGCACCTTAAGGATGGACACATGGTTTGAATTCTGTTTCCAGTGCATTCACTGTACCCTGTGATGTTTAGCAAGTCATTGCACTGCTTATGTTCTCTGTCTTGTTGATTTTTAAATTTGTGTTATTAATGGTGTGTCACAGGTTCATTGAAAAAACTTTAAATGAAATAATAAATGTAAAACTTTTAGCAGAATGCCAGGCATCCACATTATAAATGGTAGCTACAATTTTTACCACGATCATAATTGCTACATTATACATGGTGTATTTCTTTTCTTTTTCTCTTTTCTTTATTTTTGGGTACACCAAGTAGAATGTTGAAGGAAGGTGGATGAACACATTTTTTACATTTGGTTTGGGGCTGAGAATGTCATTCTATCTTCATTTCACCTCTACTCAATGCAAGACACATAGTTTTTGTAAAGCAGAGCCTAAAGGAAGGAAATAAAACTCCAATAAAACAAATGAGGATCTGATGTTAAGTCAAAGATGTTTAAAATAAAGCATTTTTCTTTTGTTTATTTTCTAATATGTAGAAATATCTACTTATAGGTCAGAACTAAATGTCAATATTATTTTTCAGCATAAGGAATTACTCAACTCTACATCGTTAAGTGCTGGTGTAGGACCTTATATCTAAGCCCTTTGGGGTCAACTGTGGTGGTCAATGTTGTCCTCGCTGGAGTCCTGCTGGGTCCAGGTGCTCTCCAGGACCTCAGGCACCATATTCAGCTTCTGAACAATTTATACATGGACTCTCCGGGCTCACACCAAAGATGCAGAAGATGGAAAATATCACACTCCTTCTTTCTTCTTTAAAAAATTGTTTTTAATTTTATTTTTAATTATAGCTTATAGTCAATGTTATTTATTGTATATTATTTTCAGGTGTGCAGCATAATGATTCTTCCTTTCCTCTTTGCTGACCTTGAGCATACCTTTATAGATTTCTAATATTTCATGGGGAAATGTCAGACTATCTTCTCTGTAATTTCTTGAGAGAAAAAGCACGTAAACTTAAAGCAAGTCAAGATTTTGCTTCCTTTTCTTTATGTTAACATTTGCCTGACTTTCTAGCACTTTCTGTAGTCTTTATTTAGCTAAGACATTTTTACTGTCTTTCCTTGCAACATTTTATATCTAGAATATCTTTACCCTGGGGCTGAATCAGAATCCAGAAGAAGCTGAGGTCTTAGTTTATGGTAAGAAGAGGTTATGGCCATGCTAACTTTTTATCATGTGTCATTAAATTATATAGAACATTCCCTTGTGGTAGCCTGAAACACAAGACAATGCAGATATCACTGTACTACTTTACAACCTCTGTGCAAAGCTTGCAGACCACAATACAATGCCCTAACCCAGCAATGCAACCTTCAAGAGTGTGGTCTAGGCACTGAACTGAGTTACTGTTCTAGACTGAGAGAGGAGTGACATGCCCTTGAGGAGTCTGCCACTTTAACATTAAAGTAGACATATAATAACAGAATTTGGGGACAAAATTTTTCTGTGTTATTGAAAAGATGAGCACTCAAAAATAAATAAATCTACACAGTAAATTAAAATAATTGTTAAATTATGTCAGAAAATCAATACCTTTTACGATGGCAAAAAGGGCAACCTCACTACATTTATCCCAACAACCAATTTGCTGGTTTGATCCTCAGTCTCTTCTACCAGCTCAATGAAAAACTGATCAGAAACTCATCTCTTGATTTCTCTTGAATCATAGAGACAGAAAGATCCCCTGTAAAGATTCTACTTGGAGAATTTGACTTATGAAGGAGTGCCAATGAAGTGATGTCAATAGAATTCTAATTATTACTTAATCTTCACAAAATATGCAATCTGATGTGGCCGTTTGTCTAAAGTAATAAAGTCCTTGGTGTCATTTTTCTGGGAAACATACAGATGTTAAGCTGACGAGTTATCTGTGGAGTTGAGAAGTCCCTGGCTAGTTAGATCAGTCAGTTAGGATGTTGTCCCAAAACAACAAGATTGCGGGTTTGATCTCTGGTCAGGACACATGCAGGAAGCAACCAATGAATGCAAAACTGAATGTTTCCCTCCCCACTTCCCTCTTTCTCAGTTCAACTCTCTGTCTCTGTAAAAAAGAAAAATCAATAATAAATAATAAATAAAAAACTAAGCCCTGGTGGATAGCTTGGTTGGTTGGAGCATCATCCGGAAGCACAGAGGTTGCCAGTTTGATCCCTGGTGAAGGCAAATACAGGAACAGCTCAATATTTCTGTCTCTCTCTCTCTCTCTCTCTCTCTTTCTCTCCTGCCTTTGCCACTTAAAAAAAAGTTTTTGACATCTATCCAGTAAGTGGGTGTCATTTTCTTTCTTATTTTCGATGTACATTTGTCATTAGAAAGACAGATATGCCAACAGACAGAAAACCTAAAGCACCAAATCTTGTAAATCAAGACTTTTACCTTTAAATTTAGTGGCCAACCTGAGACAAACTAGACATTTGCAAACTTCACATCTGTGTAAACATGGGACAGGATCAGGATGGTTCATCATAAATTCTTATTTAACAGCTGGTGCATTTTAAAGTCCATATCTTTGTGAAGCACCTTGTTTCTTCTGCCTTCTGCTCTGGGTGTGTGTATTTTTCTCTATAAAGAAGGCTTGTCTGGCTCTAGCTTGAGAAGTCAGAAAACTATGAAGTAAGCGACACTAGAAGGCTTCTGGGTCACTCCCAATGAACGTTCTTTTTTTTAAAATGAATGATTGTGCTTTAATTGATCGCATGGTGAATGTCTTCAAAAACTCCGCTCTTAAAACTTCCTCCGTACAAAACATGTTTATCATTTCATACTACATTAGCATTTCTTTCATATTGCATTGGTATGCAGACACCAGCTGTCCCGGGGCTTCTCCAGGAAGGCTGTGGGCAAGAGCTCGGCTTGTCAACTCATTCTGCACACGGAGTATGAGGACGAGCACCAGAAAATAAATGAAGCTCTTATAGGTGGTTGTGAGTTTTACTCTACCATTAAGTCTTACTTTATTCTTCCTTAAGTTCCAGTTCCCTGTTAGGATCCAAACAAAATCACTATTTTCCTATTTTCAATGGACTCAGAAAATACAAATATTTTCTCACATTCATTGCCAGAGAAATCAACATGCTGGTGGTGTTTTGAAAATTTTTCCTAAGAGACTAACACTTTCTTCTGTTAAATCTTTACCTCATTGGCTCTGGATTTATAATCCTACTTTAAACCTCAGCTCCAAAAATGCAGATGGAAGCAATATAATAATAATATCAATAATAATAATTTGATAAAGTGGTTTTTAAACTAATAAAGTGGTCTATGAGAATTGCTTAGCGCAACACCCGAGTCAAAGAAAGTTCTCTAAGAATAAGGGGGGAGGGGAAGGGGAATGAATGATAAACGGCATAATTTATTACTTTTTTAACCCAGTTAAATCTGCCTCAATCTCCATTCACCAGGGTGACCCTGAATCCAATGTGAGTCCCTCCTAAGAGCATTCTATACATTCATAGGGTAACATGAGCTCCTGAGGCTCAGGACATTTTCTAGAAAGAGGTCCCTTTCCCAGTATGGTTTTCCTCATAGGCACAGTACACCTCTGGTAGTTTCAGAGATTGATCAGAAAATGGGACTCTTCAGCCCAAGGTGAGAGCAAGGATCTCTAAGGTAAAAACATGCTAGAGGCACTGGTGGTTGGCCAGTGGCCAGACATCTAAAAGTTTGCCCATGGTTACTATTGAATCTGTGATAGAACATATTACCACATGTAGTGGGTAGAGTTTCTAAATGGACAGGGTGGGAAACTATTGTACTTCATTAATATGAAAGATGAGAAAATTAAGGGCCCAAGAGGCTTACTATCTTAGCTCAGGGCCCCTCTCCACTCAAAATCTGAGTGGATCGGTCTAAGACCCACTTCCAACTCCAGTTCTGAGTGATACCCTGCCCTGCATGCTACCTACACGTTTGATAAACCTGTTCTCTATGAGTTCATCTAACTAGCCATTGAAATGTTGGGGAAAACCAAGAGGCCTTTGGTAAGCATTCAGACCATGGCTGTCAGGGAGGTGAATGTGGGGTCAGGGACAGGAGAGGTATTTGATAATGAATGAAAAGGAAGTTTCATGAGGTCCAAAATCTCTATGCAGCAAGAAAGACATTTCCCTCCAGTTTTGGATCTGGAAGCATTTTACCTCCCTTCCAATGTCTAGGGGGTATTTAAAACCTCACTTGGAAGGAAAAGCTTAGCAAAACCCAGAAGTACAAAAAAGTAATTCAGTGTCAAGAAAGGAAGCCATTTCTGGCCCAAAGTAACAGACAGACCCGAACACAGGTTTTGTGGAAAGGGGAAGACGCCCTGTCCTCACTGAGAGTTGGGCAGCTCTGCCACAAACAACTGAAGGAGAAAAGTCACATGTGGCTGCAGCCAGAGCTGCATTAGAACAAGATTTTCTTCTTACGAAGTAAACATTAGGTGATTTGGGATCCTGAGAGACTGGTGAATCCTAACAATTGGACTATCACCGTTAGTGTGAGGAGGGAGACTGGTGTGGATGAGGATGACATTTGAAACAGATGATCTCAACTAGCACAGAACAAAATACTGAAGGAAGGGAATGCAGATGGAGATAAAGCAGGAAAACTTTTCTGTTCTACATGAATAATGTTCAGCTAAAGTTTTTGCCAGTTCTTCCTTTGTATACTGCTTCACTGAGCCACAGAGGTCCTGCTTATTAGCACACATACTGCCAAAAGTAAGTATCACTCTTCTGAGATTAGTTAGAGTGACTCTTTAATACGAATGTATTCTCATTCATTCTGTAGATGACTTTCCCCATTCTCAGATCTACATTTTATTATTAGCAAACTTTTCTGTATTTGAAAACCTGTTTAAGTCTCCCATTCTGATTCCTGTATGGAGCAGGTGACAACAGGTGTGCAGGTGTGATTCTTGTGTCAGACTAGGTAGAGCCCTCCACATCATGCTCCCAAAAATTGGGATCTGTGACATCCTGCAAGACATCCCTCTCAAGGATGATGGAATCTTATTGATCAGTTTGCTCCAAACTCAGTTATTTTACCATCTGTGTCTTTTCTATACTTCAATTAAATTTTTTTAAATACCTCTATTAAAAAAATTAACAGCTCACTAGGTAGGTTGGTGGTGTTTATGTTTCAGAACTAAAATATAAACTATGTTCAAAATATGTGTAAGTAATAAAGACCAGAAGTAAAAGAAAGGATACAAAGAGGATGTATATACTTACTGGGTAAAATGTTGGTTTGAACAGATACCAGATATACACCATCAAATGTGCAAATAGCTGATATGCTAGACTTTGTTAGAGAAAAGAAGCATGGCCAGTGAGGAATGTAAGAACCTTGGGTAGGACAAGCAAGGTCACCATGGACCATGGCAGGGCAAATATGTAGAGAACTTTTCAGACATAAACCCATTTAGTGAGTGGTCCAGAGGCCATTTGTCTTCATTTTAATGACATACGGGCACCTTGGATTCAATGTGTCCGAGATAAACACACACTCCTTAATCTCCTTCCTCTTTCATAGGCCCTCAATTAAACCATCAGCAAGACTCCTGATCCAGCTGCCAAAAGCTACTAATGTGCATATTCTTCCTCCACCAACCTCTTTCAATGCCCAAGTTCAGGTTTTTCCCATCCTTTGATGTCATTCATGGCACCATCCTCTCTGGTTTTTCTGACTCCAGCCTTGTACCCTGCCCACCCCTCACTGCATCAGTGGTGATGGTGATATTTCTTAATTGCATTAATCTTCCTAACCTGCTAATAACCTCCCTTGGACCTCCTTGACCTTCAAGGTAAAATACAAAGTATTTCAATTGGGCTATAGGACTTTACATTATCTGAACTGAATTTGCCTTTCCCACTTCAATTTTTGTCTCTCCCTCACTGGTCCCCTTTCTGGAGGACTCCCTTCTCCACACCTGTGCATGTATCTGGCCATTTTCTTGTCATCTCAGAGATTTAGTTATCATCTCCTTTGGTTGATGTCTTCTCCTATGAGCTCAATGAACTTACATATATCTTAGTTCTCAACATTTCATCATGTGATGACTCTACTTATTCTGACCCAACAAGACAACATGTCCTTGAGGACAAAAGGGGTATGTTGCTGATGACTTGATTTCTGGGCCTTTCAGAGAAATCAAGAAACTTGTTGAGTAGACAAATACAAGAATGCTAGTAGTTGTAAGGATGAGAATGAGAAGTGTGAGATGAGAACTCAAAGAAATGAAGATACAGGTTATTATACTGTCCAGAAATGCATCTGGGGGGAAAGTTCTTCCATGAGGGAGGAGTGAGCCTGAAAAGAAGATCAAGGGTCCTTGAGGAATCAGACACAATGGTCTCCACATCCTCAAATGGGAAAACAAAAGCAACAACATGAAAAACTTTACCATCGACACCTCCCATATCTTCTGGCACTAAAGCACTGCTCAATTACGTACAGTTTGGGGCTTATTTGAAGAAGTGCTTGAATCAAAGAGTCCTCAAGGTTCTGTCTGTTATGAAACTCCTGACAATCAGGTATGAGAAAAGTTTATCTCTTCTTTATGCATCATGGACATGTGCGAATAAGCACATACACATACAAATAAACACACAGACATTTTCTCGTATGCATACAGACACCAGAAACATACTTACACTCACACATTTTCACAAATAAATAAATAATATAATTAGTGAAAACAAAGGCTTACACACTAGGCATTTAGCATTCTAAAAAGATACCTCCTCAACCCTTTACAACTCCTCAGATTAAAGACCTAGATGATATGATTTCTTAGTGGCCGAAGGTCTTTGTGTATGTGCTCTGCTTTCTGTGTAATCTCCTTTAATATCACAGCAACCTTGGGTCTTGGTCATTATGATCAGCTTTTTAAAGTATGGGTCATGGTTTTGGGTAACACACGATACCCTAAACTATAGATATTACTACTGCAAATGTCACGGACCTCTTAAAATATATATTCTAGAGGAGCTAGATGTTAGAGTCATTTAACCACATGGCATTGTTGTTGTATAACAAATGCAGGTATCCACTTGCATGGGAAGCCAGGTAGAATCATGTGAGCACAACAGCCTCCCTTTGTGGTGGGGCTCGGGCCTTTCCTAATGCCCCATGCTTAGCTTTATGCACCAGAACATGAGCAATGATTAATGAGTTGGCAAGAACTCTAGAAGGTTAAAGGAACTATACATATTTAGTTTAATGATGAGATGGTTGACAGCTGACCTGAGAATGACGTTCAGGAATGGGAGTGAGTGTTCCTCCAAGGATGGTGACCAGCTGCTCTCTGTCTTCAGTGGGCAAAGGGAGACGTGAGCGGAAATGAGCTTAAACTGCATCATAAGGTAATAATTTGAGTTATAAAGAACTTCCTGAGACTGGAATGGGTTACCATGGAAAGGGATGGAATCTCCTTTCCTCAAGGTCTTTAAAAATAAGTTCTGTCTAACTTTGTTAAGGTTTGGATATTCCTCTCAACTCAGAGTTGGGGATCTAGTATAGAAGTTTACCCCGTCCATGGACATCTGTCTAAATTCTAAATGTGTTTTCTTCTCTCTCTCTCTCTCTCATGTGCTTCCTTTGTTATTCATTTTTTATTTGCAATACTAAAATATATTCTTTTGGTTTATAGCTCTATGAAGTTTGACACATGCATACAGCCATGTAACCACCACCACCACAGTCAAATAGGGAACAGTTCTCATGATTTTACATTCTTTTTCTCTAACATTATTATTTTCCTTTTTCTCTAGACACATATGTTAATATTTAAAATCTAGGAGATCGGCACCAAATTGCCCCCTTCAGCCTTATTCATTCAGTAGGCAATATAATGGCTTAAAATATATATGGAGATAGAGGAAGATTGAGAGAGAGAAAGAGAAAGAGAGAGATTGAGGGAGAGAAAGAGAGAGGGGTTTCCTTTTTCTCCTAGTGAAAGAGAGAGGAGGGGGGACAGACAGGGACAGACAGACAGGAAGGGAGAGAGCTGAGAAACATCAACTCATATTTGTGGCACTATAGTTGTTTATTGATTGCTTTCTCATATGTGCCTTGACTGGGGGGCTCCAGCCGAACCTGTGACCTCTTGCTCAAACCAGTGACCTTGGACTCAAACCAGTGACCTTGGGCTTCAAGTCAACAACCTTTGAGCTCAAGCTAGTGACCCTGGGGTTATGTCTGTGATCCCACGCTCAAGCCAGCAACCCCATGTTCAAGCCAGGGGAGCCTGTTCTCACTCCAGGAACCTCAAGGTTTCGAACCTGGGTCCTCAGCATCTAAGGTAGATGCTCTATACACTGCATCACTGCCTGTTCAGGCTAGAGAGGGGCTTTAATATTCTTATTTTCTTTAGACTTAGAGTGATAAGGAGTTGATTTAGAATGATGTTGGTTAGTCTACGTATCTTGTGCACAATAAATTGGCCTCAGTGACTGAGAAGGAATAGAGATGGGAAAGCCATCTTCCAAATAGAATAAATTTTAAGTAGAATTCTTAAGACAGTAGGGTAGAGGTGCAATAGAATAATGTGTGTACCACAAGGTTATAGGTGTGTCCTTGTCCACGTACTTTCTAAACTATCTCACCTCTAGCCAGGGAGTTGGAGACAACCCTTTACTTATAGGAATGATGGATACAACCTGGAATAAACATGTCAATTGACATTTGGGATGGATGGCATCAAGTGTAATGGAAGGTAAGGCTCTGGGATTCTGGCATCAGCAGCTCATTGAATTCTAAGGACCTGGAGTTTACATAGTGAAGTGTAAGGTAGGAAAATATACAGCATGGCCCTCCAAAGAGTTTGAGAAACACCCTCTCACGTCAGATTGGGGTTCAAAGAGATTGCAATGAGAGTGAGAAGTAGCCCTGAGTTGTTATATCTGGCCTTCCCATACTGAATCCAAAGGACTTCCAGGTGCCTGGTGAAAATAAACAAGCAAATAAAAACAAACAACAACAATAATAACAACAAACCACAGAAACATGAGCAGGTTCAAAAGAAAGCAGGTTCTTATGCCTTGATTGTAAGAATGCAGACACCAAGAACATAGACCTCCTCAGAATGTCTGTCACAAGCCTGGTACCATAGAGCTGGCACTGAGGGGCCCGAGAGAGCAAAGGCAATACCCTTGGTCCTCTGCACGCCTTGGTTTTACTGGTGGGTTCGCCTGATGCTGAAAGTGTCCAAGTCTTCTGGAGGGTCACAAGAAAGCTCGGGGTGCTAGGACTGGACAAGTATATTCAATCTATGGTAGCAGAGCTAGGTTGTCAGAGCAAATGCCACTGGGGAAGAGGCTGCTCCAAAACCCAGAAGGAGGAGGTCACAGCACAGCAGAGGCCGGAGGCCACAGAGGGGCCAGTGGGCTGGAAAGTCCTCTCTTGGACTGAAGTTCTTACACACTGAAAAGTATGCCATCCCAGAGCAAGGGGTAAGAGGCAGAGAAGAAAAGCCATGTTATGTAGGCAGTGACATGTGCTGGAGCTTAGCCTAGTCCTGATCTATAAGGTTGCACACCTAACATTTAGAACAATGGAGTTCACACCGTCTAGTTAAAACTAATTTAGGCCAGTTTAATTGCATACATAATGTGTACTGTATATGTAATCAGTTTCGAGAGCTGGTCCTTGCATTGACTCTTATGATACACCCTCAGAAACACATTATCTGAGTCACAGCCATTGTGATTTAAATAATATCCTTTCTGTCTTTTTTTTAGAAAAGTAAGTGCTGTATTTATAAGAAGAGCGTCTGTATGTGTCTCCTTCTTTTCCCTGTCTGGATTATTTCTTGTTTATTTGATTATTCTCATATTATATCTGCTCAGCTTTCATTTATCACATATCCAATCATAGCCTATTTTGTTAAATTCAGAAGGAGAAAAAAATCCACTCATACACATACATATCTTAAACATACATAGATACAAAGTACATGTTATATGTATTATTACTTTTTGTCTTTTAATTTTATTAGGGTAATTTTTTTTTTTACAGAGACAGAGAGAGATTCAGAGAGAGGGA
Organism: Saccopteryx leptura; assembly: GCF_036850995.1. Classification (NCBI taxonomy): domain Eukaryota; kingdom Metazoa; phylum Chordata; class Mammalia; order Chiroptera; family Emballonuridae; genus Saccopteryx; species Saccopteryx leptura. Next base: position 130,740,431 of record NC_089503.1, on the reverse strand, counting down.
TAGATAGGGACAGACAGACAGGAACGGAGAGAGATGAGAAGCATCAATCATCAGTTTTTCATTGCGACACCTTAGTTGTTCATTGATTGCTTTCTCATATGTGCCTTGACCGTGGGCCTTCAGCAGACTGAGTAACCCCTTGCTCAAGCCAGAGACCTCGGATCCAAGCTGGTGAGCTTTTGCTCAAACCAGATGAGCCCACGCTCAAACTGGCGACCTTGGGGTCTCGAACCTGGGTCCGCAGCGTCCCAGTCTGACGCTCTATCTACTGCACCACCACTTGGTCAGGCATAGGGTAATTTTTTAAAAGACTTTATTCATTTTAGAGAGGAGAGAGGGGAGGGGGAGAGGAGGAGGAAGCATCCCATATGTACCTTGACCGGGCAAGCCCAGGGCCTTGAACCAGCGACCTCAGCATTCCAGGTCAGTGCCTTAGCCACTGCACCATCACAAGTGAGGCTGTCTTTTAATTTTTTAATTGGATTTATTGGGGTGACATTGGTTAATAAAATTGCATAGATTTTGGGTGTACTGTTCCATAGCACATCGTCTGTACACTGTACCACGCATTCACCACCCCAAGTCAAGTTTCTTTCCATTATCACTTATCCCGCTTTTACTGTCTTCTACCTCCCCCACCCTCTTTCCCTTCTGTAGTCACCACACTGTTATCCGTATCTTAGATTTTAGCAGCAGAGAAATACATGAGTTGAACTTAAGTTTCTCTTTTGAAAAACACTCCTTTTTCTGAGTGCTATTGTTCAAAATTGCAAATTACCCTTCATACCATCGAGACTTCTGCTTCTATAAACCCTCCATCTTTGGAGAGGTGGGGGCAGCATGTGACTGGCACCCTTCCATGCCCATGAATGGCCCCAGCAGGCCTGAGTGATGCTGCTGGCAGTGCACTGTCCTCACCGTGAAGACAGCCAGCTCCTCGGGCCTCCAACACTCGCTGGCCTGGGCTCCACACTCACATTGGGATTTCCCTACTTAGACGCCTTCGTTTACTTTGGCTCTGCTCTCCGTTCTCGAATTCTGCTTCCTTGCGTTGCACAAGGTGGATTTCTGCACAGAAGATGCTAAGGAGCCCTCCCCCCACCAATGGAATTTTGTCTCTTTGCAGCTGCTGGAAAAAAAGACTCTGGTTTCAGAAGGTGGGCTGCGGAGGTGGGAGTTCCCAGATCGGGTTTTAGATTCCTTCAGGGCTTGGCTGTGGAGTGAAAAGGATCCTCCAGTGTGGGGCGAGGCCCTGTTTCCTAGGACACCCGCCTGGCCCAGATGAATAGGGAACATGAGAAGGGAGAGAGAAGGGGGATTAGCCTGTGTGGAGTAAATGTTGATCTTTCCTCACCTGCTTTTAACAAGTCTTCGCCTCGCTGAAATATGTTTTTATTAAATTTTAATCAAAAGCACAAAAACAGATTGTTTATCATAGGAAAGACTGACCTTATTGTAAGCTTTCCTTACCCAGCCAGGCTTAGAGATGTTAGCAACTTGACACCAGATAAGCGGGCTTCATTCAGGAGCACAGAGCTGCAGGAGGACCGAGCTTCGTGGAGACAATGGCTTGAAGAGGACGAATGAATATTGTTATTTGAACCCTGTATTCCCTTCCGCGCAGGGTTTATTAAGGAAAGCCTGTGTGTTCACCAATTGTTGTGTCTATGTAATATTCCAGGTAGAGGGAGTATTCAGTTGATGGCTACATTTTTATAGCTTTCATTCATAGGGTTGGTCTTCTCTGAATGGTCTTGTCTAGTAAGCCTGAATTTCTCAGGATGGGCAAAATTAAACAATATGTCTGATGTGCTTCTGGCCTCTGGTGATTTCATGATATGCGTTCTTGGTTTATTATTACAGAGAGCCAAACATAACATACAACGTGTGCTGCTAAAGTTTACTCTCTAATTGCATATTTAAAGAAACATCCTAAGTCTGTGTGCTGGGGCTATTATTCCAGCTTGACCATTTCTTCCCCAAGCTCACACTTGCTACTCAAACAGCTCCATGAATCAAGTCAATGAACATCTGACCTTCAGTGTGGTTAGAAATAATTAAACAAGACTTACTATCCTTTTCTGAAAGACAATGCTATTTTATATCTACTATATGATCATTTTATAATAAAGCAATGACCAAATATTTTTATTTAATTTACTCATCAAGGGAAAAATTTATCAACTCTAATCAGATTTCTTTGACCTTAGAAACTTCTCTCTACTTTCACCTCTTACAGAGAGATTGCCAAAGCCAGCCTTCTGCTGGGTTCTCACTGGGTTAAAGTGTACTTCCTTTCTCAAAGTGTAGAACAAATACAATAAAAAGGAAAGTTTCCATGGGCAAGGAGCAAGGAAAAGTGAGAAAGAAAATAATAAACACTTTTAAATGTAGTTAATACTTACCACCCACCCCAGGCTGATTTTCACAAGTGGTTTTGAGAAGAACGATTCCAAGGGAGACCATTGGCCTTCGAGTTTCTTTCATGCTACCTCCCATCTAGTTTTCTGAGAGAATTCCTTCTGATTTTTAATGATTTATGCCTGTTATGAAGTGAGAGATTACCAAGATTTATTAGATTATCCTTTATAATTTCAAGTGTGAATTTTCACACTAAGAACAAAATAACATCAATGTTTTGTTCAAATCTGAAGCATGTCTACAAGGATAAGAGGAACAAGGAGGGCTTCCCCTAAATATTTTCTATAAGAACAAGTTCAGGCTGGTGCCCATTACATGGACCACTGACTTGAAACTATTTCTTCTGACTGATACTGGATTTTAAAACTGTGCTTCTAAAACTGTGGTGTTCAGACCACGGCATCATTTCTTGAAACATATCCGAAAATCATTCAGTCCTACTGAGACCTGTTGAATCCAAAACTGGTGACAGGTGATGTCCAGCAAGCTTTCTGGGTAACTCAGATGAACCCACGTTAAAATGTGAGAACCAGTGTCACAGAGAAGTAAGTGGTATGAGCTGGATTGTGTCACGCAAATTAATAAAATAAAATAAAATCCTACCCTGATACCTCAGAATGTGTTTGTAATAAGACTTTTAAAAGGGTGATAAAATTAAAATGAGGCTATTAGGGTGGTCCACATCCAATATGACTGCTGTCCATATAAAAAGAAGAGATTAGGACACAGACACACAGAGGAAAGAACATGTGAGAATCTAGGGAAAAGGTGGCCATCTGCAAGCCAAAGAGGGAGCCTATGGAAGAAACAACCCTACTAACCTCTGGATCTTGGACTTCCAGCCTCCAGAACTGTAAGAGAAAAAAAAAAATGTCTGTTGATTAAGCCGCCAGTCTGTGGTACTGTGTTACCACAGCTCCGGGACACTAATACAGTAATGAGGGTAGTGTTAGAAATGATTTCAAAACCAAATGAATGTTAGCCAGGTAACTTTGAGAAAGTTCAAGGAAAAGGGCCTCAAATATCAGAAAGATTTCTTTTCTTACTTGTTGCTATGCTAAGTTACCAGAAGAGCACACTTACAGACTCACACATGCATTTTTATCTCATACATGTGTAATAAAGAATCTTAATTAGATCACTAATAAACTACTAAAATTTTCACAGAGGTTTTCATGAGTTTGGTGAGTTTTAATGATTGTGCAAAACTCCACTGGGTGTCCATATCACCTGGGTAGCTCTTTCAGGGCGTGGCAGATGACTGATGAGAAACAGTTACTGTGAAGCTTCACATCCCATGTCCCCAGCGCTGGTCTGAATTTTGGGCCATCTTAGTCAAAAGACATCTATGGTTCCATTGAACCCTGTGCCCAGGCTAGCGAGAGACAACATGCCATCCATCCTACACTCTGGAGCAAGGTCCCCTCCATGCACCACTCCTACCTCACTTGCCTTCCAACACTGACACACGCACTCACATTCTTACACACTAACATATGTACTCACCCATACACACATATACTCCCCGCATACTCTCACACTCACTCATGCTCAAACACACCTGTGCCCACTACACATGCAAACATATACACTCACACACCTTTCAACACTAACACATGTACACTCACACACATGTATACATACACACTTGCCACACACTCACACATACTCAGGGGAGTGATGGAGCTCAGTCAGAGCTTTGTCCATTCTGAGCCCAGGTTATATGCATTCTGTAATTCATTTCTCACTCTGAAAGCTTTTGATAGATGTGCAAATATGGCAACCGACCCTTTAGCCAATACATGTGGCTTTTGAAAAGGATGATTTAAAAATTTTCCTAGACTCCAATATGCACATTTGGCCACAGAAACCTTTTGAGAAGGTGCTGGATTGAAGACACACCTACTTTGCTGAGCTCTGGAAACACAGCAGGGTGTCCTGATAGGAATCTAAGGCCATGGGCAAATAAAAATAAACAAACAAAAAACACGCCAACCACATTTGACCAAGCTGAGAGTTTGCATAGTAATTGTTAAATTATTTCTTAAAGACCTCTTATGTGTTAAAAATCTTTACATACATTGTACATATGACAACATTGCAAGACAGAAATTGACAGCTATATTGCAGTGATAAATTCTGTCTCAGGAAAATTAAAGAACTTTCCTGAGACAATACAGCAGAAAGTGTTCATTCTGGGCTTCAACCTGCATCTGTCTGACTTTCCCGTTAACCTGTGCTTCCATTATACACTGCAACCCCATGCTCTCCCTGACCTCAGATGTAACATTGGACAGGTCTAACTGGGCTTCTGAAGATCCCCCACAGAATCACATAACTTGATAAATTTTAATTCAGAATGTTCCAAGAACTGTTTCACTATTTAACAAACACAGACATAGAAAGAGCCAGAGTTTTATCTTCTAGAGAGTTCATTTTGGAAAAATGAAAAGTTAGATGTGATAAGATACTGCTACTCTGTTTCTTTTTTTGTTTTTTAATCCTGCGAATAGTAGCTATAAAATTAGTCAAATTCCATAATAACGTGCTTAGGAAACCTCTAATCTGGAAAGAAAAAAAAAAGATTTTTATAATGCTCTTATTTATGGTCTTAATAATCTTCTGATTTGTGCAAAAGACTTTATTGTTAAACTTATCCAAAAGTAATCTGGATAGTATGACTTGAGATCCATTGTTCACATGTTTGTAACATTAACAGCCTAAAATAGTTGGTAAATTGCCCCCAAAAGGAAAATGCTTTTAAGCTGAATGGCAGAAGGATAAAGTCAGACCATTTATATTCATGTTATCTTTTTCCTCCCGGACTCACTTCAAGATGTGTGAATTGGGTAAATGCCAAGATACTTTTAAATTCAGAGAGCTTTAAATAGAAGTAGCCCTTATTTGGACTGGGTTTAGAGAAAAATTCTCAATCTAATCCTATGCCTGCTTTTATGATCTGTTAGAACGCTCATTTTATTTTCCTGATTCGTGGCTATCAGCCTATATTTCTTCATAGTTCTAAGACATTATTTTGCTTCCTCTTTAAAGCCTGGCAAAATGAAGCAAATAAAAATAAGTAAACAAACAAAACACGAAATGTATTTGAGATTATCTTTGTTCACTGAAAATCACCCCCAGAAGTGGCCTTTCTATACAATCATGACAATTCATGTCTGGGAAACCCAGAACGTTCAGGTGTAAGCGGATCTCCTGGCTTCAGCCTAGGTCCATCAGCACCTTTTCAGGTGCTTAGAGTGGCTGGCGAGACATGCTGACAGTAGCTACTTGCTGCAGGACATGCACCACGAAAGCGCTGCCCGACAGGGTTTCAAGTTTGGACCAAGGCAAATCACTCATTCTCCCCTGTAAGTGATGAGAATCCCAATAAAGGACCAAAAGAGGAGAGACATGCCCAAGGGGGCCATAGCAGTAGCCTACTGTTGCCAAATTGTTATCAGTTAAAATGTAACAGTCTGGAGAAAATACCTAAACATTCTGAAAATGACTAAAACTAGCTTGTTCTCTCTGTTTCTTGATTTTGATAGGAAAAAAAAAAGTAACTACATCTTAAAGAAAAGAAACAAACATAATAGTCTTATTTTAGTCAAATTAAGAGACACGGTCCTAGACGCTTGGGGTGACTTTGGTCAGTGCTCTTTCGAACCACTTCACAATGCCAGAAGGTCACGTTACTCTATCATGCCAGAGTCACCTCCCTGTAATAAAAGCTGTTGTAATTCTGAATCAGAAAGACAGAAGGTCATATTTTATTCCTATAAGGATTATTGTAATCTAATTCCTTCTAGATTTGAGCTTCCCTTTACACAGCCACCAAAACACATTCCTATACATGTGACATCGTGTTCACAAGCAGTATCCCTTTGCCTCCATGGGTTGATTCTGTCCTTGAGCTTGTATAGCAAGTGCTGCCCCGGCACTTCCCAGAGGAGAAGATGGGTGGGGATGAACAAAGACATGCAGACCTTGAGAGGCAAGTGGTTGCCACTAAAACGAAGTAGGTAGGGAAAGCACAGATGCGGTGGACCATCCAGAAAGTCCTTTGACCATTGAGTCTCATTTCAGAACAGCAAGTGATCTGGTGACCCACTCAACTCCGCCTGTCACTGTAAAATTGACATATATGGGAATAGGCGGAGTGAGATGTGGAATTTTACTTTAAAATCAACAGGGTCATAATACGAGCATTATGTCAAAGGATATGTATATATTAAAATCTTCAAAGAATGTTATCCTCCTTGGTAACCTATCCTAATGAGTCATAACTCAATGTCAGAGAGTCATTCCCCATATCTAACCTGAATTCTTCATGCTGTCATCTAAACCCATTTCCTTTCGTTCTGCTTTTAGTAAAAAATAAGAACCCTGGCTGGCCACCATCTCACATGGGAGTTTTCATATGTGTTAAATAGAGGTACTGAATTACTCCAATAATTTTTTCTTCAAATCAAAGAATGTGAACCTCTTTCATTCTTTGCAACCCACGGAATTTTTGTCTTCACATGTAGTGAGCCAAAAAGATGCTCTAGGACAGTGTTCCATATGTCAGGGTGACAAACCCAAGAGATTTCCAACCCATGATTACCAAATATTTCTTGATCATCCACACGGTTCACACCATTGGGTTATAACTTTAGAAAAATAAAAATGGAACTCTAATGTGATTTCCTAACATTTTCTGGGAAGAGGATGTTTCTCCAACAGGGAGCGGGGTCACTTGCCCTGAGAAAGCACTTGACATTCAGTGCCATGGAGAGGGTCAGGAGGCTATATACTCCAGCTTTCCCTTTCTGCCCCTGCCCAGGCCACAGAGCAGATACTGCCCTGAGCTGCAGCTGGCACTGTAGCAAGAGACTGAGGACGCGAGCAAGCTCACAGGCTCCTATGGCACTGGCAGGGCGTGCTGTGTGCAAAGGACCCACGGGGCAAACCCCTTGCTCCAGTACTGGGAGGTGGGATATAGAGTCCCACTCAAGGAAGGGCTCCCCTAGCGGTAACAGGAATGAAGTTCACTACTGGCCGCAGCCACTGCAGCAGGGAGGAAGGGGATAGCTTGCAGCTCGCATCTGTGAGAGTAAAGAGAGAGGTAGTTTAACTTTTGACAAATATATATATTTGTTAAAAATGTTTATTTTTATAACTTTTTAAATTCTACTGTTTATCTTGTACTTAATCGTAATTTTCATGATTTTGTGATTTTATTAAGTAAGCATTTACTTGTGTATAATGTGTCTATCTCAACAGGACACTGATGAGACAGACTGCGACCACACGGACATCAAGGATTATGTTTGGTACCAGCATGGGTAAAAGGCACTGTTAGGCATCATCCAGGGTACAATTCCATTTTAGAGAGGACAAATTGAAACCCAAAATGAGTCAATTTATAGATCAGACAACAGCTGAATGAAACATGAGTTTGGGACTCATATTGTTGCTTTTTATGGTGTCTGCCATCTCTGGACACTGTACTTCCACAATGAGAAAACAATGAGATATGCGTATGTTTCTGGACTTATCAACAAGCAAGAAAAGTTAGTAGACCCAAGGGCAAGACTATTTGGAGATGTTCGGAGAATGTTTTTCAGATAAAATACCTTCCATGGAGTGCACACCCTTTTTGGAGAGGGGGAGGCAAGAACTGAACCAGACATAACCCTCCATTTGTCAGCAGCAGACAGCAGTGGGATCCCTACTCATTACAGGCTCAAGACACTGGAGCAACTCCAAGACACACTAAATAGGTAGGATTCCAGAATTAGAAGCTGACAACTCCCAACACTCTCGTATTATCCTTCTCTGATCTTAACTTATCTGTGCCCTTAAAACCTTAAAGAGAAAAGGATTTTTAAATAGTCTACTTGGCATTGCTTTTATAAAACTTCCTAAGTACCCATTAAAATATATATAAAGATGTGTAAAACCTATCACTATTAAATTCTCTATTGACAATCTACTTGTCTTAGGTTGACTCTATGCCTCTCCCCTACACACACACACACACACACACACACACACACACACACACAAATCTGAGATAAAGATCTATGTGCAAATGACTTTTAAACAAGAATATCCAGGAGAAATTGAAATCTATAGAGTACAATCTATGTCAAAAAATTAAGCCTGATCCTTTATCTGTCAAATTATATAGCATTTATCATGATAAATTAAAAATATGGACATATTAAGCAAAATATACACATAAAAACAGCTATTGGTAAAGATTAGAGTCTTGGTAGGTATGATGATGGTGGCTGCGGCTCCTCAAAGCAGGTGATGTCAGATACCCAAATAGAGCTTCTCAAACTGCAGACATCCCTGTTCTCAGCCTTGCCTTACCCCTGCAAATAACATTGAGAGAAGGTCACCTTTCAGAATCCTTTCAATGACAGTAGGACACCATGGTGTGGCAGTAAGAGCTTGTGTTCTGAGTATAGACATGTATCTAGCAACTTAGCTAATGAAAGGACATTCATTCTCTTTGTCAAAATGGGGCAGTGATAAGGTCTGTATTAGGTTTTAAGACAGCAGTAACAAAGCACCACAGACTGAGTGACTTAAGCAACAGAACTTGATTGTTACCCAAGCTGGAGGCCACAAGTTTGAAATCAAGATGTGGGCAGGGTTGGTTCCTTCCAAGGCAGAGAAGGAGAATCTGTTCTGTGTCTCTCCAGCTTCTACTGGTTGGCCATCTTTGACATTCCTTGGCTTATCAAATCATCACCCTAATCTCTTCCTTCATGTCCCCATGGCATCTTCTTGCATGAATGTCTGTGTTTAATTTTCCCTGTTTTATAAGTATACCAATCTTAGTGAATTAAGGTGCACCTTACTACCTTATGACTTTATCATAATTGATTCCTTCTGCAATGATAGATACCGGGTCACATTTTGAGGTACTAGGGGTCAGGAATCAACATACAAACTTTCGAAGGATGCAATTCAGCCCATACCAGGTGCTTCCTCTTGGAATTGTTGTGAGGGTGAAAGGAGCTAATTCCTAGAGCACTTAGCATAGCACCCAGCTCTGAGAGCCAGCTCCCTGGGAGCTGGCCATCACTCTCAGCTGCTGTCGGTCAGGGAAAATCCATTTTGAATCTCTCCTATAGATTTTAACCTACTTCCCTCAAACTCAGACAGGCATTAGCCAATTAATGAAGACACTAAGTTATTTATTGATTAATGAATTACCCAAACAAAAAAATGAATTATAGACTGGTGCCCAATTTAGTTCTGAAAAAGATGTCTTTTCTTTAATGTATCTTGGAAACATTTATAAAAACACACCCACAGATGAAGTCATAAAACCTCAATGAATTTCAAGAACCTGGATTTTATAGCCCTCAATGCTGGGAAACTAGGATCCTTTTTAAACAAATTTGTAGCTAAAAGGAGAATTAAAAATTGTGCTTCTAAATATCTCCTAGGCCAACAGAAAATGTATAGAGGCCTTAAATCACATGCCTGGTGAATAATGGGGGGAAATGTTTGGAAAAATAAAGAGATTCTTTATAGGAAAGAAGGGTGAGTAGTAGAGGTATTGGTGGGTGGAGCACATCCAGGGATGTGTGTCCTAAGTGTGATTCTTCCTGCCACGTCCGGAGACTACGTCATGAGTGAGCTGGGGAAATTGACAAACATTCATGGCCTCAATTTTGTTGCAAAATAAAGAGATGCTGTTAGATTTATTTGAGATTCTTTCCTAGTTCTGAATCTCTCCAGCCTTGCCTCAGAACCTGCCTGGCTCACTGATATCGAACCTACGTGAATTAAGCCTTCTACCTGTTCTATAGAATAGCCCTTACAATTAAATAAGGAGCATCTATTAGATATTTAATTTTTCCATTGCCTTAGATGCTGTCCATCTTCAAGGAAAGATCTAGCCCCATGAAGAGAAAATTGTGATCAGATATAGTGTCATGTCTGGTCGTAATAAAACTAATGAATGCTGGGTTGTTTAGGGTACTGGGGGAGAGAGAGAGGTTCTAGAAGGAGTTTGCTTTTAAACTTGAAACAAGAGGCTTTTGCTTGACGAGAGTGAGTTAGTACATCCCAAGCACATGTGAACTTGGAACGTAGATTGCATTACAGCATGAAAATAATGAAAATGATACCTGTGTCGGATAAATTAAGCATTTCTATCAAAATATCAACCAAATTTTAAAACACCATGAAGTAGATTCCCTGTTGACATATTCAAAGAAAAAACAATATCCATTTCCCTTATTTTTATTAAATTTTTAAGTTATTACATTGCAGTTACATATCATTTTACTGCTTATCAAAGGTCTTGTGAAATAGCTAATGAAACTACGTATGGTGTTCTGTCAGGCACTGAGGTTGAACTGGCTAAAGCAAGAGGAAAATTAATTTTTTGTGATTTAGATTCAGCGTCCAAACCAAACTGCTACAATGTTTGTTGCTTTAGTAAGGTGTCATATTTACTTGCAAGCACCTGAGGAAACCGCACGTGGAAGGATCCTTTCTGACACAGAGGGGGAGAAGAGCCCTGGGTTTCTTTCTGTCTTTTGAGAATTGAATTTTGAGGGGGGGGGGCGCTAGGAAAGAAGGTGGGGAATGACACAAAAAGATAAGCTGGCACTTCCTTCTTGTAATAAAGCATTGACCTAGTTTGTATTTACAATGTGTTAAGTATTAACACATGAGAAAAATATTAAAGCAAGGTATTTATTAGAAGAAATATAAATAAAACAGCAACAAATTGTGCACTCAAAATTAACTACAAGCAATTTAGCTTCGCTGCGCTGTACAAAAAATAACATGAAAGAAATGCAATCATTGTGTTAAACAAATGTCGATAGTATAAAGGGAGGGTAAAAGTTCACAGAGAGAGAAGAAATATCTCTCTGATGTTGATGGAAAAATGCGTGGATGGTCCTGCCCAGAGCTGTGATATGATCTGCACAATGTGTTCACCATATACTTTCCACATGAGGAGAGAACAGTGCATATTTTCAGAGTTAGCTTTAGAAGAAATAAAACAGAAACGAGGAACTGGAAGTGTGGTGTCAGACTAACGTTTAGGGTGACAAAACCAATGATGGCCTAAGCCAGAACGGCTTGTGCATACTTTGGGTTGTCCAGCTGATTGCTTTTTATTTTGTATTACCTTTCCATCTTATCGTTAATTAGGAAGCAAACACGGGTGGTTTGACATGGAAGGAAAGAATGTGTATTGGGATAAGGAATCTTTCGATTTCAAATATTTAACTTTCTAAAGAGTTTATTTTTAAAACAAAGATTGTGGGTTTAATGAAGGGAATTTTAAAGTACACTGTATACTGCCTTTTGAAAGCTATCCTATTTGTATTCATCAGCCTGGACTGTCCACACAGCGTACCACAGACTGGGCAGCTTAAGCCACAGAAATTCATTTTAGCCTGTCCTGCTTTTAGCATTATTATGACTCAAGTTCTAATTTTATCATAGAATAAATTTTAATAGATGTGGAGATTGTTTTAGCATTTGTAACAATTAGTACTGCAACTGAACTATTGCAGCAGAAAGTAATTGTGTCTCTAAAGCAAGTTATAGTTATGCAGTCACATTTTAAAATCCAGAAACATTTTAAAAATGCATTTGCAGCAGGCCCAGCCACAAGGGCAGAAAAATTTACAGGCCTCTGAGAAGGGACATCTGTCTGCAGGTGAGGGCACTGTGACACAGGTGTGTGTTACACACAGGCTCATACATTCACAAACATGCGGGCCACTCATATACTTAGACACTCCTATGCACCCACATATGCTGACACACTGATAAACACACACTGTGCAACACATACACACACACAGTGAAGCACTCATCCACACTGACATACACATGCACACTCACATGCTCACTTACATGCCAATGACACACTCACACATAGTGAAGCACTCATCCACATCGACACATACACACACATTCACATGCACTCACAAGACACATATGACACACTTAAGCAACTCAGAAGCACACTGTTGCTCACAATAATACATGCACATAAACACACACACTCACATGCATGTTAATACATGAACACACAGTCCCTCACACACTCACATTACACTCACATTACAAGACAACTACACAGAGTGGAACATCACATGTTCACACAAACTCTCACACATATGCTTGTGTGCAGACACACATTAATACACTCATATACACAGTAACACACACTGTCACACTCACACACAGTGAATCACTCATGCTATTGATGCGGGGAGAGGCAGGATAAGGTGTGCAAGGGATGATTTTAAATTGGGCCTGAAAGCAATCCCAGCGACTTGACTTTTGATTATCTTCCAAATGTGGCTAATACAGGTTGTGTCCCTGGGTAGCTGCTCTAATTCCTCATGAAGAGAATGGAAGTGTCAACAGAATAGGCCTGAGGCTGCACCTGCTCTGAGGGGCCCGCAGGGCAACGGTCCCTGAGAACAGAAACTCCACAGAGATCACAGATTTTTCATTTATTACCAACACTGTGAAAAATTAGTTAATATACTTGAGCTTCTAAAATACATTCTGAACTTTCACATACTGGCTGGGATTTACCTTCTTTAAATCATGATGATGTATTTTTTCTGGAGGAAAGGTAAACCCTGAGGATAGAAAAATGATGATATATATGAAAAAAATTCTTGACCTTTGAAAGGGCAGGCAAATTGAAATGACTGTTGTTTAGATGATAAACTTAGAAAGTTGTTCATCCTTGTGGCTACTATGTGGTGTCACCACCACAAAGCAGATGCTGAATGAACCTGTTGCTTTGGTGGCAATTATGTCACCCAAGGTAGTGATTAAAGTGGAATGTCAGTAACACACAAATAAAATGCCATGCTATTTGTCCCCTGGAAGCCAAGAATGCATATTTGGTGTTATCTCTAATAACTCTCTTCTGCATTTAGCATTATTCAAATAAACCTAGAAAGCATTTCCTGCAACTACTAAAATGTTTGTTTAGTAGCAGATAAACCATACCTTATACTTGGTCTGGAGAATTTTGTACATCATCCAAGAATTGCACCTCACACATTTACTTCAAAATTTCCTGAAGAAAAAATAAAGAAAGTGAGGTATTTCTAAATGCTGACATTGTGTTTTTGTTAGAGTTGGCTGGAGAGCTGGGATCTTCGGAGGTTCACTTGAACCCCAGACTGTGACTCACAGTAGAACTTTAGATTGCTCTGCCCAATGCAAGGGGACATTTAAGAACAGCAGGACCACATAGGGTCTCACCATCCAGCCGTCCAGTCTGCCGGGTATCCTCCACCTCCCGCTGGCTCTGCAAGATCACAGATACCTGTACGGGAGTCATTCTCCCAGCCTCTCTGGTATGACCCCAATCATGGCTCTAGACACCAGAGAATTGGAATGAAGAACACCGCACACTAAGAGAAAAGGTATGCTGTTCAACATGAGAAAGTATAAAATAAAATGTGGCTGAGATCACCAAATAAAATGACTGACAAAAAATAAGAAAATTATTAATAACTTAAATAGGCCAAGTGTAAAAGACATAAATTGCTAATAATCTTTCAAAAAGACCTCCAACCTCACAAGTGACCCAAAATGTGCAACTTACAATAGCAACAAAATAAATGTCATTGCTCTTCACATTGACCAAAGTCAAAATAGTCATCATACTTAAAGAATAAGATCATCATTGTACACTTATATTTTGAAAATGTGATAGAATTTGGCAGTAACATCAAAATTTAATATGAGCTTGCTCTTCGGCCCAGAAGTTCCCCTCCCCTGAGTCTATCACATATAAATCCTAATACATGAGCAAAGATATAATTACAAGAATGGCTATGGTTGCATCATTTATAGTAGCAAGAAGAAGAAGAAGAAGAAGAAGAAGAAGAAAAGAAAAAAAACGCCATAACTGTTGATCAAAAGAAAAATTAGAATTCATTTTCACCCTAGATTCACACTAAATAACAATTAGAAGAAGTCTATGTGTGCTAGCAAGAAAAGGTATCTAATAATACTATCACATCTTTTAAAAAATCAAATCAAAAGAAAATAGCGTTATATTTGCATATTTCTATTTGATCTATTCTTTGCATGGTGCAATTTAGTGTACAGCACTCATTTTTGGTGATAGGAATTCCTCCTTCTTGCCTGTAAAAGAAACACAACAACACAAGAGGCCTGTTTGAGGACTCTGCCCTTTAACAATTCTGAAAATGCCTTCCTGACATTTTCCCTGTAACTATCAAATGCTTAAAAATAAGTGTATATAGAAACCTTTTGGGACAAGAACACACATTCCAACTTATTACAACATCATTGTTATTTTTACCTATAGCCCCTGCTACCACATTCCAAGAGTGATTTTATTAACCCTTTTGGTCTCCAAATGATCTGCATGTTACATTTCATGTTTTGTGATGGTAATTATCGACACTAATGAACACCACAATTATGCATGAAATTCAAATTTTGGAACCTTGTGCCTCATGTTAATTATTAATCCTCTCTTAGGATGCCTTTGAGACCTTCTACATGTTTTATTTAAATTTCCTCACAGACACATCTTCCATGTAATAACTCTCCAATGTGTCTTGGTGGGGAATAGTATTTTTTTTTAATTTTTGTCTTTATTTTTTTATTTTTTACAAAGACAGAGTCAGAGAGAGGGACAGACAGACAGGAATGGAGAGAGATGAGAAGCATCAATCACCAGTTTTTCGTTGCGACACCTTAGTTGTTCATTGATTGCTTTCTCATACATGCCTTGACTGGGGGCCACAGCAGACCGAGTAACCCCTTGCTGGAGCCAGCGACCTTGGGTCCAAGCTGGTGAGCTTTGCTCAAACCAGATGAGCGCACGTTCAAGCTGGCGACATCGAGGTCTCGAACCTGGGTCCTCTGCATCCCAGTCCGACGCTCTATCCACTGCACCACCACCTGGTCAGGTGGGAATAGTATTTTTAACCAAAGGTTTTCTGCACAACTACAGACAACACAACACACTTCATTTAAACAGATTCTTCCCAAAGAAGAAAAGGCACTTGCATACAATTTTGAACTTCTTGACACTGCTTGTGCCATCCTCAGGAGTAAACATTTTTTATAACAATTACAAATGTAAAACAACATTTTCTATAACAACTACAAATGTAAATGACCCTCTATGTTAAGGAGAATTTCAGACTTACAGACATTATTAGCTCAGTTCAAAATGAACCAACCTTTGTAATCTTTCCTTTTTTATTCCCATTTTTCTCAATGAACTTGGGTTTCATGTACTTATGTCAGGGTTTTACAGTACCTTTGCTCTTTCTCTTCCTGTAAGGGGCTGTGGAAGGGTCTCTTGGCGTCTCTGTGCTGCTGTGACCTTCACCTTGCTGCTTGCTATAAGGGAAGCTCACTGTGCTGTTGAGTGAGCACAGGTCAATGTAGGATCGTTGTCAGGAGAGACACACTACTCTACCAAAAAAAAAAAAAAAGAGAGAGAGAAAAGAAATGGATTTTGGGGACCAGCCTTTTAACTTTAGGAATTAGACTTAATTTCTGACTTCTTTCCAATTACAATATACTTTTAATGATTCTTCTTTCCAGGTGAGCTGATGAAAGATAAGATTTCCCTGGCTAATGAATCTCATCTTGGAGGGAGTCAGGGGGAAGTAGGGCACCAAGCCAACATCGGGTTTGCAGCCCAGAGTGACCGCTTTGCTACTGAGTGAAATCCAGCGACAATTTCATCTCTCTGCACCCTGTCTGTTCACATATAGACGTGTGGTGATGCCTGCATTGCAGACTCTGAGTAGTGAAATGGTGTTGAAAAAATGTCTGATGGAGATGGGCACATAGTAGGTACTCAAGTATTATTATCATTGGGAGGTTCCATTTCAGAGAGAATGTTATTTTTATCTTAAAGTCAAGCTTGAAATGATCATTCTGCTGCCTGCTGTCTTGGTGAATTGATCTTCACGCAATGGAGAGCAGGCAGAGCACGGAGAGGCTGAGTTTTGCAGAGAGACAGATAAAAACTAGTTTGAAGTGTGTCCTGCTGGATACTGGCTGAGGCAAGATGGCATTCTCCAAGCCTCTTCTCTCATCTGAAAGGGAAGACACTGTTCTTCCTCCGATTTCTGTCAAGACCAACAGTCAAAGCTACAATTGAACCAGTGCCTAATATGCACCAGGAACCTCACAGGGTGCTTTATGTTCACTCTCTGCAGTGTAAAACTTCATCCTGCCTCACTATTTTATGTGTCAGAGATAGAAAACTGAGTCTTGGATATATAGTAAACGTGGACTCCAGGTCTGCCTTTAAAATTTGAGGATGAAGCAGGGCTGTTGCTGTTTCCTGCATTGTACATCCATCAACCTCCCCCTTTAGAAGGAGACAAACTGGGTTATCTTCTCCAAATTCAAATTTCTAAAAGGTTGGGATCATCAGCACAGATGGGGTCCAACATCTGTCCCTAAAGAAAACCTCTTGGAACAGAGAATTTTCAAGATGTCTACTTCAAGTAACATACATAGACAAAATCGAATTTCACAAATGTCTCATTTTCATTCTGACCTCTCTGGGCACCACCATGTTTTCTGAAAGAGAAAGCAAAGTCCTTCAGCTCCGCCACCTTTCTTTGTCAGCACCAACATGAGCATGTTTAACTCTGGCACTCACAAAGATAATAAAAACAGTCATCGAAACAATTGAATTTACACTGTGGAAAAAAACTATACGCCATTTATTGATCAGATAAAGTGTGGTTAAATATAGAAAATTAGTGTTGGTGTTAACTTTCTAAATATTCTATCAAGGAATATAGGTTCACCCTCAGCCCGGGTAGTGAAGGACACCTGTGAATGAAACTGCAGACCTTCCTCCAGTCCTGCTGGACTGCATTCATGTGGCCCTTCTGCTGGTTTTTGTGTCTATGATTGACTAGTCTGGGTTTTCTGCAATAGCTCCGAAGAGCAAATAAATTTAAGAGGCTCTACATTAACTCGTCTTAATATCCTTTCTCAGATTACATATTTTTGTAAGTTATTTGCTAAAATTATCAATATTAAGAATAAGATCTCTATATATTATTTGTACCTTTTTATAGAGAGAATTTCATTCATCAGAAACTAGCAACAATATTTGCATAATAAATGATAGTAATTATGGTCAAGTGCACAAAGTATATTTTTGTGTTTCTTTTTTTTAAATTAATTTTAGTGGGGTGACATTGATCAATCAGGGAACATAGGTTTAGAGAAAACATCTCCAGGTTATTTTGACATTTGATTATGCTGCATACCCATCACCCAAAGTCAAATTGTCTTCCATCACCTTCTATCTGGTTTTCTTTGTGCCCCTCCCCTCCCCTCACTCCCACCCTCTGTTTCCTCCCCCCTTCCCCATAGCCACCATATTCTTGTCCATGTCCCTGAGTCTCATTTTTATGTCCTATCTATGTATGGAATCATACAGTTCTTAGTTTTTTCTGATTAACTTATTTCACTCCGTATAATGTTATCAAGGTCCATCCATGTTGTTGTAAATGATCCTATGTCATCATTTCTTATGGCTGAGTAGTATTCCATAGTATATATGTACCACATCTTCTTTATCCAATCATCTATTGAAGGGCTTTTTGGTTGTTTCCATGTCTTGGCCACTGTGAACAATGCTGCAATGAACATGGGGCTGCATGTGTCTTTACCTACCAGTGTTTTTGAGTTATGGGGGTATATACCCAGTAGAGGGATTTCTGGGTCATATGGTAGTTCTAGTTTCAATTTTTTGAGGAACCACCATACTTTCATCCATAGTGGTTGTACTACTTTACAGTCCCACCAACAGTGGGTGAGGGTTCCTTTTTCTCAACAGCTTCTCCAACACTTGCTATTACCTATCTTGTTGATAATAGCTAATCTAATCTGTATGAAGTGGTATCTCATTGTAGTTTTGATTTGCATTTCTCTAATAGCTAGTGAAAATGAGTATCATTTCATATATCTGTTGGTCATTTGTATTTCTTCCTGGGAGAAGTGTCTGTTCCTGTCCTCTTCCCATTTTTTTATTGGATTGTTTGCTCGTTTGTTGTTGAGTTTTATGAGTTCTTTGTATATTTTGGATATTAGGCCCTTATCTGTGCTGTTTTTTGAAAATACCAACTCCCACTTAGTTGACTGTCTGTTTATTTTGTTCTCTTGCTGTGCAAAAACTTCTTAGTCTGATATGGTCCCATTCAGTTATCTTTTGTGTTTCTATTAACATATATTTAGGGTCTTTGTTATTGAATCATATAGATAAAGCATATTGAGAAAAGGGAAGCAACGTGACCCATGTGGCCTTGCAAGTTTTAGAGAAACCATTTTGGGTAGAGCAGTTGCCAAGCAGATCTATTTGAGATTATGGTTATTGAAAAAGGTCAGTTCCACTAACTTTGCAATAGCCTGACTTTTGAACTAGGTCTATACAATAAAAATTTCAACTTCTGTGACTTATAACTGTCAAGGGTGTATAACGAGCTCAAGGATTCTTAATGGCTAAATAGAAGAAGATTCTGTGCAGTTTTCTCTGATCTCTCAAATAACCCTGACAGACTTCAATCAGATGGCAACATCCACCTGAATGACAGAGACAGGAGCTGAGAGAGGTAATGTCACTGAGTCCTGAGCAGTAGAGACAGAACCCAGTGTAATATAGGAAGTAGGGGTGCAGATGTCTTCACCTGGAAAATGGGGTACTCTCTCACCTACCTTACAGATGCCATTGTTTATCTTTTTACTTACCACTGAGATGAAGAAATCTATATTTGCCTAACTGTCCTATAGAAATGGAAATTGAGGAAATAATTTCTGTAATTTTATACACCATAAAGTAATGCAGGAGTGAATATCTTTAATCACTGTGCTATATTATATAGAGAAAGGGATCAAAATATCAAATTTGTATAATTACCAGGAACAATTAAATTTCCATAGGTGTCATTGCCCTGTTTAGTGCTTTTATGAAGCCATGGTTTCCACAGTATATGTGACATGTGATTCAGTATTAGAGACCAGCAAAATTGGAAGATGACAAGTGAAAGATCAAAAGCCAGCAGTTTCAGTCTGATATAAAATTAGTCAAGGTCAGATTTTATTTACTTAGTCTAACTACACATGTGTGGTAAGACCTTTAGAATAATTTAGGGCTTCTTTGGAGAGAAGGTATAGCCAGTCTTTAAAAATTACAACCCTGACTCATTGTGTTAGTTCCCATGTGTCTAATTTGTACAGCTGAACATTCAATAAATAAAACATTCATAAATATTTTGTAGAATATCTGCCCTTCACTGTATTGATTTCTATCAAAGCTATCTAAAACTTTGTAGGCTTGACCTTTTCTTCTTTAAAGACAAAATATTCTCCCAAAGTGACAACATTAAAATGTTATCATGTAGAAAACCCTTTTGGTAAGGTATGTGTCATCAGGACATAATGAATGATGGTGTCCACCTCAGAAAGCAGAACACAACCGCTATTCTAGGCAATGAGCAATGAGCAATGAGCAGACAGCAGCAAATATGTATTTTGTGTCCCCAAAGGAGAGTCTTGAGGCCCCATTGCCACCGTGACCTGACAACCCCACTTCCTGATTCCTAGAAATCACGTGTTCCTGTTGCCATGTGTATCTCCAGGTTTTGCCAATTTTTACTATATATTTTTAAGTACTTCCCTTTCTCAGCAAGATTATTGATTTTTAAACTTCATCACCAAAAGACAACCTTAAAAATGTTGAGCATAAAGGCAGAGAGTAGAGGTTGGAAACATTGGAATTACTATGGTTTGTGATTACCAATTAAGTCATTTAGACAGAAAGGCAGGTTATTAAATTTTTATTTTTATGGTGGATTATTTGATTGTTAAACACATGCATAATATTTACAGGGTCAAGACTGAGAAGAGGCAAGACAGAAATAAAATTGGAGCACAACATTTAAGGGGTGGGAAGAAGTTCCGTAATCAAGATAATTATTTTGGCCTTGACCAGTTTGCTCAGTGGTAGAGTATTGGCCTGGCATGTGGAAGCCCCAGGTTTAATTCTTGGTCAGGGCATACAAGAAAAGCAACCACCTGCTTCTCCATCCCTCCTCTCCCCTCATTCTTTTTCTCTCTACCTCTTCTGCATCCATGGCTAATTGGTTTGAGCACATCAACACAGGGTGCTGAGTATGGCTCCTTAGAGCCTCCACCTCAGGCACTGAAAATAGCTTGGTACAACCATTATGGAAGAAAGTATGGTGGTTCCTCAAAAAACTGAAAATACAACTACCTTATGACCCAGCAATCCCTCTACTGCGTATATACCCCAAAAACTCAGAAACATTGATACTTAAAGACACATGCAGCCCCATGTTTATTGCAGCATTGTTCACAGTGGCCAGGACATGGAAACAACCAAAAAGCCCGTCAATAGATGACTGGATAAAGAAGATGTGGCACATATACACTATGGAATACTACTCAGCCATAAGAAATGATGACATCGGAACATTTACAGCAAAATGGTGGGATCTTGATAACATGATACGAAGCGAAATAAGTAAATCAGAAAAAAACAGGAACTGCATTATTCCATACGTAGGTGGGACATAAAAGTGAAACTAAGAGACATTGATAAGAGTGTGGTGGTTACGGGGGGGAGGGGGGAATGGGAGAGGGAAAGGGGGAGGTGGAGGGGCACAAAGAAAACAAGATAGAAGGTGACAGAGGACAATCTGACTTTGGGTGATGGGTATGCAACATAATTGAACGACAAGATAACCTGGACTTGTTATCTTTGAATATATGTATCCTGATTTATTGATGTCACTCCATTAAAAAAATAAAATTATTATAAAAAAAGAAAAGAAAAGAAAAGAAAATAGCTTGGTTGCAAGCATGGCCCTAGATGAACAGGGCATTGCTTCCAGACAGAGGTTGCCATGTAGTTCCCAGTCAGGGCACAAGTGGGAGTCTGTTTGTCTCTCTATCTTCCCTCCTTTCACTTAAAAAGAAAGAAAGAAAAAAAGAAGATAATGATTTTAATAAAAAATTTTAAAAATTAAAATTATTGTAAAATACCCATGTAATAAGCTTCACAGCTCTCAGAAAGCCTCCCTGTTATGTACCAACCACAGCCCTATAGATCAGATGGCAGTCCTCAGTGTCAGACATGGAGAAGGCAGTGTGGAGTTTAACATGCTCATGCACCCACCAGCTTCTTCGCAGACCCACAGGGCACTGACCCTGATGTTCTCAAGTTCAGATGATTTCTTAGGCAGAAGTACCTGGAAATTCGATTTTTCAGAAATTAAAAACAAAACTGAATCTGTGACTCATACTATATCTATGGGATGCTTCTCCTGAGATGAAAACTTGCACTTTCTGAATGAGAAGCACTATCACGTTCCTCACAGAACAAGAAAGAAGGTGGCTAGATGCACACAGAGCTGGTCATCCTGAGAAACCAGCACCTGTGGGTCATGTCACAGAAGCACTCGGAATGTGAGCCACAAGGAAAGGCGACCTGAGGTTTTAACACATGGAGAGAACTCTGATTTACGAACTATCACTGGGACCCAGATGAGCTATTTGTAAGAAAACTCTAATGCACTTGTTGAGTAAAAAGAACAGATCTCTTCAAAATAGGCACAATGAGGTCTGTATGTGAAAAAAAGTGTATAATTGCATAAAAATTCCCCAAACCTCATGGTGAAGACACACTCTAACGGACTCTTCTAAAGATAAAAGGAGAGAGAGAAAAACCACATTGTGGTTGAGAAATAGAACAGACCATACTTGCAAAACAGAACAAGTGAGCTGTGCACATTTGTGGCACAGATCACAGGAATGACATAGTGAAACGACACAGCTCTGACAAGAGATTCCAATTCTGATGCATCTGCAGGAAGTCTCATTCGGTTAAAATACTGTATCTGATAAGTATCAAACTTGCTCTGCTGACAATTTTATCTCCCAGAAAGTAGAGAGAGAATCAAAGACAATTGTTCCTCTAGAATTAATGGTGGGCAACAGGAACTGACTATTGGCTCAAGTGAAAGAGACAGTAATCTTAGGAAAAAGCTGCTATGTCATCATGAAGTTCACTATGACCAGATAAGAGACACGTTCTGGCAGAAAGAGAGGAGATTAGACCAAGTGGAATTCTGAAATTCTCAGAAGAAAAGAAACAGGTTTAAAGATTTTCAAAGGTGTGATTCTGATATATGATGTGGCTATTTTTAAGAGGGAGAGGAGAGTAGAAAGACAGAGACAGAGGGAAAAGACAGTGACATACATATTAGACTCTGATGAGCTTATATTTCATAAGGACGTGCAAAAGATTGAAAGAAGGCTTTATGGTGTAAATAATAATTAAAAATTAAGGCCACACACTAAACATTTTGAGAGAAAAGTTAATACTTAGAATGATCCGCAACTTTCAATAAATTTAATGAAGATGAGTCAGATTCTCAGACAATGTTTTAAATCACAAAAAGAAGAGCAAGAAAGATCTAAACGCACTGATAGGATATGATTTCCCATGAACAAAATTTCCCCAAACCTCTTTCATCATAGTGACCCACAGGGGATATTATCTTTCAAACACATATTTGAAAGATTTAACTTTCTATAACTCAATAATAAAAAAAATCCAAATAAATTGGGCAATAGATTATAGAGGACACTTCACATGAGAAGATATAAAATGGTCATTGAGCACATGGAAAAGTGCTCAACCCATTAATCATCAGAGAAATGGAAGTTCACATTACTATACCCACCAGATGGCTAAAATTGAAAAGGTGATAACACCAATTGTTGCTAAGAATTTGGAGCTACTGGAACGCTTGTACATTTTTTGGTGGGATTGGGGAAAATGTGTAACCACTTTGTAAATGCTTGCCAGTTTCTTTTAAAATTAAATGTTCAGTTATCCTATGGCTTGGCAGTTCTAAACTTGGACATTTACTTTTGAGAAAAAAAAAAAACATGTTCGTATGTGCACAAAAATGTTCATGGCAGCTTTATTCATAATAGCAAAAAAATAGAAACAGGCAAGGTTTTTATCAACAGAAAAATAAAAAAAATATTGGGTTTTTTAACTAATGAAATATAACTGGACAATGAAAGGCATGAGCTTCAGGTATGTGCAACAGAAATATCAAAAACATTAAGCTGAGTGAAAGAATCTTCACACAAATGAGTATAAAGTGTATAATTCTATTTATATAAAATTATAATATTCCAAATCAGGTAAATCTAAATCTGGTTAATAACAAACAAACAAACAACAACAACCCAAAACAGAAATTATTCTAGAGAATATGGAGACGGTGTTGAGGGAGCTTTCAGATATTGTATAATGTGTAACTTTATGGGGGTTTTGACAACATAGGTGCATGTGTTTGCCAACATTCAGTAAGCAAATATGTAGAATTTATGCATTTCATTGCATTGGAATTTACAGCTGAACAAAACCCTATAAGCACATATTTAAATGTAAATACTAAATTCTGCAATTTACTATAAAATACATTGGTAAAAAAGAAAAATGTATGAATGATGGGTGAATAGATGTGCAAGAATAGTGAAGTGTTACTGGCAGAATATAGGTAGTAGACACATTGACAAATTAAAAAATTTCAACTTTTTTCTATGTTGGAAGTTATAATAAAATATTTGGAAATATTAATATAAAAGAACAAAGCTCATTACAAAATAACAGTTCATAAAAGTAATAGCCTAAGATGTTCTTTGCTAATACAAAGCTTTCTTGCCTAGACATATAATAGTAATCAGAACTTAAAAGTTTTAGATAAAGTCACTGATCAAGATTAAGGAATAGTAGAGTTTCAAATATAGTTTTGCTTCTCAGAGTATTGAAGTTTTACCTAAGTTGTACACTGTTCAACTTGGTCTTTATCTTACAAAAATAGTTTGTAACTTGGTATTGCCTTAATAAATATTTATTTATTAATTCTTGGCAGTCAATTTTTAATTAGAATATTTTTTGCCACAAATTTTATTTTTTTAAAAATAGAGTTAGTTTTTATTCATTCCCTCATTTATTAATTTAATAATTACTTTCTAAGTGTCTACTATGTATTCAATAGTGTGCAAAGCACTGGGAACTGAGTGGAGAATAGGAAATCTATGGCCTGCCTTCCAGGAAGTTATAGTTCAAGGGAAGTGAGGCCAAATGCATAGCCAGGGAAGGCTGCAGTCCTGGCACATCTGTTCTGCTGAAGGCACTAGCAGTTTCACATGGATGTTGCTGCAGACACGGTAATATAGGTCGTGTCACGTATGTTTGGCTTGATCCCATAGTGTAACAATCTCTTCCTTCAAGTGTTATTTTCCAAATCAACCTCAGTTGCAGTGAAACCCATATAGGCATTATTTATATAAGGGCACAAGACCACAGGCCCATCAGTTTTGTGGGTTTTTTTTTTTTTAATTTTTCTTAAATGAGAAGCAAGAAGGCAGAGAGACAGACTACCACATACACCCCGAACAGGATCCACCCAGCAAATTCCCTATGAGGCTATGCTCTGCCCACCTGGGGTCGTTGCTTTATTACTTGGCAACTGAGCTATTTTAGCACCTGAGGAGAGTTCATGGAGCCATCTTCAGTGCCAGGGTCAACTTGTTTCAACTGAGCCATGGCTGTAAGAGGAGAAGAGAGAGATACAGAGAAAGAAAGGAGAGGGGGAGGGTTGGTGAAGCAGATGGCAGCTTCTCCTGTGTGCCCTGACCGGGAACTGAATCCAGGACCAGAATCTGGGACTTCCATATGCCAGGCCAATGCTCTACTGATGAGCCAACCGGCCAGGGCTCCCATCGATTTTGAAGTTGAACAAAAGCCAGGCAGAGCCAGGATGTCAAAAACAGAATGACAGTTTCAAAGGATCTTCACAAGTAGGAGGAAAAAGTCAAGTGTTGCTAAGTAGGAAGCATTTTTCACTAAGTCTGTGTCCTGCATTGATGCCTGGACCCCAAACAGGTTCTAAGGTGGTCCCAGGCCTCATAATATCAACATTAAACTTAAATGGAGATTCCAGTTGACTGACAATATAATTTTGAAAACTGGAAAACAGACATAGAAGTGTTATATTTGCTCTCTTTGAAGCCCAAGATACAAAACTAGTGTCATTTGTTAGCAGTTCCATGATGAGAGCCTTCCTTGCATTACATTTTTCACAAGAGACTGTCTCATTGTCACCAAAGGACCCCCTTCCTTGGGAGTTAATAAGCATAAAACCATTCAGAAAGTAAGGTTCAATAAGTTTGTAAGTCATTGTCATCTTTGTTATTTAGTTGTATGTATTTCTACAACATTTCTATAAAAGTTAGACTTGCCTGAACATTAAAATTAATAACAAATGCCTTGATTAGAAAATAAAAAAAACATTTTTATAAATTTGTGGAGTCTTCCTCTGTCAGTAACTGGACAGGTGGCGGCAACACATAGTGGTGAAGCAGAGAATGGAAACCGCATTGTCTCTCTTGGTTTTGAATTCTGGCGACTGCTCCAAATCTCTGACATTTGTTTGAAAATGAAGATGTTGGAGGCAAAGAACTGTAAGATTTATTGCGGATTAAAAGAGATGATGCAGATGAATGTTTAAACATGTACATATAGCATAGTAAACTAATACTGTTGGTCCTTATTATGGCTTTGAATTTGAATTTGTTTAAAATGCAGAAGAAAGCATGCCATCAAAGGTCAGGAGCAGTCACTGCCAACCACAGCAATAACCTGGATTGCAGGCACATTGACACCTCCCATTATACCTCTCTCTAGGAGTGCTCCTGCTTTCCGCTAGTTACATGAAAGGTACCAAACAGGGAGCAGAAGTTTAACTGGAAACTCCAACTTTTAATTATCTTGGAAATAAAACAGTAAAGATGTTAACTTAGCACCTTGAAATTGAAATTCACAGAAATGAAAACGTCTATTAAGATAACTACTGAGAGATGGTTTAATGGCAAAAAACTGATGATTAAGATGAAACACAGAGGTTTATCTCAATGAGTGCAATCCATCTTATATGAGGGCAAATTTCTGCCTGAACATGAGCTGTGGGATGGGGACAGTGGCCGTTTCACTCACAGCTCCAACCCCTAGCACCTCCTCAGCACCCTGGGGCCCAGGTCTGACGCCCTGGTGTGGTCTGAGGCAGAAAGTCTGAAGGTAGGTTTTCTGGATTAATTCACTCTAAGGGAAGTAATAACTGTTTGGACTGTAGAGGATTGGCTAAGTTAAGGCAAATGCTATTTGTTTATTCTATGTTATAAGAAATATATTTGAATACTTGTATTTGTTCTCTACACAATAAAAATATAGATAATTTAAACTGTATACACTTAAGAAAACCGAGTAAAAATCTATTATGTCAAAAGATTGTTACTTCGTTTAATTGTGTCCATGCGCATTTTGATGTAATTATCCTCACCAAATGAGGCAAATTTTTAAATTGTAATTTCATTCAATAGGGTCTTTAATGGACTTCATCTCAGGTTTAAAAGTGGGATTTCCCTACTGGTGGCCCCACTGTGTTGTTTCTGAGGGTGTTCTCAAGATGGCACAGCCAGGCACTGGGTCCCTGGGCAAATGCTCCTGTCCCAGTGAGAGAAGTTTTTAAAAATGTTTCCTCATGGGGTGACTCCCTTTATCCCTCCCTCAACTCTGATACCAGAGGAGAATCAAGAATGTCTACAGACCTTTGGTTGTCCCGGCCAGGAGGGAAAGAGGATCTATTGGAAGTTAGTGGGTGGAATCCTGGGACGTTGCCCACTGTGGAACAGCTATGTACTACCAAGGGTTTAGGGCCCACGTGTGACCAGTGCCAGGGTCATAAAGCCCTGGTTTGAAGGAGGCCAGTCCTGTATTGAAAGGGGGTGTCAGGTGGTTGCAGACTGAATCTCCTCATGGTGGTTTGTCTTCCCTGGTATCGCCACAGGTATGGACCAAGGCGGATTCTGCATTGCCTTTGTGTCTTCCCAGCTCATGGTGCTTGTCTTGCACTTGAGAGCATACACTCACAATTTAGTAAACATTCCCATATCCTTTATTTTATAGTCAATTAATGTAAAACTTTAGTGACTAAAATAACTTCGTAATTGTAACAACAGAGAAAAAGCAGTATTCCCACAGTCCATGGAGAGTGTCTGGTTTTGAAGCTCGCGTAATGCTTTTGTGGAAGGACAGCTGCGAGCACACACTGCGTGGTCTTGACCTTTGGTGCCGACCCCAGCTTTTTCTTTGTTTTTTGTTGTTCCACTGAATTGTTTTCCTTTCAAACTAACTCAAAGAATTAATTTTTACTCTGTGGTTTTGGTGAGTACCTTTGCTTGCTGAAATTCTATTTCCCCACATTTATTTGTATGGTGATTATTTTCATGTTCATTTTTTCAGAATCAGCTCTGTGATTAATATTACCTTTTGGAAAAAATGAGAAAGTAGGTTATTTTAAAGAGTATCCTCTACTAATATGTAAAACTGCAGAGACAAATTATATATATATATATATATGTAATTGCCCTGGCTGCATAGCTCAGTTGGTTAGAGAGTTATCTTCCAATGCCATAGCTGTGCGTTCGATCTCGGTCAGGGTACATATACATACAAGAATGAATGAATAAAAGAATGAATGGGTGGAACAACAAATCAATGCTTTTTATTTCTCTAAAAAATCAATAAAAAATTTTAATTTATAAGTATGTATACATATGTATACATTGTATATATGCATGTATGCAAACCCACACACACATGCAGGCACACTCATATCCTTAAGACTCTAATTTATACAGTTAAATCCATGTTTTCCTCCTACTTTAAAGATGCATCATTAGAAGAACTAACTCAGCAGTCTAGCTGAAGTTCAAAGTATTTTAGGAAATGCTTTCAGGGATCTCAAATCAGTGGCAAGAATTTCTGATGAAACACTCCAGAGCCTCCGGGGTCAGCTACCAGGAGAAAAATGAACAAATAATCTCTGTCAGGGTGAAAAACATAATTTATGTTTTATCAGGAAAGCCAAGAGGAAAGTGATGGAGCCTGTCCTCCTTGTGTACTTTGAGCCCCTTTGTTGCCTACCGACGCTGCATGAGA
Source organism: Saccopteryx leptura (assembly GCF_036850995.1). NCBI lineage: Eukaryota > Metazoa > Chordata > Mammalia > Chiroptera > Emballonuridae > Saccopteryx > Saccopteryx leptura. The sequence continues at coordinate 130,711,876 of NC_089503.1, read as the reverse complement.
ATTTACTCAGATGCGCTCCCCTTACCCAGGGGCAAGTGTCTAGTCCCCCGTGACAGACTGCATCTCGGAGAGGCACAGGCTGCCTGCTCCCCCTTCAGCTCAGCTCCGCACTTGAAAAGATTCCTTAGAAGCATCAAATTTAAGAGCCGGAATTGTTCACAGATGCCAGTTCCCTGGGTTTATAGATGAGAAATTTGGCATGCAGAGAAATAAAGTGACTTGCCCAAAGACTCACTATTACATAGAGACAGAATTAAGTTTTAAACTCAGAATGGCTCGATTTTAATCCAGTGTTTTTTTTTTTGTTTTGTTTTGTTTTGTTTTGCTTTTTTCACCAGAATTGCCAGGGAAGAAAAGATATTTTTCTCCAGTAGTTTAAGATCCCAGTTTTAATTGTCTCTCCTTCCACTTTTCAATTTTCAAAAATCAGCATAAGCCTCAGAATACACAAGAAGAATTTTCTCGCTACTCTGATGAATGTGGGAGTGTTTACTCTAAATTCAGTAACAACGTTTAATTAGTTGATTGCGTACATTGATTTTATGTGTTGTCCTCCCCAAATATCATTGTGAAAACAGACCATTATTTAAGATTTTTAAAAAATCTTTACAATTTCTAGGTGCATCAACAATAAAAATATAAATAAATACACCCATCAACAGGAGTATAAAAATATAGGAATATAAAAGTCTTGTATTTAAAATCTCATTAGTAATGTTCTGATTTTTTAAAGCTATTCACAGACTTAAAAGCTGGAATTTATTATCATAATTTAGTTGACTTTAACTAAAAAATTCTGGTGATGATTAATAAATCTGTATAGCTCTTTCTAGTTCAAGCACCGATATTTTAATTCTTATACACTCTTCTTTAGAAAGTCCTATCTCTCTTAAGATCTTTCTTTTCATAGTAAAGTCAATTTTTTTGTTGATTTTTTTTATTCTGTACATGTGATAAGCTTTTCTTTTGTAAAATAAAGTTAATATTATAGAAATTTAATACTAACAAAACAGCAAGCTAGACCTTTTCCACATTAGATATGTATATAGGATTTCTATGAAGTCATTTTTTTAACTTAAAAATTTTATTTTTTAAATTTATTGGGTTAACATAGTTTGACAAACCATATACATTTCAAGCACACAGCTCTATTTTGGTTTTTAGGTATCTTATTAAATTTATAATGACAAAATAAGTTAAAATAAAAATAAAGTACAAAAAAAGTGTTTTTCCCCTATATGAAAACTTCTAAAAGAGCTTTAAATAGACTCAATATATCATAGATGCTTAAAAGTTTGTCAAGTAAGCGTGAGAGAAGCAAGTATAAGGTTGCTTTGTATATTTTGAGAAAATACTTCCTGGATTAAAATTGATTCTTAATAAATTTACCACTGGAATGACTTCATGCACTAACAGGCCCTAATGGAACACTGAGAAGTGCTCCATGCCATCACAGTGCATTGATTCAGTCATAAAAATCCTACATAGGACTGAGGCCTGCATGGCAAATTTGGAATGAACTTTAGTCAAATAAGTATTTTATTTATGCCTGACCAGGCAATGGTGCAGTGGATAGAGCATTAGACTGGGATGTGGAGGACCCAAGTTCGAGACCCCGAAATCATCAGCTTGAGCGTGGGCTTATCTGGTTTGAGCAAAGCTCACCAGCTTGGACCCAAGGTCGCTGGTTTGAGCAGGAGGTTGCTTGGTCTGCTGTAGCCCCATGGTCAAGGCATATATGAGAAAGCAATCAATGAACAACTAAAGTGCCACAATGATAAACTCTTGATTGATGCTTCTCATCTCTCTCTGTTCCTGTCTGTCTGTCCCTATCGATCCCTCTCTGACTCTCTCTCTGTCTCTGTTAAAAATAAAATAAAATAAAATAAAATAAATTTTAAGTATTTTATTTATTTATTTATTTATTAAGAGAGGCAGGGAGAAAGCGAAAGAAACATTGAGCTCCTCCTGTATGAGCTCTGACCTGGGATTGAACCAGCAACCTCCATGCTTCAGACGGCACTTCAAGCTACCAAGTTATCTATCCAGGGCTTTATTTTATTTTTTTATTTTCAGAGAGACAGAGAGAGGAAAGGAGAGAAAGAGGAGGGGAAAGGGAAGCATTTATTTGTTGTTCCACTCAGTTATGCACTCACTGGCTGCTTCCCACCTGTGTCCTGACCCAGTACCTTGTTGTTTAGGAATAATGCTCTTAACTGATTGAGCTAACTGACCAGGGCCTCAAATAAATATTTTAGAATGAAGCACAGAGGCTATTAATACCATGGCATTATATACAAAAAAATAAAGTACCAATATGTAATAAAGAAAATTAGAAAATCAGTCAACAATATAATAAAATAATAACTGTACATTCTAGTTTAAAAAGTCAGAGTTTAAAAGAAAGGATGGAGCCTTTAGAACAATCTTTTAAAAATTCAAAATGTATTATTAATAAAACATTGATGCCTGACTGGTAGTGTCACAGTGGATAGACCATCAACCTGGGACACTGAGGACCCAGTTTCAAAACCCCGAGTTTGCCAACTTGAGCACAGGCTCACCAGCTTGAACACAGGGTTGCTGGCTTGAGCATGGGTTCACTGACATGATCCCATGGTCACTGGCTGGAGCCCAAGGTCACTGGCTTCAACAAGGGGTCACTGACTCGGCTGAAGCCCCCCCAGTCAAAGCATATATAAGAAGCAATCATTGAACAATTAAAGTGACACAATTACATGTTGATGTTTCTCATCAATCTCTCTCCTGTCTATCTCTCTCATTAAAAAAATCAAACTAAAAATAAAACATTCATAATGAAATTAGTATTGTTACTGTAGTACTTTGACTCTAAAACATCATTAACTCATTTCATTAGTTAAATACCAATGTTTTAGGATGAATAAATATTACTACCATATTAAATGTATACATTAGTAAGGCACAACTTGAACTCAGAACCATTAAAGTGTATAAAACAAACCAACAAACAAAAGATTGCAAATGCCATGTGTTAACAACACGGGAAGTCATACACAAGCATATTTTTCTCAACACTCCTTACACCCTTATGTATTAGGATATATATACAAAAACACAGGTTATGTATAGAGAATACGCACGAGCAGGAGAATAACCCATTAGAGAGAGAGATAACACTACCACTGAAGTCATGAGAACAAGGCAAAACCTGCTTTATAAAAAGTATCTCTCATAATTCTCCCCAAGCCCTTTGAGGAAACAGACACAGAGTTGCCCAAAACTACAAAAGTGCCCCAAACTACAGAATTAATGGAACATGAGTGGGGCTTGAACCTCGCTCCTTTTTCTAGACAATCACCCCATAAATTCATATCTACAAAGAATCTGTCACCTGAGAAATGTGAGGTTATTTTACTTTTTTAAAAAATAAGAATTTACTATTTATTATGCATGTTTATACAAAAACATGAAAATAATGCTCAATAAGTTACATAGCTATTTTCCTTTTTTTATAATTTTAATGGGGTGACATTGATAAATCAGGGTACATATGTTCAGGGAAAACATCTCCAGATTATTTTGACAATTGATTATGTTGCATACCCATCACCTAAAGTCAAATTGTCTTCCGTTACCTTCTATCTGGTTTTCTTTGTGCCCCTCCCCTCCCCCCACTACCTCCCTCTCCCCTCCTCCTGGTAACCCCCACACTCTTGTCCATGTCCCTGAGTCTCATTTTTATGTCCCATCTATGTCTGGAATCATATAGTTCTTAGTTTTTTTCTGATTTACTTATTTTATTTTTTACTGATTAATCCAAAAACAATAAATTTGATAAATACATAATATGACTGTATTTGTCATTGGACCTTTGCAAGTACTACCACTGGAGTTTATTTTTCCATTGTTGTTTTTATACAATGTGCAAGTCTTTCATTTTCACACCGGTGACAGGCCACAAGTATTCCTGTAGTTAATGTGATGGGAGTTGCTGAGCTGGAAACCATGTCCATATGGACAGTACAATTACTAGGAGGTCATCTCTGTGAGAAAGGTAGGTAGACCCTCCAGAGAGGAGCTTGCAGGCCTTGGTTCATGACACGTCTAATTCAGATGAGCAGCTGCAGGCACTGTCTCAAGGTGTGGTGATAGACATGTCACTACCATAGTCTGTGGGCTTCCCCCTCCCCATTTAGAAGTGTAGCCATAAACAAACATCTTGTAGAAACATTTGATACCTATATGATATATATTATATATATAATGTTAGCATCTGTGATTTTATTGTTGAATAATTGAGGGCAAAATGCTAAAAAGTATTGAAAATTAGAGTAATCCTCTTGGAAAATTTAGCTAGATAAAACACACTAGATAACATAAAAACTCATTCTATACTTTATATTTTTATATACAATGTAATTTCTTGAGATGCACAAAAGTCTACTTATTATGGCAATGATTTTGTGAGTGAAAAAATATATTTTGTGATAAGTGAAGTTTGTAATAGCTTAGTCAATTGTCTGTTGAAAATTAAAAGATTAATGGTATTTTTTTAAAAAGATTTGGCTTGAACTTAGAAATGCAACTCTGTCACATAACCAATTAATATGATTATTTGACAATGTTTGAAAGAAATCATATGCAATTTTATATGGTATTGTCCTCCCACACAAGAGAGGAAAACGTGTATTCTAATGAGAAAAGAAGAGCTTTGGCATGAAAACCAATTTAAAAGAAAGGAAAGCTTTCAAGACCAAAAATGTTTAGTCTAGATACTAATGTTTAGGCTCTGCAGTGCCCAAGAAAATGTGACTCCTCCAAGTCAATAAATCTTGATAATGGCCCTCCCACCAGTCAACAGATCACATAACATAAGGATTTTTTTAATTTATGGGAACAATTGTCCTTTTAAATCTGCACATGATGGCATGGCAAGGATGACAGTGAACGCAGGGTGGAGAGGCTAGCCCACGGTGGCGTATGTGGGGTGGCTTCAGCCACCTTAGCCCTGGATCACAGGGAGCAGGTCCCCTGTGGGGGACCAATCTCAATGACAGTGCTGCCAGCTTCTTTTGCTAAGCAACTTAGTGCACAGTCGCATCTCTTTTCTTCCATTTCCTTCTTCCCATGACCCTGGAGTATGATGAGTTCTGCTGGAACAGAAGAAAGAGAAATTCTTTGAGGGGGTGAAATGTCAAAGGTCATGATCTTCTCCTTGGTCTGTCATTTGCATGTTCTGCAATAAACACTTTTAAGAAAGACTGCTTATAAATAGCCTTGGGTAACAAACTGATTCCAAACATATTCTTTTCTTTATTTATTTTTTATTAAGTGAAAGGCTGGGAGGCAAAGAGACAGACTCTTGCATACGACCCGACTAGGTTCCACCCGGCAAGCCCCCTACCGGGCCATCCTCTGCCCATCTGACGCCACTGTTCCATTGCTTGGCAATCTAGCTATTTTAGCACCTGAGGCAAGGCCATGGATCCCTCCCTAGCCCACAAAGCCAACTTGCTCAAACCACTGGAGCCATGACTGCAGGAAGGGAAAAGAAAGAGAAAGTGAGGAGGAAAGGTGGAGAAGTGGATGGTTTCTTCTCCTGTGTGCCCTGACTGGGAATCGAACCTGGGACTTCCGCATACTGGGTTGATGCTCTCTTGTTGAGCCAAATGGCCAGGGCTAAGTGTCCTTTTCTGAAATAGATTTTTGATACAAGGGCTTCACACTGCAATTAGGTCTTTGTTTTCAACAAAGTAAATAAGAATTAGCTCTAATCTTTAAGCAGTCTTGTCTTTTCTACTATACTGAGATAATGTTTAAATGTAAAATTCACACCAAAAGGAAGATATGTCTTAGAAGTATAAAAAAAAATTCTAATTCATGAGTGAATTAATGATTCAACAGATGTGTATCAAGTGACAAGTGTGAGCCAGATAGCGAGCTGCTGCCCATAACCAGTTCTCTCCAGGGGCACCTACTGGCAATGTTGGCACAACATGATGAACCAGTGATGCAGTCACGCCCTGGAGAAACCCAAACAGGTACACTGGGAGCATGAACTCTGGAGACAAAAGGCCAGAAATCAAATATAGGCTCTGCCACCTTCTAGTCATGTCCCTGTGGCCAAGTAATTTATTCTCGTTTCCTTAGTTTCCTCATCTATGTGTTGGAGGTAATAACAGAGCATTTGTGGGACTCCACTGGAGGACAGCACTCGCATACAGGGCTTCCCAGCATAGTGCCTGTGTCAAGAAACTCATAGACATTTATCAACATCCGTATATGGGAGAAGAGAAAGTACTGCTTCCTAAGGAACCTAGGGTGTAAAGCCATACTTTCATCACATGCAGGGCGGGAAGATGTGTGGCGCTCCACTGCTGCCTGCACACATGAGGGCTGGGCCACCTCTGCTGAGGCTGAGAGGTGGGCAGGGGCCCTGTGAGACCACATCTGCCACATTCACACAGACTCTTCCACCATGGCCAGGAGGTCCAATGTTGACGGACAAGACAGACACCACCACCACCCCCTGTAACATCAATACTTTGGAGTTGTTTTAGGTGATGGTTTTACATTTTTTAGGGTCTGTTAAATGAGAATAAGGGGTAACAGTAAATGATCTCCATGAGCTGAATAATAATTTAAAATTGAGGACTAAATAGTTACTAAAGCATTTCTTTACAGTGTCCATGCTACATATTATATAAACAGTGAAATAACACGTGCACACAGAAACTGTGTCTCCTGGTATTACATGAGTGTCCCAAAGGACTTTGCTTTGGAGATAGGGATGTGAGGAAGGATTTTAAGCAGAGGTGTGTGACATGGCAGGATCTGTACCTTAGATGGATTACTCTGGCTGCTGTGCGGACAAATTTGAAGAGACAGAACTTTAGTGAGGAGGTCAACTGGGAGGCTTGTGCACAGTCCAGCCCAAGGGGCAGGATGCCTGCAGATCATCACAGTGGCAGGGTGGGAGGAGTGAAAATACGTGGGAAATGTTCAGAGTGATATGTGATATCTTCAACCTCACCCTGTCACCCTCCTACCTAAAATCCTGAATGTCCCCTTGTTGTCTAGAGAGAAGTATTGGCCATCCTGGGAATGGCAGGCATCTATTCAAATGCCATCTCCTGCAGGAAGATTTTTCCAGGGCTCCCAATTAAAATTCACCCCAACCGTACTCTCCCCTTCCACCCGCCCCCAATCCCTGCTACATTGTCCTTCTGGTCCCCTTTGTGTATCTGGGATACCATCTCTGTGACTTATTTACTTCATTATTTTTCTGTTGTACCCACAGTAGTTCCCTGGAAGGAGGCATTTTTGGCTGTCTTATTCACAGCTGTTATGTGTTGTATTGGCCGTCCCAATTCAAATATCGAAGCCTCAACTCACAGCACCTCAGAATAGGAGTGTGTTTGGAGATTGGGTCTTTACAGAGGTAATAAATGTAAAATGTCACTTGGGTGGGCCTTGTGCCATTAGAACTATGTCCCTGTAAGAAGAGGTTAGGACACCAGCAGGCACAGGAGAAAGAACACGTGTGGACAAAGGAAGATGGCTGTCTGAGAATCATGGAGAGAGGCCTCAGGAGAAAACAACCCTGCCAACACCTTGATCTTAAGCTTCTGGACTCCAGAAATATGAGACAGTGATTTTCTGTTGTCGAAGTTGCCCAGTCTGTGGTGCTTGGTTACGGCAGCCTGAGCAAACTCACAGCTGCCCGCTGCCAATACCTAGAACGGTGCCTTGCATATGGTAGATACTTATAGTAAGTACTTCCTGAAGAATGAATGAAATGTAAAGACCACCATATCATATCTTAACAAGGCTGCTAGCCTCATCTCCTGCCTTCCCCTGCCTCTCAAACTCATCATGTTCTTGAGTGTTACCCTTTTCTCCCATGTGCCTTCTTTTAACCATCTAAGCTGTTTATCAACACTCACCTCTGTCTTAGCCAGGCTTAGACCTCAGTCCATGACTGAAGAGTAAGTCACCACCTGACGAGGGACTCTCAGGAGGGCAGTAAGGGTGCAGGAAAGCCGCGCCATGCAGAGGAAGAAACCAGCCACATGTTATTCAGGTGGCACCCTGGCCCAACGGGCCCTGCAGAGAGTGCTGGCGAGAACAGCACTTCAAAACCAGCAGTCTGGTTCTCGGTAGCAGCCAGTTTCTGAGCACAGTGGGGATGGGCTAGGGCCTGAAAACTCTCCATTGCTGGTTACTGCTGGTTTTCATGGTGGGTAAGCTGCTCCAGGGCCCCAAGGAGCCCTCTGAAGAAGTTGGAAGGTGCTGTTTATTAGCAGAAAAGTGCCCAGAGGCCAGAGGATGAGCTGCCCAGAGCCAGTAAAGGGTCCTCAGAGATGTGGGCAGGCCACCATTCGTGTCCACTGAAGCCCGGAGTCCTATCCTCTGAGAGCTCGCTCCCGAATACTCAGAACGCTGGGCTGCCTGGGTCTCCTTCTGGGTCTAACAGTGCATACCTCGGCTTTAAACAAGGCCTACTGCGGCAGGATGTGTGTGTGCTTTCCTGCAGGGCACGTGCTCCAGGTGGGCCCACACCTGATCCAGTTTGTTGTCTCTGCCACACACACTGTGCCTGGAGCACTGCAGTCACAGAGCAAATACTCAGCTAAACTGAGAACATGCTGTCGATTGACAAGATTTTCATTCTGCGTATTGCAAAGCCAGGATTTCTCAGAGCCTGAGCACCACTTTGTTTCCTGTAACTTCTTGATAGATGTACAGTTAGAGAGACCCATAACAATTATCATCACGAATGCTCCAGAAACATAAACAATACTTCCTTTTTTTAAATTTTATTTATTCATTTTTAGAGAGGAGAGAGAGAGAGGAACAGAGAGAGAGAAGGGGGGAGGAGCTGGAAGCATCAACTCCCATATGTACCTTGACCAGGCAAGCCCAGGGTTTCAAACCGGTGACCTCAGCATTTCCAGGTCAACGCTTTACCCACTGCACCACCACAGGTCAGGCCAATACTTCCCTTTATTTATAAGGAACAAGAGATACTGGAAAAGCTGATAGAGAAAAAAACATACTTGAATACATTTAATATAAATCTAATTGTTTGGAATGTTTGGTTTCAGAATCTAATTGTAATTATCATAACATTACCGTGGAATCAACTTTTCACCTTAACAAAGATATAAAATCGATGTTGTCATAGAACAGTTTGAAATATGTATATTAGAAGTAGTTCAGAGTCTCATTCAATTGAGACATTTGAAGAAACTAAGTACCCAAATTTCAATGAAAGGTTGTACTTCTATAAAAAGTGGCACAGCTGTAAAATGTTTACACACATACTAACACATACACAAACAAAAACATACATTTGCCTTATTTCTTCCTTTGTATTAATAAATCATGATTTGCCTCATTTCTAGATAACTTAAGTGTGTATCTTTCTTCTATTCCCTGGACTGAATTTTTTTTCTTCCATAGACAAAAACATTTTACAAAATTCCTTCCAGTGTGATATATGAAATATGCATAAAATGACTCTGAAGGATTTTGAGTAAACTAAATATACTTCTGTATGTCAAGAGAAGAGAATGGCCCAGTGTCTTAAGCATATTAGTCATTAGAGACTTGGGGAATTTGTTATTTTTGTATTATTATTAAAGGATGCAATAAATTCCATATAAGGTAAAGTGTAGAATGTAAACTGACAGAAAAATTCTTATCATCACTAAACCAAAGAAATGAACCAAATTTTAGTAATATCAAATTGGTTAAATATATAAAATTATTTAAAATAATTAATTGTAACTGATTACTTACTAAAATAAGAATCTAGACATAAATTCACATGCAAAATATTGGTAATGTTACAGATTTGTTGGTGTAGATTGTGACATTTTGGATGATACCTTATTTTTATTCAGCCTTTTCTAGTAGTACCTCAATTTTTTTTTTTTTTGAGAAATTGCTTTACTCCAATTTTGATTCCTGTTGGTAGATGACTACGAAAGGTAGGAGCTCATCTCTTGCTGTTGTGGTTGAAAGAGCTGAATTCTCCTACATCTTTCTTTCTAAAAACATGGGACCAAGGTCTGGACTCCCGCCTACTTTTTGGTGAGTTAGGTTCAGAGTAAGTGGTTAGACGTTACGTGGCAGCAAAGCAGTGACTGATAGGGTAAGCTCCTTTTGTGGTGGGATTTCTACTGCTCTGTTATCCGGCATACCTGACATGTCTTCCTACCCACAAGTCAGGCTCTCTAGCTCTCAGAAGATTCTCTGAACCCCTAATATTCATCCAATAAGGGATTTTTACTTATGTTACTACCTAGGACCACTTTCTGATGCTACCAGTGAAGAACCCTAACTGATAGATGTAGATAAAAAGTTGTAAAGATGCTGTCACTTTAAAATAACATGCTACTAGAAATTTTCTGTTAACCTGGTGTTTCTTGGCCTTAAACATGTCTCCCCATCTTTTGCCCAATTTCTTTCTCTCCTCTGCCCCACCCCCTCCTTCAGAATCTCCCTTCCCTTGCTCATCGAGTCCTGGGAACTAGAAACTAGATGGTCCCTTTACTCATTCGTGATCTCCTGATGGACATTGAAATCCCATTAGAGTTAATAACTACTCTCAGAGGCTTTCCTTCCCAGGATAAGAGGGTGGACCTGTGTCAGCAGCTATGCATTGAAGGCTCTGGTCCATCCATCATTCTCTTTCTCCCAAATTCTGTTGTGCAATTACTGTTGCCATGCAGTCATTTCTACTCTTAATTCAGGACATTTTCAGACTAGTTTCCTAACCCAATGTTCTCTATTCTCAAGCATCAGGCTTCTTTGGGTCACAGGTTACAGAAACAACCTAAAGTTAGTAAATGAAAGTCAATGGTGCATTTATAGTCTCAAATAATTAGGAAGTCTATTGTTATAATGGCCGTAAGTGGCAACATGATAAGAGTTCCAACAGTATGAGCCGGTCCTGGCCTTTTCCTGTCTCACCCACATCTCTGCTCTCTGTGCCGACGCCTAACCCTCGGGCAGCATCTCCTCCACTTGTGGCTTTGCTAAGGACTCGGGCCAGGTCACCTTCAGGTGGGCTACATTATTGCTTATATCAGAAGGACACTGTTATAAGAGGAAAAGGAATTATAATAAATAATATCAAAAGCAGTGAGCTTTAAAGTCCTATAAGAATACATTGTAAAAATTGGGGCAAAAAATGTTTCCAAGATTATGACTGCAAATGGATGCATTAGAATGACCAGTTAACGCTTTGTGAAATGAACTATATAAAATGTATTTTCTTTTTAAATTTCATGCACTCATAATAAAACATCACCTTAAAAAATTCAGTCCAGTGTTGCCTTTCACTGTTTATACCACAGCATCATAGACATAATTCTTGCTCTTCATTATTTGTTAATGCTTTTGATTGAATTGCATGGAAATAGACTAGACTAGAGTAATACTAGAAGGGAATTATACTATTTTGTTTTGTTTGCTGTTGGTTTTGTTTTTGCCTGTGTGAAAAAAAGACTCCTGCATTGCACTACAACCAAGTATTCTTTTTTAATGCTTAGGATTTCAAGCCACTCGAGAAAAAGTTTGCTTTTTCATTAAATAACACATTTTCCCCTGCAGAAAGAAGAAAAATAAAGTAGTGTCCTGAAACAGTCTTAGTCTGTGTAGTTATTCTTTCTGCCCCTACGGGGACAAAGCATTTCTCAACAGGGATCTCTGTCATGTGGTCCTGCAAGGCCCCTGGCCTGTCCGTGATCTTCTAAATGATGCTGTATGTCTGGATAGGCCTTTTTGTAGTGGAGACTGGCATCAGATCAATGCGAATCCAAACTGGAGAGTGTGATGGCCCAGCGGAAAGGTCGGAAATGCAGCCACCCGTGTGGGCTGCAATTCTGAGCACGGCACAGGGGCCACACACTGGCAAGCTCACAACATGATGCTAAAAGGTATGACCTGTCTGGCCTCAGATTTTGAAAAATGCCTGCAGTCTGTGTACAAGCAGTGCACTTCTCCCACCATCATGGGTTTCAGCAGATGAACAAGTTCCACTGGCACAGAAAACAAACAGCCCGGAAGTTGCACTCGAAGCATTGGCCCGGCAAGGGGTCCTCTGGAGAACGCCAGTCAGTCTGTGCCATTCCTCTGCAGAGAGGGGTCAAGCTTTCAATTACCATCAAGCCCTTTGAAGGGAATTGCAGCATTGTGTTATTGTTGTTACTGAATTGGAAAATAAATCTAGAGATTACTTCAAGGTATTTATTTAATTGGAAGCACTATATTTTATGCACTTCTGATGGTTTATGCTAATAAAGTGTTTGTTTATAACACCAAAAAAGTGTTTGTTTATAACACCAAAAAAACTACTCATTCATTAGTATAAGGTTCAGGACAAGCACTCATTCCTCAGTGGTGTATCTTTATATGCTTGACACCAGAGGTGTAACATAATAAATACTGTCACAGCTTTACACATTCTTGTAAGCTGTAAGAATCTTATCTATAAAAATATTTTAACAAAATGAGGATCATTTTTCTACATAAATTAAGCTTAGTTACAATGAAGCCAATGCACCATTAGCAAAATTATTCTTTTTTTTCTTCTTTTAAGGTGAACAGAGGGGAGATAGAGAGACAGACTCGTTCATGTACCCAACTGGGATCCACACAGCAACCCCATCTAGGGCCAATGCTTGAGTACTGAGCTATTTTTAATTTCTTTTTTAAATTTTTCTTCTTTTTATATTTTTCTGAAGTGAGAAGCAGGGAGGCAGAGAGACAGACTCCCGCATGCGTCTAACCAGGATTCACCTGGCATGCCTATTAGGGGGCAATGCTCTGCCCAGGATTCACCTGGCATGCCTATTAGGGGGCAATGCTCTGCCCATCTGTTGTGGCCAGAGCCATTCTAGAGCCTGAGGTGGAAGCCATGGAGCCCTCCTCAGCTCCTGGGCCAACTTTGCTCCAGTCAAGTCTTGGCTGTGGGAGGGGAAAAGAGAGATAGAGAGAAAGGAGAGGGAAGGGTGGAAAAGCAGATGGACACTTCTTCTGTGTACCCTGGCTGGGAACTGAACCCGGGACTTCCACAAACGGGGCAGATGCTCTACCATTGAGCCAACCAGCCAGAGCATGGCCAATGCTCTATTTACTGAGCAACTGGCCAGGCCCCAAAATGTCATTTAATTCATTCTGTTGACAGAGGGGCCACCTCCCTGGCTTGGATTGAATTGGAGACTTCTCAGCATCTGATGTCACCCTTGAACCCTCTTGTCTACTATGGGAAGAAACTACCAAAGATGTGTGGAGTTTCCAGCCAAGGGCCTCTAATTTCTTAAAACTTTCCATAGGACTTGTTCTTACCTGGTGTGTTTTAAAAAATTCACTTACTGAACGTTTTGATCTAATTTTTACTGCAGAAATTTCCTCTCTAATTGCAGAAACCCTCATGTTCTATATTCACATTTCTTTCTTCATCATCCAACTTCCCAGGTAAAGAACAGCAGAAAAAATGGCAGGGGGATCAATGTCATGTGCCTCTTAACACTAGGGATACATTCTGAGAAATGTCTCTTCAGGTGATTTGTGATTGTGCAAACATCACAGATTGCACTCACACAAACCTAGATGGTATAGCCAGCCTACTACACACTTCGGCTGAGTTGTATATGCCATCCACCTTTGATCCGAATGTCTTCATGTAGCTCATGACTGTATTTACTATTGATAATTATATTCAGCATTTGCTATCCAGTTGATATTTAGTGTTCTTTAGGGTTTTTTTTTTGGTCACTACAGACAAAATCAAATATTCACAGTTTTGTATATTGTAACAAGAATTTGCATCTCATCATAATACTCAAGACTCTGCAGTGTAATTACATGTATACCCATATCTCTCTTCCTAAGAAACTTGTCAGCTGCTGAAGGGCAGGGACTGTTGTTTAAATATATATATATATATATATATATATATATATATATATATATATATATATATATAAAATTTTGCTTTGTAAAATGTCTAAAATATTATGGGATCAGTATGCATTTGTGAGGTTTGGGGCCATTAATTTTCTCATTCCACCAAATTAAGCTGACGCCTAATAATCACAATATGTTTAAACACAATTTCTGAACAATTGCATGCTATTTTATTCCAATAAATCACTCATGTGTTGGACATAAATGTCTCCTCAAGGTCTCTGGATGAAAAAACAAAGTTCCAGACATATATTTTTTTGACATCATAACCTATTTATTATCAGTGTTCCATGATGGTTTTGGTTGGAAGCAAACAATTTTAAATTTGAGGCATTTAAACTTATTCAATTCTTTTCTTGGTGTTATCAAGAAACCCATAGTTAATATAAAAATATTGTAGGTTATTAAAATCACTGAGTCAGCACCGTTCTAATAATCAACCTTCCTAATGGAAGTGTCTGTCGCTCATGGTCAGATATCCTAGTCCACTGCTTGTGCATGCCTGCAGGAGTCCCTGGGCTCTGGACTGAAAGTTGGAATGCCTGGGTGCACACTTGCATTTTTATTAGACCATATAAACTAACTTCCAAGGTGGTTGTTGTTAGCTCCCCTTATTCCTCCTCCTCTCCTCCTCAGCCTCATTTTTTATTTCTTCCTTTCCTTTTTCTGTTTCTTTACCCTATTAAGGCCATCTTTTATATATTGTCTTGTAAATCAGATTTGTTTTAGATCTTTAACCACAACCACCAAATACAAATACAACTATATTGGTTTAAGATTTACTCTGCCAGTGACTGTGTTGAGTGACTCAAATTTACTTTCATTTAATACTTAATATGCACCTATAAGAAGAGTACTATTATTTGTACAAGAGTCTACACTTATTTGTGACTTCACTTTCTTAAGTATTTGTTACCTACAGTCATCCGTGGTCCAAAATAATTAAATAAAAATTGCAGAAATAAACAATTTGTATGTTTTATTTTTAAAATTTAAATTTTTTTTTACTGATTTTAGATAGAGTGGAAGGGAGAGAGACAGAGACAGAAACATCGATCTGTTCCTGTATGTGCCCTGACCGGAAATGGATCAGGACAATGCTCTAACCAACTGAGTTATCCAGCCAGGGCAAATAGTAGAAATTGATCATGTAGCAGGACTACTCTTTAA
Organism: Saccopteryx leptura; assembly: GCF_036850995.1. NCBI lineage: Eukaryota > Metazoa > Chordata > Mammalia > Chiroptera > Emballonuridae > Saccopteryx > Saccopteryx leptura. Next base: position 130,696,744 of record NC_089503.1, on the reverse strand, counting down.
AGAAAAACAAAACATTTTTTCATTAACTTGAGAGAGAGAGAGAAAGAAAAGAGAGAGAGAGAGAGATCAATTTGCTGTTATACTTAGTTATGCATGCATTGGTTGCTCCTCATAGGTTCTTTTGTGGGGGATCCAACCTGCGACCTCAGCATATTGTGATGATGCTCTATCCACTAAGCCACCCAGATAAGGCTCATCTGTTTTCAATTGTGAACCATTCTGAGTAGAGTAATGTGATGAAATCTCGCATTATCAGTTGCATCCAGCCCAGGACGTGAGTCATCCCTTTGTCCAGTGTTTCAACACTGTATAACCTTCCAGCTCATCAGTCACTTTAGTAGCCATGTCAGTCATCAGATAACTGTACTGGTGTCACAGTTCTTGTGTTCAAATCACCATTATAGTTGGCTAATGCTCTCTCACAATGCCTATGTCATTCAGCACACTTCATCTCATCATGTAGACATTGAATCATCTCACATCATCACAAGAAGGCTGAATACAGCATTATAAGATATTTTTAGAGACAGAGAGCTACCACATTCACGTAACATTTATGACAGTATATTGTCATAATTGTTGTATTTTATTATTGTTAATTTTTTACTATGTGTAACTTGTAAATTAAACTATCATAGTTTTGTATGCATAGGAAAAAATATAGTACATACTGGGTGTAGCATTAACCATGGTATTAGGCATCTACTGAGGGTTTTGGAATGTATCCCCAGAGGGTAAAGAAAGCTACTGCACCTACTTTTCAGAAGAAGATTGAGAACAAAGAGGATAAATAACATGTTCAGGGGCACACAGCAAAAAAGTGGGAGAACCTTGCAACACACATTTCCCCTCCATGATTTTGGAAATAGGTTTTAAGTACAGGAATCTCCTCTTCCCATATTGTCCATTGAGGTAACATGTGGTCAGCCTCAGGTAACTAATTACAGGCATTGATGATGGGACAGTGTAGTAGGGAAAATTAGTAAAAAGTTAAGGGAATTTCCTGAATATTTGGGCACATATTAATACCTAAAGGAAGAGGTCATTGCTAGCTGATCGTCTAGTAATATCTTTGATAAGACAAAAGCCAACACAGTCCATAGCAATTGTGCAGTTGTGTGCTTTATCACTAAAATGGAAAACTTTGTATCTCTTTTTATGATAAAGTTTGGATGATCTTTAGCTTTTCATATCTGAGCAGGTGAGAGGCCCATGCCCATTGTTAAGATCATGTGATTTTGAGAATAGAGGAAAAAAGACCCCAGGAATTATGGATTTAGGTCACAATTTAAGTGGGTATATGTAATAATCTAACCATCATCAATCCATAAGAAACAGAGATTGTTTTAATTTGAACAGGTTAAAGGCGAGTCCTATAAACTGGAGGTCAGGCATCCACTTTTCATCTGTTAGGAAATGTATCATGTACTACCCTGTTTAGGAATCTGTCCTGGTACATACTTGATGTTTTCCACAATAAGAAATATTTAAATTTGAGTAATGACATGGATACATACAACCAAACCAAAAATGTTTAGTTACTGTCAACATTTTTTTAAATTGAGCTCCATTGAGAACATTTGTCAATGTTCTGTATTTCTCACAATTAATTCTGATGGTTCCCTAATGTATAGTATTTTAGTATTTGTATGGACATGTGTGCATGTGTATTCGATGAGAAGACTTAGATATCCTTAATTGATTCCAAATTGTATAAAATTCTAATTATATGTCTTTTGTATATAACTATTTTCCCTTGTTTTAAGCCTCTTAACCTTCTGATTTATATTTTCTAAACTTTAAATTTGAGACCTGGTGAAAGAAATCAATTTTATTTTAAGTGGTGCTTTTGAAAGATTTCTACTTAGATCTCTTTAACAGACTCAGATTTGAACAAACTCTCCTCTTCTACCTCTTCTTATGCCAAATGATTCTCCCTTTGTAGCTTGCTTTTAGTTTTTAAATCACCTTCATATGCATTACTTCATTTTTTTCTTACTCAGAGAATATTTTCAAGTACAGAAACAAAGTTCAAAGAATGATATAACAAACACCATGTTTCCCCCACTAGAAATTAATGATAATGTGTCATCTATTTTTTAAAGTCTTGTAAGGAAAGTAGACTCGTTAAATTATAAAAACCAGCAAGTAACAATACCTCACTTTTCGTGGCAAGAAATGTGAAGAGGGGTGGAGAGAATCAGATAAGAAAGGACGAAAACAGATAATAGACTAGAGTGCATTTCTACAGTCCCTCTTCTCCTTCGGTCCTCATTTGAGCACTATTTTTTTTCTGTAGTTTTTAGACCAGCTGACTAGCCACCAGGATCATTGAGAGTCATGAGGCATGGTGGTGACTTTGGGAAGAACTCTACTGGCCCTGATGCCAAAAACTAAGAATGGCATATGTTAAGTAAGTCTGAAGAGAATTATCTGAAACTCATTTTTTATTCTCCAGTCGAGATTTTAGTGTGCCAGAGAGATCAGGTGGCCTTGCTTCCCAGGACACCTTCAGTCCAGTATCTGGAAAAGGACAGTCAAGTACATGATGAGAATTGTGCCTGAAAATCTGGAAAGCAGTAGAAGCACTTAGCAATGTAGGTATCAGGCAGAAAAGCAACCAGCGACTGAGAGTTTTGATGTCCTTTTCTCCAGAACAGTATTATAGTTGTTTTCCCCATTGAGCTTAAAAAGGGGGTAAAAGAGTAGAAACATGCATAACCTACTGCTGAGACAGCTCCTCCTGCTGAGAATGTATTGCAGACACAGTCAGTCAGGGGCTGTCTTAACTGACTTGCAGGAAACTTTTTTTTTTTTTTGTATTTTTCCGAAGCTGGAAATGGGGAGAGACAGTCAGACAGACTCCCCGCATGCGCCCGACCGAGATCCACCCGGCACGCCCACCAGGGGGCGATGCTCTGCCCACCAGGGGGCGATGCTCTGCCCCTCCCGGGCGTCGCTCTGTTGCGACCAGAGCCACTCTAGCGCCTGGGGCAGAGGCCAAGGAGCCATCCCCAGCGCCCGGGCCGTCTTTGCTCCAATGGAGCCTCGCTGTGGGAGGGGAAGAGAGAGACAGAGAGGAAGGAGAGAGGAAGGGGTGGAGAAGCAGATGGGTGCTTCTCCTGTGTGCCCTGGCCGGGAATCGAACCCGGGACCCCTGCACACCAGGCCGACGCTCTACCACTGAGCCAACCGGCCAGGGCTCCGACTTGCAGGAAACTTTTGAGGGCATATGAAAGTGAAAAAATTGAGTCCAAATTATGTGCTCTTGTCACTTTAGTGCACTGACTATTGATCAGACTCTTCTCTGTGACCATGATGGCCCCAAGAAAGAAAAGGAAGGAAATAATGTTAGGCTCACCTTACCAAGACTAATCTGCAGACATCCATCTCCGGCTTCTTAGAGCACCCACACATACAAGTAGTGGAATGGAAAACAATGGTGCCTGCAGAGAAAAAATACTTGTCTAACTCCTTGTAAAGTTGTGGCATTCTATGAGAACAGCACACAAAGGAAAAGCAAGGCTTCTGAGAGGGTTCTATGTACCATGCTCTCATTTGCATGCAGTCAGCTGACTTTTTATCTCAGCTGAGTACTGACTTTTGTGGTTCATCCAAAACAAAAAAATGTCAGGACCGGTGTTTTTTACTATTTCTTTAAAATCCAACACATAATTGAAATCGGCCCTACTGTTTTTAACTTTCTGTGGAGAGCGAGACCCAGCAGCCCATCTGCTATGGAAATTTTTGAAAGACACAGAAGGTACATTATTCTTAGCCAAAAGGATTTCTCTTGGTATTTGAAATTGTTTTCAGTCTTTCATCCTTTCTTCCCTTGGCCTCCCAGTCCCCATGTTGTGACCACATGCCCAAGATAGACACAGTGCATGTTTTCCCTTTGCTTTACGTTAGTGTCAATGGAATGCTTCAGCAACTCGCTGAGGTTCTTTCTAATAAGATTCCATCTTACTGTAAATAATAAAATAAAAATAGAATTAGTAGATGGTTGGCTCAGTTATGTAACTATCAATATATAGATGGAAATAGATAAAGAGATTGCTTAAGCATTGCAGCATAAACATCTTTATTGTTTTAAGAGGAAATCTGGCCAATCTCAACCCAGTTCATATTTGAGGGTTAGTATTTATGTCCAAAATTCTTCATGATGATTGTGAGATTAACTATGACTCTTCTATAGTTTGGCTGAAGTGTGTCTTTTTCTTAATTCATCACCCTTATTGCCTCCCTTTTTTTTTCCAATTTGTTCCTAAATTAATACAATTATTTGTATGTTATGAGTTCACATACCTAATACATTTGCAAATTCTTGTAATAAATTTCCTATCATCAAAATATTTCAAAAAAATTATACTATATCTGAAGTAATACAAATTATAATTATTTATAATTTAAATGTTATGATAGACCAGAATTTTTATAGATATTAGTAAATATAATTTAAATTTTATTAGCTGTTATTTTCAAATAACTTTGGTGGTCTTATTTATGTTATTCTAATCATTGTATAATATTAAATATATAAATATAGCCTTCATTCTTTAACCAGATTGTCATTTTAACTGCATAAAAACTTTTCTCTGTTAGTGATAAGGATTGTAATGCTAAAATTCAATAAACATGTGTTGAATTTCTGTCCACTGCCAGGTACTAACAAAATGCCAGTGACTCAAAGACCAGAGGCACGGTTCCTCCTTTTGGGCTCATTCTTTAGTCTGTGTTTTCTCTTCCTTACTTCCTCCTTTTCAACCCTCCCTTTCAATCAGTCTCATCTACTTCTGCATGCTTCTTGTTTCTCACATCTCATTTTCCTACAACATGATGGTATCACTTACCTCACTAAGATTGTTCAAGATAAGAACATTTCATAGATCAACAACCAAAACAGACGAAGATGGCAAAACCAGAAACCATTACCATCAGTGATTAAGACCAAATTTTAATGGAGTTGAAAACATGCTTTATTAGGTTTTCTTAGTGTGATTTTTTTCATAGATAAGATCCTTCACTTGCTTGTGTGTACATAGGCAGTTGGTGCTGCCAAACATTTTAGGACAGTTGAAACCCTACCTCATAAGGATGAAGTTATTTCAATATTTAAATGCATTACCTTTGCATCAGAGCTATCACTGGTCACTTTCCCATTAATTAATAAATAATAGTATCTTTTCACTAAATGAACATTTTTAGAGGTTTGCTTTTTATGTTTTTAATGCCAGTTCTTTATACATGATTGAAACTGTAGCTATAATGTCTCAATCTGCAACATTTCTCACTCCTTGACTCTGTAACTAGAGACTCTGAATGTCCCCCAATCATGGTTTGGGGATGTCAAGTTAAAACACTGCTTCTAGGGGATGCCTTTACTCCCTTCCGCCTGAAGTCCTGCAGTAATTCTGCATCTAGCACACCTTACAAGAATGTGAAGTAATTGTCAATTAATTCAGAATCCAGCATTTTTGTTTGTTACTAGAAGAATTAAAAAGTATATCCAAAACCAAACCCACTTTTGTTCTTACCTTTTTGACTTCCAAACCCCCAGTACTAACCACTTCATTGTCATCATTTTAGCTTCGTTTGCTTGGGGGCAGGATCTAACTCTGTTTACTGATTTTAGTTTCCTTCAGGATGTGACACCTGCACCAACAACAGTGATGACAACAGCACACTGGCGGGAGCTGGGAGTGCTGCAGCTTACCACCGGCCGCTCACATCACTTTTGGCAGACGGGAGGCACCGCTCTCTTCAGCTTCAAGCCCGGTGATAATAACTCAGTCTCCTCAACGCATCGGACACATACAGGCTTCATCAAATCTTGAGAACACGGCTCTAAAAAAAAAAGACATTGTTATTTTCTTTAAAGCATTGCTATTTGTTACTAGTTTAGCTAATACATTTTAAATGGTTGATTCTCCATGGTCTTTCTAGGTTTGCTGATGACAGTTTGACCTTCAGTGAGGATGGCTCATCCATCATGCTTTGAACTATTCACTCTATTTTATGCTTATGTCATCTTTGCAACAAAACCTTTGTCCAAAGCCTTGTTTCTGACTCATGAGGGAGTCTCAGTTTGAGTACCTCTGTACCTCGTGTGAGGCCCCAGTCCTGGAAGGGGGAGCACCAGTTCAGCACCTCTGAAATCAAGTGCAGATGGTCACCTAAAAATTTACCTATCATTTCTCATCATCTTATTGGGTATTGAAAATAACTTTATTGTATTTTAATGTAAAACAATTACTATATTGTAACAGTGATTTTCTAATAGGAATCTGAGAAATTTCCTTAACATTGTAGAGATTTTCGTTTTGTCCATATCAGTAGAGTAAAATTTACCTGAAATTTTTATGTGATGTAGTATAAAGCATGGCTTGTAAATATTGATCATTGAATATTCTAAAGAACTAGGCAAAAAAGATAATCCTTCAGGATTTAGCTGCTGAAATCTTTATTGTCTTCTAGGAACAAAAATTAAAAGAGTCTAGTAATAGGCAGATAAATAAAAAAAGTCTTCATCAAATCTTTGATTAAAATAAAATTTAGTCACTCATTATATCCTTTAAAAAATGAATTCCTGATTTGGAAATGCAGTTTTCTGGAGGCTTGTCAGAGAAATTGGGTGGCCCCAGAAAGGAGAGTGGCAATCAGTTGACAAGTCAGTCTTATCTGTTGCACTTTATAAATAAAATAAAACTGCTCTGGACTGCACCTCTAATTCTGCACTATGTGCTGGAAATGTGGGTAGAAAATGTGCTTAGAGGGACATATACAATCTTGTATCACACGGAGGTGAGATGATGTATAATTTTTAATTTTTTATTAAATGTTTTTATATATAAATAGAATTATATGTAACAGATAATTACAGATATGGTTGATATGATATATTATATGGGAATTGACCAATTTCTTACGTGAATTACTGGGGAGATTAGATTTTTCCCCAACATTCAATACTGTATAATCCCACAAAATATCTTTGGATGAGTCTTTTTTTAGTTGACTCATAAATATCTAGTTGTAGGTTTTAAAAGAAAGTGAGGAACAGATATTCACACAGAAGTTATAGATAACAGAAATGACAAACCAAAGAAAATCAAGTATCATGCATTTTAGGAAGTCTTTCTAAATATAGTATCTTCTCTGAATTTCAAACAAATGGGTGATTTGGCTATCCAAGAGTGATACATGCTGGAGCACACTGAGGCAGGGACTTAGCATGGCTGATACCTTGCAGAAGGTGAGAGCTGAGCACACAAAGGAACAGAACATCCAGTGCAGGGGTCCTGACAAGGGGATGGGCTCGGAATGAATGTAGTATTTAAAGTCCAATGTAGATTCTAGCTGGTTGGCTCAGAGTAGAGCATTAGCCCAACATGTGGAAGTCCCAGGTTCAATTACTGTTCAGGGCACACAGGAGAAGTAATCATCTGTTTTTCCACCCCTCCTCCTTCTCCTTTCTCTCTCACTCTCTTGCTTTCTCTTCCCCAACCACAGCCTTGGCTCATTTGAGCAGGTTGGCCTCAGGTGCTAAGGATGGCACCATGGCCTCACCTCGGGTGCCAAAATAGCTCAGTTGCCGAGCAACAGAGCAATGGCCCCAGATAGGCAGAGTATTGTCCCGTAGTTGGCTTGCAGGGTGGATTACTGTCGGGCCACATGCAGGAATCTGTTTCTTTCCTCCCCACCTCTCACTAAAAAAAAAAAAATGCCAATATAGCCCAGAGAGTAAGGTAGAGTGAAACAAAATGAGATCAGGGAGCTGAATAGGGTTATGTCATCTGTGGCTTTGTTTCCCACAATAGGATGGGAGGGAGCAGAGTCATATTTGCCCAATATAAGAAATTCCCAATAATTCGTGTAAATGCTTTACTCTCTAGAGGCAGACACAGATCTCTACTCTCTAACTTAACTGTGGTCTGAATTTAGTGACTAATTTACAAAGAGTACAGTATAGAAACAGAAAAAAAAAAGACAGACACTTTCCCCATGCACAGGAACCCAACACACAAGATCTCAACCAGGTGATCAAGGTCAAAACCAGCAGAGATAAGTCACATGGAAAGCATAGACCCCTGATATGATGTGGTGAGATGAGCACTTTACTCCTGTAGTCTAAAACTCTAAACTTACAACCCCAACTTAATCAGGAGGAAAACTTCAGACAAATCCCAATTGAGAGACATTCTATAAATACTTGACCAGACCTCATTAAAAAGATCAAGGTAGGCCCTGGCTGGTGGCTCAGTGGACAGGGCATCAGGCTGGCATATGGACATCCTGGGTTCTATTCCTGGTCAGGGCAGAGGAAAAGTGACCATCTGCTTCTTTCTGCCTCCCTCTCCCTCATCTCTCCCTCTTCTCCTCCCACAGCCAGATCAATTGGTTCAAGCATGGCCCTGGGCACTGAGGATGGCTCGATTAGTCCAAGGGTGTCAGCCTCAGGTGCTAAAAATAGCTTGGTACTCAAGCATCGGCCCCAGACAGGGCTGCTGGGTGGATCTCAGTCCAGGCACATGTGGGACTCTACCTTACTATCTCCCCACCTTTCACCTAAAAAAAAGTGTCAAGGTTATCAAAAACACAGAAAATCTGAGAATAACTAAGGAGATATGATGATGAACCATAATGGCTGGTGGTACCTGGACAGAACCTTTGTCTTTACATTGAGGAGAAACAGGAAACATAAATCAAGTGTAGAGTTAATTTAATAATAATGTATTAATAGTTTATTATTAGTTGTGGAAATTTATCATTTTAATGTAAATGTTAACAATAGGAGCAATTGGGTTCAGAGAATGTAAAAACTCTCTTTGCAAATATTTTGTAAATCTAAAATTATTATAAAAATTTAAGAAATGTTTAAAGAAAAAGTGATGGGAAGCCAGTGGGAGGTTTAAGAAACGAGAAATCCATGATCTGATCTTGCTGTCACCTGAGGAAGAGAGGCGACACTGAGAACATTTCAGAAGGCTTTTCCAGGTAAGAGGAGCCAGAGCCTTGGACTCAGTAAGTGTCAAAAAGAGAACATATTTGTGATGTATTGGAGAGATAAAGACCTAGATAGGCCTTTGCAGTTTGGATGAGCAAACTCATCTTTTGCCAAGCACTTACAATTTCAGGGCCTGAGGGGAGAATTGGAAAAAAAAAAAAAAGCCCATGTACCGTCTCTATAAATGTTTAGTTAATAAATCCATTTAGCAGCTTATTTAAAAATATATTCTACATCTTTTCATCTTGCCAGACATATCTTCATGAGAACCAGGAAAGCCAGGTTTCAATGCAGAATTCTCAGACTCAGGGGACTAAGGGTGGGGGTGGCATCTGGCTCAATTAATGTCTCTTCCTGCCATGATGGCTACTGGCACAGGGAAGACCTTTTGCACACGGGTGTAGTTATCCCAGACTACATGCCTAAGCTCAGACATCATCCCATCAGCCCTTAGTGACCCTTCTTGCTTAGAGGTACAGACTGCAGGGGTGACCCAGGAAGGGCTTACATGCAGATTTCAGAAGCAGAATTTGTCATTTGGCTGGAGATTCTGTGCTCTTGGTTATGAGAGTAGCATCTAGAAGAGGAGTACATCTTGAGTACATCATGAGTAGACACGGAGCTGGATGAGGCTAGAGTGAAGTTAGCTGAAGGTAAAGTGCAGGGAGGGGCCCCTTTACCAGCAGTGCTGACTCAGACTGAAGGGCAGAGGGCATGGTGCCTTCATTTAGAGAGATGGGGCGCACAGTGGGGGTTGGAGAGGAGATAGAACAGGGTTTCCTCTGCCCTTGTAACATTTGAGAAGTACAAACTTCTCTTGAGGACCTGTGGTTTTAGACATAGTATTTTATTTTTATTGTTTTAGTTACCTTGTCTATTCAAAAAACAGCGTGAGACTCTGGCTGGCTGACTCAGCAGTAGAGCGTCAGCCCGGCGTGTGGAAGTCCTGGATTTGATTCCGGGCCAGGGCACACAGGAGAAGCGTCAATCTGCTTCTCCACCCTTCCCCCTCTCTCTTCTCTCTATCTCTCTCTTCTCCTCCTGCAGCCAAGGCTCTATGGAAGCAAAGTTGGCCTGGACACTGAGGATGGCTCCATGGCATTGCCTCAGGTGCTAGAATGGCTCCAGTTGCACTGGAGCAACACCACAGATGGGCAGAGTATCACCCCCTATTGGGCATGCCAGGTGGATCCTGATCAGACACATGCAGGAGTCTGTCTGCCACCCCCCCCACACACACACACACTTTCTCACTTTGGAAAAATACGAAGAAAACAATAACAACAACAAAAAAAACACACACACAAAAAAAAAACCAGCGTGATTTTTTTTCTCACATAAATTGTGAGTTTGAAATAATTATCAGGGAATAGGCAGATATTTAAGTTGATTTTCTTTTCTGCTCAAAAGTTACAAGTTTCAAGTTATAAGATAACATACATACTGGATGCATTGTATAGCATAATGACCACAGTTATTACTGATGTGGTATATTTGAAAGTTGCTAAGAGAGTAAATCTAAAAAGTTCTTGTCGTGAGAAAGAATTTTATTTTCTTTTTATATTTTTATGAGATGATGGATGTCAACAAAACTTACTGTAGTCATCATTTCAGAATATATGGACGTCAAATCATTATGCTGTACACCTTACACTTATACAGTAATATTGTTTATATGTCAATTACATCTCAGCAAAACAGAGAAACAAGAAAAGATGACCTCCTTTCCTTAAAATATGTAAAAAAAAAAAAAAAAAAAGAAAAGAAAGGCAGGAATAGGAAGGCCTTGAATGTTTTATATTTTCATGCACTGATTGTCACACACGCAACAACAGGGGCCAGAAAACAAAACAAACCACAATGTGTGGAATATATGTGAAACACTAGTGCTTTTTTTTTAGACTTAGTTAAATCTTTTACCTTATGTGACTGTGGAAAAGTATTTTACAGTTTTTACTCTGCAAGTGTAAATTGATTAATGTAAAAGAATATGTGACGTGGTTGCGCAAGGGGAACTATGAAGTAGTAACTCAGGATCCCAGACGAGAAGCCTCACAGTGGCTGTTGGTGGGCCCAAGAGCTCCTGGATAGGAAGTTCCTACCTGTGCTTCCTGTGGTCTCCAGCCTGCGTCCTTGGGGGTCACCATTTTACAATTCTCATGTGGCAGAGGGGGAGCAGGTATTACTCCTAATTCAGTCATCCTCCCTGTCTTTCAAACAAATCTTTTTTCCAGGGGCAAAGTATGTTTCTGGTATTAAAGTAAAATTCGAGAGAATTGAGAAGGACTTGGATGCTCAGTTGCAAAAGCAAGTCCCTGAAAGAAAAATTCTCCAGGTTCAACAGAAGTTCTCGAACACCTGAAATACATCATTTTGATACTTTCAGATAATTCATAAATAATTTAAACCTCCCGACAACCAGTCACATTGTCATCATTATGGCCATTTCAATGAGGAGACAGAGAAGGTCATAAAATGGCTTCAAGAGCACAAAGTAAATGAATTTCAGGACGGTACAAAAGCTTAGATTTGTCAGACACAAAATGCACACTTTTAAAAGCTATACAGCCCTGCCCCCTCTCGCTGAAAGGGGATTCCTGGCTTGAAGATTTAGCTGTGGCTCTGGGCTTCTGTCAATTTAAATTTGACTTTGTTCTGGCTTCTAAAGCACTCAGACAGACACTTGCCAGATGGGCAATGTAGAAATAAAAGCAGAACTAGCTAAAAAACTGTGATAGGTCCCTTTGTGGAATAAGGACTGTAATCTTTTATTTATTAAGATGTTATGTTAAATATTTGAAGAGATCAACATTTAATTTTAAAAAATCTGTTGAGTTTGAAATGAGCTCATGGATTATGGATAACCAAGGAAATAACCTCACAACATCTACCATACCTTGTGGATGGAAAAGCTCTTTACCTACTTGTTATAAAACTTTCTTTCCTAGAAATTAAATGTAGTAAAGTGAGTACCATCATGTGTTCAGCTCTTCCATTGATTCAAGCCTAGATCTGACCTGAGAGGAATGTAAATAACTGCTACGCATCAGTCGCAAGAGTCCATAAAGCTTCTGGCCCTTGAGACCAAGCCACCATGGCACAAGCCCAAACCTTCTAGTGCCGCCTGGTCACCTGAAGCAAAGGTAAGAGGCACAGAGCAGAATCTGATGCTCTCCTTGTTTCAATGTAGGTATAAAACAGACCTTCTTCTGGACTCTGTAAATTCTCAGGGGTCGTGGAGAGTGTTGGGTGAAGCATGGGACCAAGTGGTTGACTGGCAGAAGGCATGTGCATACTGGGATTACAATGATAACTGGTCTACTCACCTTACAACCTTGTGGGAAAATATATAATTTTCAAGTCTTGCAAGTATCGAGAGATGTTTTCAGAGATGTGGAGTTAGCCTGTCCTGTACCCTTGGTCAGGCTCTATGCCTGTGGCCAGGAGCTTCCAGGAGCCTGCATGTCTGTCCCATTCTCTCAGATCTCCTTTCTGCCCTCAGTGTGTGTTGAGCCTACCATGAAGACCTACAGAAAAAATTCTTACAGATGAGTGAGTCACTGCTTATTTCTTGGTGCCAACAGCTGTTTCAAACTAACACAGTAACAGCACCAGTCAAGAAGAATTTTGTAAAGAATTGTATCTAATTTCTTGATATTCACTTAAAATAGGGCCACCTCTTTCTTCAATGTTCTACTGAAGAGCAGCAGAGCATCCATCTTGCCTCTTTCTCAGGGGTGTATTTCTCTTTGAGATTCTGATTCCTTGGTTTCTTTAATACATCAGCTCTCTTGTGGTCTAGATTATATTCATAACTTCGTAGATTAACAAACATCTTTTCCTCATTAAGGTGGAAGTCCTGAACTCCTGTCCACATTGTAAGTGGAAGCTGAAGTCTAGCACTAATATTAATTAATTGCTATGTCTGTAGCAGCACTGAGTACTGTGTCTAATACATAGTATAAACATTTGATAGATACTTGCTGAATGATAAAGCAAGCAATGGAAAAAAAGACATACCATGCATACATTGTCACTTAGTTCTTGTATTTGATTATTTACAAATTTAATATTAAGTATGCTCAGATATTTATAAAAGTAAATGCCAGTATGATATACACATTGGACCTTTTAGCTTGTATTTAACAAAGGAACTCATTTTATATATTTTTTTATTTAATTAATTGTGTTTACATAGATTCTAGGGTCACCCCAAATGCATCCGCCCTTTCCCATATTCCTCTCAACACCTCCCTCATTTTTACCTTAATTCTGTACAAAAGATGAAGAAGATGTGAAATGAAATGGGAAATCTAATTGAGTTGAAAGTGTTGTAAAGGACGTCATGCAAAGCACTCTTATTACATAGAAGGATGTGTATACAATGACTCTTGTGGTACTTTCTAATCAGAAAACTCTATGAGGTTTTAAGATGTCTAGACGTTCCAGCCACTGGTTCCCATGGAACAAGCTGTGAGAACAGGGTAGCAGGATCAATTCAGTTGCATGGTAGAAGAAGAAAAACTTACTTGCAAGCTGGATAGAATTATCTAATTTTTCATAAGCAGATGAAGACATATACTGTCAATACCACACAACTGGAATTCACTAAAATTCATTGTTCTGTTCACACTTTACAAGAATATTCCAAGATTTATTAATTTGTTTTGTGCATATTGTAACAACATGAATCTAAATGGAAGTTACTTGGTATTAATGAAGCTGCCACGTGTGATATAGGCTTTCTTATGAAATTTGCTTTGTGATCAGTCTTAATTATGTTGTTTTCTCCTGGTGTTCACGTTTCTCTCCCCTTTATTTTGTCTCATGTGCCAGCTTCCAGAAATAATATATTTAATGTTAAAAGGAAGCACCAAAACATTTTAAATGTTAAAAAATACTTACTATGTAATGAGTGCAACAGAATACTTCTTAATTGTATTAAAACATAAGCTTTAAAGAGAAAAAAACACAAGAATAATATTTACTAATGAATTATAACAAAAAAACATCTGTTCTTCTGAATTCACCTATTGACTTTGCTCTCAAAGCCTCCACTGTTTTCATGGTTAAGGACATCTTAGATATCTTCTTTATCATGTGGAAAGTATTCACAACCTATGTTCTTTGTCAGAAATAATATAAAATACATTGAAATGCATCAATTTAAAGGAAATGTGTAAATTTAGCATAAAATATAGATCTGTTATGTTTTCTTGCCCTTTGGAGTGCCTGTGAATTCATGATGAAGGGAGACTGCAAAGTCTTCAGTCAAAGTAGCACTGGTCTTAGAAATAGACACTCGTGGTCAAATCTGAGCACTTCCACTGACTTGCTCCAGAACCATTTAATATTTCTCCCATGGTCACATCCTCCTTCCTCAGTACTGTGAGAGTTAGGAGACACAACACGTGTGGGTACAGTTTGTGCATTGTTGTGCAACCTTGGACAAGTAATATTCAAATAAAATAAATTGTACCATATTTCCCTTTTATATGATACATCCTTTTTTGAAAAATTTGGGGTCTAAAAACTGGATGCATCTTATACAGTAATTATAGTGTTTTTACTTGCATTTCCTGCTTTTTTGTACTTGTTTTTGTGCTCATTGTTGAAGACAGTGATTCGTCATCAGACACAGATGAGGACAAGCTAATAGATGGGAGTTTTGATAGTGATGAGAAGTTGCATGAATTTTATGATGAATAAAACTTTAGTTTAATAACTTTATGTAATACATTTTTTTTCAAACTTTGGGCCCCAAAATTTAGGTGTGTCTTATACATGAGGAAATACTAGAGAATGGTTGTTTCTTTTTAAAGAGACCTTTACTATTTGGCAGATACAAAATAAATTAATTTTCTTTCTCATCCCTTTGTTTGAACTTAATTTCATTGCAATAGAGGTTTCCAATTTGCTTCAGAGATAAGATGGAAATTAATGAATACACCCTTTGTAGCAAGACATGGAGAGCATCAGTGTTTGAATGCTTTGTTGATCTATGAACCCAGTGATGCCTATTCTCACTTTATTTCTTTATATATAATAAAATTTTGTCCTTGCTTCTATCGTAGGACCAAGCAGAGGAAGACACATAGGCATCTTTTACCAGTCACACAAGATTCCATACTTCTAGTTAGTTGTTCAACCTCTAATCAGGGACAACCTAAAGCCCCCGCTTTTTCCCACTATGAAGATTGCCCACTTTCCTGCTTGGCTCAGAGTCTTAGCAAATACAAGTCATGGTAGCTGACTCTCTTGCCATAGCAAGCTCTGAGCAAATGGCCTTTGCTTATTCTTATGTATTGGTTTTCATTATTTTCTTAACTTCATAGAAAAGGATTTTGGGCTTTGATTCCTTGTATTTGTGGAATGCCAACGGTATATCTTCTCTTGCCTGAATTCTGCAACAGTGAAAGTAGAAACAGGCTTTGTCCAGTGGGATGGTCCCAAAGGACTACTGTGTGTCCATGCCTTTCTCTCTGCCCTGGAAAATTAATCACTTATTGCTTCATAGTATCCTAAAAGACACATACACACACCTCCCCAATTATTCCCATGAATAGTTGACTAGCTCCATTGAGGGTTTCTCCTCCTATGGTTAGTGTGACATTGGCACAAACACAAACTGTGGTGCAATCATGTAGAGAAGCTTTTGGTCCTTCTCTCAACTTGTCTCGCAAAATTAGAACACAGTAGTCACATGATGTGTTATTATGGGATCCGGGAAGGTTGCAACCATCTATAACCAGATTTGGATCACCACAATGCTCCTTGGACAGAGAAACAAGAGCGTCTGAGTCCAAAACACCTACACATATAAAAGCAGGGTATGCAGTGTTTTTGGAGCATTTTCTAAAGCATAGTATATGGATGTATTCTTCCATCTGATTATTTGGTGCTCATCAGGAAAGCAGAGAGCAGTAGAGAGGTATGGAAAATAACAGTGGAGGTAGGAATGGTTGAGGGAGAATACCCACCTCTCCAGGATTCTAGGGCCAAGGTTAAAAACCATTTCAGCCATAACTATCATCATTGAAGTAGAAACATGCTTTCCAAAAATTTTATGACATAATGACATAAACTATTTAGCCTCTGGAAAAGATTTGGAAGGGTGTGCCAGTTTTGGCTGCCATTGTGTCACATGAAAGAGTGAGATAACTTGAAGCAGCCACAGAAGACAAAGGGAACCTCTCTCTCTCTTCACCTCTGCATCCAGATTTTTGTATTTGGTGAGCTCCAAGCAGCTCCAGATGAAGCCTTCATCCCCTCAAAGCTTTCTGCCTGTAGCAAAACAATGCAGGAAATTCAAACTACAAACTTATTTCAACATATAGTAGTGGTGCATAAAACTTGTCTAACACAAGATGTGCACGTTGTTACTTCCTTTAGAATAACACACAACAATCGAATGCTGTAGTGTTGTTAGTAAGAGATGCTTGGCCCCTGAGTGTGATTAAGAAGGGAAACAGTTACATAAATGTAAAGTTAGAGATTCTATTCACCACACATATTAACTAATATCTTCTGCTTTGCTAACAAAAACCCAAAAAACAAACAAACAAACAAAACCCACAAAAAACACAAGGGAGCAGGGAAGCCAAAATCAATTTTCTTGATAATAAGATGATTAAATAAAAATCAATTTCCTTGATAATTGAAAAATGTGAAACAAGACCACGTTTTTAACACCATATGCAAGAATAAACTCAAAATGAATTAAAACCTATATGTTAGACTCGAAAACATTAAAAAATCTTAGGAGAAAACATAGTAAAATCTCGGACATTTCTTGTAGCAATATTTTTTTATATATCTTCTCAGAAAAGGAAAACAAAAGGAAAAATAAACAAAGGGACTTTATCAAACTAAAAAGCATTAACAAAATAAAAAGACAACCCAGTGAATGGAAGAGTATATTCACCAATATATCTGAAAAGGATTTCATATCCAAAATTTATAAAGAACTTATAAAACTTAATACCAACAAAACAAACAATCCAATTTAAAAATGGGCCTGAATAAACACTTCTCCAAAGAGGACAGATGACTATTGACATATAAAAAGATGTTCAACATCACTAAACATCAGGTAAATGCAAATTAAATCCACAATGAGATATTACCTCACACCTATCAGAATGGCTGTTATTATAAATCTACAAACAAATTTTGGTGAGGATGTGGAGAAAAGAGAACTCTCATGCACTGTTGGTGGGAATGCAGATTGGGGTAGTCACTATAAAAAGCAGTATGGAGTTTACTTTAAAATTTAAAATGGAGCTGCCTTATGATCCAGCAATTCCTTTTCTGGAAATAAACCTAAAGAAACCTGAAACACTAATTTGAAAAAATATATGCACCCCTATATTTATTAAAGCATTATTTACAATAGCCAAGACTTAGAAAAAGCTGCCCATATGTCCATCAGTAGATGAGTGGTTAAAAGAGGTGTGGTATATTTAACAGTGAAATACTACTCAGCCATGAAAAAGAACAAATCTTACTTTTTGCAACAGCATGGATGGATGTAGAGAACATTATGCTAAGTGAAATAAGCCAATCAGAGAAAGACAAGTGCCGTATGATTTTACTTATATGATGGAATTTAATAAACAAAATAAACTAATAAAAATAAATAGAAACAGACTCATAGATACAGAGAACAGACTGAAAGCTGTCATAGAAGAGGGGTTTGGGGACTGGGTTAAAAGATTAAATAAAGAAGAAAAAATACTTCAGAGTCACAGACAATATGGTCATTACAAGAGGCAAAAGGGGGGAAGGAGGTAGAAGAGAGTAAAATAGGGATAAATGGTGATAAAAGGAGACTTGATCTGAGATGGTAAACACAGTCCAGTGTACAGCTGATATATTATAGTATTCTACACCTGAAACCTATATAATTTTATTAAACAATATCACCTCAATAAATACAATCGGTAAAACACCAATCATTTAAAAAATAAAATAAAGTAAAAGTGAGCATCACAAATTTTAAAAAAGTGATTTGTAAATATTTCTTTGTAAGTTGAGTTTATACTGTACTTTTCTCTAAGAATGAGATATATAAAAAAAGAAGGAAGAAGAGGAGGAGAAGAAGGAGGTAAAGCAGAATAGAAGTAGATGTCATTCAAAGTAATTATTCAGATTGGAAGAACTTAAAACGAAGGCAGAATCACTTAAAAAGTCAGCCATTCACATGCCTATACAGACAGAAGGCAAAGGTGATGATCTTGACTGATGCCACAATTGGTGTAACTGTCCTATTACTTTGTATTAAAAGACCTGTTTTTCTGTCTTCATTCCTTTTGACACTTTGGATGGGTCTGATTCTCATGATGATAAAGAGAATCCACCACAAGGGCAATTAATTCCTAAAGGGAAATGACATTTAACCCAAATTGACCTGTGAGCAGCAGAGACCCATGACAGTATGTGCAAGATTATGGTCAAGGCCATTTTCTAGGATAAGTACTGACCTTTAATCTTCATTAAATCTGGAGGGGTATATATGGATACAATGAATTAGACATTAAAAAAATTATTTTTTTTGGAAAAAGTATTCTGTATAAGAGAATTTGATGCACCAAAGACCTTTTTAAAATCCCTTTCTTAAAAAACAACATTGGCCTCTATTATACGCTGTACCACACTCTCAGCTGAAGTACCTCTGTGCACTTTCCAAATCAGTTTTAATCAGTTTATTAAGCATAGCCACTGTCATATTTCATGTCACATTTTGGCTCTGTTCTTATGAAATCACTCAATGTTGTGTTTTAAACTATGTTTTTATATTGTGTTTATTATTATTATTAGTGAGAGAAAGAGACATACAGACAAATAGAGAGACAAAAAGGGAGAGAGATAAGAAGCATCAACTTAAAATTGTAGCATTTTAATTGTTCACTAATTGTTTCTTATATGTGCCTTGACCAGAACGCTCCAGCTGAGCCAGTGACCCCTTGCTCAAACCAGTGACGCTACACTCAAGTTGAGTGTGAGCTGAGCCCACACTCAAACCAGCAACCTTGGTATTTCAAACCTAGGTAACGCTCTACCTACTATGCCACCACCAGTCAGGCCATGTTGTGTTTTAAATTATTCTTGTGAGAAGAAGGCCTTATATAAGAACCTCTTACTAAATCAAAGATAGAGACAAATAAACAGAAAATTTTGTATAGTGCTGTTTGTTCATTGATTGCACACTGGAGTTCCTTATAAGGAAGTTCAGGGAATCCTGACCAGGTGGTGGCACAGTGGATAGAGCATCAGACTGGGATGCAGAGGACCCAGATTTGAAACCCTGAGGTAGCTGGCTTGCGAGTGGGCTCATTCAGCTTGAGAATGGGCTCACCAGCTTCAGCGTCGGATTATAGATATGATCCCATGGTCATTGGCTTGAGCCCAAAGGTTGCTGGCTTGAAGCCTAAGGTCCTTGGCTTGAACCCAAGGTCGCTGATTTGAACAAAGAGTCACTTGTTTTGCTGTAGACCCCCTGGACAAGACACATATGAGAAAGCAATCAAAGAACAACTAAGGAGTTGCAATAAAGAGTTGATACTTCTCATCTCTTTACCTTCCTGTCTGTCTATTTGTCCCTCTCTCTGACTCTCTTTCTATCTCTGTCAAAAAAAATGAAGAAGAAGTTCAGGAGAGACCAGTCCACTGTCAGTCTCTGCTTTGGGACATTCGTCCGCAGCACTGATCGCCATGGGGAGCTGGGGTGCCACTGTTTTTTCAGCATTAACTATAGAGAGAAGAAAAATGCATCCTTATGATGCATATGGCTATAAAAATCACAATTCATATAACAAGCTCTTGTTAACTAAGAGATGATTAATAGTATTTATGTATTTTAACAGTGCAAACTTGCCATGTGTCATTATCATGACTACAATAGGTGTACTCCCATCTGAATTTTAGCAGGGAGTCCAACATCTTTCCCCTTGGATTTTCTGTCATCTCTGAATTTCTCTAAGCCCTGGTGGCTCCATTTCTCAGTCACTCATTTCCAGCTCACAGTGAGTTCAAGAACCTGAAGTAAAGAGAGAATCAATATATTGTTCACTTCTGGATCTGGGAATATCATTTCTTTTTATTGTATGAAGATCCTCATCCAGGAGTTCTCAAACAAATTTAATTTTTAAACCCAAACTCAAAACACAAAATATAGGATTACTCTCCCTTTTTATGGACAATGGGCTGCTGGCAAATACCTGGATAGGAAGTTGCCCTGGGATATTCCATTAGACCCTAAGCTCTCCCTTCTGAAAGAGGATGATGCAGTGACTCCTGGGTTACTTAATCCTTCTAAACATGGCTTCCCAAGTGCTTCCTTCTATATTAGAACAACATCAAAGAGAGCTTACAGCACCATTCTTAGAAGAAAACGCGCATATATATCTTAAAGCACAGTGAGAAGATAGAGCTGCACAGATTTAATATAAAGAACTCAGTGTATTTGTCAATCACCTTAAGCATTGCTGAGGAAGTTGTGGGTAGGAATGAGTAGCTGTGGGATTATGTACAATGAAACATTCTACTATGCGGAAGAAAACTTCCTAGAGCTATCCTTCTCATTTGTGAGCATGAACAAGGTACGGTGATCTGCTATTATTCGTTCTTTTTCCTTTTCTTCAAGGGAAAATCTGAACTCGGAATCAACCAACTTCAGAGAGCATATTGGACACGTCTCTCAGCACCTTCCCAATTCTTTGCTCAGTGTTCTCATATTGGCAACTTGAATCTGACTTTGAAGGTACATCAGAGAAATAAGCACACACTAAAAATCAGGTGTACCCCCACCCAGGGAATGTGTCATAATGTATTTCCAGCCCACCACAGCTTATTTCCTTCTCAACAAAAGTGGTTCAGAGTTATGCTGATTGGATGAATGCATGTGAAAGAAGGAATAAAAACAAAGTTTTAAGAAATAAATCTCTTCATCAGCTGTAACAACTGTGGTGGTATTGACTTTTATATGATTAAGGATAGAAGATCTTGTTTCAATATAATTAGATATAAAAAAAGTCCAGAGATATTGAAAACCTCTACAGGTTGTTTAATATAAGAGATTATTTTAAAATACCATTGCCAAAAGAACATTTTTTAAAATACAGTTTAAGGCATAGCATGCACTTGATTGTTTATTTTTAAAGTAAAAAAATTTGGCTATCTATGAGCATATAGCTAATACGATTGATAGAATTTTTAGCTAAGAAGCTGCCTGCCTTTGAAAAGTTTGTTAAAATATCTAAATATTTGATTATCTTATCAAGAGTCAAGTTGTTCATATATTATTTATGACATATAAGTAATCATAAAAAACACCCAAGGTCTCCAGATTCATAAATCTAAGAAATATGAATGGTTAAAAAAATTCTGCAATAAAAGAAATAAGTATACTACAATAACATGTAACAGATATTAAATTTGCCTAGCTACACTATCTCATAATCTCTACCAAACCCCAGTAGAGAAATGACTATGGTTCTATAGGTGAAACTGAGGTCAATAGAGTTTAAATTCACTAAGGGTATCAGGCAGCATAATTGGGTGTAAAATTCATCTCTTGAGGGCTTCATCATAAAAGAAGCAAAATAATAGTGAACTCTTTGTGAGGTATGAGGTTCATCCAAAGATCTCTTTAATGCTTGTAATGATTAAAATAATTTAATATTGTAATTGATAAGATTTTCTTTACTTATTCATATATAAAAAAGAAATAGGCACTGTTACAATACAAATACCAGCTGGGTTATTTCCTCGTGAAATATTTAGTTCAAATTCAATGCTTTAATCAAAATTTCCCTTAGATTTAAATGCACAAATATTATATCAAAAATATTATACTATACATGTTCAAATTTGTAAAATTATATAGACAGGCTTTCATGCACTGAAGAATGATATTATACAAATACAGTTATATATTCATTATACTATGGAAATGTCTTGAAGATTAGGTTATAATAAAATCAAGAATTTATTGACAGTGGTGAGATAAAGTGGAAGGAAAGAGAGAAGATGAAAAGCTTATTTTGGGAATGATACAAATAGTATGTAACAATGTTGAAGATTTAAATTAATGGAGTAATAATTAAAGCTTCCAAAAATTGTAAACTGACAAAAAAAAAGCATTTTTAAAAAGTAATGTAACTATTATATACATTTAAAAAGTGGTTAGATTATTTTCCCCAATAGGCAGAAAATCAGTAATGATATAGTTGAATTCAATAAAACAGTAATCAAATGGATATAATTGACATCTATAAACTTTTTTTAACCAATAGCAGAATAATACATGTTCTTTTAAAGCTCACATGGAATATTCACAAAGATAAACCACATTCTAGGCTATAAAGCATACTTTAACAAAATACAAAAAAATAAAAATTATACATTTACTCTTAGATCACAATATAATTAAATCAAAAATTAATAACTAGAAAACAATAACTAGAGCATACTAAGATACATAGAGATTAAACAACACATTTCTAAATAACACATAAGTCAAAGACAAAGTATCAATAGAAATTTTAAAATATTTTAAGCTAACAAAAATGAAAATACAACTTACTAAAATTTATGGAATGCAGCAAAAGCAGTTAGTAAAGGAAAAGTCATAGCATTTAATGCATATATTAGAAAAGAAAAAAATACCTAAAACTGATCATCTAATTTTCCACCTTAGAAAACTAGAAGAAAAAAAGAGAAAATTTAATCCAAATTATGAAGAAGAAGTAAATAATATAAGTTAGGGTATAAATTAATAAAATTGGATGTAGAAAATGAATAGAGAAAGTCAACAAAAGTAAATGCTGATTCTTTGAAAAGATTGATGAAATCAATATGCATCTAGCCAAGCTAAGAAAAAAGAGAGAAGACACTAATTACTAATATCAGAAATGTTACAGAAGATATCATTATAGTTCCTATGGACATTTAAAAAATAGTAAAACATACTATGAGAAACTCTGTGCCCAAAATGTAATCAATCAGATAAAATGGATCAATATCTTGAAATGCACTATTTCCTAAAACTCACACACAAAAAAATAGACAATCTGAATAGGCTTATATCTATTAAAGGAATAGACTCAATAATAAATAATGTTAAAAAACAGAAAGCACCAGATCCATATGGGTTTACTTGTGAATTCTACAAGAAACTTTAAGAAGAAATTATAGCAGTTCTCTATAATCTCTTTCAGATGACAAAGTAAAGGCAATACTTCCTCATTCATTCTACAAGACCAGTATTAACCTCATACTAAAACTGTAAACACATATTACAAAAAAAGATAATTACAAACAATATATCTCATAAAGTTAGATGCAAAATTATTCAACAAAATATTACCACATAGAATTCAACAATGTATAAAAATGATTATTTGCACCCTGGCCAGTTGGCTCAGTGGTAGAGTATTGGCCCGGCATGTGGAAGTCCGGGGTTTGATTTCTGATCAGGGCACACAGGAGAAGCACCCATCTGCTTCTCCACCTTTGCCCCTCTCCTTCCTCTCTATCTCTCTTCCCCTCCTGCAGCCAAGGCTCCATTGGAGCAAAGTTGGTCTGGATGTTTTGGACTGCTCCCTGGCCTCCACCTCAGCCACTAGAATGGCTCCAGTTGCAGTGGAGCAAAGGGGCCAAGCATTGCCCCCTGATGAGCCTGTGGGTGGATCCCAGTCAGGTGCATGCAGGAGTCTGTCTTTCTGCCTCCCTGCCTTTCCGTTTCTCATGACAGAAAAAAAGATTATTTGTCAAAAATAAATGTGATTTATTCTAAGTATGCAAAATTAGTTCAACAATTAAAAATCAATTAAGGTAATTCATCATGATATTCAATCATGATAAAAACTCTCAATAAACTAGAAATACAGGTAAACTTCCTCAACTTAAAGAAACCTATAGTTAATATCATACTTAATAGTGAGTATTATACAACTGATCATTGTATTGTCACCATAGTTTCGCCTTCTCAAGAATGTCATACTGTTGGAATCATATAGTATGTAGCTTTTTCATAGACCTTGTTCATTTAGCAATATGCATTTAAGGTTCTTCCATGTCTGTTTGTTTTAATGGCTTAATAGCTCTTTTTTTAAGATTAAATAATATTTTATTGTCGGAATGAACCACCTTCTTTTTAAAGTTTTTATTGAATTTATTGGGGTGACATTTAAGAAAATTATATAGGTTTCAAATGTACAGTTCTGTAATACATCATCTGTATATTGTATTGTGTGCTCACTACCTAAGTCCAGTTTCCATTAGTTACCATTTACATCCCTTTTACTGTCTTCTACGTGCCCCATCACCTTTCCCTCTTATAATCACATTGATTCTCTTACCTTCTAAAGGATATTTTGGTTGCTCCCAAGTTCTGACAATTATAAATAAAACTGTTCTAAATAATTCTGTATATGTTTTTGTGTGAACATAAGTTTTTAAGTACTTTGAGTACATAACAAAAAGTATGATAAGAGTATGTTTAGTTCTGTGAGAAATGAGCAAAATGTCTTCCAAAGTGGCTGTACCATTTGTTATTTCCATCAGCAATAAATGAGAATTTCTGTTTCTCTACATCCTCTCCATTATTTGATGTTGTCAATGTTCCAAATTTTGGCAGTGTAGAGCTGGTATCTCATTTTTGTTTTAATTTACATTTCCTTCATGACATATACTGTGGAGAAACTTTTCATATATTTATTCTCCATATGTGTATCTTTTTTGAATGAGTGCAGTCTATTAACTTATTTGCCATCTATACTCAACACGTCTTATAAGTTTTTCCTTTTGTTACATTAATTTGTTTCTCTTGACTCAATGACAGAATTTAATATTCTCAACTAATGCAGCAAGCACACAGACACAAATTCATCAAAACAATGCAATGAAGAGCCCAGAAACAGAACGGTACATTAATAGGATTTTAATTTATGACAGAGTATTTGACAGATAGGTGGGAAAATGAGATTATTAATGAATGGAGATAAAAAAAATTTATGAAGAAAATATATATTTGATTTCCATATCAGATGGTGTACAAAAATTAACTCCATATATTTTGAGAACTTAAATATTAAAAAAGAAAGTTAAAAAGTGTTGATAAAAAATATTAATCAATATCTTTTAAACCTTAATCTCAGGGAAATATTTTTAAACAATTTACAAAAAAAACAATGAGTAAATTTGACTACATTAAATTAAGAAATTTTGTATAACATAACATGCTTTAACACAGAGTGAAAAAAGTTATAAACTTTAAAAACCTATTTTTAATACATATATTGAATAAAACTTTGGAATTATGATTCTGTAAAGAAGGCCTATAAATTGATAAGAAAAGTACAAATAATTCAATTAAAAATGAATAAAATATATGAACAAACATTTTATGGAAGAGAAAAGCAAGTGGAAAATAAGCTTATAAAAGAAAGTTTAACAGTATTAATGGCAGAAAAAAGACAAGCCAAGATTTTGTTGAAATAACTTCTAAACCTCTTATATTGCTGAAAATTAAAGAGTCACCAGGAAGTCTACTGGAAATCACAAAAAAGTTATAGCTCAAGAGAATCTCCATGTAAGCAATAAATATGGAAAATTCTCAGAAAAATTCTTGGCATAACTTCTTTAGGTTGACCACTTACATACCTTATGACCAACCATCATACTCCCAGGAGCACATCCAAAGGTGTGGGCAATAATGCAATGACAATACTGCTCAAACTGTCAGAGACCCGGGTCTACCTTGATTCTTATTCCTGGAGAGTTAACAGTACACTGGGGTGTATTTATATAATGGAATATTTTATAGGAGTTAAAACCAATTAATATAGCATCATACAACACGGTGAGTGAAATCAAATCCCGGTATATTCTTTGTTGGTTAATTCTATGTGCCCACTTGGCTAAATTATGGTGTCTTGCTGTTTGGTCAAATGCTAGTCTAAGTGTTACTGTGAAGACACTTTTTAGATGTGATGAACATTTAAATCAGTAGAATTTAAGTAAAAATCACTAGCCTCCATAAAGTAGGTGGGCCTCAGCCAATCAGTTGAAAACTTTAAGAGCAAAGTGAGTTTTCAGCTCTAGACTAACACAGCCTGTTTCCAGCCTGCAGGCTTGCAGGATTCAGACTCAAGTATGAATCATCAACTTGTAGTTGACTTGTAAGTCTGTCCACCTGTCCTATAGCTTTTAAACTTGCCAGCCCCCCACAATACTGAGAGAATTCATTAAAATAATTTTTCTCTACCCTGTCACTCTCTTCTCTTTCTGCTTGTCTGTCTCTTTCTGTGTCTCTCTCTTTCTTTGTCTTTTTCTCTGATTCTCTGTCTCCTTTTCTGTTTTTCTGTTGACTGTCTAATACAGTAATGCAGATTCATTCACTAAAATATTTTTCATAAAAAGAATTTTGATAAATAAAAATAAAATACAAAACTTTAGAAATACATATGACTAGAAAAACTTAAAGAAAATCATATAATAATGAATATAGAATAAAAGATGATTATTGCTAGGGGTAAAGGAAGGCAGAGAAAAAAGATGAAGTGAAACTAATAGTGACACCTAAGTTATTATCAAGATCACACTTGCTTTCTGAGGGTGGGTTCATGACCACTAGTTACATTATTAAAAATAAATAACTAAACATCTTAAAAAGAGCATGCCAGCATGGACCAGTGAGAATGTGTCGTAAACACAAGTTACGCACAATTCAATCTTATACATCTGAGATTTGTTAAACCATAAATAAATAGATAAATAAGTAAACAAATCAGTACAAGCAATGGATTTCTGGTACCAAAGTATGGAAGCAGGGAGATGAACCATGAAAGGGACTCATGCTGAGAGATATGCACTTCTCAGCTGTGAACCTCATTTCTCCAGCCTGTCAGGTAGACTGAAGCAGGATCAACTTTCAAAACCTTGGCTGCATCCCAGAGTCACCTGGGAAGTGGAAAATCCTGATGCCTCACTCCCACATAGTCTAATTTAATTGGTCTCGGATGCAACCGAGGCGTCAAAATATTTTAAAACTTTCATGTGATTCTGAGTGCAGCTGAGGTTGAGCTCCACTAGGAAAGAGGTTACAATTTATTTTGAAAGTGTTTTGGGCTATTGCTTTTAAGCAAGTTACTTTTATGCATGTGAAGAACTTGAACAGATTTGCTTTGTACAATGAGGACCCAAGACAAAATAGAAAAGGGTGGTTATGAGTAGAGATGGAGGTCAAGAAGGAGGTTGGGGATAGCTCTTCTCCATGAGAATAGAAGAGGGTGGACATACCATACAGACGTGGAGTGACAGGACCATTTTGTTTACCAATAAGTGTAGAGACTGAGAGAGAGGGAGACGTGATGGTTTCCTTATGCATCTAGGTGGAGAAAGAACTGTGACTTGGTGATAATGAGGTATGTCGGCTGGGGGTGGGTTCATGGAAAAGAATTCTTGATTTGTTCATATGTTGCCTTTGTAGGGCCTGAAAATTGTTCTAAAAAGTGTATTGTTAGTTGCAGAACTAGTTCTATGAGTCATTGGAATGGCTGGAGCCTTGGTTTTAGGGAGACGAGTCAGGGAAAAGTGACAGATAATTGGCATTTCCTAAAGGCTTGCATGCATTGTTCAGGAACTTCTGCTTCTATTCTGACTTCTTTGTACCGTGTGTGTCTGAATGTTGTCGTGTGTCTGAATGTTGTCCTGCCAGGGAGCAGGGTCCCAGTAGCTGCTGGACTGGTGCCCAGGAACCTCTCCCAGCTTCTTTTTTGGTGCTTTTGGGGCTACTTCCCTGCCTTTCAACTATCCAAATGTTTAGTGTAGTATCACAAGCAACATCTTTCTTATTGTTTTGTTTGCTTGGTTTTTTTTTTAATTTTAAGTAAAAATTGATGATCCATTAAATTACAGGTAAAAAGATTAGTAAGTAATATTGATTTATTTAATTCTGTGGGGCCATAGTAAACCATTTAAAGGTTAGTAGTGATCAGATTAATATTAATATTACCAATCATTAATACTGTTTAATCATTGATTAAAATCAAATAAAAATCCTATATTTCATTAATTTATGACTTAGTTATTGAATGCTACCCCAGTTATTTTTACAATATAAATTTTTTTTGTAGTTTATCACTTTTTACCTTGATAAATTAAACAGTGAAAGCATTTCAATCTTAGCATGCATTTTTAAATCATCAGTCGACCTCCTTTTCTAGAAGCACAGGGTATGTGAAAGAGGTTAGTTTATTCTCTTTTGATTTTTTGTATGTTGAGGAGAAAAGAGTGTGGAGTAAGTCTCACTTGACTTTGCGAGTCCCCATGCTCCCTAGAGCTAAGATTTGCCCGGATAAGGTAGCCGTCATCACTAGGTGCCGGGAATGAGAACGGTCAGTGACTAT
This sequence comes from Saccopteryx leptura, assembly GCF_036850995.1. Taxonomy (NCBI): domain Eukaryota; kingdom Metazoa; phylum Chordata; class Mammalia; order Chiroptera; family Emballonuridae; genus Saccopteryx; species Saccopteryx leptura. The sequence continues at coordinate 130,668,325 of NC_089503.1, read as the reverse complement.
AGCCTCTCTTAATGGCCTGTACTTCTGATCCTGAAGTCAGCAACCGGCCAGAAGTGTTTGTCAAATGAAACTGGGAAATCTGTCAGTATTTCTGAAAGAAATTAGGAGCAGAGGGAAAATGTGTGTAGTTTGTGAAAATACAAAATAGAAAGGACGCCTTTCAGCCTATAGATCCCTGCACTTTTGAAGAAAGCAGAGGTCTCGAGAGCAGGAAAGTTTAGAGCACAAGCAGAGGGAGTCAGCTGGATCTGGCCTCCTGCCGTGACTCGATTGCCTTACCCTGCACCTTTGTCGGCCTGGGTTGTACCAAATCCAGCTACTCAGCCTGCAGGATGAGCTGGGGTGAAGAGCAGGATGGGGAGAAAGGGGAGGTGTTAGGAGTAGGGACAGGATGGAATCCCAAGTGTTTTGTCAGCCTGAGTGCTGCCGAGAGCTGGACCAGGCAAGGGGACCTCCTGAAATCATCAGACTCCAACAGGCATCATGTTCCATGATTCCTCCTTAAGATAGGGGCAGTGCACATTGTACTTGGGACTGTGATATTTACAAGCAGCCACACTCCAAGCTAATTGAAAAGAAACCTGGTATGCACGTACTTGGCTTTGTTGTGTGAAGTCAACACTGTCTCCAGGAGGAAAAAATAACAATTCAAGTAGAATCTGATGGTCCCCAACTGGAAAAGGGATGGAATGCTCATGGCCTTTGTTTACTGCACAGTAAGAGGTCTGAAGGTTGTTAAATGCCTCACCCCAGTGCTGGGGAAACGTGCATGACTTAGGACTTGGCTCTCTTTGATTCTGAACATGAACATGAAATATTCAGTTGATGGAGTGAGTGTAACAGTGCACGTCTGGAACGCAGAGGGGCGTTTATGATAATTAGAAATAATCAAATCCAGACCACGGAAATTGGTGCAAGAGAATATTAAGTAATTTGTTGCCAAATGACTTTAGGACCTTAAGGTAAAATTTCCAGGTGGTGCTTATAGGACCCATAAACACTTGATTTAAAGAGGCAATATTAACATAGAGGTTTATGATCAGAGCATTGAAATTAAATTGATTGTGTCTGCTCTGGCTCTAAAAATAAAAATTGAATAATAATTTAGCTACCTAAGTTAAAAGGCTTACAGCTATGACTTGTACAGCAGGGTAGCATCTGACATCAGTGTGGCTCAGGGACTGGGGCACAGAGTACCAGAAAACACTTCTCACCTGGGTTGAGAGGACCCAGGTTCTCACCCAGATTTCCTGTTTTATTCCTCTGCATCCTCCAGGGACAGAGCCAACACTCAGCTGTGTGAGAAGTTGGCTGAGGCAGTGTCCGTCCCAGATGACAAGGTGCTGTGGAACCTTGCATGCCACCGTCTAAGGAGCTGACTGCTAAGGGGACAAGGTGAAGTGTGCAAAACAAGATGTGAACAAGGCCAAAGGGTGGTTTAGAATGAAGCACAGAGAGAAATTTGAGTCATTCTTGGGGAAACAAAGTACCCTTTATAAGGCTTCCTTGGACACTTCCCACTGGAGGGAGGATATCAATAAAAGCATCAAGCTGATTCAGACACCAGCCAGAAGGTGGAGAGTATAACAAAAATTCTTGTCCTGCCTGATAGGCTAGTTGGGGAAATCACATAAGGAAATGTACTGACATAATTCTGTAGATCACAAAGTGTAGTACAAATGCAAGTTCACATTTAATATGTGTGAAGGGGATGGTAATTATTTGTCAAATGAACAAAGTTGATGGGAAAGAGGAATATCATTAACCAAAAAATGGAAAACATCAATCTTTCTCCCTCCTAAGGGATTTACTGTCCAGGGTTGTCTAGCATAGAAGTTAAGAACACTGACCATGGAACCTGAATTTGACTCAAAATTCTGCTTGCTTCTTCTCTGTGACTCAGTTTCTTTGTCTGCACAATAAGATAGTAATACCATTGCTTAGCTCAAGAGTAACCTTCAGGATTAGTGGACTTGGTCCACATGAATGTTCTATAATGAGAAAGCCTTAGAGGACAGTTAGACCCAGAAACAGAAACTTGGAGTTATTACTATATGGATGGTATTGAAAGGCTTGAGACTTGTCAATATTGCAGGGGAAAATCTAAATAAAGAAAAGATTCAAGGACTGAGTCCAAAAGCACACTGAATTTAAGAGGTTGGGAAAAAAATTTAAAGTATCAAAGAAGTTATTTTTTACCTTAGAAAAAGCAGTCCCTGGGTTATAAGGAACCTGGGAGAAGGTAGTCTTCCAGGACTGGATGAATTAAAAGTTTCTAAGTAGAAGGAGCTGATTAACCATAGTTAATGCTGCTTCTGGGCCAAGTAAGATAAGGACCAAGAACTTAGCATGGTAAAGCTGATTGCTGATTCAAACAAGAGCTGTTTCTTCAGTTAGGTGGGGATAAAAGTTTAACAGAAGATGGTTCAAGATAGAATTGAAAGAGCTCTCAAAGACTGGGAGAATAGACTCTATTTTTTTTTAGCGCTGTGCTCCATGAGCAGTAGCTAGATGGATGGGACAGGTTGGACATGGTGTTCAGGATAGGAGAAGTAACAACATGTGCTGATGCCTCTGAGACCCTGCAAGCTGTGAATCCTCTCCCATGGCCCTTTCTTTCTTCCGGGAATGCTTGTTCATCCTCAGTCTCACTCTATTGTTCTCTATGGGTATTCCAGGTCATCTACTCCAGCAACTGGACCAGCAAGATTGCAGCACCTCAAACACAAATAAAGGGATTAGAAGAGCACTACACATGTCTTGAGAGTGAGCTGAGGGCTTCATAAAGTCAGAAATAATACAGTGTGATCAGGAAAGGGAATGTAAAAGAGGGCGGGAGAAGCCTTAGCCTTGCCAGGCGAAATAGGAAAGTTGAGTGTTGTACAGAGACTTCTTGCAGATACATAGCAGTGTGTCTGAGACTCTGATACCTGTGTCTAGATTTTTTTCACTGTCTTTTAAGAGAAAGGATTTTATTCTTAAGATGGTCATTAATACACTTTATGCATAAAACAACTTTATAGGTAAGTAGAAGTTGAATGACAGCTCTGCAACTCATAATGCCTTAAAACACAGCTTCTTTTCATAGGTATCACCTTAAATAACATCCAAAACAACCTCAGGAGGTAACAGTTATCATTCTTTTATTTACAGCAAAGAATCTGAAACGCAGATGATGCATCTGACAAGTGGCTGGGACTATGCTGGCTCCCTGGCTCTTACTCCAGATGCAGAGCTGCTCCCAAATGCTAGATATTCTCCTCGAAGTCTGCACCACATGGCAAACAGAGGAAGATCAATAATAAAATAAGGGGTCTGATCCACATGGTAAAAAAAAAGGAGATGTCAGCAAAGACTCGTCTCTGTTATTAAAATATGTATGACGAAAGCTAAAGAACTTTTTCATGGCTCAACGTGGAATCACACTAGGTCCTGGGAAGTGAATAAAGGGTGTGATTGCTCATATGATGTGAATGTCATTTTCGCTTAAATGAAACCTCCATAAAGAGGAAAGTTTTGTTCCAGTCCCCAGATGACTGTGTCCATAGTTGGTATTCAATAAATTCTGTTGAACGCAAGAAAGAATGAATGAATCACTGCAAATAGGATCTATGTAGTGATGGGTGGTAAGAGTTGTCTCAAACAACAACAAACATAAATTTATTTTGACTTTTGAAAAAAAAATTGTTCTAAAGAGTTGATCTGTAAGATGTAGTAGTACCACTTCTGTAGATGATAGAAGTTAGTAATGAAATAACTCGTTTAGCTGTCAGCATTACTAAAATAAGAGGTTTACCAATTTGCTATATTTTCCAATAAAATGAACCATTTCTTTAAGCAAATTTTTCTTTTCACCAATTAAGCCATGGTGGCATCCATTTAATGTACTATTCACATATCTTTAACTTGTTACTGCACAATGTTTGCCTTTTATTGATAATTCTGGGTCACTCAAACTTGTGATTTATTAAAATAAAAAGAACATTTAATGTGGTGGGTTGATATAAAACTTATTATGTTTATTAAATATACACTTAATTGTGAAAACAGCTCCTTGAGCTTGGTTTTGTTATTCCAACCCATGCATGAAGATGTCAAGGTGATGCAGGAGAATGATGCTCCCTGTTAATTATCTATTGCTACATAACAAATTGCCACCAAATCAAGGGGCTAAAACCACACACTTTTGCTATCTCAGTGTCAGGAAGTGAGGATTCTGGACCCTTGGCTCAGGATCATGCAAATTGTAGTCAAGGTTTGATTGGGATGAGGCGAAGCTCATTTCCCTGTTCTGTAGCACTGAGCCACTCAGCTCCCAGAAGGTGTCTACCATCCCTGTCACTCAGCCCTCTCCTCTCTCTTAAGGCCAAAGAATAGCACACCTGCTACTTGGAGCCCTTCGCCTCTGGACCTGCTTTTAAAAGGCTCAAGCAGAAAGGTTAAGTACACCACGATGATTTGCCTTTGGAATACCTAAAATTCACCTGATCAGAAACTTAAATTATACCTGCAGAATCCCTTCACCTTTGCCATATAATAGAACCTAATCATGGGTATTATGGGTTGAACTGTGTTTCTCAAGAATGATATATATAAACTCAAAATGGATAAAAGACTTAAATGTAAGGTGTGAAATCATAAGCATCTTAGAAGAAAACATAGGCAGTAAGCTTTCCGACATCTCTCGCAGCAATATATTTGCTGATTTATCTCCACAGGCAAGGGAAATAAAAGACAGGATAAACAAATGGGACTATATCAAACTAAAAAGTTTTGCACAGCCAAAGACAATAAGAACAATAAAAAGACAAACTACACAATGCGAGAACATATTTGACAGTACGTCTGATAAGGGGTTAATAACCAAAATTTATAAAGAACTTATAAATCTCAACACCAGAAAGACAAACAGTCCAATCAAAAAATGGGCAAAAGAAATGAATAGACACTTCTCCAAAGAGGATATACAGATGGCCAATAGGCATATGAAAAAATGCTCAACATCACTAATCATTAGAGAAATGCAAATTAAAACCACAATGAGATATCAGCTCACACCAGTCAGAATGGCGCTCATCAACAAAACAACACAGAGTAAGTGCTGGCGAGGATGTGGAGAAAAGGGAACCCTCCTGCACTGCTGGTGGGAATGCAGACTGGTGCAGCCACTGTTGAAAACAGTATGAAGATTCCTCAAAATTAAAAATTGAACTACCTTTTGACCCAGCTATACCACTGTTAGGAATATACCCCAAGAACACCATAGCACTGTTTGAAAAGAAGAAATGCACCCCCATGTTTATGGCAACATTGTTCACAATAGCGAAGATCTGGAAACAGCCCAAGTGTCCATCAGAGGACGAGTGGATTAAAAAGCTTTGGTACATATATACTATGGAATACTACTCAGCCATAAGAAATGATGACATCAGATCATTTACAATAACATGGATGGACCTTGATAACATTATACGGAGTGAAATAAGTAAATCAGAAAAAACTAAGAACTATATGAACCCATGCATAGATGGGACATAAAAATGAGACTCAGAGACATGGACAAGAATGTGATGGTAACAGGGAGTGGGGTGGAGGGGTGGGGAGGGGTGAGGAAGGAGAGGGAGGGGTGGGGGGAGGGGAGGGGCACAAAGAAAACCAGATAGAAGGTGACGGAGGACAATTTGACTTTGAGTGAGGGGTATGCAGCATAATCAAAGGTCAAAATAATCTGGAGATATTTTCTTGGAACACATGCACCCTGATTTATCAATGTCACTGCATTAAAATTAATAAAAATAAGATAAAAAAAAACAGAAAAACAAAACCCTGGGCTTGCCTGGTCAAGGTACATAGGAGAAGCAACTACTGGAAGTTGATATTTCCTGTTCCTCTCCTCACCTTTTTCTCTCTTCTATCCTCTCTCCAGAATCAATCAATAAAATAATTTAAAATAAATAATAAATAAATAAATAAATAAATAAACAAACCAGCCTTTGGGAGTAAAAAAAAAAAAGAATGATATATATATAAGTACCTGTGAATGTGACCTGATTTGGAGATCTGGTCTTTGTAGATGTATTCAAGAGAAGATAAGGTCACTACGATGGGGCCAAATCAAATATAACTGGTGTCCTTATAGAAAGGTGAAAATTTGGAAGCACAGACAGGCACTCAGGGAGGATACCGTGTGAACATGAAGGTAGAGTTGGAGTGATGTTTCTAGTAGCTGAGGAACACCTGTGATGGCCAACAAACCACCAGAAGCCTGGAGAGAGGCCTGGAACAGATTATCCTCCCAGCCTTGGAAGGAACCAACCCTGATGACACCTTGTCTTAGGCTCTGGCCTCCCAATCCATGGAGACACTATACTGCTGCTGTTTAAACTTTTTAGCCTGCCGTGGTTTGGTATGGTGGCTCCAGTTCTGTCCATCCTCAAAGGGAGGGAATTGCACACAGCATGTTCATCATGAGGACAAAATCCCAGGGCCCCTTGGAACTCTAGCCAGCACATTCTCCCAAGTCCACAGCCAAACTCTCTTCTTCCCTCGCCCCAAGCATTCATGTATAGTTGCCCTTGAAGACTTGTGAATGTGGCATGGGGCTATTCCCTGTGACTCAGACCATCACAGAGTGTGCTGTCCAGGAGTCCCTGAAACACTACTGGGTTCATTTTATTACCAGTAAAATCAGAGGATGGAGGTAAATGATCCTTAAAGTTCTTTAGTTTTTAAAATTCCGTGACTGATTTTTTCTACAGAGTTAAGTGCAGGGACTTGGGTAGAGTTGGTCTTCCTGCAGCTCTGAGGCCAGTGTTACCTCTTTGAGGTTTGTAACTGTGCTCTGGGTAACTGGCCTGCCAAACTCTGAATTACGGTATAAACAAGACATTACCTCATTTGGTTTTATTGGATGGGGTGTATAATTAACCCTTTTAATAGAAACGTAGACAAGCAAGCTTATCTTATGAACATTGTTGAACAAACTCTCTCAGTGGATAAAATCACTGGTTCTGACCTGTCTTGATGAAAAAAAAAATGCTTTTAATTGAATCTTTTAAATGCAAATGTCACTTCAAGCCTAAAATTCTACCACCTCCTTATCTCAGTTAATAAACTATGTCTTATACAATTTTATTTTCATTTTTAAGGACTCTTTTCTGTACTAAAAAAAACATTCTTAGTTTGTCTAAAATGTAGTTTCAGTCTATGGGGAAAATATTCCAATTTTTTGGTTATGAATGAATTCAAATAGGGTATATTATAGCCATTAAATCACCTCTTTAACCATTAAAAAATAAAATAAGAACAATTTTCCTACCTGAACGTTTATGTACCATGATGTTTCTACACAAATCCTAACTTATATATCTTAGAATGTACTGGGAACACAATGGAAAATTCCAGTCAGGAACAAAAAGAACAGACAACTTCGATTATTAACCTTTCATCTGCTCAAATGCCTCATGCACAGAATCACTTGCCAAGAAATGTATCACTGCCCTGATCGGTTGTCTCAGTGGTAGAGCATCGGCCCAGCGTGTAGAAGTCCCGGGTTTGATTCCTGGCCAGGGCACACAGGAGAAGCAACCATCTGGTTCTCCACCCTTCCCCTCTCTTTTCTCTCTGTGACTGTTTCCCCTTGCACGGCCGAGGCTCCATTGGAGCAAAGTTGGCCTGGGCACTGAGGATGGCTCCATGGCCTCTGCCTCCAGCCCTAGAATGGCTCTGGTTACAATGGAGCAATGCCATCGAATGCATGCAGGAGTCTGTCTCTCTGCCTCCCTGCTTCTCACTTCAAAAAAAAAATACAAAAAAAATGTATCACATTCTAAGAAAAAGATAATACGCATGGTTATATGCTTTTAAAAATATAGTCTTTTATGGCATAAAATGCTGCTTTTCATAGAGGAGTTGGGAAACAACAGCTGATCGTTTCATACAAAATTTCCTTCACTTTTTATTTTTCAGTTTGAAAACATAAATTCCAGACTCTTTTCTGAAACTTGGTTTAACCCGTGGCTATGCTGCTGGTACTTGTACTTGGTGGCACTTTTCATGCCACTTAAGGCTACCGAAGGCTTCCCGCAGCCTTTAAATGCATATAAAGACCTGACGCAGTTGTGTTAGGCGGAGGAAATGGCCTTGCTTTGCCTTTGTTAAAGTATTTCTTTCTGGGTCCCCTGACCTTAAAATTTCTCTTTAAAATGTTCATTAATTCCTATTAGGGATCTACTAGTAAAGAAACTTGCATGTTAGCTTTTATCAGTCTGTATGAATAAATGTTAACCATTCACAGTTAAAAACCTTCCTTTTAGCTCCACTCATGTGAAAACAGCCAGAGCAGCACGCACATCAGCAAATCATTCGGAAGATGAATGCACTCAAGCCCTCACAAAGACTCAGAGATGTGGATTAGCATTATAGATTTTAATTTGAAATAGTGTCAGTCTTTTCGGGCCTGCATTGTAGTGCATGAGTTGCCATCTGCTTATAATAATGAGTCTGACAATCCACGTAAATGTGATTTGCTGCCTCTTTGCCAACATAATGGCCGGGATATTGATCCTAATGGTGGCAGTTGCAAGCTTTCATTCAATAGGAAGGCGACAGGCCCTGAGCTGAGGTTTCTGAGGATTCAGGTGGCATAGCAGCTAAAAACAAATGCCCTACATTAGTGGCAACACCACACATATTCACAAAGGTCATAATTTCTATTCTTTTTCCAAATTTCAAAATCAATCAAACAAATTAACGAGAGACCAGATCTGCAATAAAGATGTCAGCCTATTACCTGCCTTTCTATTTCTTCTTGTAATATTTCAGGTGACAGTTGACCAATTAGGAACTCTGAGGAGCTCCGTGGTCCAGGTAAACCTTTGAGATCTCTGTTTATTATGGTAGTCACTAGCCACATGTGGCTATCTACGTATATTTTTAAATTAAAACTAAATAAAATTAATATTTCTTTCCTCAAAACTCCAAAAGATATGGTGCACTCATATTTATGTTAGAATTATTCACAACAGCCAAAAGGTGGGAGCAACCTAAGTGTCCGAGGGCAGACGGATTAATTAATAAAAGGTGATAAATACATGTAATGAAATATTTTTGGCCTTAAAAAGGAAGGGAATTCTGACATGTGACATTAAGAAGCTTGAGGACACTGTGGTGCTGAATAAAATAAGCCAGTCACAAAGAAACATGTATTATACTTTTCCACTTAGATGAGATACCTAGATTCACTGTTGAGTGGGCACAGAGCTACCATTTCATAAGATGAAATATTTCTGGAGATGGATGATGATGATTGTCACATAAGAATGACAAATATAGTTGATGTCAATGAACTGTACACATAAAATAGTTAAAATAATACCTTTTAGATTATGTATATTTTCCCCTATTAAAAATTTAGTTGTTTTGCCCACTAGCCACATGTGGTTAGTGGCTACTATACTCGATAGCTCAAAAATAGATCATTTTCATCATTTTAGTAAGTTCTACTGGACAATGTCACCTTAGAGAAATGCGGCTGGGTCCAGCTTGGCGGAGGGAGAGCCCGACCTCTGGGACAAAGGAGTCACAGAGGGTTCTGCATCCCCGTGCACACAGGAAATGCAGCATGAACAACCACAGCCACATTTGTGCAATAGAGATGTGACTTATAAACTTGAGCTTTACTAATTTTGACTTACACTGTTTCTGTTTTCTGTGATGTAAATTTTATTTTCAGAATGATTAACCATGAGCCTGCAAGAGATTATTGCAGCCAGTCACATGGCTCCTCTCCTCTTCCTGGTTGCATGTATATATTTAAAAGACTATGAAAGTGAAACTTTAATATTGTTATAAAAGTAAGTCAGAGTGATCTATGTCATTTCAATTACAGAAGCTATATGTTTGAATGCAATTGTTCAACAGAGGAACACAAACAATTAATCATAAGATATAAATACATAGGTAGGAGGTATAAATCATAAGTGGGCATGTGAATCAGTTCTGCTGGCCGTTAGGCCATCTGTTCTTATTCTTTTCTGGTCCCATGATATCCAGTGATAGGTCAGCATGCTTATATTAGCCTAAGTATCTTTGGGTAAGAGACGCTTTCATGATTTGCTCTAAAATAAAACGTCTTCAAAGATAGAGCATTACAGAAGTGTACCTGATGTAGCCACTTGTTTAAGTGTTGGATAAACCTGATGGTGTGAGACCTCATGTCACTCATCCCTCTGTTATTATGACTGGGAGCTATCTCCTATTTTATATTCTCTCAAATTTGTCATTTTCTTTTTTTGAATGGACAATAACATCTGCCTCACGATAATTATAAGAATAAATGGCTATAAATTAAATGGAAAGTGGTCAGTGTCTTCTTGCTATTATGCATAATTTTGATGATAATTACTTTTAGTCTGTCTCCTGTTAATCTATACTACTGGACCTTTGTAATTTGTTTGACTCTTTCACTTGTTATATCTGCTCAGAATTATGAAAAACAGGAAGGAATGAACATAAATGAACTCGGGTGAAACATGATAGGCCGGGGCTTTCACCTTTGCTTTAAACAAAAATCCCACTTGTCAGATGTGAGATGCTCTTCCCATTTCACAGATCTGAGAACCAAGGTTCAAAGATGAAAAGTATCCCCAAATTAATGGATATTGGCCAAGAGTGCACCCTGGAAGCTGTCCTCAAACTTCCAGAATTTGCTCGTGACCCACCATTTCTGTTCTTGTGACCTTGAACTAAATCCTGCCTGGATTCCACTGTCCCTACCTTACAGCCCAGGGTCCTTGTGAACCAGTGAGTAGAAGAAATGAGTGGACAGAACTTAGTGCCTGCCAAGTTGTAAATGCTGAGTAAGTGTTAGGAATTGCTGTTGAATTTCAGTTGAGTGAAATTTCAACTCTATTCTCAAGTTTGAGCCTTATACATGATATTCCTGAAGGTGTTATCATTTATAAAGTATTCATTTATTCCTTTTACCATACAACTTTAAAGGCACAGATGCATTTTATAATCTTTCCATCCATAATACCTAAATTAATATCTGACACCTAACATTAAATAAATGAATGCTTCTTGCAGAAGTGGCTCTTATGGCACCACCAGGAGATTCTGGTGGACTAGACTCTACTTCTGCTAAGTGATAGGCCTTCAAACATCTGACAGGTAAATCTCTGGTGTCTTTCTTGTAGCTTCTCAGAAATCCCTCATAAGATAAAGTAAAGAATGCATTTTAACTCTGTATAACTTGAATGTTCACTTTTGTTTTTTTGTTTACAAAGTAACTTTCTCACCCTTGATACCAGATGCATTTTTATTTATTTTTAATATTTTTAATTTATTGGGATGTCATGGTTTACCAAACCATACAGGTTTCAAATGTACAACTCAACATAACACCATCTACAGATCACGTCATGCATCACCATCCCCTGCCCCACGCAAAGATCTCTTTTTAAATGTAATACCCATGTATCAATGATAATAAAATATGTACAACTGCATAACTTGTATATGTACCTGGACACGTTCTGTTCTATAACAAATGGACCATCTGAAATATTCATGTTGTGTTGTACTAATACAGTCACTGTTTAGCCTCTGCACACTCCAGTGGCCTAATCCCGCTAAAGAGGTCAAGATCTGATTGTGACAGGTAGCCCAACACAACCCTCTGGGATCCATTAACTCTATTTCAAATGCAATTCAGATTCTGTCCTGACAATTATAAATAGTAATGCCACTTGTCAATTTCTTTACTTTGAAATAAAATAATAAGATATTTTATTTCACTGTACTTACCCTTTTAAAATTTGAAAACTATCTTCATTCTTAATATAAATAGCTTGAGTCACAGACAAATGTTGAGATTATTACCCACAATAAAAAAATTTAAACTATCTCTCTTGCAAATGGACTTCACATATAAACTCTATTTAGCTTTTATTCAAATTATAATTTAAGAACATAAATTATTGCAGATGTTCAGTCTTCAATGTGGGTTGTTTGAAGGACAGAAACACCATAATTATCTTCCAATAATTTGAAGTTAAGCATATTTTTATTCTCCAAATTTATTTTATTGTCATTAATCTAAGAAATTATTGCTAGTTTTTAAGATCTTTCTATTAAGTTCCTTTAATTTTAAGTTCATCTATTTATGCCATTCTATTCACTACTTCATTCATCCAATTTTTCTATTAATTTTTACTAAGAAGACACAAGGAAAATCCTCTCTTCTTAAAATTGCATTTGCATTGTCTTCATTAGCCATTACATTCATTGAAGTTAATGCAATTGATGAAGCTAATTCAACCAGCAGTTATTGAACATCTTTTTGACTCCAGACACTAATATTCGTAGGAAATCAGAATGCACAAGTACATCAAACAAAACTCCTGCCTTCCAGATAGCCATGGTCTTGTGTCAGAGACATGCATGCAAGCCTGCAATTCAAATGAACTGCACTGATTCTCCTGAGGAAAATGAGCAGAAGGTTTTGAGAGCCAAGAAAGCGGCAAGGGGTTTGAAGGCCTGTGTGGTCTTCAAGGCTGAGCAGGAACTGAGGTGGAGGGGGAGTGTGGGGAAATGCCAGAAGGTGCCAAGTATGCTCCAAGGACAGAGTGTTGGGAAATATAGGCTATTTATGCAATTGTAAGAAACACTCTGGCTTGAGGCTTGGTTCTGAAATGAAGCAAAAGGAGATGTGGTTTTCTCAACTCAAATGCTAAATACACAATGCAGACCAGGCTCTAGGTGTCTGTCCGTTGCCTGGTTTCCCCAGGGCCATCACTTGGAAATAGCCAGTGGGAATTTGGAAATGTGTGTCAGAACCCTAGATGAATGGCACAAACAGACACAGTGACTTTCTGTTATCAGCACATAGAGAGGTTCTGGCTCAGGATTTTGGGGAGCAGGAGATCTCCTGGGATTACAGGAAGTACAAGAAATAAGGAAAAGCTAGAGAACATCAAAAGAAGACCAAAGAAAGGAGAGAGGGTATATAAATGCAGGATGCAGAGACTACAGAGCTAAGGAAGGAAAGAGTTTTGAGCTTTGCCTGTCAACTACCTGTTGGGTGCTCAGCATCTTAGGAGAAATCAGGAAGATGAAGACTAAACATAAGCCTTTGATTTCTGTAATGTAAATCAAGACACAATTGTCTTCCTTAGGAGAGCAGTACCAGGGACCGGCACCCTCGGGGTGCTGGGAATCTTGGTAGATGAGGAAGTGGGGAAGCTCATGCAAGTGTCCCCCTCTTCTCTGTGTGCCAGTTTCACATCAGACATTGTCTAGGGGGCACTTGGAAGTTCACCCTATTCTTTTTTCCTATTTAAAGACCTCTTTTACTCTTACTTAAACCAGTCATAAAACCTACCCTAAGAATATAAATTTTGAAGTTTCTTTTTCAGAAAAATATCATCTCAATGTGAATTACAAAATGCATTTAGAAAACAAAAACCAGTGATAGAGGCATGTCTGGGTTAGTAAATATTACTGGGAGGTTCTGACTGGGAGGGGCTGTAATCTCAGAATGGATGGTTGTAGCAGCTGCAGGGCTAGGAAGAGCACCCATCAGCCCATAAAGCCATAGGTTTCAGGTCACTTCCTGCAGGCCCAGGTGAGGTAACAGGAAGTCCCAGGTGACAGGTGAAAGCAAGAGCTAGGATGACAGGGCCTGAGTCTATGAATGGAGGCGGGGTTAGTAGGTATACAGAGAGGTTTGTATAGGTATAAAAGTGAAAGAGTCACTGTATGTGGGACTGAAAGATGAAGGTGGATTTCATGCTACAGGCAAGACCAGGTGACTGTAGCATACAAACAGGTGCTAGAAGGATAAGAGTGGAATTAAAAAGACTGGTCCATTTTCTGTGCACATGCTTGCCAATGCACCCATGGGAGCTGCCCTGTTGCCCTTCCTGGGTACAGATGTGTTAATAATCATATTATTCAAAACTCTAAAGCTAATTGCACTTTAAATTGCAATTATTATGTTATAAATGTTGGAGACAACATTTTCTTATGTGAAAAAAGCCTTGTATTGTGGCATAATCCAGTAACAAATCTTTCATTAAATAATGGACAAATTCACTAATTATTTATTGAGAAGACATCATAATGTTCTCGATCCCTGGTCGGCAAACTGCGGCTCGTGAGCCACATGCGATTCTTTGACCCCTTGAGTATGGCTCTTCCACAAAATACCACGTGCGGGTGCTACCTCGATAAGGAATGTACCTACCTATATAGTTTAAGTTTTAAAAATTTGCCTCTCAAAAGAAATTTCAATCATTGTACTGTTGATATTTGGCTCTGTTGACTAATGAGTTTGCCGACCACTGTTCTAGACACTACTAAGGAAAGAGAGGAGAAGGCAGATGAGACCCTGCTATTCTTGGGGCTGAGGTGGGCATAGCCGTGGAGAAACAGACAAAACACCAATAAGCTAAAACAGTGTACCAAGTGCTCTCAGATACATGCAGGGTGAGCACTAAAGGTGACAGGCTGACAAGGGGACCCAATCGCAATGTTGAGGAGGGCTCTCTGAGGAGCTGACCCTATGGACTCTGACCATAGGCATTAAGACCAACAGGTACTAGGACAAAGCAATTTGGCAGAAGGAACAGCGTGAAACAGCATGCATGTTCTTCCATTTCTATAAGCTCTTAAACAACACTTCACACAGAATACTTCCATGAGATGTTGGTACATAAAGTTGATTCTATGGTCTATGGTCTACCACTTGACAGCTTACACGGAGTGTGGGTCTACTTGGGAAACCTCTGGATTGATCATCAAGTCACTGCCTGGTGATCTGCTCCATTCTCTGTTAACCAGCTGAGAGTAGTGGTCAGGGGCTCCCTTCTCTAGGACTGCATCTCTTTACAGAGAAAGTGAAATGACTGCACTAGATCATCTTGGACATTTTCTTTAGACTTCTACTGTTCTGCCTTTAAGAAGCAGTAACCTGACTTAAAAACATAAAAATCTTAGAAAAAAACAGGCAGTAAAACCTTGATCATTTCTAGTAGCAAAGTTTTCTGATCTGTCTCCTCAGGCAAAGGAAACAAAAGAAAAAAAAATAAACAAATGGGACTACCTCAAACTAAAAAGCTTTTTGCACAGCAAAGGAAACTGTTAACAAAATGAAAAGATAACCTACGGAGTGGGAAAACCTATTCACTAATGATATACTGTATCTGATAAGGGGTTAATAATCAAAATTTATAAAGGACTTATACTACTTAACACCAAATACTAAAAACAAAAACAAAGTAGAAACAATTAAAAATGGGCAAAGGACCTGAATAAACACTATTCAAAGACATACAAATGACCAATAGACATATGAAAAGATGCTCAACATCATTAATCATCAGAAATATGCAAATTAAAACAACAATGTGCTATTACCACACCCTTATCAGAATAGCTATCATCAATAAATCAACAAACAACAAGTGTTGGCGAGGAAATAGAGAAAAGGGAACCCTTGTGCACTGTTGGTGGGAATGCAGATTGGTGCAGTCAATGTAGAAAGCAGTATGAAGTTATCTCAAATATTAAAAATGAAACTGCCTTATGACCCAGTGATTCCACTACTGGGAATTTATCCAAAGAAGACTGAAACACGATTTGAAAGGATATATGCACCCCTATGTTCACTGCAGCATTGCTTACAATACCCAAGATCTTGAAGCAGCCCAAGTGCCCGTCAGTAGGTGAGTGGATAAAAGAGCTGTGGTGCATTTACACAATGAAAAGCTACTCCACTGTGGCAGCATGATGGACCTGGAGAGCATTATGCTAACTAAAATAAGTCAGTCAGAGAAAGATAAGTACTATAAGTCAGTCAGAGAAAGACAAGTACTGTGTGATTTCACCAAGGTGTAGATTCCAATGAACAAACCAAACTAGAAAACAAAATAGAAACAGACTCATAGATATGGAGAACAGACTGACAGCTGTCAGAGGGGAGGAATTTTAAGGGACTGAATTAAAAAGTTGAATAGATTAAACAAAAATTTAAAAAACAAACACAGACAACAGTGTGGTGATCACCAGAAGGAAAAGGAGATGGGAGAGGTAGAAACAGGTAAAAGTGGAATAAATGGTGAAGGAAGGAGATTTGAATTTAGGTGATGAACATATAGTACAATATTCAGATAACATATTTTTTAAAAACCTACACAAAAATGTAGCAACAAAACACAATGGGACTTCTGCTCCTACCATCTTTTTGCTTTGATTGCTTTAGACACACTTTAAAGGACAAATCTGTTTTTTTTTTGTTTGTTTAGTTTGCCTAAAGAGACTGTTGTATATTCAAAAAAAGCGTCTACTCAATAAATGTTAAAGTTGAATGCCTTTTATTTTAAAACTTTGTAATGAGTCTGAGTAAAGTTTTACTATCCAATAGTTGCAGCCAACCTTTTTTTTACAAGCGCATTCTCATTACCTAAATTTTATTGCCAAGAAATGAATAAAAAAATAAGTCAATTTTAGATATTTAGGGGAAAATCCACTTTTAATAATAATAAGTTCTTTTTATAATTGAGATGTCCAAATTTGTAATCGGATTGTATAATCAGGCGGCCAGATACAATTTCTACAGGCCTACTTATTGCCAGTGCCTATTTTAAACACTGAATATTCCTGGGGATTATTTCACCCCCTTGAAAGACTTTTGAGACATTAGCTCACCACAATATTCAACCACCTGCCAAGCATTTTATTAGTCTCACTAACCACCCAAAATAATCCTCAAGGTTCCTTTTGAATAAAATTCCAGGCATTGAATGACAGAAAATAGCATTAAGTTGCTTGAAGAAAATATTCAAGGCCGAGCTATTGAAAAACAGACTGGCAAAGCCCCAGAGAAGACAAGAAAGAGGAAGAAAGTGAACTGCTGGCTGGACACTGCAGTGAGATTTGCATCGTCTTATTTAATGGAAGGTAGTAACCAAGTCCATTCTGCTTGTGAAGGCACTAAGGGTCAAGGGAGTGGACCCTTGCAAGCACTTAAGAACCAGTGCTTAGGAGGACCTAGGTTCTAGTCTCATCTGTCCTGCGCTATTTACAGTCACCTAACATCTGCTATTTAGTCACCTAACATCTGACTCCTCTTTCTGTGAAGCCAAGCCTACAGAGGCAAGCATGTTCATGACCCTGAATGCGGCTGCAGAGAAGATCTAAATATGAGTACAGCAAACTATAGGCATTTCAACTCTAACTTTCTTTTTATTCAAATGTAGTAGCAATAAATGCACTCGGCTCCTCCCATTATTCCAAAATAATCACCCTGAAAGGAAACTCTCCTCTGTGGCTAGACACCATGTACTGATGACTGATTCAAGTAAAAGAAAGTAATTCAATCTTCTTGAATTTTTGTGTTCTTTGTGAAGAAGGTGAAAAGATAACAGTCTTGTTGATTTTAGAACTCTAATTTTTCTTCTTCATCTAACTACTCAAAACAAAGCCTGAGCAACCCTCATTCTCATCCAAAACTGGTCTTAAATTTGGTCCGCTTATTTATTTTTTTTATTTTGGACTTTTAAAACCTTGATTAAATGGCCAACATGGTTATAGTGTAAATGGCACTAGAGAAGTTCTTGCTCATGAAATTATTTCTTATATATCTTTCCCCTTCAAAGTCTTTAATCTTTACTCCTGTGGTTGACCAGATATTCCCCAATTCCATTAAATATATAACAGATCATTTTACTTCCTTTGGAAAAGTTTGCATTTAAATTAGATTTCATTCTAAACTTTTTTAAAATAAAGGTTGATACACAACATATACAGTATCTCAAGATGACCAGGGAATATTAAAAACTAAGATAGATAGCCACTTATTTAGATTTTTAAAGTGTAGTTCTACTTAAAACTTTGTACCATTTCCACATTTTATCAAAGTTGTTTTGTTTCTCAACACATCAAGTATAAAAGAAGATATATAAGAAATAAACCTTAAACAATAACAGCATAAAAAAAACACTAAAAAAGCACTGCTTGTTTGTACCTGTCCTGGCTCTGTGCAAGGTACTTTTATGTACAGTATTAAATCATACAGTCTAACCAAAGTGCCTAGAATATACTTAGCAATCAGCGAGACAGGTTAATAACTGTGATTGAAATATGAATGAATGCATGAATGAGAAACCTTGGAAGTAGGAGTTACTCCTACTTTTTCCTTATTTTATAGATGAGAGTGAGATGCAGAGAGGTGAACAAACTGCCTAAAGCCATATATGTAATAAGAGTCCCAACAGGGATTTTAGCCTAGACAGTCCAATTTTCATTTTAATCCTCTATCTACTTCAAAGAGAATATTCATATTGACAACATCCATGTCTGCATTGATATTAGCAGAGTTTTGAATAATTTGCATTATTATTATATAAAATCACAGTTCATGTTAGGGTTTAAACTCATTGATCAGTGTTTTCAAAACCTATTGAAATAAAATCTCAGAATGTGATAGGTTTTGATTTTCTTGAATCAAGTCGCTATTGAACTAAGACAGATCTAAGGCAGCTACTCTAGCCCAAAGTTACTAGCGAAGTTCCTCTTTCCTTCACTCCTTCTTAGGAACTGACTATACTGTATTTTTTTTTTCTTTTCTTTTTTTATTTTTAGAATTCTGAGCTCTCTCTGATGCATTATTTAGTCAACAAACTACTGCCCATGGTTTCACGTCCCCAGAGATTGATATTGGGGATGATTCTAGATGTTGATGTCTGGGATCACAGGACTATTTTGCTCCACCTCAGGGTTCTTATTCCTCAAAATTTAAATTGCCAACAGCAATGATAAACATGGGGTTCTCTTAAAACTCCAGAACTCCTCCTTCAGGCTATGTTTTATGTCTTGGAAAAAATCAGCAATCCAATGTGTGAGCTTTATGTTCTCTTGTAGCTCAAATGCTCATTTTGGCTGCCATAACCAGCTCCTTTTGTACAAATGGAATTGGATTAATCTCTAGCTCTCATGTGATCCTCATTTTTCCCAAAGTTGTAGCAGGACAGTGATTTTAAAAGTGTGTGTACATTTGTATCTATGCCTTTTATTTGTTGAAAAGTTTGTTGAGATATTACAGTACAAAGATGACATGTAACCAGATAGATTATAGAAGAAGGAGGAGGAGGAAAAGAAGAAGGAATCGGAAAAAAGGAAGAGATGGAAAAGGCAGCAACAGTAGCCTTTTTGTCTTTGCTACCATTATGAGTATGATCCAGAAGTAGTGTTGTGGTGGCCTGCTCGTTAGTCCCACCAATGGAGGCATTCTCATGCTGTCTAAGCAATGGTAGTCAACCTGGTCCCTATTGCCCACTAGTGGGTGTTCCAACTTTCATGGTGGGTGGTAGCGGAGCAACCAAAGTATAACTAAAAAGATAGATTTAACTATAGTAAGTTGTTTTATAAAGATTTATTCTGCCAAACTTAGCAAAACTCCAACATAAAGTACTTAGTAAGAAATTATTATTATATGCTTTAACTTGCTATAACTCTGCTTTATAAATTTTATAAAGTAAAGTTACTTCCCTACTTTATAAATCACAATTACTGTGGAACCAGTGGGCAGTAAGAAAATTTTACTACTAACAGAGATACAAAAGTGGGCGGTAGGTATAAAAAGGTTGACTACCTCTGATCTAGAGCTTCGGGAAGGACCTACGCTTTAGTTCAGTTTAAAGCATTCCTCTTGGGTTCTTAAATTCAGAAAGGGCAGGTTTTGGATCCCATCAAAAAATAGCAGCTAATGAAAATTAAACAAAAGAATGTATTCTCCTCCTACCCTCACTTTTCCAGAATCCATAGTTGCATCAACCCAAAAAACAAACAAACAAACAAACAAAAACTAGTAAGTGCTTAAATATTTCTCAGACTACAACCATATATATATTTCTTTAAAGACCTAAGGATTTTAGAAAATTTGTTATTAAAATAGCAGTAGTGATTCAACACCATTAATAGTTGTAATTAAATTGTAAATGTGCAGTGGATAGAGCATTGTCCCAGCACACCAAGGTCACAGGTTTCATTCCGGTAGGGCACATATGAGAAGGAACAATGAGTGTCCAACAGGATGAAATAACTAAGTGGAACATCAAGTTGATGCTTCTCTCTCTCTCTCTCTCTCTCTCTCCCAACCCCCTCCCTTTCTCTCTCTCTCTCTTTTTCAATTCAATGGGAAAAATTATAACTGCCTCTCTATGTTTTTTTATGTGTGGTAAATTTTTTAAGTTAAAAGAACTTTCAATTTATAAGCTTTAACATATTTGTGTGTGTATAAAAGTTAGTTAAAACTTTTATAATAGACACTTGTTACCAATATCCCATGTACATGGTACTGCTTTCATAATAACTCCACATGTGTTTAATACTTTAGTTAAAGGATATATTACATAAAGGTAAGCAATTAAGCAGAAAATTACAAGCTTCTTTTTGCCATTGTTCTAAGTATTTGCTTTAATATTTATCTTGAATTTGGATTAATTAAAACTAGTATATAGTCCTTTATCTTAAGGAAATTTATTTTTGTGTGTGCAAGGTCTCAAGGTAAGCTCCAATGTGGTTCATCTGAACACTCAACACCTGACATTCATTGGCTGTGTGTAGCATTTGTCACTCATTGTCTTTATCATTACCACCCTCCTCTGAGAACTGTGCACATCTTAGATCAATAGATAAAGAATATATGCCTTCCCATTTTCTTTTTAATTTAGTATTTGTTATTGCATTGTGAAAGGCATGTATTGATTACTGAAAGAGGGACCTAGATTACCCGGTGTTTATAATAGAAGAAAACACAATGTGCATCTAATTGATAAATTGTTTTGAACTATTAAATATCATATTTATTCATCTTCTTTATTAGGGTAGAAAATTATCTGAATGAAAAACCACATACTTAACGTAACAAAAGTTGACCAATATTGCAGGAATTCAAAGGATTCATGTGTTCCAATTCTTGCCTTCTCAAAGCTCATGACTTGTAAAATTGACTCTTAAGTTTGACTCTCTTAATTTTCAAGAAATTATTCAAGCTTTAATTTATGTTTAAAAATTTTATATGATAATAATAATATGAAAAGTGAGGCATGTTTAAAATATAGTATGCTTTTGTTGTTGTTGTTGTTGTTGTTGTTGTTCAATTTTTTTCCCTTAGTGTACAGAATCACTTTCAACTGGTAGAGGAAGCGGGCTTCATATGCCTTTGGTTGTATGTCCAAAATCACTGCAAACAACTGGATTGACTTCTTCATGCTAGGAAGCAGATGCCTCCTTCTGTGAGGGGTGGAACAAAGCCAGGGACAATGTCAGCAGCAGCAAGTTCTTCCAGGGTCAGAGAAGCCTGGTCTCTACTTCCGGGGACTGATGTGGGCTGGGAGTTCACTTGTTTCAATCTTTTCCTGCACATCCCTAAGGGCACATCCCTAAGGTCCTGAGTGGCCTGCCTACCTGACACAGGCTTCCTTCTAAAGATGTCTTTCAGGGTTTTACTTTATGGAACTCAAGGTAAAATTTCAGACCCTCACAGCATTTCTGACATATTCATGATACAATAGAGATACAAGATTTAAGCTTGTTGTACTGACATTTTAAACAATAGTTCTGCATATATATGTATTAACATACATATACACACATACACATATCTACATTTGTATCAATAACTACATCTGTTTTTCTAATTTTAGGATTACTTACTTTTGATTGCTGCCAAAATGTCTACTTGTAGAAACAGTAAAAAATAGAACTGATAGAACCAGTTTCCCCTGACTTTGAATCTGCAGAAGGCCAGCTGTCTGGCTGGCAGAGTGGGGCCCTCTGACCAGCTGTGAGGCGGCACCTCCATCACTCTGCAGCTGGGCTGGAAACAAGTAAACAAACAGCAGCATGTCTTCCAGTGTCTCTCCTGTAGTAGGGACACAGGCAGCTTGGCAATTCATAATCATAAAGATGAGGGTCTTATCTCATGTCTCCATTGTTTCCTCTCACAGAATGTGTTTTCCTGAGGTGGGGGTGGGGGAAAGAAAAGAGCAAGGGACTTGGTGAGGATCAGACTTAGATGAAATAAATGTGATGTTCAAACTGATTAGTGTTGAGGAAAGTAGATTTAGTTTCATAGTTTCTGGAGTCACCAATTGAAAACACAGTACAGAAAATTCTAGACCCTGAAGCCTACAGAAAGGCAATGCAGGCAGACCCCTGTAGCCCTCTCCCCCAGGGCCAGCAGCCCCCGCAGGACCCAAGAAGTCAGCTGTTGGGAGGCTGACAGTCCATGTCAACAGATGAGAAATTAGCTCAGATGAAGTTGAAGAGGGGAAAGGAAAAAAAAGAAACATCAAATAATGTTTTCTATATTATTTGTTTGAACTTCACCTTCTTATACCCCACTCTTATTTATTGCAAGAATGATCCCACTGTAAGTAGGGTTGCCTGTGACAAAATATGATTCTTCACCCTGGTAAAGAGAATTTTCATTATATGTTTCTACAGCTGAGTTCTTGCAGGAAAATACAAGGCATCTGGAGGCTGACCCAGCAAAACAAACTTCCTCTTCTGTCAGTTTCAGTCCATCCTTCTTAGAACTGAAATTTTCCTCCAGCCTTTGCTTCTTGCTGGTCTTTCTTTAATCAAAAGGGGAAGTTAAACCTGTCAGCAGGAGCACATGGATGCTCTAAGTCAGAGCAAGCTGGACCTGGAGATGCAATGTCTATGCTCCTTCTGAAAATGATCCTTGTCCAGTAACAGATGTAGCAAGCATATCTTCCCCTGGCTCTTGGGAAGGAAGAGGGCAATAGGGCTGGAGGAGAAAGGGAAGGGAGAACGGTTTGTGATGCTTCATTTCTTTGAGACAATGGCCTGTGCTGACACTGTCTATTCAATGTGGAAGATGGGCAGTCAAGTAAAGCAAGACAAATGTGACGTCCTGACTGATTATTCCCTACACACTAAGTCAATGAGCTTATTATCACTGCAATTACATTACTAATGTCAACAGATGCTACATGTAGACAATGAGGTAACAATTAAGTGGGCTCCCTACCCCAGCAAACCCTGTGCAAACTCCTCACTTCAGAAAGCTCAGATGTTTGCCTCGACACGTTGGGGGGCCTGAGAATGGAGCAAGTTGTGTCTTGGCAGCGAGTGGCTGACAACAGCATTGTCTGCTCACAGGACAAGAAGAGCACCCTCCATAATCAGCTCTCCACATCAAAATCAGAGTTACTTGATGTCTATGAATGAATCCAGCTTGACAATTAGTACTAAATGTAGCTACATGCATACACTGATCATTTCTTCTGAAACTGTTCCATTATACTGACAATTTGTTTTTCTAAAAATAGATGTTGTTTTTCATTTTTCTTAAGAAGTCACCAAATAGGAAGTTTCCCAACAATGGATAATAAGATTTCCTATTAGTATGTGGTTTTGGAATAAAATAGAATACTTTGCCCAATTTGCTTTGCCAAGATGTTCTTCTGAGGACATACGATCTGGGTCCTCATACGGGCAGCAGTTCTGCCCCCTAGTGGTTACATGAACTCACACTTGCTCCTCCTACCCCAACACCTCCCAGGACTAGCTGGTATTTGGTGTAGAAAGAAGAGCGCATGCTTTCTTCCTTTGTGGTGGTCCACTCTGCCAAAAGCAGGGGGTGCTGTAAAAATAGAGGGAGGGTGGAAATCAACATAAATTGATTCTAGGTTTTCAGACACAGACATGGTCAGTCTAAGTCTCTTTGGTTGCTAATTAGACAACCATAATGTTGAAGACAATAGGAACATAAGAAGTGCTTTGATGACTACCCGTTAGATTCTTTGCAACCGATTCAGAGAATGGGAGTTGTGATTCTAAAGTAGCCTGACAACTACTGATAATGAATTCAGGAATCTGAGCCAAGTGAGGCAATAGATACAGGCTACCTTGTTGATATGCTGGATGTTTCTCCATAGGCATCAGTCACAACACAGGCAGACCTTGGATTAATCAGGAATGGTGGCGTTCGTCCAGTTTTGAAGAATGAGTTTCCTTCTAGTAAAACAACAGCTCGACCTCACAAATGAGAATTTCAATATATGTATTTATTCCTTCCCAAATATGTCTGGATCAGTGAAAATTATCCCTACTGAATATTTAAAGATGTTTATGTTAAAGCCCTGGCTGGGTGGCTCAGTGGATGAAGCATTGTCCTGATGCACTGAGATCTTAGATTTGATCCCCCATCAGGGCACAAACGAGCAACAACCAATAAGTGCACTGCTAAGTGGAATAGCAAGTTGATGCTTTTCTCTCTCTCTCTCTTGCTCTCTCTCAAATCAATGGAAAATAAAAAATAAGGATGTTTATTTTGAGAAATTTGGGCGATGCATTCAGAAGGATGAAAGATGAAAGAAGAAAATGAATAGTGATACTAATAAGTGAAGGTAAGAAAGAGGAACTTTTTAAATATAGAAACATATAGATTTATATGGATTATTGAAAATCACCATTAAAGTTAATTTAATATATTAGACCTCAAGTGTATGCCAATTCCAAAGTAAAGCTGTCTTGCTTGAATTAATATTTTTAGACTTCCTGTTATGATCCACTTATAAAAACAAACATACAAACAAGCCAGAGGGTAAGCCCCATTCTCCTTTTAATTAAATTTACATCAGAGAATCTAATAAAAGTAAATACACCACAAGTTAT
Organism: Saccopteryx leptura; assembly: GCF_036850995.1. NCBI lineage: Eukaryota > Metazoa > Chordata > Mammalia > Chiroptera > Emballonuridae > Saccopteryx > Saccopteryx leptura. Next base: position 130,643,614 of record NC_089503.1, on the reverse strand, counting down.
CGGTTGAAGCATCCTAAATATTCTCAACATGTAGACCCACATAATTTCTGAATTTTAATGCCATTTATGCATAATTTAAAATTAGAATTATTTTAATGCTTGTATAAAATATACAAGATGCCAGCTTATCAATGTTTTAGAAAGTATGGACTTTAAGAAATCATTTAAACCATTGAATTACACGGGTAGGAAGTTGAAACATTTGAGTTGTATTTATTCTAAGAGAAAAATAGCAACTTTGAAAAGATAGATAATAAGTTGAGTAATAGACAAAAAGATGAAGATGAAGATTAAAATAGATAAAAGCAACTCTGTAAATACATTTAAATATATGTAAATAACATAATTACATTAGAGTAAGTCTCAGCTTTCATGGGCTCCACAATTGAATATTCACACAAGAAATACCAACTGAAGCAAGTTCTTCAGGGTTGCTTCTTCAACAGTGATATTATTGGCCACCTGTAAAAGGACAGTGACTCAACTAGTGTCTGGGGCAGGGGTCCCCAAACTTTTTACACAGGGGGCCAGTTCACTGTTCCTCAGACTGTTGGAGGCCTGGACTATAAAAAAAACTATGAACAAATCCCTATGCACACTGCACATATCTTATTTTAAAGTAAAGAAACAAAACGGGAACAAATACAATATTTAAAATAAAGAATAAGTAAATTTAAATCAACAAACTGACCAGTATTTCAATGGGAACTATGGGGGCCTGCTTTTGGCTAATGAGATGGTCAATGTGCTCCTCTCACTGACCACCAATGAAAGAGGTACCCCTTCCGGAAGTGCGGTGGGGCCGGATAAATGGCCTCAGGGGGCTGCATACAGTCCGCAGGCAGTAGTTTGGGGACCCCTGGTCTGGGGTATCCCTCACAGGAGGGAACACTTCACCTGTGTTCCTGTTTGGAAGGGACTTTGAAAGGAAAAGAGAGTGGGCATTTGCTCTTGCTAGCTGTGTAAATATAATCTATTTCTGCTCTGTCAAATGAATGTGTTTAGTAAATTGTCTTCCAAATAACCCCAGTTAAGTGAGACTTTAAAAAATATGTATTTCACGTTTGCCTTGCAATAAGTGAATATAGTCATTTAAAGGATTTTTCATGAAATATATTAAAATTTTTGCTAGGCCACATTTATTTATTTTCCCTCAACTTTTCATTATACTCACAAATGGTATTGCTTTATTAGGGCATAACTAACCTCATTATAAAGCAATAAAGTTCTTGAATTAAAAAGTGAATATACTGGATGTCTATATTGTAATTAACTACTAAGATATCTGTTCATATGCAGATCAGTACCAAGGAAGTATTTGATTTGGGGTTTTCAACCATAAATTATTCAAACTTTTAAAGTTTCCCATTTCTATTCTGCATCTGTTTTTTAATAATATGAATAGGTTGAATCAATATTTATGCTTCTTAATTTTGTCTTTCTCTAATAGGTGATAAAACCACAGAGGACTACCTGAGATGTCATAACTCAAAGACTTTTGCCATTGTCTGACTTGTGGTGGTGCAGTAGATAAAGTGTCGACCTGGAATGCTGAGGTCGCTGATTCGAAACCATGGGCTTGCATGGTCAAGGCACACACAGGAAGGAAGTTGATGCTTCCAGTTCCTCCGCCCTTTATCCTTTCTCTCTCTCCTTTCCTCTCTCTAAAATAAATAAATAAATAAATAAGTTAAATATATATATAAATAAAAAACAATTTTGTTATCACTGCACCAACTGATCACCAATAGGCCAGCCTCCACGTGTCCTACTGTACAGCTCTCTCCTCACTTTCAGAGTGCTGGTCCAGGTGTGCTCATCACAGCCCACCATGCTGCAAATGTGCAGATCAGGGTAGGGGCAGAGAACTTACATGGAATCTCCATCCATGGGATGCTGAACGTGTGTGTGTGTGTGTGTGTGTGTGTGTGTGTGTGTGTTGTTAGTACAGAGAGCTGCTTCTCCCAATGTTTCTTGAAATGAAGGGAGATCTGGACTCTTGTTCCTTTGCTCATGTGTTTTGCAATGTTCTGAGCAAAGAACACAGACAGATTGACATAAGCACTAAAAAATAGAATTCCCTATATGTTCCAGCTCACCTCCTTCTTGGTTTTAATTCCTACTTGACTCTATGCCCCTAGCGTAAGCCAGGTGTCCTCACTCCACTCAGCCATTACCAGTAATCCTTTTGTTTCTGTTCTCACTGATAGCAGGGCAATGACTTGTGAGTACACAGTATCCCTAGACACGGCAGGAAGTGACATCTTGTTCACAGCAGGTGAGTGCACGCGTGCATCTTCCCAGGCTGATGTTTGCCCTGTGCTGGTCCAACTGCTCTTAGACAACAGTGGGTTTCATAAGGTTTTCAGTTCCAATCTCCTTTGAAATAGATAGCTGGAAAGAAAACATGTTTTAAAAAAATAATCCACAGCTAAATTTCTAGGATAAAAGCCGTGTCTATCCCTTATCACTGGAGGCGAAGTGTGATTTTATTACTTTATATTGAGAACAACTAAAATCACCCCCACTTCAAAAGAAAAATAATTTTAGAAAAGGAAAGTACTGAAGAGCACGTGATGGGCACTTCTCCCACAAGCCTTCATCAAGACAATGTTCCCCCAGTAGAAATACAGCACTTTTTAGAAAAGGGGTGCAGACATTGCAGGTTCCCTAAAGGTATCATTTTTGGCTGCTGCCTGAAATAGAAACCTATGGATTCGCAGCCATGGTGCTCCGTGTTTCCATGGGAGAGCATGAAATCACATTATTTTCTGGCAGTTGTGCAAAAGACTTGGGGAGATCATAAATATTAAGAAATCCTCGGGGGCAGCCACACTACCTGCTCTCAGCTCCACTTCCTCTGTTGTTTGGTTTTGGGAGCTTCGCCAGGAGAACCTGGGCTTCAGGTGTCTGACAACTGAAAACAAGAACTGCACATTTCCAACAGATTTCATAAACAAACCGCTCTGACTTCACGTCAGGCAAGACGACGCAAAATTTGGTTTCCTTCACCAAATTCGGCTCCCAGCTGTGAAGTGTCAAGTCAGACAGGAACGAGTAATTGTATTCAACCCTAAAATCAAGCTCCCAGCTGACATTTCATATTAACAGTATCAGAAAGCAGGCCTGTTTGTCTTTTAGAAATACTTGCTCCATGGTAGCTGTGAATTCCAGCGTTGCACAGAGGCAGAGGGGCTGGCAGGAGGGAGGCGGCCCACGGGGACCCTGAGACCTGGCCACCACTGGGAGGCAAAGCCGCAGCCTTGGACCCTCCACCATGAAAAATGGTGTGAAAGAAAGCAAAGCGGGTATTAAACACATTACACTGGATGAATTACCTCTTATTTCTCTATTGAAATAAATTCTAAGTTAACCTATGAAGGATAATCAATAATGACTGTAGAGTCCAGGTTCAAAACGCTGAAACTGATGGTGCCCAAATAATTCTGTTTTCAGTCTTCCTGGCTGTTGTCAGGATTTAGAATGAGAATCTCCATCTCAGTCCTGTTAGCAAAGGAAGAGCAGCAGTAGCTCACTTTGACCGCAGGCATTTTGGAGGCTTTGGAGACCTGGGCCCTCGGTACAAGTTGTCTCTCTCTATCTCTACCTTCAGATTGCCTATCTGCCGGGAGATAGGGACGTCCAAACAAGTAAAGCGACACAAGCAGATTCATGAGTGAGCAAGACAGCACAGGAATGTACAAGACAGGGACCAGGGGCTTGTCTGTCTGGGGGCTGCACAGTGACTACCCTACGGGTAGAGATATCCCCTGCACTGTGTCTCAAGGCAGCACATGGTGGAGAGGGGGAAGCTGTTAAGCAAAAGTCTGTGCATTTAGAGAGAAGAATAGTGCAGGAAGCATCTTTAAAACTGCTGTTGCTTAGATATGGCATCAGTGCCATACAACCTGCCAGGAACTCAGCCCCTGATTTGGGCCTTCCCTCACTTGGTTGTTCCTTAAGGGGAGTGAAGTGAGTAGACCATGGTTCCATTTTTGTCAAACTAAACCATGTAGATTTGTGCTGTAGTATTTTTATTTATTTTTGTGTGTGTGACAGAGAGAAAAAAAGAGAGGGACAGATAAGGATAGACAGAAAGGGAGAGAGATAAGAAGCATCAATTCTTCGTTACGGCTCCTTAGTTGTTCATTGAATGCTTTCTCATATGTGCCTTGACTGGGGGGCTCCAGCAGAGTGAGTGACCTTTTGCTCAAGCCAGCTACCTTGGGCTCAAGCCAACGATCATGAGGTCCTATCTATGGTCCTACTATCAAGCCGGCAAGCCCATGGTCAAGCTGGATGACACCCGCTCAAGCCAGATGAGACCAGCTCAAGCCGGCAACCTCGGGGTTTCAAACCTGTATCCTCTGGGTCCCAGTCCATCACCTGATCCACTGTGCCACCACCTGGTCAGTCTGTGCTGTATTATTTTTAATGCAAATATGTCCAAACTTCACTAATGTGTTACTCAAAGACCCCATCTCCTCTCCCTCATTATGACCTCTCTCTGTAAGCATTTGATTTCAAAATCAAAATTAAGCTACTTCACGTTCTCGTATAATGGCCTTTTTTCAGGAAATATAGTTGATCACTTATAAAATTTTAAAAATCCAACTTAAAAACAGAAACATTGGTTGAATATGATTATGCAAATTACACTGTTAATAAAATTTACACATAAATGAAAACATTTTTTTCTCATCAGAGTTTTTATTATAAGGAAACCCTGGGACTTAAATGATCTGCAGAAGAGTACAGTATAAAAATGTATTAAAAGCTGTAAAAATGAAATTAAAATGTCAAACATAGTTATCCATATTAAAACCCAACCAAACCAAACAGGCGATGGCCCTTCATAAGCCATCTGTTGGAACGAAAAACTCATTTTGTTCTTCTGGGCCACTCTGGTCACATTAGCCTCACTGTGAGTTCCTCACTGGGCAGGTCCAGTTGCTCATAACTCTTGAAGTCCACAGTGTGATTTCTTCTTTTATGGTAATTTTGGAGGTCTAATTTCCAGGGCCAGTTGCGTGGGGCTTTTTTTAACAGCTTCAAAAATTCCAGACTATTTTCACCTAAAAATGTAGACCACCACAGAAATGATATAAAATGCTATGAAAAAGGTAAATCCACAGCAGCATGTCAACTCCTTCTTTGAAAGGGCTCACTTGTTTGAGCAAAATTTCTCTGCCCACCCCCCTCCTGCCGCCACCTCTTCCTGCGCCTTTTCTTGCCCACTTTTAGGCCTGACCACGCCCCTGGGGCCACTAGCTCTGCCCCCGGACAATGCAGCCTCAGGGCAGAAAGCATGTAGCTGTGACGGAAGGCCCCACCCGCTGGAGTTTTTCAAGTTGATGGGAAGTAGTGACACTTGAGCAGGACATGGCTGGCTTGCTGGATCCTGACGACCAGCTGTGTGCACTCCGGCAGCCTGGAGCCTTTGTGTGACCCTCACTGTCCTCCCAGGCCCGCCCGGGCAGCCACAGCTGGACGGCTGCATTGGGAAAGCTAACTGAGCAGAAAAGGCTCCCCAGTCTGGCCTCTGATTTCTCACATTTAATTACCTGATTCTCCTTTCCTGCAGTCATGGAGAAAATGGAATTACATCACGCACCATGTAGCTCTGGAAAAGCATTGAATGTTTCTAATAGAGCTACTGGTGACAGGCGCAATAGGCGTGCCCCTTGTTTCACATCGGATATTAGCCCTTCCGAACAAGCCTCAGCCTGCCCGCTCCAAGGGTCTTCAATAGGCGACAAAAGAGAACAGGTTTTCATCGTGTCACTCCTAGCACCTCGCAGAAGAAAAACTTCATTTAGCTTCCCTGGTCTAGCCAAGCCTCCTCCAAGTCTTCGGGGCCTGGGAAGAACTTTTAAAGGCATTGTCTTTTAGCTACCAATACAAATTTTATTTAAATCTGAGATTCCCCCACCCCCTGAACCACCATATGTCACTTTAATCCCTTTAGATACATTTTCATCTTAAAGCTTACTCAGCTGCACCCTTGCTTTTAAGCCAATTCATGATATCTTATAGAACTCAAGGATGAAAACGTCCCCCTGAATGCTAATGGAACCCAAAGGACACAGTAATTTCTGCACATTTAGACAAAAGAGATGACACTATAACCACATCTGCAGATAAATTCCATCTGGTACCATATGTCATAGTAGGGTTGATAGATGGTGACTTACCTCTCAGTTTGAATTATGTGGCAAGCCCTAGGAGTCCCTATCACAGCCCTGGGTAGTGTTAAGATGATTTTAACAGCAAACGAAATCACCTATTAAGACTGTTTCAAAATCCCTCTTGCTTCAAAGGTGCAGACTGTGTTCAATTTCTAAAAATTAGCAAGTTAAAAGAAAAGAATTATAATCTTTTATAACCTACTCATCTGTTAAAATTAAATTTTTTCAAAGAGACAGGCAATCATTACTATAATAGAGACAAGCAACACATATCACTGATATACATACACACAACAAGCACAAAGAATAAGTCAGGATTTGCATGTTTATTTTGCCATCAAATATTGCATATCAACAGGAAGTAGTTCCCTGGCATGATTTTGATCCCTATTAGCAGAGATGAGCTGAACTTAGGCCCCAAAACCTTCAGGGGACAGTGAAAGATAGTGGAGGTATTATGGTTTCATGATCATTGAAATCTAGAAGAAAAGGTTAAAAAAATATATGAACAAGCAAATTCTCTACAAAAGGTGGATTAAGGGCCAGAAGAGGGTCACATAGTATGTTATTGGGGTCCTAATGACTAAGGAATCACATTGGTCTAGAAACAGGAGAAGCTTCATGAAAGACATACAATCATATCTATCTTGAAGGAACAAGGACCCCTACCTCTGAGTAGCCGGGAAGGACATGCTGTGGTATAATAGTGGATGTGTATATGTGAGACAGTGAGTGTTCAAGAGCACTCCAACGGACAGATGAGTGGACAGGGCAGAGAAGAGATTGAATGATGACTAAGGGTCAGCCAGTTAGGCCTGTCTTTGTCAAGAAATCTGTATTTTCTAACATAGGGAATGTAAAGGAATTGAGAAGTTTATGAAACAAAAAAGAATTATCCCTATTGCTCAGTGTCAGGGAGGTCATTTGGAAATAGTTTTTCAAACGAACTGTAGTAGGCTGAATTAGAAGATCATTGTAGTAGGCCAAGTGTGACAGCTGGATAAATGATGATGGCAAAGGGGACTGGTAGGAAGAAGGTGCAGATCAGACAAAAAGGGCAGTTGGTGACTCTAGGGCATAGATCTTGTGTGACTATGCATCAGGGAGAAAGGTTGTCAAATATAGTTTCAGGCCCTGAAACTTTACAGAACAAGAAACAAAATCAGGAGAAACAGGTATGGGAAGATTAACCTGTTAGGGTATGTATTTCCAATCATGCAGTTAAAAATTTAAGATTAGGATGTGAGAAAGAGTTTGAGTCATTATTGTAGAGGTTTTGAAGTTTACAAAAGAGCACATTGAGTTAGAAGGATGAAAGAAGCTATCAGGTTTTGTAATTAGAAGATCCGTATTGATCTTGTAAGAAATACTTTAGCTCTGCTCTTGTCATTATTCATAATTAAAGAACAAATTGAAGAGGTGTTAATGAAGGTGATACAGGCTGACAATTCTCTTAATATGCTAACAGTGATAGATAAACATTGTGTAGACTCATTAGGAATATCAGAGTGAAGAAAAAACTTTGTTTACTCATTTATTCACTTAGGATTATCTACAAAAAATTTTAAATAGCTTCCAAGTATTCTGCCTAACTTTGGAAATACAGCTGGGAACAAGACAGACCTAACTTTCTAAGAACTTATCTAAAAAGATGAAGGCAGGAGCAGGTGATGACACAGAGTAACTTTGAGTCACATTAGACAGAGTGGTCAAGGGTATATCAGAAGAGGGGGTCAAATTTGAACTGAGAACTATACTAATAAGATGTCATCTTACAAGGAGGAACAGGAGGAAGGCATTTACAACTGACACAAAAACACAGGGCCAAAAGCTAAATACTAAACATGGTCAGGACCCCTAGAGCAGTAAGTCAAAGTCTCTGCTGGGACTTCAGTTTGGAGACAGGTCATAAAGGGTCTGAGACTCCTGAGTTCAGCTTAAAAGCAACAGGAAACATTAGAATGTTATAGGAGGTGGAAATATGTGACCCCATTTGCATATATATAATACCAGTCAGCTGCTGAAGGAAGAATTCATTTTGGTGGGAGGAGGAAGGACAAGCATAAAAACTGGGAATCTAGTCAGTAGTCCGTGCAGAGTCCTGGTGGGAGATGATATGGTCCAGAAGTGTATAATGACTTAATTTTGGAAATAATGCACTTGAGATGGTGTATGGCCAGGGGCCGCCACCATCGCGGCCATGCAGGTGCAGGTACCCATTAGATTCGGACAGACGGTAAAGAAACAGTGGAGCCAAAAAGTGGTGGGCCATTCCTTTATTCTAGCCTCACACCTGGTCAGTGAGTAAAACACACACAGAGGGAAAACACTTCCCTTTCCATTCAGGGTTCCCAAAGCCATTGACTCATCCAGGTATTCCTAGAATCAAAGGCCATTCACCAGTCTCAGTCACCTCTTGTTCCCCATCTACACACCTTCTCCCTTCTCCTGTCTGCACAAGCTGGCTTCTCCTTCAGCACCCTGCCATCTTGACTTCCTTCTTCCTTTTTTCTCACAAACTTTTCTTGGCGTGAAAACCCCTCCGCCAGCAACATTAGCATAACTATGGTCCTTCCCAAGTAGAAAAGTAATTAGCAGTTTCACCGGGCAGCACTATTTTTAACAATAAAAGTGAGCAAACTTAGAAAATACAGATTTTACAAACTCATTTGCCCAACAGATGGTAACACGACTAGAGATGTGTCCTCCATTAGCCCAGGCAGCATGACCTTGACAAGGGTCATGTGGGTGGATCCTGACTATACTGTGTTGAATGTTTGAAGAGTGAAACAGCTATATATGAGATGTGCTTGGAACGGGTACTGAGAAATTACCAGGTGCTGGTCAAAGATACACACACACACATTGTTTAGTGACAATACTGAAATGTGCACAGGCAAATTGTAATTGTCCAATAAAGACAGAGGGGTTCATAGTACCAGGGATGTGGGATGTGATGGTATCCAAATACAACTAGAGTGGCCAGTCTTTGATATTAAGGTTAATTTTGTCCTGAGAAAAGTGTTTTTTTAAACATTTAATATTAAAAATATACTTAACATAGTTTTAGATTTATAGAAAAGTTTCAAGAATACTATAGTTTCTTCCACTGAACCAGCATGGATACATAATAATTCTCCAAAAGCCACACTTCATTTTGACTTCAATTTTTCCTGCTATCCTTTTTTTCTATCCCAGGACCACATCCAGAATACCACTGTTGTCATATTTCTTTAGGTTGTTCTTAGTTGTGACAGTTTCTCAGATTCTACTTGGTTTTGATGACCTTGGCAGTTTTGAAGACTTCCGGTCAAGTATTCTGTAAAGTGACTCTCAGTTGGGATTTGTCTGCTGTTTTGCTCATGATTATCCATGACTGGAGTTACGGGTTTGTGGAAGGGAGACCACAGAACTAAAGTGTCAGTTTCATCACATCATATCAAGGAGATGGCCTATCAACATGACTTGTCAATGTTGGTGTTGACCTTGATCATCTGGCTGAGGTCATGTTTGTCAGCTTTCTCCACTATGAAGTACTCCTCCCCCCATTCCATATTGTACTTTTTGAAAGAAAGTCATTATGGAGAGACAACCACTAAGAAGGCAGCATTTATAGCCCAATCCCTTGAGGGAAGAGCATCTGCACAAAATATTGGAAATTATTCTGCACAGATTTTTCTGTTCTTCATAGGAGAGTATTTAAAAAGGGAACAAAAAGCAATCTGAGTATCTTAGCTTGCCTTTCAATTAAAGGCAAGTTCATCAGCAGAACCAAGGGAGGCTGTAGAAGTAGGGGCCAAACTGGAGACCAGAGTGGATGTTAAACTGGCAAAACTCTGTCCACTAGAAATAGGACTAAGTTTTCTGGTTTGCCAAGTAATATCAAGGTTTTATTTATGTTCCCTGCAACCAAATTAATTTCAGATAAGAAAAACAGTTGTGATGTTTTTATGTGTTGGTATCAAAATAAATGATTACCCATTATTTTCCCTAAAAGATGAGATAGGCAACATCACATCTTCTGAATGTTTTTCACAAGCTAGAATAGTTCTAGGATATAATTGTGTGAAAAGGGTTATTTCTTGCAAGAATTTTTTTTTTAAGTTCTCTGTGTTTGAAGCATTCGAAAGAATACAGTCAAACATCTCAGGTTCCATGTTTTATAGATAACATATTTATATGGCCACCTACACTATGTCCATATAGTCACTGAAGTACATTTAAGCTGTCTATATATTACTGGTAATAATAACATCTTTTGAAAAATAGCAAGATCCTTCAATGTTGTTTTGTTTTTAAGACTGGTTTTATCTAACCATTTTTGCTTGGTCTTGATGATTTTGACTTTTCTTCTCAATACTTACTTGAGTGCAAGAATCAGTGACATGTTTAAAGTCACACAAATATACATAGTTCACCCATGGAATGTCCTTAAGGTCCTGTGTGGAACGGCTTGGTTCATAGTAAAATGGCTTTCTTGACCAGTAAGTGGACACACGTTTGTTTCTTGACTCATCAAAGTGTCTGCCCAACTGGTCCTGTAATCAGATGGAGATCAAGGTCTCCTTCTGAAGTGTAAAGGTGGTCTCCTCTGCATTTCTGGACAATTTCCAGCCTCTCCAGAGCCGAGTGTCACCATTGCATTCACTGCCAGGATGTTTGGAGCTCAGAGTCTTTGTAGGCACTACTTTCCTGAGCATGGACTCCCAGGGGACATGCTTCTCATAGCAGCTGAAGGGGAAATAGGTGGAGACTGCATAACCCTGGGGAGCTCTACCCACACCCCACTGGGACTTATGGAATAGCTGTGACTTAGAGGTTGTGAATGTTTCTGTTTAAGGATAATCATGTGCAATGCAAGTTGTGGGATCAGAAATATAGAAGCTGGCCACAACACAATTTTTATATAATATTGGAAGCAGGGATACTCTGCTGTCTCTAGTGAGTGTAACATGATCTTTACACTCTGATGGCCTGAATTACCATTGGCATTCACCTGCGTAATAAAGGAAGTTGGACCTATGTGGTGCTCACTTTTTCAGTTCCATGGCCATAAACAAAGCCCCATATATATATGTATACCTGCACTCAGCTTCCTCTCTCAAAGTGTCTGGCTTTTTTCTCTCTATGGGGATCAAGACAGAGTGAGCCAGGGATAATCTCCATGTTGCTTGAAGACAATGAGTGCAGGTTTGGGCTAGAGAGGATCCTGGAAGTGCTGGCACAAAGGGACCTGGAAGACCTGTGTTTCTCCAACCAGTCTGTGCCCCTGTTGGGCAAAGAAGTTTGTAAAATGTGATTTTTATGTTTGCTCACTTTTATTGATAAAAATAGCTGCTGCCCAGGTATGTGATCTTGTGATCTGTGAAACTGCTAATTACCTTCCTCCTTGAGAAGGGCCATTGTTATGCTAATGTTGCTGGAGAAGGGGTTTTCAAAGCAGGAAAAGTTTGTGAAGAAGAAGAGGAGAGGAAGAAGCAGCCAAGACTGGCAGGGTGCTGAAGGAGAAGCCAGTTTGTGCAGATAATAAGGGAGAAGGCATGCAGATGGGGAACTGGAGGTGACTGAGCTAGTGGGGGCCTTTGATTCTAGGAAAAACCTGAAAAGATTCTCCCGGTTGTGGAACCGGAGAATGTGTGAGTGGGATTTGTTGCCCTGTGAGTATGTTTTTTACTTGCCAGCCAGGTACGAGGCTAGAACAAAGGTAATGGCCCACCAGTTTTTGGCTCCACAGTTTCTTACTATCTGTCCGAATCTAATGGGAACCTGCATCTGCCTGACAGCCACAATGCTCACAACTACTGGCCGAACAGTCCCTCAAACACTCTGGGAGGACTGTACATTATTCCTCCTGTCCCTACCTGTTGTGCAGATAAAATATATTATGCTCACTTTGTTAAAGATGGCGCTGCCCATGTGGAAGCCCGTCGCCCAGGTGATATTAATGTGTGTTGGGGGCAGGCTGTGAGCAGGCAGGATCCCTGTAGCCTGGGGCTTGGTTTTAGGACTAAGTCTTTCCTACCCTTTTTGATGTGGGGTGGTACAATCCCATCATGCCGAAGATAAGTGACTTTGTATTAAAGACTTCTCTATTTTGTATATTAGATTAAAGGTTTTGATTTCTTCACTATAAAGTAGGGCAGACCTGGACTTTGTTCTCTCAGTTCCTGAGATTAGCAGTAGAGGAGAGAGCAGAGAGATTAGCAGAGAAAGGCCACGTGGAGGAGGCCAGGAGAAACAGCCAAGATGGTGGAGTGTTGAGTGAGAAGCCAGTTTGTGCAGAGTTTGTGCAGGGAGAAGAAAGGAGATGGGGAACAGAGGTGAATAAGTCTGGTGAGCTAGAAACCTTTGATTCTAGGAAACTCGGATAAGTCAGTAGCTTTGTGAGCACTGAATGTGAGTGGGTTTTGGAGCCCAGTGTGTGTTTTACTTGCCTGCTGGGTGCAAGCTAGGATTAAGGATGATGGCCCATCAGCTTTTGGCTCCATTGTTTCTTTACCGACTGTCCGAATCCAATGCAAACCTGCATGGGCCAGGCGGCTGAGATGGTGGCCCTGGATACTGGCCTTACTCTCTGTAAAGCCAGCAGCCAGGGCCAGGGCCACTATCACAGCTGCCTGGCTCATGCAGGTTCGCATTGGATTCGGACAGTGGGTAAAGAAACCATGGAGCCAAAAACTGGTGGGCCATAGCCTTTAATCCTACCTTGCACCCGGCGGGCAAGTAAAAATACACACTGGGCTCCAAAACCCAGTCACACTCAGTGCTCACAAAGCCACTGACTTATCCAAGTTTCCTAGAATCAAAGGTTTCTAGCTCACCAGACTTATTCTCCTCAGTTCCCCATCTCCTTCCTTATCCCAAATACAAACTCTGTACAAACTGGCATCTCACTCAGCACTCCACCATCTTGGCTGCTTCTCCTGGCCTCCTCCACGTGGCCTTTTTCTGCTCTCCTCTCTCTCTCTTCTAATGATAATCTCAGGAACCAAGAGCCCAAGCTCCCACTTCGTCCCCATTTTATAGTGTAGCAATCCAAACTCTTAATCCAATATACAAAACAGGGTAGTCTCTAATACAAAGTCACTTCTCTGAGGCATGATTGGATTGTACCGCCCTACAGCAAAAAGGGTAGGAAAGGCTTAATCCCAAAACCAAGCCCCAGGCTACAACAATTCTCAACACACATTAATATCACCTGGGCAATGGCCTCTTTAACAAAGTGAGCATAATACATTTTATCTGCCCAACACTCTCCCTACTCCTGGTTTTTAAACCTTCACTTTTTATCACTCTCTGGAGATCACTATTTACAGAAAAGCCTCATCCTCCTCTTCCCCTCTCATTCCCATCTCAAAACTTAACAGGCAATGCAAGAATTTTAAATGCCAAAATGGCATGGTAGGCTTCACCTCTGGGGTCCCCTTCTTCCCATTTTCATGTAAATTTTCCCTCTGCAATGCTCAGTGGGAAGAGACAGGGAACCTGGAGTTACATCCAGGACAGTTTTTATATTTAGAATCAAGTCCTGTTTGTTATTTGACAGTTCCTACCAATACAATCTCCTTTTTTTTACCGGGTGCAAAGAGGTGTATTTGGGAGAGAGGAAAAGAGCAATTATAAAATCTTTAATATAAAAGCAGACTATCAAAGAAATACGAATGAATTCAGCAGAAAGGAAACTTGAAAAGCTCAAGACTGGGGAGACAGTCTGTGGACACATGTGCCCGCTTGTCAGCCTAACGTTTCAAAGAGGATTTAAAATAAAAGTCACTTTACATTTCCTACCAAATGGGTTATTTTGCCCCCCACCCTCAGTGTTTTATCTTCGGAGTCTTACAGTCCAAGGGGCACTCCTCTCACTGGAATCCTGACTTAATCACTTGAAGGCAAGTGGAAGTAGAGGCCAGCCCAGCACGCCTTCACCAATTGCCTCCGCAAGTCAGCTAATTAGGTGATTAAGTCATTAAAGAGATATTCGCATCTGAAAAGCTGCAGCCTGACCACTCCAGGAGGGATAAAGGCCCAACTCTGACTTTCTTCTCACCAGTCACCCTTTATACTGAAAGGTGATTAATCCATTTAACTCAGCCCAGACTTTTTTTTTTTTTTTTTTTTTTTAAGTAGAAAAGGAGGAACTAAAGCCAGGAAGCTTTTCAAGAACAGCCTTTGAACAAAGTAGAATAACAAATGCCTCTTTCTTGGGGGTACCTTGTGAAGAGCAGGATTTCAATAGCCAAAGGCCACAAGCACTTCTGTAAGTGGTCCAGGGTGGGAGCACAATGGTGACTTCGGATTTAGGGATTTGCCTATCAGATCATTAGCCTGATTAGTAATCCAATGCCTTTTGATGTGGACCTTCTTAGGCGCACCTTTTGTCTTTGCTAAATGAAGAGATGGCATTTTGTGTTGTGTTTTTTTCCCAGGTGACTCCTCTGGGCTTCCACAGAGGTAACACAAAGCTTTTGCACAAAGAAAGACTTCCTGGCTTTATCTCTCTGACACAAGAAATCCAATTTTTGAACTTTTTATCTTTGGAAGAGAGCAGTTTTGGGAAGAAGAAAGAGGAAGAAGGAAATAGTGTTTTGTTTCATTTTGTTTTTAAGAAGTAAGTTATATTATGAGAATGAAAACACCTAACATGTCAATAAACCATGCTGAGTTTGAAAGGTCACTGGTTTAACAAGATGACAATGACTAGCATGTAAATATTTATGAATGCACTAATATCCTTGAAAGTAGGGTGACATGTCACACAGTATGTAAGTAAATGCTGAAAAGATGCATCACACTGCTCAGGCAGTGACTTTAGGGCTTTGTCCCCTCTATCCAGTCCTTCTGCACCCCTTCCCCTGTAGCAGAGCCCCACAGACTGGCTCTGCATTTGCTACTTAAGCAAACGCCATGATGAAAGAGTGTGGATGCTTCTGTTAAGTCTGACCTAAATTTGAATTGATGCACACTATCCGTCGGATGCTCTCTGCCCATTGCCCGTCAGTTAGTGGACAAAGCTCAAAGTCTGCTCTTGATGCCAGACAGGAGCAAGGATAGGGCAAGGGTGTCAGTCCATGGGAAATACACTCAGAGCTGCCCTGCAAAACACTCCTGCAGACATAAATTCAGAAACAAAAGCATGTATCTCACATTCAGTTGTGTCTATATTCACTCCTGTTCAGGTAAACGTTCTTCCCCATACTTACAGACAACTATCAGTTGTCTGGTGTCATTATACAACTCATATTGCATGTTCAATATTAACATGCAATGCTTGAGCCATTTTTAATATGTGTGGCACATGGTACCAGGCAGTTTTGCACACAGTAAATGTTTTATGCCACATTCTTCATAAGCACCATGTGTACTAAGTACACAATCCTTGGGCTAAATGTCCAAATCCATGTGGTCCTTTCTGAGTCACAGATTGGATCTACTATGTATAGCTTCTACCCTGGGACCTTGTAAAGCCAGGAGCCAGGGCTACCATCACAGCAGCCTGGCCCATGCAGGTTCGCATTGGATTAGGACAGTCTGTAAAGAAACAACGGAGCCAAAAACTGATGGGCTGTCATCTTTAATTCTAGCTTGCACCCGGCGGGCAAGTAAAACACACACTGGGCTCCAAAACCCACTCACATTCAGTGCTCACGAAGCTACTGACTTATCCAAGTTTCCTAGAATCAAAGGTTTCTAGCTCACCAGACTTATTTACCTCTGTTTCCCATCTCCTTCCTTCTCCCTGCACAAACTCTGCACAAACTGGCTTCTCATTTGTAAAGCCAGCAGGCAGGGCCGGGGCCACTATCACAGCAGCCCGGCCCTTGCAGGTTCGCATTGGATTCGGACAGTCGGCAAAGAAACAACGGAGCCAAAAACTGGTGGGCCATAGTCTTTAATCTAGCTTGCACCCGGCGGGCAAGTAAAAATACACACTGGGCTCCAAAACCCAGTCACATTCAGTGCTCACAAAGCTACTGACTTATCCGAGTTTCCTAGAATCAAAGGTTTCTAGCTCACCAGACTTATTCACCTCTGTTTCCCATCTCCTTCCTTATCCCAGATACAAACTCTGTACAAACTGGCATCTCACTCAGCACTCCGCCATCTTGGCTGCTTTTCCCGGCCTTCTCCACGTGGCCTCCTCCCGCTGCTGGCTCTATTCTCTCTGCTCTCTCATGCTAACCTCAGGAACCAAGAGAGCAAACTCTCGTTCCATCCCCATTTTATAGTGTAGAAATCCAAACCCTTAATCCAATATACATAATAGGGAAGTCTCTAATACAAAGTCACTTCTCTGAGGCATGATAGGATTGTACCACCTTACACCAAAAAGGGTAGGAAACCCAAAACCAAGCCCCAGGCTACAAGGATTCTGCCTGCCTTTAGCCCACCCCAACACACATTAATACCACCTGGGCAATGGCCTCCACGTGGGCAGCGGCACCATCTTTAACAAAGTGAGCATAATACATTTTATCCGCCCAACATCATTCAAAACTCTGCCATCTTGGCTGCTTCTCCTGGCCTCCTCCATGTGGCCTTTCTCTGCTCTCTGCTCTGCTCTCTCCTCTAATGATAATCTCAGGAACCAAGAGAGCAAGATCCCGTTCTGCCCCCATTTTATAGTGTAGAAATCCAGACCTTTAATCCAATATACAAAATAGGGAAGTCTCTAATACAAAGTCACTTTCTGAGGCATGATAGGATTGTACCACCCCACATCAAAAAGTGTGGGAAAGGCTCAATCCCAAAACCAAGCCCCAGGCTACAAGGATTCTGCCTGCTCACAGCCCACAGAGACACACATTAATATCACCTGGGCAATAGCTTCCATGTGGGCAGTGCCATCTTTAACAAAGTGAGCATAATATACTTTATCTGCCCAACAGACCTCGTAACCACCTATGCTACTTCCAGGGTCTGGTCTATCTTCCTTGAGGAGCCAACACTGCTAGAAGCTGCTGAGAAGCAGCAGTAACTAACACTGGGCTATTGCTACTTCTTTTAATTTGATAGATCAATTCCGCCTTTTGAACAGGTATACTGACAATTTCATGGCAGCATAAACAGTCTTCAAACAGCAGAAAAGGAAAACCCTTAGGAAGATGCTCCACAGCCTCTGGAAGAAAGTTCTCCCAGGAATAAGAATGGATCTCACTCCTGGTAAGTTGCTCCACTGTCCACATCTGTGCTCCATTCTCCCAGAAGTTTTTCCCAATATGGTCCAGGGTCTTAAAAAAAAAAATGTAGTCAGAATGGTCACTGTGTTTTTTTTCCTACCTTCCTTCACATTTTTCTTTTCTTTTCTTTTTTTTTTTTTTTTTTTTTTTTGTATTTTTCTGAAGTTGGAAATGGAGATGGAGGCAGTCGGACAGACTCCTGCATGCGCCCGACCGGGATCCACCCAGCACGCCCACCAGGGGGCAATGCTTTACCCATCTGGGGCGTCGCTCTGTTGGAACCAGAGCCATTTTAGCGCCTTAGGCAGAGGCCACAGAGCCATCCTCAGTGCCCGCGCCAACTTTGAGGGTAAGAGAGAGAGACAGAGAGGAAGGAGAGGGGAGAGGGATGGAGAAGCAGATGGGTGCTTCTCCTGGGTGCTCTGGCCAGGAATCGAACCCGGGACTCCTGCACACCAGGACGACGTTCTACCACTGAACCAACTGGCCAGGGCCCTTTTTTCTATTTTTATTTCATCCCCTTCTTTCCTTCTTTTCTTCTCTCCTCTCTCCCTCCTTTCCTTTTTCCTTCTTTTTCTTTAGTGATTTTATTTTATAAATTTATTATTTTTTTCCACTTGACATTTGGCCAGCCAGCCCATATCCAATCATCCAAGACTGTCTTCATTTTACTTAGTTTGACTAATCAAGGCTGCTTAGCCATGTCGAGGTGTACTCTTGGCCATGTGAGCACTCACACTGTTTTTGGTGGGTTGAATAACATGGACATCATCATTAGACGTTTTCACTTTCTCTACCTGTTTTCTCACATTCCCTCACACTTGAATCCCCTTTCTTCCTCTCCATTATCTGTGCTAGGCAGGGCAACTGAAGTCCTAACTATCATTTCATCATCTGAGAGTTTGAACTCTAGATATAATTAATTTCTTTTTTTAAATAATTAATTCCATAAGAGATTTGCCCCAACAAACATTATATAGAACCTCTCATGATCCAGTCAGGAAACAGGATCTAGAGATAAAAAGCAAACAAACAAAAACCCACCATTTCTACCCCAGAGTCTCAGGGTCTAGTAAAAGAGACAGGAAGGAGCATCTATTGGGGCAGGAGGAGGCTAATCCAGGGTTCCCTCTAACACAAGCCAGATGAGAGTTGAGAGATCCCCCATGTGGGAAAGGTGTTCCTGGGTCTGACCTATTAAATTAGTAAAATTTAGTAGGTGTATCATAGTTAGAGAGTGTGTAGCCAGTATCCGTGGCTGGCATCAAAGCCGCCTGGTCAACACAGGTTCAGGTTTGATTCGAATAGATGATAAAGAGGCAACAGAGCTGAAAACTGGGGGTCCATCTTCCTTTATTCTATCTCATACCCAGCAGGCGAGAAATACACACAGTGGGAAATACTTCCCTTTCCATTCAGGGCCCTCAAAGCCACTGACTCATCCGAGTGTTCCTAGAATTGAAGGTTTCTACCTCGTCAGTCTTATTCACTTCTGTTCCCCTTCTCCTTCTCCTTCACCAACTGGCTTCTCCTTCTCCTAATCTGCCATTTTGGCCGCCTCGTCCATGTGGCTCTTCCTAGAATGTAATCACTCTCCCCCAGAACAGCATGATCTCTCTTTCAAATGGCCTTCTAGCTTCTTCTTTTAAAACCTTTTGGCACAAAAACCCTCCCCAACACATATTAGCATAACCCCTTCCAAGCAAGAAGGGCAATTAATATTATCACCTAGGCAAAGGCCATCCACGTGGGCAGCATCATCTTTAACTGTAAGATGGAGAAAAAATAACTTTATCTGCCCAACAGAAAGCTACAATTAGTTTGACTATATGCTTATAATGATAGTTGTTGAAACCATGAAAGTTACATGATACGCTTTCTCTTTACCCTTCCTCTCTTCCAAAATGAGCTTTATAAAATGGAGGACAAATGTCAATTAAATAATATTGCATGTTAAAGATATTTGATGGCACAAACATTCAAAGAAATATAGGAACAGATATACAATTGGACACCTCTCTCCTGAATTATATTAATATGCATTCCCTTTTAGAGGATTAGATATGGCATTCTTTCAAAATTCACCTTTATTCTTTCCATTTTCATATTAAATCCACAAGAAAAGAAAGCAAAAATACTAAATGGTGAAAAGCAACATTATTCTATTTTTTCTTTTCAACCAGAAGAGTATAAAATTTCCTGTTGCCCACAAACTCATATATTTCTTTATTTTTCTGAATCACTAAATTAAAATCTACATAAAGTAATTTATTTATTATGTCATCCTCAACATTCAAATATACTTTTGTCTCAATTACCTTTAGTTGAGAGTTTTTAAATATGATCCAAGATGCGTTTTTAATATACCCTAAAGGTGCATCTCTCTCTCTTTCTCTCTCTCTCTCTCTCTCTCTCTCTCTCTCACACACACACACACACACACACACACGCACGCACACACTCATGCACAAACGCATACATGAAACAGAAATGTTGAATTAGTTAAGTGATTTCTCCACCATCTTAAGCACCCAGTGTGGTATGTGAAATACATCCTGATAAGGCTGTTACATGTAAATAAAATGTTTGAGAAGTAGTGATGTTCCAAACCCTTTCCAGTCTTTCTTTCAGTAAGATGCCTGCCTTCCTTGCAAAATATGGGACAGATGGGCAGTGGTATCCTGACCTTCAGGGAACCAGGAGGGTGCCCAGGTCAATATCTCCATGGAGAGAACCTACAACTTACTCACTGGGCTAGTGGAGCATCACACCTGTCTGTATATTAACACATACTACTCTTCAGCATCAGAATCCATTTGGCATATAAGCATCATTGCTGTAAAAAAATTCAGATTCTCTTTGGCCGGTGGCTCACATGTCATGATCAAGCAGGTTTTCCTAACTACACTTGCCATCTGATTACTTGACTGTTTGAGTTGGAGACATGTTGAAAAATACCAGATTTTTGCCTGTGTTTTGCATGTGCCTAATTTTCCTTTAACCTAATTACTAATCTAGGGAGGAAGTTTCTTTTGGAAGTTAGCTGAGAGCTTAGACAGGAATGTTATTTTTCTGACTGACATTCTTCACACAGCCTGTGAGTTAGATGGAGAACTTTGTAGTTTGATTAAACTCTGTGGTTTAATCAAAGAAACTTTACATTTCTTCTGTCTTTACTTTTTTGACCTACTGTCAGGCAGTTTTCTGAGCGCATAGTAACTACTTGGTACTGTGCTTAACTATGCTGTGCCTTTTCTGAATTCACTTGATGATAATGGAATCATAATTAAGATTTATCTTGGCATCTGACCTAGTATAAATACATCCCCCAAGGAGACAGTGAGGTACAGTAAAATTCACACTTGGGCAGCTAGTGACCAGTGACCAAAGCCACTATTATTTCTTTGCCCACAGCCTAAGGCCTAGCATGTATTTATTTCATTTTTCTTAAATTATGGCTATTTTCTTGGGATATGGATTCTAAAACACATTGTAAAATTTAAAATATCATATTGTGAGGCAGACATCAAATTATTGCAAAGTTAGCTTCACTCAGTGTGGTCACTGAGTTATCAAATTATGGTTTTGTTTTGTTTTTTTATAGCTATCCACAGCGCATAACCACACCATCAGGGTGTGGGACAATGACAATCTGTCTTTGATCACATCCTGCCAAATGTGTGAACTTTTGTTTGTAGCCATTCTTCTCAACCTCAGGTAAATCACATAGATTGTGTTGGTGGCTATGATGCCTTGTTCCTTTCATGTACAGCTGGGTGACATTTATGGGGCAATCTTAGTTTTAATAGAATATTGCCTATGGCAGACTTTATTTGAGAGCCGGTACCATTAAACATCTCTGGCTGTATAGACACAGGAATAGTTTTGTGGCTCCAGAGAGCATGTATATTTTTACCAAATGAAATTTATGTTCAGAAAACATGAAACAAGTGAGAGTGGGTGCTGCTGTCACTGGTGGGGGTAGAATTCCATGGCCCTCAGCTCCTCCACCACCAGACACGTTCTTTTCCAGATGAGCTCAGACATGGCATCCCTTCCCCTGCTGGGGGAAGGGGTGACGAGGTGCCCAAATGCTCTACCTTTGCTGGATGTTCCATGTTTTATTGTTTCACTAAGAAATGAAGAAAGAGCATTGGGTTTTTCAAATTTGTTTTATATATTTTTTTTCTTTTCATTTGGACTTTTAAAAGACATATGTATATTTGCAATTGTGAAAGGTTATCTATCTGTTGATAGGGAGATAATTCTGTTTCTTGTAATTACTCCACAATATGAGTGTTTGAAGGTGCTATCAACTCTATTTCTGAAATTTTAAATTTATTTCAAGATAACAAGAAGACAGCTGTAGATTTTTTGTGGATCTATGTCATGGTGACTTTGGAATGAGAAACTAATGTTAAAGCTGGTGCTATGATCCAGAAATAAAAACATTAAGCAGCTGCCCAAGGGAAACTTTCAGCTGAGCTGACTTTCCTGGTCAGTGTTATCAGGATGGGGGTTGGGGACCTTAATGCCAGAGCCAGATGGACCTACCTACTCATTCTAGTGGGTCTTGAGTTGGAAGAAATTCACTAGTGTTTGGAAAGATATCCCCTCCTCTCATATTATTAAACATGAAGCTGAAATAATGTTTTATTTTCATTTGCCATAGCTCTGGGATTCTTAATACATTACTGTACTTTTAACCAGTCACACTGCTCAGAATTGTTACTGGTAGAGCAGGCGTAAGCAAACTCTGGCCCTCAGGCCAGGTCCTGTCTGTCACCTGTTTTGTAAACAAAGTTTTGCTGGGACACAGTCAGGCCCATCTATTATGTATTTCTTGAGGCTGCATTTGTGTTAAAAGGATACCAGAACTGAATAGTTGTGACAGCGACCACATGCCCAACAACATCTGAAATAATAATACTCTAACCCAGTGGTTCTCAAAGTGTGTGCCAGGGCACACTAGTGTACCCTAAAAGATTTCCAGATGTGCCCTATGGCATTCTAGAAAAATGTGTGCCTATTGGGGACCAAACAACCAACAGTTTTTGGAGTTTAGATTTTTGGGGGACAGAGGTGTGGGGAATTGGCTATAAGCTTACAGTCTGCCCAACCCCTCACCTTAGTTGCCTGATTAGGTTGCAAAAGGCTGTTAAGCTGTGGTGCTGGATTGTTTACACTACCCCCCGTGTTCCCAGGAAAGACTACTTAAGGTCTAGTTTCTTCTATCCTTTATTTGGTGTAAAGTTAAGATGATATATATGGTGGGGGTTTTCTGCCTTCAACACAATTAAGAGTAAAAAGAGAGGAATTCTTCAATGTATTGATGAGAAAATGAGAGTTTGCCTTTCAAATATATGCCTGACATTGAAGAAATTGCTAGGAAACATCAGGCTCAAGCTTCTCATAAACACAAGAATGAAAAAACTTAACACATTCATGCAGGGACCTGCTAAATTTACTAAATCTTACTAAGAATGTATCTATATACATATCTATATAAAAAGATAATTTTTTTGTCATTTTTCTATTTTTTAACCCCTCTTTTTTTTACAAATTCTAAAAAGAATAACAAAAAATGTAACATAAAAATGTTTTTTAATGTCAGAATAAACTTTATTTTGTCGTACTTATTTTATTTAATTACCATAAAAGCACTCTTGGATTTTTTATTTTTTCTTTAATATTTGACTTAAGTATTATAACATATTTCTCAGAAATTTGTATATAGTGCACCTACAATTATTTATAGGATTTAAATGCGCCCCATCTTCAAAAAGTTTGAGAACCACTGCTGTCTAAGCCTTCACAGGAAAAGCTTGCTGACTCTTGTTTTAGGTCAGATCAAATCAAACCTACTTATGCACATTTTGCACAATTTAGATCTAGAGTTGTTAAGTAATTTCATTCTCACTTTCTGATAGCACAGGTAGATTTTTCTTGTTGGGTAGCTGTACCTGAATAAAATAGACAGCATAGATTCATTTGTTGTGACATTACCATCTTACATAGTAGGATTTATCCATGATGGTGAGCATAGCTACACCCAGCTCATTTTTGCTGGTCTATGGAATGCATGAATGAGTAAAGCTCAACCTGTTGATTTATCTTACTGTTTATGAAATGGGGTCATTTATGGCTTGGGACATTCAAATGATGCTACCATGGACATCTCAGCACAGGTCTTAAAGTATGCATTTGTATACCTTGTATTAATTAGCCATAGCTAGATAAAAAATATCCCTAAACTTTTCAACTCAAAACAACAGTTTTTGACTTTCTCACTATTTTTGTGGATCAAGAATCTGGGGCAGACATAGCTAAATGAGTCTGGCTCAAGATCTGTCATGGGTTGCCATAAAGCTTTTGAGTGGTTGGCCGAGGTTGCAGCCTCATCTAAACTGGAAGAGAATCCCTTTTCAATCCCAGGCACAGACTATTCATAGGACTCAGGTCCTCTCAGGCTCTTGCTCAGAACTTGAGCTCCTGACTGCATGGGCCTTTTTCTATGCTGCTGAGTGCCCTTATGTTCTGATAGAAGGAGAGATAGAGACACAAAAAGACAGACACAACAAAGGGAAAGCCACAGTTTTTTTAGAGTAGTCCACACTCAAGTGGCTACAAATGAACCTTTACTTCTTAAAAAGAGGTGTGTCAAAGAATTTGTGAACATTATGTTAAACCACATTATTTCAAATAAAATTGCTGGCTTCCAGCATCTTCATAGGTTCATTTTTATTTGTTTAGGGGGTTATGCAAGAGTTTTCCAAGATGACTGTTGTAACTCATACCTTCCACCAGCTTTAGGAGATCAGAGTAGTACCAAACCATCCATATTTTCTAATGTCAGTCCTTCAGATGTAACTATTCTTCAAACCAAAAACTGACAATGGGAAGAAAATGACAAGTAATGTGTACCGAACTTCTACTAACTACCAACATATCTAATTATATTAGGAGATAGTATTGCCTTAGTGTATAGACGAGCTCAGGATGGTTAGGTAATCTGTCTAAGTCTACTCAACCAGCAGCAGAACCTGGAGCTAGAACCAGATCTTTCGAACATTTATGCTAAGACCTTTGTTCTGCACCACCCTGCAAGACTCTTAGAAACTTGTGTCCAGCTAGTGAAAGCCGGTCATTGGTCTCAAGTACATGACACTAGAGTTGTATCACTCCATTTGGGCCATAGGTTTTGTAGAAAAGCTCCTCCCCAACAATCCTGGTACCCCTTTCCTTACCTCTCTCAGTCTTGAGTGGGAATTGTTTTGATCTAAAATCTTGCTAGACCAAGTAGTCAGGTGTTGAATATGCAATATGAAATTAGGGAAGCACATGACCTGTGCTTGCATGATGGGCTGAGGGGAGAAAGGACAGAAGAGGAGGACGGAGGGCCCCAGAGCACCTGCTGCATTATGTAAATGATGACGGGGTAGCAGCCTTGCTGTGAGAGCTCCCTCCCTCCTGGAGTGTCAGACAACTGGACACAGCAAAAGAAAACTCAAAAGAGTGACCTGACCTTGTCTTATGCCCCCAAAAGAAACCACTCAAGGACCAAGGGGATGAGCATGAAAGAAAGGGGAAAGGCAGAGATGTATTGAGGGAAAAGGGCTGCATTTTATAATGCTCTTGTAATCATAATTCAAGCAGGTTAAGCTGGACACAAAAATAACAAAAACGCATGCTTTGGGCCTGAAATAAAATACCACACATATCCTTGGCTGCACAAAACATTCCTGGACCATAGTATTTATTGACAATTGTGTATACAGGTGATGCTTAAGGGGAATATTCCTGTGGTCCCAAGAAAAAGTGGTAGCAAGTAAACACCAGTGACTATCGTGAATTCAGATGAGTAACAAGTTGAAACATGACATAAACATGGTGCAGACTGAAATACAACTAAACTTCCTGTTTGGTCCTGATTAGTGAACAGTCCCCTACTCATGGCCGGTGCAGTAGCTCTGGCCCCACTTGGTGGGAATCACAGCAGAAGCATCTTTATCCAGATGATCAGTCACAATAGCAACATGATTCCCCCTTCATAACCACTTCTCATCTGCAAATAATTTCCTCAAGACTATGCAAGATTGCAAAGGGAAATTGCTTCTCTTAAGTTAAAGTAAGGCACATTAAACTGTTAGCAAATTTGATACAATAATCTTTATGGTATTGGGACTATTTCATCTATCTCCCAACGGCAAAATATTACAATTTACATTTGTTTTGTTTTGCTATTTGTCTCACTGTTATTTGTTGTAGCACAACATCAAATAATTCACATACATTGAATCTGACAAAATGTGATCTATGAGTACAATGGGCACATGGACTTGAGGTCGTGTATATGACGGCATATTACGCACATCTGTTCACATGTATTTTGTATGCTTAATTAGATTTTCACATCGGATGAGTTTCTGGCATTTCTCCTGAAAGGGATCCTTCACACTGTTTTATGGTTTCTCTGCCTCTTTCAGTGTCAAAGGACAAAACACATGATTTTAGTAATTAATTAAGTTAGGAGTATGTAGGTTGATTTTGTTCATCTTAAAACTCTCCCTGACAAGTCTCATTAAACCTGTACTAATTTTCATTTAGTACATTTTGTTTTCGTCCTACACTGAGAATTCTCAATATGCTGTCTGCCTGCAATCACCACCCCATACTGGGCGTGGCTTCTCGTGCTCACACCCCTATTTTTCCAGAGGGCTCTCTTTGTACACGTGTTCAGTTGTCCATTTGATTCAGCTCCAACATGTCTGATACTTAGTTCTTCCCCCAGAATTTACTAGCCTCTTTTCTTCATCTTTTTCAGAGGATCCAGGCAGTTTTAATGGTGGATCATTTTTCATGAAAGCAGAGAGTTTTTTTTTTTTTGAATTAGCTCCCATTTTATTAGTCTGTCTGGAAGAGTTTTTAAGGGTACTCATTTACACTGCTGGAAAATTTACCATAAATTTTCATGAGAGAGAACTTTAAGTTTCAAAACAGAATTAGCCTGTTGTTAGCAGGGAGTCATCATCCCTCACAGCCATGGCTGAGCTGCAGCTTCACTGAAGTCCTTTTGGGAGCCCCAGAGTTGTGCTTTTTCTTGTTGTTTGTTTGTTTTTGTTTGATTGATTTTGGAAGAAACTTTCTTTTGTGTGATCTTTCTGACAATAGGATTGCTGGCAAGGAGATCAGCCACCCAGACTTGACCTGCAATAGGTAAATCTAAGGGAGTAAAATAAATTTGTGAGAATTTGCATGAACACAGCTGGGAGAGAAATGGTGACCAACTCCAAAAAGGAGAAACTAACCCAATTAATCTGGGGAAATCCTGGACCAATAGGGGATCTCAGAGACGCTGCTTCTACATCTAGCTGCTCAAAGCTTGGCCACTTTGAGATGCAGGTGGACTGAAGTCTACATGTTAATTTAACCCACAGCTCATCAAACTGCACCAAAACACAGAGTCTGTTCACATAATACCTTCTTCAAAGGATTTTTGTTGATTTCTAAAATAGAGCTAGATTAATAAGAGTAATACTACCCTGAAACATGTCCCATGAGAAGACATCAGTGAAGAAATTATAAATAAAATTTTATGGAAAGCAAAGAGACCAGCTCTGGGCTCAGAGAGATGAGCAACTGGTCCAGTTAAAAGTGTAGGGTTTGTGGGCCCTGTCCAGGCCATCACTCGCTAGGAAATTACCTCTTGCCCTCATTGTCCTTGCTCAAGCCTAGGCTGGTGGCCTGAGACATTGTGAGGACTAGGAATTATTAATCCCATTTTACAGAAAGGCTAAAAGGTAGTACTGTAAACCTCAAATACCTCAGGCTAATGTGGAAAAATCTTAACTTTTCACCCATAGGAAAGTCCCAGCTGGCGCCCAGTCTTCTGTCAGGCCCAGGAGAAGGAAGAGAGTTAAGAAGGTGACATCTATGGTGTCTAGGAGACCAGGTAAATGTCTGTGCCCCTGACAGGCATTTCTGGGAGACTCCACAGCAGTTCCTCTGAAGTATATAGGTTCACTGTCTCAGGTGGGAGTCATCCCTGCCGTGAGCTCCCCAAACTGTGTAGGGACTTATCATCACCCCAGCCACATCATAAGCTCCTCTCAGAGACTGAGGCTGGGTACTTAGACCATGTGGTCAGACATTTGCTCTCTCTCCATCCTGAGACATATGTATAGGTCTAAGGTTTTTATTCTAGCAGCAACAGAATTCTCCATTAGTCAGAGGGTAGCAAAGTTAGGCTACCTTCTGACTAACATGCTTAATTCCTACACACACACACACACACACACACACACACACACACACACGCTAGTTGTTTCTGAATGTAAAAAAATGTCATACTACTTATAGCTATTTTGACAAATCAAAAATATTTATAATCCAGTGATTTTCACAAGTCAAATGTATTTATATACCTGTATTAAAATCTCACAGTTTGGTCCTTGAAACTGTATTTTACTTTTTTAATGTTTAATACACTGCAATGTCTGACTCATAAGACATTCTGAGAGGTAATGCGGAATTCACCACTTAGGCAAAACTTTCATTTAAATAGAGAAGAGACACCTCCCAGAGATGAGAAAGACCATGGCTTACACTATTGGAATAAACACTGTATATTAAAAGACACCCCACCAAAGGCAGAGGAATGACTAGGAAGAAAATGCAGTCACCTCCTCACCTTGCCAGGTATGTCCTTAAACATGTCTGTGACTTTAAAAGACCCTTTAGTAGGTGCTGACCGGGGGGAGAACCTTGTGGAGGTTTTGCACAACCATCAAAAACAATCCCTCAGTGCCCATTTCAGCTGGAAAAATCTGTAATTTTCCATTTACCTCAAATAACATATTAGGGACTAATCCGTCCGCAAGGAATTTTAATTCACCTCTTGGAAGGATGTTAAAAAATGGAGACTTTTAGTATTGGGTTTATTTATGCCTTTATTTATTTATTTATTAGGAATTCTTGCTTTTTTCGAAGACATTGCAGCCTCAGAATCATATGTGAAATTAGTCATTGAGTGCAAAGTGAAATATTTCCCTGTAACAATTGTCACCAGGGCCGAATGAAACGACACAGCAGCTTGCACACTCATTTCTCAAGGCTTGGTGATTACACAGTCAAGAGCTGTTTTGTTTTTCAAAGACTTAGGGTCCTTTACTTCCAACTAAAATTTATATGGTTTGCTAATTGCCTACACGTAAGGAAGGGTGAGCGTGCAATTTCCTTTCACTGTAATTTGAAATCCCATAATTATGGTTTCTCGTCATCCACTGGGGAACTGCAGGCTTGGCGAGCTCCAGGCCTGGGGGTTGACCCTCTTGGTGGCGTGTAATACTGGCACAAAGCTCTATTTTTTACTCAAAACAATTTTTGCTGGCTTTGGTATTCCGATTTAATGAAAAACTAATAATTCCAGAAATTCAAATTTAAGCGCTGTTCTTTTTATTTTTAACCACCAGGAGGAACAATAATCGCTAGTTCTCCTTTAAAAATGTAGAATTCAACAAATTAACTTCACAGACTTTTTCTTGGACTTATTTTAATTTGGCTTTAATGTTATAAGTCTAAATCTTGAAACATTTATATCTCTGGTTTCGGTTAAACTAATAAAGTATTACTATATTAATAATTGCTACCCACTTTATTAAGAACTATAGACATCAAATCTTTTATATTCAAGAAGAGAAAGCCCTTGGGCTCTAAATACTTTGGCAAATAAGTCCTTAAGATATAATTGAGTATAACATAAGGTCTGATTTAAAACATGAATTAAAACTAAGGGCACCAATTCTATTTGCAAATCGTTAAAGGGGCTAACTTGGAAGATAGTTCTTGTGATGCCATTTTAATAGGGACTCATTGCAATTCAAAGCTGTGTTTGAGGTGAGCTTCAAAATTTTTTGTGCAGATGGTCAGGACCTTCAATGTTGCTAAACTATTTAAAATAAATCTGCAATATCCAAGGTAACAAAATAGAAAAGCCTGAAGGAAATGGCACACTCAATTAAAACAATTCATGAGCTGCTGTGAGCGAAAGACTAATTCCGGGGGAAATGCCCTAATATTAGATGCCTTTGGAGTCCTGATGAGCAGTTGCCTTCTCGTCCACTAATATCCAAACTGAGATCTATTCTGCAAATGAAATTGAAAACAGTGGAGACAAAGCACAGACTTTTGATGGGTAAAGCCTGTGTTACCTTCAGGTCCCCATCAAGAGCTAGGATGACTCAATGAAAGCTTGCTGAATGCAGATTGCTCAAGGCTAAATGGTAGGTGTTACAAAGGTGATTAAGATGTAGTTTCTGCCCTCCACAAATTTACCAAGAAGGAAAGATAGGTACTTCTGTAAATAGCTATAACACAAGAAATACTATGGTAATTGGCAAAAAAAAATTAAAAAGATTGGAAATACAGTATTGTGAATGTGAATTCTATGCTAAGGAAAGAAGCATTTAATAAATACAAACACCAGTAATGCACTTACTAGTTATATAACTCTTTAATCTCACACTTTCTCAGTTCATAGTTACAATTAAATAGGCAATTAGAACTAGTTACTTTTTAATCTCATTTTGTTTTTTACCGTTTTCCCTTCTAAATTTTATTTTAGAAATATACTGAATTGGAAAAAAAATTTTTGAAATACCCTAGTTTATTCTCTCAAAAAGTGAGAACAATCGTAACTCATGCTTGGAGACAGTGTGTAAGGTGCCTTTCGATCTTATAAACACACACTCATGTATACACACATATACACACATGGTATTGATTCATATTCAGGAATGGAAGTTAACTCAAGGCTAGACCTAGAAATTCAAATGGTACCCATCTGAACTTCTCTCTTCTTCTCTTTTCACTTATTTCTCTATTTTTCCTCTATATGTATTGGTCTCATCATTTTTCAGCAAAAGATTGACTTGTTCAGGGAAACTGCATAGAGAAGAAAGCTCTCTGAGCTTT
The DNA here is from genome assembly GCF_036850995.1 of Saccopteryx leptura. Lineage (NCBI taxonomy): Eukaryota > Metazoa > Chordata > Mammalia > Chiroptera > Emballonuridae > Saccopteryx > Saccopteryx leptura. The sequence continues at coordinate 130,613,277 of NC_089503.1, read as the reverse complement.
CTTCCGTCAGTCCAAGCAAGAGCTTCAGATAGGCCCAACTGGGTCTGCTGCAACATTCTTGGCTCACACATTATTGCCAGTGTAATGGGCCATTGTAATGTCCAAGGCTGGGTCGTATCACACATCCTTCACTAGAGGTAATGGGCCAAACCTCATGACTGCCAGACTCTTTCAGCCACAGTGGACATGGAAGGGCAGTTTCTCCAAGAAAAACACATGTGGACAGCATAGTGCTTCGGGAGAAGTCAGACACAGGTTACAGCCCTTGATGTTTGAACCCATTTCTTTTTCCACCAGAACACCTCATCTTCCAGAGATGAGACTAAAAACAGAAAATGAATCAGATTTTTAGAGCAAAAGAAGAACTCAAAATTGTAATATACCTACAAAATTAGACAGTTTCTTATATTCTATGTTGTCATGTCAAATGTCACATCCTTAATGACATGACATTTGATGATGTGAACACTGAGCAATGGCTAAACTTTTCATCTTGTTCCTACCCCTGAAAACGCCCTGCTTCTGAGACCTGGTTTCAGTGACCTCCAACTCTGCCTCTTTCCCTGGCCATCACCATCTCTTACCCCAGGCAGAGGTAGAAAAAGTGGCAGCTGGACTTCCCCTGCAAAATTACAGGGTTTAAGAACCCAGACAGTTATAAAATTTGAGCAGAAAATGCATTTCACCATTTTTGCTGGCCAAGGACAATGAGCACTGGTTCCAGGCTGTTCAGATCTGTACATGCAGATGTGGTCTCTTGAGTTAAGGTCAGGACAGAATGGAGCGCATGAAAACACTGTAAGAATATACTGTGCATTTCTCCCAGGCATCGATACCTATTTGTCACTTGTATTCCTATTTTATTTATCCAAAGATTCTCTCTTCTTATTTGATGTTCTAAAGGTGGAAGCCTTTACAAAAGCAAGAATCTCAGACAACAATGTGTAATCCCTTACATCCAGTCCCCCAAGAACTCACACACACACACACACACACACACATATACACATACTCAGCATATAAACATACACACAAGCACACATACACATGCATATATACTCAATACAAATATACAGACATGCACACCGATACAAATATGTGCACACACACTTGGCACTGGACAAGTGGCAAGGCCTGAGGCTTCTGAAAGAGCCATGAGTGGCAGTGCCTGACTAGTTTGTTCTTTATAGTACGACCACAGAAATTCAGGCAAATGAACCTCACTAAGCATATTCCGTAATAATTATTGTTTATGGCATATATCATCATGTTCATTTCTAGAAACTTCAAAACAGACAGAAGTTATTGCTATCACATAAAAAGAACACCACCTATGCTTCAGTGCTCACTCTGAACATGCTGTTACAGTGGAGGGAGTGTGTCCCTGGGATGGTGGATGCTGCCCCATGACAGGGAGGGAGCCTAGGATAAACTAAGGGAGAGCTGGGATAAACTGGGAAGGAACAGCAGAAGATGGAGGGTGAATGCATTTACCAAGCGAGCAAGCAAAGAACCAGTGAAAGGCAGTACCACATTCTCACCATTTTCCCACTCTCATGTCATTGGGATGAACAGGATGACTTGTATTTTATGGCACACACATTGGAAGACTGTCATTGATGGGATAGGGGAGGGAATCATATACCCAGTACCATGGTCTGTTAAGGAAAAGCCTCCAAGTCCTAGCATAGCAGGGCTATGGCACAGCATGTCAAAAGCAGGTGGGGAGGTGTTCTTGTCTTGTGTTCAGGTCCAATTCCATCAAAAGTAAATCACAGTTCAGAAGGATCAATTGTTTCTAGAGCTATTCTTGGGGTTGCTCTGTTCCCCCCGCAATGACAGTAAATGACATGGATAACATCACGGGTTTTCATTTGTTAGGCTGGAATTCCTTCCAAATCACAAAGGAAATGTGTTATCTCACTTTACCTGCATAAAATTGTATGCCATGTATTGTCATAACCCCAGAATTAAACATGGAGAAACACAAGAAAGAGTTACAAATTTAATCCCTTCATCTCCAAGTTACTACAGCTTCATAACTTGGAGAAGACGTCTCCAAAACACAACCAAATTGTATTTCCCCACAGGACAAGGTATTTGACTAAACACACTTTATGTCTATAGTGCCTGGTTCAGGGTTCTGTGCCTTCAGGAATGACAAATGAATAAAATCAATGCATGAATGACCAAATGGGAAATATTCTAGAGATGTGTTTAGTAAGCTCCCTTCAGAACTTGCCAGTTTCCTTGCTCTTCCTTCCAGCTCTCACTGTGTGGGAAGTAACGCAACCTGCAATCCCACATCTACCATGGCCCTTGGGAGCTGGCTACAACCCCACACACTCCAGCCTGCTGTGACCTGTTGAGGGTATGGTCTCTGAAAAGGATGGTGCATTGGACAACAGTTCTTACAGGAGCCATATTAGTGACAGCCACTTCCATCCTGCTCCTCGCTAAGGAGGTAACCTTGGCAGTCCTGGCATTCCACAGGCTGACTTTCTATGCACTCAACCTCAGAATTCACTCTAACCCACCAAGCAGCAAATATTCATTCATGGTTTGGGAAGGATGAGCTCATGGGGAGGCACTTAGCAGGGTGTCTGATGCATGGTGAGAGTTCAATAAATGTCAGCTGTTTTGTCATACCATAAATCAGATCATAATGGCAAGTGCATGCTGAATACTTTGTCTCCAGATGCTGCATGAAAATAGAATTCAATGAGAGAACAGTAACTTGGAGTGAATTTTAAATATCTAATTTATTAAGATGGCACTTGAATTAAACTCAAACTACTAGTACACATAGAATTTTCACATCTCATGTAACTTCCAAATAAATAATTCTAAGTATATCACCAACATTGTTTGAAGTTAAACACCTCCTCTACATACACATACACACACAGGTACACAAACACACACACACCAGGCACACACATCTGTACAGACAAATGAATCATGCCCAAATTAACACCCCTATGAAAATGAGCCTCATTGCAGGGTGCTGTGGTCAGACAGCACAGAACAAATGATTGGCACCAAGTACTTCTTTTAAATGATAGGTTATTCTTCTTTTATTATATCACCAGGGATTGCCCTTCTTGGGGGGGGGGGGCAAACAAACAAACAAATAGAACACCTGTGGGGAGAACACCTGTGGGGAGAATACCCGGAGGTCAAGGTGAGGATCTGTTATGGATGCTATAAAAGAATACAGGCAAGCTAAGGGCTGTCCAGAAACGCTGTCCCCAGAAGATGTCCCGGGTCCCCTGAGCCAGCAGTGTGCCAGGAAAGGAAACAGGCTGCCATAGTCGTTGGGGATGTCACCATCCATCGTCGGCCACCCACAGCTGGGGGTCCAGAATACAAGGATGGACGTGATGATGTAGGAGAGGGGGGACCACACCCTGGCCTCCTGTGTCAGACAGCACTTCCATTCCTTTATTGAGGTTAAATTCTGCTCTGCTAATTTGGGTGCTGCAGTCAAGCGCAGGAACCTGGGGGTAGCTGTGGCTAAGGAGGGCACACAGGAACAAAAGGAAAGATGGAAAGGATTTGTCACACTTACTGGGCGGCCGTTCATGGTTCAGGGTGACTAGAGTGTTCAGTGAAGGAGATAGTGGATGTACTAGCTCTGCACTTCCTGTGGCCTGTGCAGGACTGAGGGCATCGCCAGATGGCAAACTAACTGGCACTCTTTTGGAGTCTCACTGACCACTGAAGGTCTGTCCTGCTGCACTGTCCCCTCAGCACCCTCCCGATCTGTGCTCCTGGCTTTCTTTGCAGCTCTTCTTGCTCTTCTTCACCACTTTTCCTTTCCTTCCAAAGCCAACAACTCAGGAAAAGCAGGTGGGCAAGTTATCCTGGGCGGGGGGAGGGGCAATCTGCTCCTAGAGTGTTTCTGCCACCCCTCCTTAAACATGCAGGGCTGCCAGGAACACACACTCCCCTCCACACACGAAGGGTCCCTAAAATGACAAACTCATAAGACCACATGTCTCCAACAAAAGAACATCAAAGTTTAACTACAATCTGACAGTTAATTGGCTAAGCTTATGGAAATGACGTCTGAAAACATCAGCCACAGTAAAAAAAAAAAAAAAAAAAATCATGTCTATGATTTTGTTTTCTAGAGCCTTCCCCAAACCAAGGCAGGCCTGACTTCCTATAGAGGAGAAGGAGAGAATGAGCCCAAAGCCTTGGCGGCCCACAGCTGTGGGGAGTCCTGGTGACACTGAGAGGTGACATGCTGGGGGAGTAAGGAGCTTCGTGAGGCGGGAAGGCGTGGCAAAGCACACTCATTATGTCATCTACCTTTCAAAATGTGGACTTCCGCTGGCTAAAGGTTGACTTTTTTATTTTTATTTTTAAAGATCTCCTCTCATGTCCCTTTTGAAATGCCTCTCAAAAGTGAAAGGACACCCGTTCCTTGCCACGAGAGCTTGGGGAAGACTCCGAGTGTCCCTGGCGTTTTCCCACTGGGCAGCATCCGTGGCTCCCAGCTTCTCAGTGGAGCAGCCGCACAGCCCCTGCCGCCCAGGGCTCCTGCAGGTGGAGGCCGCTCTGGGGACTCTGTTTACAAATCATTAATGAAGTGACTGTGGCTCTTTTCACTTGCTCACACTTTGAACTGCTGGGAATGACACATTCCTAAATGGGGACACAAGAGCAGAGGAAGCCCACAACAGCCTCATTATGGGGGCCACACAAACACTGGCATGCGGAGTTTATATTAACCCCATCAATTCAGGAGGGACAGGAAAACTCACCAGTCCCAGTTGCTAGGCAGACCAGGCTGGCCCCTGAAATGTCCCCTCGGCCCCGGACCCACGCTTTCTTCCTGCGCCATAAAAGGCCCTTTCAAAACAGAGGTTCTGAGCGGCACAAGAAGTGGAAGTCATTGCATTCTCTGAATGAAATAAATGTCTCTTTTTAATTCCTATAAGGTTTGTGTAAGTTCTCCCCAGTACAGCACCATTAGGATTCCAAGGAAAGACGCATACATTAGACTACACTGTGTCCCTTTTGTGCTCTGAACCTCAACTCTCTCCTGCCACTGGTAGAGTTTAAAAGCTTAAACAAAGTAGGGGCTCCTGCTGAGAGGACAAGCTGCAGGGCCTACTAAAGCCACCTTTGTGTTCAGCAGCCCCGTTTGAATACACAGCATGTTGTCACTGGTGAGGGCAGATGGCTCCATGGGCCATTCCCGCAGAAGGGTAGAGCAAAACAGAAACGTTTATTCATTTGGGTCTTTCACTGCACTAAAACATTTCTTGGACTACCCAATTTCCCAAATACACACAGATATGTCCCAGGGGAAATTCCACCCTATTTGTAGGGCTCAGATGTGCCCCTACATGGGAGCAGACATTCAGTCACTCTGTCTCAGCAATCTCCCTCTCTTCCCACACGCTCTTTCCCTTCTCCTGTGAAATCCCCGGGAAACGTGGCTACGTAAACTGGCGAGGACATTGCCAGGGAACATGGGGGAGCCTTGGACTGGGGTTCTGGTCTGGGATGTTCTCATGTTGTATTTTCAGCTGTGAAGAGACTTAAATTAAATACTGCATCAGGGGTTGAATGAGTGGTCAGGGAGATTTAGGACTGTATATAAATTGTTAGACTTGAAAGCCTCATTTCAAGCTGTATTATGTTCTCCCTTTTAGGTCGGTAAATATTCTTCTTCCTAAAGCTAGAAAGATTTGCATTCCTGCCCTCCAGTCGTCATGATACTCCAAGGACAACTGGAGCTCCCTTGATTTGCAGAGAAGGGAGAAATGAGGAGCCCACTTCTGAATATTTGTATAATGCTTCATTTGCAGGAAGTTGTCCTGCTTGCTGGTGGGATGGAGGCAAGGTTTTTGCTTGGATTCTCCCACCATCTTGCCAATTTCTTTGATGAAACCCCACCAGCACTGTCTCTGAAACCAGAGGTTGACCAATTCATGAATGGCCCAATATTTTGTCTTGGGGTGTATTCAAGTGGGCCAAATCCTGAGGGCTTCTGGGAAGCAAAGGATTAAGTAAAACATTATTAAATGAGTGTACGTGCAAAAATGCTTTTCTGGCAAATTCTCAGAGCCAACTTTACATTCCTTTTTAATATAGAAAAAATGATTTCTTTGAGCTATAATTTTTAAAGACTTAACTTCTGGGATTTGAACAAGGAAGAGGAGTTTATTTTAGAAAATACATTGATCATTTACTAGCATTCTCAAAACTCTCCTAGCCAAAATTAAAATTAAGAAAAAAAAAATTAAAAGACATTTAATCTGTTTTAGGATATGCAAGAAAAGCATTAGTATTATATATGGGAAAATAACATATTTCTCCCACCAGTTCAAATTTATTTTGCAAATTAGAGATGTAACTTGATCATAAAGTTTTTATATATAAACTCTAGATTATCAAGAAATAATATACCCCAAACTATTCTGAACTTTATTAGAATGGTTACATACATAGTTTATACATGTAGATCAAATCCTATTTAATTAAAATGATAAATACATAGATTTCTTTTTAAATGAACCTATTCTGGTTCATATGATAATCTATCTTTATTTAGTATTATCATATACTTGTGGTATCAATGGAAGCCTGTGTTATGTTTTTTTCTCCTTCATTAATTATAAAACTGGATGAAATTTTATGAAACAGAGAAAAGATGCTTCTTGGCACGGCTTTTAGGAGAGGGTGTAAATCCTTATAATATATTATTGGACTCAAACACTTGACATAATTTAACACAGGCCACATTCTCCCAGCATGTAAGTTAATACTTGGGTGTAAGGTCATGTCTGTGCATACTCGGTAAAACAGCTAACAGGATAGCAAACACAGTCCATACAGTTCCCTGCTTTCAGTCTTCACAATCAATACAGATGGCTCAGCCACGCCTGTCAGTCATCCACCTCCATCAGTCAAGGTGGCCAAGGACAGCCCATGCCCCATGTCTTTTGCTTTGCTGTTGAGGAGGACTTCTGGGGTACCTTAAGGGAACAGTTGCCTTGTGTTTTTGCCCATCTTGAGTCAGATAATAAAATTCAGAAACTTGTAAATGTGCAAAGTTTTCCAAAAGTCTTTACTAATAAAGGGGGAGGAGGGTGGGCAGTGGATTCAACCTCAGAAAACTATGCATTATTTTTAAAAAACAATTTTTATTATTTTATATAGGATGGACTTTGAATTAAAAACTTTAATTTAATGACTATTGCAGACAATTTTTTTTCTATCCTCCTCCATTCAACAGAATTTTTTTTATATCTAGTATGTACTAACTTGAATTGATGCAATTACACTCTGAGGCTATAGAATGGATTAACTTGGTGGACCATAAAAAGGTATACACTCAAGAAGCTAGAAGACAAATTCAATACAATGCTAGAAATGAGAAAGGGAAAGGATGCACGGTATTCCAGTTCCATTTACTACATAGCTACCCCTTAAACAGTGATGTGCAACCCAAACTGTTGAATTTGTTGGATTATGTTTACAGATTTTCTTGGTCAGACATTTGCAAAGAAATGTCTTGTCTCTGTACCATGATACCTGGGGCCTGAGCTGGGAAGAACTGAGATGTCAGTGTGACTCGAAGGCTGAGGGCTGGACTCTGACCATTCACTCATCACGTATGTGTTAGTCTATGCTGGGTGCCAGCAGGGACCTCAACTGGAATTTTCAGCTGGACCTCCTACACGTGGCCTCTTCATGTTGTCTGAGTTTCTTCCCAGTATGACAAGGTACCTCAAGATAATCACACTTCTTATCTGGCAAATTAAGGCTCCACAGATGTGTGTTCATCTGACAGACTTAAAGTTTCATCATATTTTTTGCCCTACACACGAAAGTCATGCAAAATCATATCGGCTACATTTTTTTTTTTTTTACAATCTAGAAGGGGAAGAAAATTAGTCCACCTAATAATCAGAGAATAGCATGTGAAATGAAGGAGTTCGTTGTGGTCATCTTTGAAAAATACCATCTATCATAAATGGTAACTAATGGAGCTCACCAGAGAGAGCTGGATACTGACTGCTTAGAGTGGAGAGAAAAAGCTGTAAAGATAAAACTTGTTTCTTGCTTCAAAGCCGGGTGGGTGAGGGCAGTGGAGGTACCAAATATCACTGAAGGCCAGAATGCAGAAGGTCCTGAAGAGTGAACCTATCTTTATGAGGAGCACCTGCATTTCCAGATTTCTGCCCACCCACGTGCAGTCAGGGACCACTCTTTTCCACTAAAGAGCACAAAGGTAGAGGCTCTCTGGAATCATTGAGTGGGATGGCACTGGTCACAGCTCTCTAGGAAACATAGGTCAATAACAGAACTAGCTGGACTCAAACTGGTGACTAAGTGAAAGTTTGCATCCCAAAATGTTCCATGGCCTCTTTTATTAGCTCCTCAAGTTCAGGTTTACTTCCTCAAAAGTTGCTGATGATTCCTCTCTGTGGTAACAGGCTGAAATCAGAGAAAAGGCATACAGATGCTGAATCTGTATATTTCTAGCTAAACAGGTCCATCTATCCTTCATCACCTCAAAATAAAACCACCAGCCAAAGACTCTGTCCTTTATTCAGAGCCTGGAAAGACTGATCTATGATCCTCTCCTAAACATAGATTGAGAACCAAGAGCACCAGATATTCAAAGAAAGCCAGATACCAGAGTAAACAGATGAAAGAAACATAGTAAACAGTGACAGGGCAGGGAGTAGAAGACAATGTAGACTTCATCCTTAAATTAAGAACCAGATGCTATAAAATAAACACATAAGAAAGAATATGTCCTGTGAAGTAAATATATGTAATTGTAAATATGTTTATATATAAAGTATATGTCATCGACAAATATGTTTGTTTATATATAATTTATAAATTATACATATGCATGTGGAAATTTAAAATAAGACAATTGAATGAGAAAAAATTGAGGAAATATTTTATATGACAAACCAAAAGACAAAGAGATGGAAAATGTGAGAAAAAAAGAGAAAACTGGAGCCTGACCTGTGGTGGCGCAGTGGATAAAGCATCGACCTGGAGTGCTGAGGTTGCCTGGTCAAGAAAACCCTGGGCTTGCCCAGTCAACGCACATGTGGGAGTTGATGCTTTCTGCTCCTCCCCTCTTCTCTTTCTGTCTCTTTCTCTTTCTCTCTAAAATAATGCAGTAAGATAAACACCAAATGCTGTTTTAATAAAAATGTGAATTACTGTGATATTTGAAGTACATATCAGAAGAAAAATAGTGTGAGAGATAGAATGGGTTGCAGTATAAAATAAATTCTGATTTTTTATATAAGAGATTGATAGATAAGATCTAATTATTCCTCAGAAATGGTTCATTTCTGAATTGAAAACTTTATTCTATATATTCAAAATATTATATGAAAACCTTTAAAATAATCAAAGGATTATTACTTCTGTGCTAATCCAAGTGTAAGAATGCTATTACTTCTGAAAATAGGATTTTCCCATGGCAGTAGATAATTTAATTTCAATGAGAAACAACTAATTTTTGGATATACATGCATACATATGTGTATACCTACATTCACACACACACCTTTTCCTCACTTAAGATTATTCTTTAGTTTTCTTATCAAATCTAGAGTAAAAAAGAACCAGTCCAGAAGAACAACACATTGATTCCAAATGTCAGTTGTAGTACTAACCTGTGAAGTAATGAGCTATCTCATTTTCCTATTATTGCTAACGAAGACAGATGGAAAGTAGACACGTTTTTAAAAAAAGAAACAGGCCCTGGCCGGTTGGTTCAGTGGTAGAGCGTCGGCCTGGCGTGCAGAAGTCGGGTTCGATTGCCGGCCAGGGCACACAGGAAAAGCGCTCATCTGCTTCTCCACCCCTCCCCCTCTCCTTCCTCTCTGTCTCTCTCTTCCGCTCCCGCAGCGAGGCTCCACTGGAGCAAAGATGGCCCAGGCGCTAGAGTGGCTCTGGTCACAACAGGGCGACGCCCCCAAGGGTCAGAGCGTCGCCCCCTGGTGGGCAGAGCGTCGCCCCCTGGTGGGCGTACCGGGTGGATCCTGGTCGGGCGCATGCGGGAGTCTGTCTGACTGTCTCTCCCCGTTTCTGGCTTCAGAAAAATACAGAAAAAAAAAAAAAAAAAAAACAGAGAGAACAGAGAGAGACAGAGAGATTCTGATTTATGAGCTTGTTTTTTTCATTGTCATTTCATTGAAAATTTTTCCTTTGGATTTTACTGAAATTTAGCAATTTAACACTGAATTTAAAGAAAGACAATAACTCAAGTGTTCATCAAATTTATTAAGTGAGAAGCTATAATTGCTAAAAGCAAATCAAACAGAATATAGCTAACTCATTGAATGAACAGTCTTCGTAAATTCTTCCTTCCTGCCTATGGCATTAAGTCATTTTTGAGGCATCATTGATACAGTTTTATTAAAAAGACACTGAGTCTTGGTAATGTTTGTGATTTTTTTTATTTCTAAAAATTGTGAGGTTTCTTACTTTGTAGGGATAAAATCTCAAAAGGCCTCAATTTGGTGTCCAAGCGATATGCTTTCTGTTTCTCCATTGGAGAAAACAGAACTAGAAAAGGAAATCGGAAGTAATCTGCACAGTAAGCTGTAATTTTTTCATTTGCCCTATATGATCAGTGCCAACTCCTCTACCAAACTCTGGTTTGTGTGTGCACTCCATTCATCTTCTCCTTCTAACCCTATCCTGTACTCTTGGGAATCATCCTGTCCAACTGTGAGCATTGTGGGAGAAGAGGGGTTGAGGGCGATGGCGCAACTTTGACTCTGGGCTCATTTCAAGTCAGTGCTTCCTAATCAACCGCCAGTGTGTTCAAGCTAGACTCAGGAGGTACAACCAGACTGTGCCTGAAAGACTGTGGGGGCCAACGGGAGAATGGCCCCAGCTGCATAACCATCCTGTGAGTACCTGGGGCTAATGGTGGGGGGATACTACCAGGACAGCATAGCTGAAAATCAGGAACAGAATGACTGGAGTCTGTGAGAAACCATGGTAAGTTTTCACCTACGTGCAAGAGCTACTAAGTTCTTACCCTTTTTCTCTCTTCAGCCAGAGTGAGTTGTAATTTTACTTTCAACTGAAAGCCTTAGAGAACTTCTCAGACACTTAAACTCCTTCCATTCCTGTGAGCATCTATGAAGAAGAGCCATCTGTGTTCACTAAATGCACAAAGGATGTGCACATATATTAAATGAAGAAGCAGTAAAAATTGAATATAGGTTTTGGGTACATTTACATCAGTAGACGCCAAAACCTTTCTGAGAATTTTTAAGATAACTGAGAAGAAATGAGTAAGTCTTCTTTCTGTAAGGCTAAAGTATTCCATATTTGACCAAAAAAGAAATCTTTCTTTTTGTTCCTGTCTCTTTCTGATAGAAACAGTCTTTGAAAACCTTCTTGTTTTCAGCTCAGAAGATGGACTACTTGCATCTTTTAAATTAGTTCCCCTACACCCGGAATCAGACATTTTTCCAAGAATTCTTGTGCACTCCATGTTTGTATGGCTACCAGGTTGGTGTTAAACAGTCTCCTTTGTAAAGAGAGTTAAGATATATATATATATATTTCCTAAAATTAAAATAAGTGAGTTTAGGAGAATATTTCCCAGTAAAAATTTATAATTTGAGCCAATTTTTGATTTTATAAGTCTATTCCTTTTCTCTTTACTAAACAGTTATTTCCATAGCATTAATAGTATTATTTACTTACTTTGGTCCACAGCACAAACATACACGCACGCATACACACACACACACACACACACACACACACACAGCTTCAAATTTTTCAAAAATTACCAATATCACCACTAAAATAATTATAGTGAGTGGTCTATATTTTATTTGCCCTTCCATTTGTTTTTATGAAATAGTCTACTAAATAAGTACAGTCCAAATAATATCTCTTAAAATAAGTCAATTTATTTGTCAACTCTAAGGTGGTTGAAATGAGTCTTTTTTCGGTGTGGTTATATAACCAACTTGTCATACAGTGAGGGTCATTAATTTCTTTTGTATCTAATTATAAAATGCTTGAAATATTACATTTTTATGAGGTGGTTATTGTCTAATTCTTGGTAGGATACATACAATTCTCTTTAATTTAATAATATGTGTTAATGCTTCCTTTCAAGGTTGTAAATTTGAAAACTTCATAAATTAATGCATAAACCTTCTCAGTTTATGTATTTATTGAAGCATGTTATTCATAGTTACAATTTAAAGGGTCTTTTCAGAATAAGTAATTGATCTTAGTATTTTCAATAAAATAAAATGACAATTATTGAAAAAGAGTAGAAAAAATGTTAAATGATATATAGAGTCCTCAGAGAATGCAATTAAGCCTTGCTGTTAAATTTTTTATAAATAAATTACCTTCCTTGAACTTAAGGGGAGAGACAAGATGAAACTTAATTCTTGGATGATTCAGTCGAATTTTCACTTTTTGTCTTGACTACATCAATTGCCTATCCATTTATCATTTTTTTAGAACAGTGTGTGTGTGTGTGTGTGTGTGTGTGTGTGTGTGTGGTGTGTGGTCTGAACCCTTTTGATTAACTTAACCAAGTTGTAATCAGTCTTAAAACCATGTCCATCATTAGACTGAGTTGCCTGATCTGGGGTTGGCAAACACTCATAAGGTACAGATCATCTCCTGAACACCAAGATATACTAAACAGTCATATGCATAATTATAGGAACACATTTTTTAGAGACAAAAGTTTTTGTTCTGTTTGTTTCTCAAGTGAATGGCAAGTATCTTCCAGATATTTTGAGTTTGGGGAATCAGTGGTTCTCCTTACATCAGCAGGAGTTGAGGTTTGTCCATTTTAGTAATGTACAATATGTGATTCTTCTGTGAATTCTATCAATATGTTTAATAAACTTACTGTGTAAGTACTATAGCTTTTCGACATATTGCCCTAACATTTAATGTTTACAGTCACATCATGCATTTGGTCTGGAGCCTCCTAAATGGAAAATAACGTGCAATATTTCAATATAATGGCCTCCTTCTGATGTAAAATTAAGGTGTGAGCATTTTCTCCCTTTCTTCTTCATTGCTCCAAACTATGTCAGTTGTTACTGAGTTCCCCATAACTGTATTTCCAACAAAGATTACACTGATATTTTTGTCTAGCTACATGTCCTGCAGGGCTGTTCTGTGGTCTTCCGATCAGTAAAAATGTAATAACATTTTCACATAGTCAATATTTAATTCTGTAAATGCAACTGGTAGTTGTAATCTAGGTTATTAACCACACAGTGATTTATGACAGAGGGCAGACAGTGGCAGGGCTAAAGCAGTAGGAAGGTCCTCTGGTGACAATAAAAAGGTTATAAATTTCATAGCTCTGCCTGCGAAATGTATTTATATCCTATATTAAGAATAGCTTTTTATAAATTTTAATGATCCGTGTTATTAATGGGGCTGTCATCATCACTGCCTGTATGAGACTACAGTCCTTGTTTATTTCTGTTACTTTTCCATCAGCTGAAGGTCTTGTGAAAAAAAAAAAGAGGTCTTATTAGCAATTTGCCAAAAAAATCTTCAAGAGTTATAAGCCTATCATTGTTTCCCTGGACTGCAAAGCCTGTGAGCGGTAGTTTGCATAAAGTTTTATGACCAAGGCACAGGTCGGGCTAATTGGATAGAGCACAATCGGAGCTCTATCATGTTTACAAAGGCCAAGCCAATATGCAGAAATAAAACCAGGGGCATATCAAAATGGGAAACATAGGGATGGAAATTGTCCTTCACCTCAGCTCCCTGTTCCCTTGCTGAGAACCCTTTTGGCTTCCAGCTAAGCATTTGAGTGCACACATGCGTGTGCCCAAGTGCAGCTCAGCACACTTCCAAGCAAACTCACTTCCACATACATCCCCTTTCCAACTTTCTGCGGTAATGCATGTGAAGAATGAAAGAGAGAGGTACTTTTGGAAATAGGATGTAATCTCCAGGGGGCAAGGTGTTCTCAGCTGGTGGGGTTTGGCAGTGTTTCCTATATTCAAATACCATTTTTTAAAGCCAGATGTTTACAAAGCAATCTTAAATACTCAAAACAGGTTTTGGAAATTGGTCCAAAAACTTTCTACAGACAATGTTAATGCGGTTAGAGAATGGGCTGTTTCCAGGTACATGATTTTAGTGTCAATCCAAGCCACAATTTTACTTTCAAATGTTACACAGGCAAAGTGAAGGATGATAGAGATAGCTATTTAAAACAAAGCAAATAAACAAAATATTGCCTTATGTGCAATGTTTTGGGCTATTATTCTTTATTTTTTATTTATTTATTTAATTTTTTTGTATTTTTCCGAAGTTGGAAACAGGGAGGCAGTCAGACAGACTCCCGCATGCGCGCCCGACCGGGATCCACCCGCATGCCCACCAGGGGGCGATGCTCTGCCCATCTTGGGGCTTCGCTCTGCAGCAATCAGAGCCATTCTAGCCACAGAGCCATCCCCAGCGCCCGGGCAAACTTTGCTCCAATGGAGCCTTGGCTGTGGGAGGGAAAGAGAGAGACAGAGAGGAAGGAGAGGGGGAGGAGTGGAGAAGCAGATGGGCACTTCTCCTGTGTGCCCTGGCCGGGAATTGAACCCGGGACTCCTGCACACCAGGCCAACGCTCTACCACTGAGCCAACCGGCCAGGACTTGGCTATTATTCTTTATATAAGATACTAATATAGTGCAGTATAAACTTTATTTCAGTCAAATTCTCAGGGGCTAAATTTTGTAATGATTTAGTTTTAAACGGTTAAGTCATTTTTTAAATATTGACGACACAGAAAAATTTTGAGATCTTTTCTTTGTGGTTACTTCAAATTTTAAACTGAAAAATAATGTCTACATTAAAAATATTTATTGATTTTAGAAGGAGTAGAAGGAAGAGAAGGAAAGAGAGAGAGAGAAAGAGACATCAATTTGTTGTTCCAGTTATTTATACATTCATTGATTGATTCTTGTATGAGCTCTGAGCAGGGATTGAAATCACAACCTTGGTGTATCGAGATGACTCTCTAACCAACTGAGCCCCCTGGCTAGGAAGGGTGTCTACATTTTCTTAATATGAAGATATAGATTAAGAATATTAGCAAGGAAATTTTTTAAAGACTATTTTTAGAGCAATTTTAGTTTGAGCATTTTCTGCTTAATATATTTGTTACCTGAAAGAAAATTATTATGTCATAAATCATGAAGTTATTTATTAGAGTTGAATCTTTATTTTTAAGTAATTTTTTTTCCTTATGGCTAATGATGAATTATAGATATTGTATATGAGAATCAGAGCTCATTAAAAATACAAGGTTTCTTTTCTTTTCTTTTTTTTTTTTTTTTTTACTTTTTTTTTTTTTTTTGTATTTTTCTGAAGCTGGAAACGGGGAGAGACAGTCAGACAGACTCCCGCATGAGCCCGACCGGGATCCACCCGGCACGCCCACCAGGGGCGACGCTCTGCCCACCAGGGGGGGATGCTCTGCCCTTCTGGGGCGTCACTCTGTTGCGACCAGAGCCACTCTAGCGCCTGGGGCAGAGGCCAAGGAGCCATCCCCAGCGCCTGGGCCATCTTTGCTCCAATGGAGCCTCGGCTGCGGGAGGGGAAGAGAGAGACAGAGAGGAAGGAGGGGGGGAGGGGTGGAGAAGCAGATGGGCACTTCTCCTATGTGCCCTGGCCGGAAATCGAACCCGGGTCCCCCGCACGCCAGGCCAACGCTCTACCGCTGAGCCAACCGGCCAGGGCCGGTTTCTTTTCTTTTAGTCTCCTTTTTTCTTCTTTTTCTTTTTTCCATTCATTCACCTTGTCACCTTCCTTACCTTCCTTTTCTCTCCTTCCTATCTTCCCAGTCCCTCCTTCTCTTTTCTCTCTCAACAAATAAGACAAGCACAGCCTAATACAGCTTGGCTCTCTGAGTCAAGTATAGCTACAGAGGACATCTAAGACAGAAAATACCCTGAAGTTCTCTCTGCTTTCCTTTCTCTCTTCTGCTCTACCAACATTAGCTGTCTCAAGACTTTTTAGCTCCATGAATAAAAATGTTTTGTTTATTCATCAAGCCTCTGTTTAGAGCCAACTGTATGCCGGACATTATTTTAGCCAAGGAGGATATAGACCCAGTAATGCATGATCCTTTCAGCAAGGAAACAAGAGAGGCATAATCACAAGACATGCAGTCAGAACGAGTTGTTATCTTAACCATCAGTCACCTGACCTTAGTTCTATGCTTTGGGTTCCCAAAAATCTCCGAATTTAATACCCTGGATTAAATTAAGAATTTACTGATGGCTTTATGAGGGTTGAGAGAAAAATGTACCCACTCACAGCTCCAGGACAGTGATGAAACATCACATACATCTCTGTTATCTATGTTATCGATGAGTTCTCCAGGCCTGTCAGCTTTGCATGCCTTCATTAAGGCCTATTTTAGTTGACATTACCTCTGAGTGAGATTCAAGCAGACTTGCTCTTAATTTTCTTCCCAGCATGATCTTTTACCTTCACACCATGTCAACCCCCCACAACTCCCACAATTTATAAAACATCTTATCACTTAAATCTGAATTCCATGAGTGGACAGGCCTTGGATGCTGGACTTTTACCCCAAATTAGATTTTTAATTTATCAGACCAAAATACAAATCACTGTCTACAAAACATATCCAATTGCATCCCAAAAAAAATGGAATTTCTCTAATGTTATACTTTATGGCTTGTATGCAGAGCAACCTTCACAGGTACCTTCCTCTCAACTGGTCAGCAGGCCAATATTCTGCTATTTTCCACAGTGCTCCATCCTACCCATCATATGTCCAGAATGAGTTGACTCTACACCAGTGGTCCCCAAACCCCAGGCCATGGACCAGTACTGGTCTGTAGGCCATCATTTGGTACTGGTCCGCAGAGAAAGAATAAATAACTTACATTATTTCCGTTTTATTTATATTTAAGTCTGAACGATGTTTTATTTTTAAAAAATGACCAGATTCCCTCTGTTACATCCATCTAAGACTCACTCCTGACGCTTGTCTCAGTCACGTGATACGTTGCCGCTAAAATTAAACCCATAAACTAGCAAAATGAGTGAAAAACAAAATTCCATCAAAAGTTTTTTTGCAAAGTGGAAAAAGGCCAGTGAGGAGACAGAAAAAGAACCTACAACCTCAAAGATAAAGAAGGCTTCATTTAACAGACAATACCAAGAGTCCTACTTGGAGTATGGATTTATCGCAACTGGTGATCCTCACGCACCAAGGCCACTCTGCATAATATGTGATGACCGGCTATGTAATGAGGCAATGAAGCCTTCAAAACTGCTTTGCCACTTGGAGACCAAGCACCCTACTTTAAAAGACAAGTCTTCTGAGTATTTCAAAAGAAAAAAGCATGAACAAGAAGGACAGAAACAATTACTGGTGGTCACTACATCAGTAAATGTGAGCGCACTGAGAGCATCATACTTGGTGGCTAATTGTATTGCTAAGGCTAAAAAGCCATTCACCATTGGTGAAAAATTGATCCTTCCAGTCACTAAAGACATTTGTCATGAACTTCTAGGAGAGGGTGCGGTTAAAAAGATAACACAGATGCCTCTTTTGGCTACCACCATCACACAGCTCATTGAGGAAATAGCTGAATCACAATTGTTGCAAAGTATTAATAAATCATCGTGGTACGCTCTCCAGGTTGACGAATCTACAGATATTGACAACAAGGCAATACTACTTGTTTACGTGCATGATCTTTATCAAGAGGATGTGAATGAGGATATGTTATGTGCACTATCATTGCCAACCAAAACCACAGCCGCAGAACTACTTAAATCGCTGGATGACTATATATCAGGAAAACTGAAATGGTCTTTTTGCGTCAGCATATGCACAGATGGAGCTGCTGCCATGACCGGAAGGATGTCTGGTTTAACTACTCAGATTAAGGAGGTTGCACCTGAATGCGAGTCTACGCATTGTGACATTCACAAGGAAGTGCTGGCTAGCTGAAATATACCACCGGAACTTAACAGCGTATTGAATGATGTCGTTAAAGTTATTAACTACATCAAAGCACATGCCCTTCACTCGCGCCTATTCGAGCAGCTTTGTGAGGAAGTGAACGCAGAGCACAGACACCTTCTCTTATACACAGAAATAAGATGGTTATCCTGAGGGAGGTCCTTGGCCAGAGTATTTGAATTACGAGAGCCACTGCAGAGATTTCTCTCAGAACAAAAGTCACCGCCAGCAGCACATTTCAGTGACGAGGAATGGGTCGCAAAACTCGCTTACTTGTGCGACATATTTAACCTCCTCAATGAACTCAATCAGTCACTTCAGGGGAAAATGACAACTGTCTTCAAGTTGGCAGATAAAGTAGCTGCATTTTAAGTCAATCTGAATTTGTGGGGATGACACGTGAACAGGGGTATATTTGACATGTTTCAAACATTCGCGGGAATTTTGGAAGAGACTGAGCCCAAGCCTTCATTGTCCCAGCTGGTGCACAATCACCTTTATTTGCTTTGAAAAGAGTTTGAATGCTACTTCCCAACCACAGAAGACCCACGAATTGCCAAGGAATGGATCCGCGATCCATTTGTCAACAAACCAGGTGAATCCAGAGTGTCTATGCAAGAAGAGGATCACCTACTGGAGATCGCAAATGACAGTGGCCTTAAAAATATGTTTGAGCTGCATAGATAGAAGGTGATGGAGGATGATCTGACTTTGGGTGATGGGTATGTAACATAATTGAATGACAAGATAACCTGGACATGTTTTCTTTGAATATATGTACCCTGATTTATTGATGTCACCCCATTAAAATTAATAAAAATTTTAAAAAAAGTTAAAAAAAATATGTTTGAGACTACAACTCTGCCAGTGTTCTGGATTAAAGTCATGGCAGAATACCCCAATATCACCACAAAAGCACTAAAAACCCTGTTGCCATTTCCAACATTCTATTTGTGTGAAGCGGGATTTTCTGCAGTGACAGCAACCAAAACAAAATTACGGAATAGACTGGACTTAAGCAACACACTTCGGGTGTCATTGTCTCCCATTACCCCTAGATGGGACCGTCTTGTTGCAGAGAAACAAGCTCAGGGCTCCCACTGATTTAGCGTTATGGTTGTTGAGAGATAGGATACTATCTCTCATTCTATATAAACATTATAATAAATAACCTTAACTAACAATATTCATAACAATGGTGAGTTGTATTTTTCATGCACTTTATATTTGTTTTTGTGTTGTATCTTATTTTTACAGCATGTTTAAATGTTACCATAGTGACTGGAAAGTGTTTGGAGGTAGTGAGGATGTTACTAATGTTATGTTGTTGGTGCAATGTTAAGAGGACGCTTCTAATAAAGTTGCATACGAGTACACAGTGGATTCATGTTTATTTTTATTGTCGTAGGTTCATGATTGGTAGCGAGCCTGAACCTATCATATTACATATTGATGTCAGACATGAAACGTTGTCAGAATAACAAATTTAAATACACCCTGAATAATGAGGACATGCTCATTCCTCCTTTAACTTAGCCCAATAAATATCTTAAATTCGACAATTATATTTAAAAATACCACAGTTTTTATGCCGGTTGCATAATTTTATTTTGTGCATTTATCCGTCCCACCCTAAAGGCCGGTCCGTGAAAATATTTTCTGACATTAAACCGGTCCATGGCCCAAAAAAGGGTTGTGGGCCACTGCTCTATTTCACTGCAAAGATACCTTCAGTGTAAGTCGATATTTCCTCTGCTGAGCTAACACACCTATGGGGTTTGTGCAACAGTTTCTAATGTGAACTTGGTGCCAAAAAATAAGCAAAGAAGTAGAGAGTGGGAACTAGCTTAAAAGCATGGACCATATGAGAGTCTGTATCATGAGGAATATAAGGACATCTTTAACCACTTCATTTTGTTGAGAAACTAGGAGAAATATTCTTTTCTTTGACTCTCAGAAGTAAGAAAACTATTTAATTAGATATGATATTTGAGTATCAGACTCTTCTTCCCCCCAGAATAATGAGTTGGTTAAGTGATCTCTAACATTTTAAGATCTAGTTAAAATAGTCAAATATCCATAAAAATAAAAAGACTAGCATAATCATCTCTAACTCCACCATACATACCTATATTTAATTATTAAAACAAATAAGGATAAATGTTAACTATGTATTAATATACAAATATACCTGAGTAAAATATTAACTTTTTAAAATTATTACATCTTAATAGTTATTGCATTTGTTACACCAATGTACATTATTGCACGTGAATAAATTAACAATAATAACTTTCTGTCTACTCTCAATAAATGCTCAGATTTCTTTAATCATTACTAATTTCTCTGACAGTTAATTTTTTTAATAAGAATGCCTAACTTAAAGGTCATCACAGATTGACATTGCCATAGAACTGCATTTTTTTTTCATTAATAACTGTTACTCACAAGTAACAGTTTTGGAATCCATTGACAAGCTTTATTGGCATTGATTACTTTTAGGGAGTTTACAGAATAGTGATTTTCTAATACTATTTTTTTCTTTATTTGATAAATAAATTTCTTTTTATTTCTTTTTATTTATTTATTTATTTTTTTTGTATTTTTCTGAAGCTGGAAACGGGGAGAGATAGACAGACTCCCTCATGCGCCCGACCGGGATCCACCCGGCACGCCCACCAGGGGCGACGCTCTGCCCACCAGGGGGCGATGCTCTGCCCCTCCGGGGTGTCGCTCTGCCGTGACCAGAGCCACTCTAGCGCCTGGGGCAGAAGCCAAGGAACCATCCCCAGCACCCGGGCCATCTTTGCTCCAATGGGGCCTTGGCTGCAGGAGGGGAAGAGAGAGACAGAGAGGAAGGAGGGGGTGGGGGTGGAGAAGCAAATGGGCGCTTCTCCTATGTGCCCTGGCCGGGAATCGAGCCCGGGTCCCCCGCATGCTGGGCCGACGCTCTACCTCTGAGCCCACCGGCCAGGGCCAATAAATTTCTTTTTATAAGTAATTAAAAATCTTTTTGTGCCTCAGTTTCATTCTCTGTAAACTAGGGATGACAGTAGCACCTATCTTAAGGGGTTGTTAGATTATTAATTTTTAAAAGTGTGTAGACAAGTGTGTGGCATCAAGTGAATGTTCAATATTATAAGATGGCATTACCCTAGTGCAGTGGGGAGAGAGCACTACTTGGACCTTGAGGACACTTCGCAACATCTGGAGAGACTTTTGATTATCAAAACTGAAGGGGCTATATTACTGGTGCCTAGTGAGTAGAAGAGAGGAATGATGCTAAATATCTTACTACACACAGGACAGAAACTGCCAAGAAGAATCAGATGGCCAAAAATATCAATAGTGCTGGCATGTGAGTGATGACAAATGCAATCTTTTTATGAGATAGCAAAATGAGTGAAAAATGATCATTCTAATAGCTAAATGGAGACTTGTTTCTATTTTTACAAAAGTTTAACTCACTAAAAATAATTACTCAATAAAGGCATAATGATTTCCTTTTTTTTGACTCATGTGTTTATATTAAAAATAACCCTCTTTAAGTTTTCTAAAAATTGTATTTTTCAACATATCCTGAAATTTAGAAAATAATGCTTTAGAAAAGAAATCTTTTTCCCTTTTTAAGGGACTGACCTATAAAGACTAATTTCTTTATAAAGTCTAGTATTAATAAAACAGACAAAGACAATCTGAGTATTGGTGTAAAAATACTAGAATTCAAAGTTCAGAGTGAATGAAGACTCTTTTGAAGATCGAAACCACTATGTAATGCAGTCTTTATGTTTGTTGGGAGAAAACTATCATTTTGATGTCAGTGTTCAGGAAGCTGTGTGTTACAATTGAAAGAGCTAAGATTTTAGAACAAGGTCTGGACTCAAGAGTCAGACTTTCTGGATTCCAGCTGTGGCCTTGAGCCAGTTATATAAACTGTTTTGAGCTCGGATTTCTTCGTACGTAATCTGAAGACTATACTCTACTAAAACCGTTTTGATATGATTCAATAACTTGAACAAAACATCTAGCACAAAAACATGCACATGGTAGGATTTCAAATAAATCTTTGTCACTTTGTCACTTTCCTACATCAAAACATAGAGATACTGTAATTATGGCTTATAAGGCAGAAATTCAGATATGTTATACCCCATTTCAGGCACCTTCAGATCAACAGAAAGATGCGGTTAATGGGACACGGTCCCAACTCTGAGAAGAAAGCAAGGAATGCAGATGTTCTTAAACATCTCAACCCTTACCATAGTTAATTGAAATTTAAGGTGCATGCTTGAGTGTATATCAATAGTTAGTATAGGGCTAGAAACACTTTTTCTTAAATTCCTTTTGTGATATTGTAAAAACTATATGAAATAAATTTATTATGTTTTTAAAAAAAATCTAATGCTTTATGAGAGTGCAGCAAATATCCACTATTTCACAAAGCAAAGATGATACATTCTTAGAATCCTCATCTCAAACTCCCTGTAGAACACTACTCTTATAAGGCAGGTCTCCGCACATCTGAGCAGAGGAGGGTGCCGAATGAGCAGACAGTGCTGTGTGAAATGGTGGGTTTGACTCTGGAACCGTGGGGAAACTAGTTAGGTCAAAAAGAACAAAAGTAGACCTGACTACCCCTACTGAGTAAGTCACATAGCAACTGGAGGTAAAAGGCATTATTTAGAGAAGGTAGTAAAACTCTGGAACTAGGCATTACATCTGATTCACACTATTTCAGCTTTTGAATATCTAGGGTGGGTACAAAACATAGGAAATGAGATTGTCTTCCTAATTTAATGACTTTATTGTGCCACTTTGGATATAGAGTGTATTTTAATAAAAAAAAATTATGAGGCAATAGGAAGTGATCTTTACTCTCTTTGAATCAAGAGGTGATAAAATAATTACTAGATTATAGAATAAGGATCTTATAGAATTATCATATATTTAAAAAATAAAGTCTTTTTTGGTAAATACCTAAATTTGCTTACTTGAGAAACTCTTATTTTCTATACTTTGAAACATAAATTTAAATATTTAAATATACAGTAGAATATATTTTTATAACATCCACCGATTTGGCAATATGACTTTCTTTCACTGAGGTAAAAAACCTCTGTTCATTAGGAGCCTCTGGGTCCAGAATTTTGTCGACTGAAAGGACATCTCAGCAGAACTATGTGGGGAAGACTGGGTCATGACTCTCAAAGGGGTATAAAATTTCTTCATCAAAGAATAAAAACAATAGGCCCTGGCCGGTTGGCTCAGCGGTAGAGTGTCGGCCTGGCGTGCGGGGACCGGGGTTCAATTCCCAGCCAGAGCACATAGGAGAAGTGCCCATTTGCTTCTCCACTCCCCCGCTTCCTTCCTCTCTGTCTCTCTCTTCCCCTCCCGCAGCGGAGGCTCCATTGGAGCAAAGATGGCCCGGGCGCTGGGGATGGCTCCTTGGCTTCTGCCCCAGGCACTAGAGTGGCTCTGGTTGCGGCAGAGCGACGCCCCGGAGGGGCAGAGCATCGCCCCCTGGTGGGTAGAGCTTCGCCCCTGGTGGGCGTGCTGGGTGGATCCTGGTCGGGCGCAAGCGGGAGTCTGTCTGACTGTCTCTCCCCGTTTCCAGCTTTAGAAATTCCAGTTTCAGAAGAAAAAAAAAAGAATAAAAACAATATTTTAAACACTCTCCTGTTACCTAGTGCATGTGTTTCGATACCCATCCCCAAGCGCTAGAGAGATGCCAGCGTCCCCTGTCTAGGCTGCTTGAGCAGTGCCGTGTTTATATTATTTTCTCTACAACTTTTGTTTTGTGAACTGCTTTGTGTTTGGATATTTTCTGCCTGTTCTATTTCCCGTTCAATTTCTGGGTTCTTTGTGACAGTGTGAAGGTCTCTGTTTCCCCTATTACCCACAGAAAATATCTGGTCAGCATTTCTTTTTTTATTTTGTTTTATTGGGTTTACATAGATTCTAGTGTCCCCCCGAATACCTTCTCCCCTCCCTCATGTTCTCCACCACATTCCCCCTTGCCCTCCTCCCCAAAACGTCCTCTCTCCGGTTTTGCTTTTCTGCTCTCATTCCATCCTCTCATCCCCTTTCTCTCTGTCCGCTTTCCCTCTGGTCCCTTTGATCCCACTTCTGTCTCTATTCTGTTCCTCAGTTCACATTGTTCATGGGATTCAACAGTTCTTAAATCCTACATGTTTTGTAAAACATCTTACTATTCAAAATCAATTCTTACTCAAGGTAGTTAATTGTGCAATCTAATTAAGGAAATCATTATTGTTTTAGTCAGATGTGTAGATGAAAATATTATTCACACCACATTTCTCTGTGTACCTGCACAACCAAATCACCAAGCAATAACCCAAACTCCCGTATGTCATGGAGAGTGCCGCTCTGTACCTACTGGCTATGCCATGAATATTTGCTGATTTAATTTGATCTCCTAGTAAATATATATTCAAGACTAAAATAATTTATATGCACTAATGTGAAACTGAAAAACAGACTTCAGTTTGAAAAACTGAAAATAAACATAAGTAGACAGATTTTAACCAGAGATTTTAAAGTGCACAGTAAGTAGTAATCTGTCGTCATCATCTTTGCTATGACATTTGTTTGGAGGTCAGGAGGGGCTCACATAAAGAAATAATATTAGCTTCTTATCCAGTTTTAGATTCTGGACAAAATAGTTAAGACTTGGAATCTAGGCATTGTGCCAAAACTGCTGGGTGAGTTTCAACTTTCTTATAAAATCTGCAAATAGAGAAAAGTAGCCAATAACTCAGTGCCACTCTTAAAATCTGCACTCAGCAGCTCAATACAGAGTTTTAATTAATACCTTGTATATATTCACATACAATGAAGAATCCACCTATCATCCTAGTAATTTTCTGTAAAAGGCTGGGCATAGACTGTGAACTATGTGTGTCCCATAAGCTGAACTATAGGGAAAGTTCTCTAAATCTTGAATCTTCACACATGGGGCTATTACCTAAGATAGCACTATAACCAGAGAGACCATATTTTAGAGGTCACTACGGCCAAGGAAGATGTTTTATTCATCAACACCAGATTTGTTTCTACTTTAAGTTCTAAACATCAGAGATTTTTTTTTTAATTAAGGTCATGCCAATCAGTATAATTAATGTCAGCATTGTGTTTTTATTAGAATTGTCTCTTATGAAACACCATCACTAAACATGCCCCATGGTCTTATTATCCTACAAACTGCTCTGACATTTTAGTTCTTCCTTTGGTAGCTTTCTCAATAGGTTGTCAAGAATGTTGTTTTACTTATTCCTTTCTGCATCATGGTCTCCTTCCCTCTGGGGTCTCCCTCCCTCTGGTCATCTTCTATTTCCTCTCTACCTAATAGTACAACCCAGTCAGGTCAATACTCTGAAATATTTCATTGAAATACTTTGTATAAATACTGCCATGAAACTGCACAGCACCTAGAAGAATAAATATGCCATGTATCCATTAATGAAATTAATGTTATTGGACCATATGAATGGAAAATCTTTAGGGTATATGCCATATTGTTTCATAAACAGGGAGTGAGAATTCCATAGCTCACATAGTAATATATAATGTCTAAAGCTTGATTTATAAAAGGACTATATCCAACTATTGAACCAAATACCTTTTTTTGTTTTGCACTCATTCTAAAAATAATAGAAAATTGCTTCCAGAATATAGTTGCTTCAACCACAAGGTTTAACATGAGTAAATGTTTTGTGCAAGGGGTGGTCAGAGAACTTCAAAAAGTAGAGAGCTGGGATTTCAGCATGATTACAGAATATGTTGTACGAACCATTGAGCTGAGTTCTTTATAACATGCCCCACCCTCGTGTGGTTCATAAAAACTAAGAACAATGGCAGAGGGAGTCCGAATGGATTTCACTGCATTCTGCCAGAAGAAAGTTGCGTGTGTTTGGGTGCATGAGTCTGTGCATGTGTACTAAAATCATCTAGTGATAGTTTACCAATCCCTTTTTTACCACAAGTCTAATTTCTTAAGTATTTACTTTTATACACTGATGTTATGCTTTCATCTCACCTATTTTCTTGAGTTTTAAAATAACAACAAAATACATACCATATAAGGCTTAACCTTTTTTTCCTGGAGTAGTTACACATGCTTGGATTTCTTGGTGTTAATGCACCATTGAGATGAGAAAAGACTGCTTCCTGATCTGAGAGGATGAATGCTATGCCAAATTGAAGGCAAGGTGAAAAACTTTCTTCTGCGATTTAATTATCACAGATTATGCCCACAAGGTAAGGGACACAAGACAGATGAGAGAAGATATGGTAACACCACGAGTTCTCAAAAATTCTGTGATAAGAAAACTCAAAGAAAAAGAGTGCCAACAACTTCAGACAGCAAAGATAGTGAAAGTGTGGTTGGTTCTGTTTATTATTAAGTTAACAACTAGAGATAGTATTTTAGTAAAGCAATGGAAGTAGAAGCCAGAAAATATGGTCAGTTTATCTGGAGAAATTTGAGAGTTGAAAGAGAAGGAGCTGATGGGATTCAGCAACAGTGTGGCATTAGTTGTTACTACAAATGTCTGGGCTTATATTCTGGGGAAGGGGAGGAGCCAACGGTCTTCAGTAAAAATCTTGATGGGCACTCACTCCCAGAACATCTCATTCAAAGCATAAATCTGGCCATATAAAACTCTGCATGGGAGCTCCCAACCCAATATGTGCCCACTGTCTAAGAGCAACATCCAAGGGAATCTCTTCACACCTCACCGCACCCCCTTTCCTCTTAGCCAGCCTGCTTGGTCCTGTGTATCCAATACAATGACTCACCCCTGATGCCCAATGTAGAGGGTGGCCAGCTCCTACTCCCATGACATTCATGTCTATCCTCCTAGCTGTGCTCTCCTCACTCTAGAAGGGACTGCATCACCCAGTGCTTCTCTGGGACAACCAGAGTCCCTGCCAGGCTTACCACCTACTTGGCCACAGCTAATTCATGGTACTATTGCTCACTCAGCCTCCAGAGATCTCTCAGACATCCCATTCTCATATTGCTGAATTATTTCTGGAAAAACAACTTGGTTATTAAAGACATAATCTGTGCAGACTCAGCTGAAGTTCCATGAGACACAGACACAGCAATTGTCTTCATCCAGAAACTTTTAGTGCAAGGATTTTCTTCCGTTGTTATTTGCCACCCACTCTGCGGGAAAGAAAGGGCACGCAGTGAATCAGTATCTTCATGGCCTTCCTCTCTCCCTCACTGGTTCCTGATGGAAAGATCCTACCACTTTAGAGCTCCCACTGCTGGGGCTTCCTTACACTGATCTCAGGTGCCCAGGGTCCTGTCCTAGGCAGTGAGGGTACACACTTTCTGTGTTTTTTTTTTATCCTGAGCTCAGTCAGGGAAGGGATGCTTCTTGTCTCTTCATCCCTAGAAGACAATAAGGGCTCAGGGAATATTTGTTGAATGAATAAATGGATGCAGTAATGTCCATACCTCATGGCAACATGAAAAGTGGAAAACATAAGATATCTTAAGTACTGATAATGGTAAAAAAAAACCCCACAAACAATGGTAGTAACCAAAGATCTCACTATGCCAGTCACCTTCCTGAGTACTTCCTGAGTACAATAGGAAATTGAAGTGCAGATTACGCAGCTGGTGAGGAGCAGAGGGGATTTTGGACTCAAACCCTATGGACTCAGATGAAGTCAGAATAGAATTTCACTTGTTAATTTAATAGACCAAGCAGAAAAAGGGGTGCCTAACCTATTGATATAGAAGTTGTGAGATGTTAATTATTTAGGGTATGTTGTATAGGACAACACATTTATAATATTTGGTGTGTCTCCATTGAAATTCAAATATTTAACTTGCCCCAAATAGTATGAAATCAATAGATAGCCAATAAGTTCTAACATACTGGACTAATGACCTGCAAATACATTTGGTCTAACTTTATTACTTAGTTTATAATTAAACAGATTGAAAGAAATAAAATCTATGAAAATATTTTTTCCAAATATTTATGTGCTATTCATTATCAGAGTGCTCATATGTGGGCTAAATTTAGCTCAGTGACAGAAATACTTTCTAAGATATAAAAAATAAAATATAAAAGAGGAAATGCTACATAGAAACCTGCTTCTTTCCTCCCTCTGGGTTTTTCCAAGGTTACTTGTACAGTTAAACCTGACACTCCTATCCTCAGCCTCCTGAGACCTCTACCTGCTCAATAAAGCCCTTTACAGAATCCAAATTGACTTTTATCTTTGAAGTGGCCAGTCATATTTTTGACATATTTAATAGAAAATAGGACCTGAGCTGTACACTCTGATTTTAATGAAAATTAGTGGAAACCTAAGGCCAGGAAGAGTTCCATTTGTTGTCAAGTATTTCCAAGACATGGGGTTGGTGACTGGTTTGTGAGATTGGACTGAAGCAGGGAGGGACTGAAACAGGGTGTAAAATGGTTGATTTCAGTTAAACTCAGTTACCCTATGAAGACCAGATCTGAAATGAGATAGAGCACACGTTTTCCAGAAATGACATATTTAAATCGAAGGCATCCATTCTACATTTAGATGATGTTCTGTCAGTTTTCAGAGAAGCCACAACTAAACTGCAAAACATCACATCAAATGTCAAAAGAGCCTTTTGATTTCAGAAATCTCTGGTAGAATTAGCTTGATAATGTTGACTCATTTTTAGTCCTGATATTATTATTAGTTCCTCCTGCAAGCTCAGACTGGTAGACGGGTAAGTTTATCATTGGCCAGGACAGGACAGTGCAGCTGCAGGTTCACAGGCCCTAAGCCCAGGGCAGCTGTGTTCAGATGTGAGTGCTCACTTAGTAAATTGTCCTCCTGCCTTTCCGGGATGAAAGTGCTCTGTGTCTCCCAAGGCATTCTGAGGCAGACCCTCAGAAATCCCCCCAATAGGGAGCCAGTGGAGGGCCTCTCACTTTTAAAGTCATTCATCTCTTTCTAGTTTATGTCCTCAGCCCTCCCTGACCCTCAGGACTTTTTCCACTCAGTAATGAGTAAGATTCTGCAAGAAATGCCTTGTGCTTTCACTGAGTTGTTACAGCTATTTGAAAATGGAGTTTGGCAAGAGAATGGAAACTTCTCACCTTATAATGACAAGGCCCTCCTCTCACATCCTCCTCTCACCACAACCTGCCCTCCTCAGAGAGGCAGCGGGGTGGAGAGCTGGGTGGGCGGAGGATGGAGGCCGCTCACCCCAGGACTTGGTAATTGCTCTACCAGCAGCCACACCACCCGTGACTGTGGTAGGTTCATCCACCCTATGTGTCCAAATCACCTTATTTTTGTTGTTGTCTTTGCTGCTTTTAAATGTCACTTTTTGTAAATGTTGATTTGTTTATCATAAATTGACAGGAAACTTAGCCACTTTAGATCATTGTCCCTGACTATTAATCTAGAAGTGAGGCTCAATAATATTCTGAAAGCACTCTGGTTAATACTTATTATATTGCCCTTGTTTTTAATTATTAAAGGGAAAACACTAAATGAAGTCAGAAATTGTGATTCCCTGTGTTTTTCACAGCTCAGCCTATTGAAAGCTCACTCTCAGCTTCCTGGGTGACCAAAGGCCTGCACACATTCCCATTAAGAAATCCATATTATTGAGACTAGAGGAATTAGATACCATTTTCTCTAATTGCTTGACCTCCACTAATGATATTGAAGCTAACACCAGGACATGATCTACTGTTGGAAATTGTATACATAAATTGCATCACCGGAATTGGCAGAACAAACCCCAAAAAGACATTATTATTATTATTTTTACAAAGACAGAGAGAGTCAGAGAAAGGAATAGATAGGGACAGACAGACAGGAATGGAGAGAGATGAGAAGCATTAATCATTAGTTTTTCGTTGCGACACCTTAGTTGTTCATTGATTGCTTTCTCATATGCGCCTTGACCGCAGGCCTTGGCAGACTGAGTAACCCCTTGCTCGAGCCAGCGACCTTGGGTCCAAGCTGGTGAGCTTTTGCTCAAACCAGATGAGCCCGCGCTCAAGCTGGTAACCTCGGGGTCTCAAACCTGAATCTTCCGCATCCCAGTCCGACGCTCTATCCACTGCACCACCGCCTAGTCAGTCCCAAAAAGACATTATTTGAGAAACATCACATTCCATGGAAAATCCTTAAAACTATCTACTTTAAGGATAACCTCCTGTACTTATGTTTTTGTGTGTATGTCACAACATTCCATTATTCTTTAAATCATTGATTTTCTAGAAAGTTATCCACATCATTTATTCTATCATTTTTTTCTTCCAAATTTCTAGCAACACTCTCACTCTATTTATTAATTTTATTGTTATACACAAAATGCAGAATTATAATTTTAGGAAGGAGATAGACTGATTCTTAAACAAAATTTTAAATAAAAAGTCCTTGAGAATTACTTTATCTACATTGTCACTGGGCAGGTGGGAGAAGGGAAGTGGTTGCCTTGGGGTGTCCCAACTGGGAAGAGGTTAGATCAGAGGAACCTAGATCTGGGCATCCTGAGTCACAGGTGAGTTATCCAAGGGGCACAGTAATATGACAAGACATTAGTTCTATGGTGTGTCTGTGTGTGCAGATGAGTGTGAGAGTCTGTGTGAGTGTATATGAGTGTGTGTGCATTCTCTCTCATACAGAAACTAGTAAGTGGAAGACAATGGAAGACAACTTTTCATAGAGAGAAAATTCTGTGAGATGTCCTGCAGCAACTGTACGATAATACTGTTCTCGGCTGAATTCTGCCACTCCCCCCCCCCCCCAAACTCATATATTGAATTTGGAGATGATTTAGGTAAAATGAAGCCATTAGAATGGCTCATCCAAGCTGACTGGTGTCCTTATAAGAAGTGAAAACTTGGACACATGGAAAGGGAAGACCATGTGAAGAGTTATAAGGTGGCTATGGCCATCTGCAAGCCAAGGAGAGAGACCGGAACAGATCCTTCCTTCACAACCCTCAGAAAGAACCAACCTTGCTGACATCTGGATCTCAGATTGATAACTTCCAGAACTGTGAGAGAATCCATTTCCATCGTTTAAGCCACCCAGTGTGTAGTACTTTGTTACAACAGCTCTAACAAATTGATACAGCTGTGGAAGGGGTGCTTGCTATGAGATGGGGCAATGGCTAGGGAGGGGAAATTGTTGAAAGCCTTGTCTTTCAGTGCGATCCATAGTGGCCTTCACATTGTTCTATCAGGGTAATGTGCTGGATATTAAGGTGACCAATAATCCTTCTTTAAGAAAGACAGTCCTTTTGTAAATTCTGTCCTCCCTTGAAAAGTGTCCTCCTACATGTCCTACTTTTTGATATCAAAAGTCTAATCTGTAAATGTCCGTATTCAATCAATGCAAAGTCAATCCATTGCATGTGATGTGATGTATTTGTATCTAAATGAGTCCTTTTCTCTTACAATTATTATTAAAAATTAATAGGCATGTAAGCATAATTACAATATAAAATATTACAAACGTTTTTATTATGCATTTATTATATTATAGTGTATTATTGTTGCAATGAATAATATGTTTCATTTATTTACGTTTTTTTTTTCAATTTACTTTTATCCTCCTTTTCATCGTAAAAAAAAAAGTTGTTCACCTTATGGATACATGATGACATTAGCATTAAAAACTCTCCTACACAAAAATAGAGCTGGCTTTAAAGTTGTATGGCTTCAGGCAGGTTGCCCTCCTAGATTGAAGCCCTAACCTGGGCAAATCAGAAAGAGAAGCAGGTGAGATTCATAGAAGGGGAAGACCAACAGGAGGGGCTTGGGGGTCTGGAGTGGAACACCTAGAGGGCAGTAAAGCCATGGGATCACAAATATGGGAAAGAGAACAATAGAGGAGGAAGGGGAGGAAACTGATGGAATGGGCAAGATCCCTAGTTTGCTGGTCTTGGGTTCCAGAGGTGACATAGGTTTTGGAGTCACCAGTGTAAGGCTAACACATAGGAGAAAGTCAAGGAGGGAAGGCACTGGGAGGCTGGCTAAGGGGACCTCACATACCCTGGGGAAGTGGACTGAAAACACAGAGAGAAGTTAGCCCAGGGGCTGAATCAACAGATTCAAACTTAATGCTCCAATAAAGATTTTCACAACTTCTGAGTGTAAATAATGATATAAACAGAGCCACTTTAAAATGGAGCCCGACCTATCATCTTAGAGAAACTGCTTTGCTATCTTAGATCTCAAACCTTCAGAAAGTTAAAACAGGGCAAAATCATCTTTGTACCAGGACTGCACAACCTTGTGCCCCAAAAAGCTGTTTGCAGAGGTAATAAGAAAGCAGGTGATATGAATACTGGACTATGATTACTGGATTGAAAATTAAAAACATGTAGAATTATTGTCACTGTGTTATGTTATCTGCACCAATAAAATGCCTTCCTTCTATTGATGTCATTGTTCCCCTTCCCTTTCTCAGAAGTTTCTCTTGCCTTTGTCTCCTAATCGAAACGTGATGTGAGCTTCTGCCTGAATTAATGATGCTGAAAATGTCATTCTTACTGATCTCAATTAAATGCTTGTTGTTTTTCACTTTGAAAAATCTTTTAATTTTTTTAACAGATTTTATTTTATTAATTCATTTCTTTAGAGAGGAGAGAGAGACAGAGAGGGAGAGAGAGGAGAGAGAGACAGAGAGAGAGAAGGGGGAGGAGCTGGAAGCATCAACTCCCATATATGCCTTGACCAGGCAAGCCCAGGGTTTCGAACCGGTGACCTCAGCATTTCCAGGTCGATGCTTTATCCACTGCACCACCACAGGTCAGGCTATTTTTTAATTATATTGAGAAGTTTCGCAATGACACCAACCTCATGTGTCAACTCATTTGTACAAAACTCAAGTAGCAAACGTGGGAGTCTGCATTCAAGTGCAGAAAAGAACTTGAGTCTCTGTTCACTTAGTTTCTTTCATATCGGTCCAGATGGGTTCTGAGGGTCTTTACAGTAATCAAGTTCCCAGATCTACATGTTGTCACCTCCACAGTATGTGGAAGCTGTCCCATGGGCATAGCTTTGTGTATTTCAGCAAATATACAAACTGTTCTGCAGACGCAAGGGAAATTTATTTACAGGTTCTCAAAGTGGTTTGGAAGTTCATATGAGACATAAATATTGATATATGGGTAATGGTTAAATGGATGAGTGCTTTTTATTATTGCAATAAACATTTTTAAAGTAATTGTTTTTCTATGAAGTAAATATACCAATAACTATTGCAAAGTAGTGATATTTGAATAGAGATCTAAATAAATAACTTGTTAAAATCATGTTTTATATGGCATCCTAACCATGCAGGCACTATAGAAGCTATGCCATTGTCTCAACGATTTTCTTAGTTTTATTTTGGTTTTCTATATAGCTGGTGTCCACCTCTTAGAAGTGGTTTGTTCATTAAAATACAGTTAGTTGACCCCACCCTACCCTATTGAATCAGACTCATTAGAGGCCAGAGGAATATTAGAATATTCCTATTTCTAATGAGCTCTCTTAGAAAATTTTTACTTACTCTTGATGCTTGAAAATATTGGCTTTCAGAGACTGAAAAGTTGTCTGTGAAAAAAGTTAATGATTTTACAACTTCTGTATGACCCACCACCCATTTTGGATACATGTACATTATTTTATCCCAAATTTAAGTCACTCACCATATGTCCTCCCTGGAAGTTCCCAAACTCCCAGGGATGCTGCCCTAACTCCACATTCCTACTACAGGCTGGGGTCCAGGCCTCCTTGGGGATCAGCTTAGCCCTAGGTGACCCCTTCATTCTGAATACATCCTGGCTCTTTCCATCACTACAGAACAGTTCATCAGACACCGCAAACATTGTCCCAGCAAGAGTGTGTCTATTAGGCATTTTGTTATTTCCAGCCACAAATCTCAGTTGATTTTTTATTCTCTTTAATTTTATGTGAAGTTTCTTACATCATATCTAGCAAAAGAGTAGGAAAAAAAAAAGAGCAGCTCTAATCATATCTTTATCACTCCTCGATTAACTCTGAAGATGGTTAGAAAAGCAGACAGTCATCAAAAAACCCTCAGTGACACAAGGCTGTTCTTAATCTTGTGCACATTTTTTAAGTGCAAACTTCTTTTTATCGATCAATGTAAAATATCTTATATATTTGGAAAGAGTTCTCTCCACAGGTTCCCAAGCCACCTGAACAATGTGTGCCCCTCTGTCTCAGATGATAACCAAGTACAGGTAACTTGCTGCAGGGACTAATATGGAAGACAGCCGGACAGAACATTGCCTCGCTGCTTGTGCCTCAGCTTTCATGGGGCTGTAGGTGGACCTGACAAGCCTGGCTGTGTTCTACCGCGAGTAGTATGCTGAACCCTTCACAACATTTACCTGTTTTGATGTGTAATTGAAAATAATTTTGGACATAAAAATAATGTAAACAAATGTTTTTCATTCACAGACAAGTCACAGTACTCAAAGACATCATTGAGTGCTTCCAACAAATAACAGAGGGGAATTCTCATGACTCCATGTTTTGAAGATTTGGGGGTAACCACATTAGATGGTACTGTGGGTGCTGGATGGAGCAACCATTGAAGTTAATATGGGCTGAAGGGGATAGTCTGGTGCCTGGGCATGGGAAGGGTGCCAGGTTTGCGGTGTGGTCAGGACACTGGCAGTAGGTTGTGGGCAACTCCAGACAGCCCCTCTCATCTTTGTTGCCCTCAGCACACAGCTGGGTTCTTTCTCAGGCTGACCAACTTCTTCCACATTTGAAAACACATCTGCCCACACCTAACATCTGGCTCCCTGGAGAAGACTGATTATTAAAGAATACCTCAATGATTGCTACTGAGTTACAAAGTCCCCAACTAAAGTTAGGTGATTAGAACATTCAGAAATCTCTGTCATTTTTCTTCACTGGTGAGATCACCCAAAAATCTGTTTAAATGTGAAATTTTTTCATTCTTCATTAAATTAAGCTATTCGATTTTTAAAAGGAATTAGAATAAAATGACCAATGATTACAGAATATTTATAAGTCTTTAATATTTCTTTTTCTTTTTTCTTATAATGTCCTTACCTTAACTAGACAAATGACATTTGACAGGTGATGAACCAGCCCACCTTTAATATTTTTGACCATAAATTCTGAGGAATATGTAGCTTCACGAAGCCTAAATCAAACATCCCAGGGAGCTACAGACTATGTTGGTACTACAGTTAGTAGTTCTCATATAATAAAACATTTATTCAAGCAAATATCCTATGGAGTGCATATCAGAACCATTTTACAGATGGAGATACTGAGTCACTTTTGTAGGTTGCCTGCCAGAACAGTTCTCATGGGCTTAGTGCTCAGCTCTATTTATTACAATCTCTGCTTGTTACTTTGTTGTCCATGCTGGTTATTTGTTCCCTAGGAGCTGTTGCCTCTCCCTGTTCTAGAGGGTGCTGGCCCATTGATCAGCCAAACTCTCAGGTAGCATTTGGAGGGGGCTAGCAGTTGAAGCTGAGTAGTTTGCATCTTGGAATCAGGAAATGCTGAAGCCTGGCCCCACGGATTCAGATGGAATCCAACGGCGAATTGTAGTCAGAGATGAGCAGGGAGGGAAGGTAGCCACATCAGAGCTCCCACATGGCTGGAGCTCAGGTCACAGAGACTGGAAAGAAATCACTTAAGCTGCATGACAGTGGGGAGATGACAAACTCTGAATGGGCAAGGCAAGACATGAAGAAGAATAAAAGAATCTTGTGTGTCCGAGACTGATGATGCCATTTAAGGTCTTACACACCAAGAACTGATTGTATTTCAAATCTATGTTTAGCATTAAATAGATCATTGTATTTTAAATTATAGCTGGCTGGATAACTTAAAAATTAGTTCACTGAAAACCACGGGTCTTGTGTGACTTGAATTTCAAAATGGCTGTTTTGTTTTGTTTTTTAGGTAAGAGGAGGGGAGATAGGGAGACAGACTCCCAGATGTACTCCAACTAGGATCCACCTGGCAACCCTGTCTGGGGCCATTGCTCAAGTACCAACCTATTTTTTAGCGCTGGAGGCTGATGCACTCAGACCAACTGAGCTATCCTCAGTGCTCAAACCAGTTGAACCACTGGCTGCAGGAGGGGGAGAGGAAGAGGAGTGTGAGAGGAGTGGGGGAGAAGCAGATGGTTGCTTCTTATGTGTGCCCTGACCAGGAATTAAACCCAGGACATACACAGGCTGGGTCAATGCTCTATCCACTGAGCCACTGGCCAGGGTTGTATTTCATCATCTTTAACTAATTATGAAGTTAAGAAGTTTCATAAAAGCTCAACCCAGATTGATTTCTAAATGTTCTAGAGCATTTCTGGGTTATTTGCAGAGAAGTACTGCTGAATCCCCATATCCAAGTGCTAGTATGTATATATTTTGTTCTATGCAGTTTTATCTAAGTGCTATGCAAATTTATCAAAAAATAAGAAAATGATAATTCTTTTTCCTTACCAAATAAAAATATATATCTACAACAACTTTTAACATAATTGATTAATTTATTTTAATCGAATTTAAATTTGATTAAACATGATGTAAATTCTGTAAGGTAATATAAAAATATATGACTGCGTTCAAGCATTTTCAATGTCACACTAATTTGAAATAATTTTTAATCTTAAAGATAAATGAAATAATTACAGATATATAACTTAAACATTGGTACAAGGTAGAGATGCTATTCAAAATATTTGGAAAGACATACTAGAGATAGGCAACTGAACAAAGCTATAAAACAACATAAAAGTCAACTACTGTTATTTGGTTTAGCAAGCATTAATTAGGGCTAGGGATTGAAGTGCAAAATGTGCTGCAGCATCTGCAACAGACTGAATTATGTTCCCCCGAATTCACATGTGGGAGCCCTTCACTGTCACTGTATCAGGAGGTAGGGTCTTCAGTAGGAAATCAAGTTAAATAAGGTCATAAGTTTGGTGCATGCCCTAATCTTACGGGTCTGTGATTTTATAAGAAGAGGACTGGAGAGATATCTCTCTTTCTCCGACCCGTAATGCAAACAAAAGTTGGTCATCTGAAAGCCAGGAAGAAGGCCCTGACCAGAAGTCACCATGCTAGAGCCCTGATCTCAGACCTCAGTTTTCAGCACTGAGAAATGAATGTTTTCTGTTTAAACCACCAGTCCATGGCATTTTTATTTTGAAAAAAAAAAATTTAAAGATTTTATTTATTGATTTTACAGAGTAAGTATGGGACGAGAAGCATTAACTCATAGTTGCTTCACTTTAGTTGTTCATTGGTTGCTTCTTATATGTGCTTTGATGGGGCAAACCCAGGGTTTCGAACTGGTGACATCAGCATTCCAGATCAACACTTGACTCACTGCGCCACCACAGGTCAGACTATAGCATTTTGTTATGGCAGCCGGAGCTAACTGAAATGGTGCCCTTGTTCTGTGTGTTAAAGCCTGTGCTTTAGACTTTTCCAGAAATGGAAAGCAGCCCACTTGTAGTCCCTGTCTGTGCTTCCTTGTCTCCCTGTGGAAGAGGCCTGGCGGTGCCTGAGACACATATTAGTGGCACTTTTCAGTGCTTGTAGCAATTCAGGTTTGCCCTTCTGGAGAAGCACCATAGTCACAGCCTTTTGTTTAAATCATTAACTGATGTGTCCTATTTATTAAACCAGAAGGTTGCACTGTGTCTAAAAAATAATATTAATGTTTTGTTTTGTTTTTAATTAAGGATGGCATGGAGATTGTCACAAATAGTTAATTTCACACTGCTTTGTGGACCCCTGCAAATTATCATGTGTGTAAATTGTCTCAGTGCTGATATTCTCTTTCCCATGAACCACTCAGTGAATCTCGCATGTGCCAAGGATTATAATGAGAAACAAATTTTTCTTTATCTTTATGGAAAATTATATTAGGTGTAATTGGATAAAACCAGGAATAAACAATCAATCATTCCTAGTTTGGGCTTAGGTTTACATTTAGGTCATTAGACTTTTAAGATGGCATTGCTTCTGCTTCTTGTATTTGAGCTGTGGGTGCCATGAATAATCACACGGCTGGTCGGTATGTTGCAGGCTTCTTGTTGTATGCTCTCACGGTAGAAGGGGCCAGAGAGCTCTCTTAGGCATCTTTTCTAAGAGAACTAATCCCCTTCATGCAGGCTTTAGCCTTATTATCTGGGAACCTCCCCAAGATCCCATTTCCTAATACTATCACATTGGACATCAGGACTTGAACGCATTCATTCTGGGAGAACACAAACATTTAGATCATAACTTTTATTATTTCAGATATTAAATTTTAAAATGCTGTGACTTGTCTCATGTGTCTCTTTCTTACTCTGGTGGAAGCCAGCTACAGTTTATGAGCCATCTCATGAAGAGCCAAAGTGACAAGTCAATGATGTTTTTTCAGCCAAATGCTATTGAGGATCTGAAGACTGCCAACAGCCACCACAGGAACGAATTTGAAAAAAAATTCTCCTCTAGTTCATCTTCAATATTATTGCAGTCCTGGTCCACCACAATTATAGCCATCTTCGAGACTGAGAAGCCAGCTAGACCTTGTCTGGAATCCTGACCTTCAGTAATTTTGAAATGATAATAAATGTTTCAAGTCACTCAGTGTTTTTGGGTAATTTGTTACACAGCTTAGATAACTAATACAGGTTTTGAACAATTTGATTAGGAAGAGACTTGTGGAATTTTATGTATGCCTCTTGTACTTGGAATTCATTAAACTTCTGTGAGTTCATAGCTTTTATCAAATTACACATTTGTAGTTTATAATTTTTATTAAATATTCACAATGCATGGCCAGTATTCTTTATATATTATTTTACTATTTCTGCCTCCTTTAAAAACTCCAATTAAACCCATATTGGTTTATTTAAATTTGACCAACAGCTAGGTGATGTTTTGTTCATTCTTTTTATTTTATTTTTATTTTGTTATTTATTTTTTATAGAGACAGAGAGTCAGAGAGAGGGATTGATAGGGACAGACAGATGGGAATGGAGAGAGATGATTAGTTTTTTGTTGCGACACCTTAGTAGTTCATTGATTACTTTCTCATATGTGCCTTGACCATGGGGCTACAGCAGATCGAGTAACCCCTTGCTCAAGCCAGCAACCTTGGGTCCAAGCTGGTGAGCTTTGCTCAAACTAGATGAGCCCTCACTCAAGCTGGCGACCTTGGGGTCTCGAACCTGGGTCCTCTGCATCCCAGTCTGATACTCTATCAACTGCGCTACTGCCTAGTCAGGCCTGTTCATTTTTTAAAAATACTATTCTTATCCGCACACACAATGCCTCATTTTAAATATTTTCTAGTACTATATCTTCAAATTCAGGAGTATTTTCTTTTGCAATATCTAGTGTGCCATTAATTACATC
Organism: Saccopteryx leptura; assembly: GCF_036850995.1. NCBI lineage: Eukaryota > Metazoa > Chordata > Mammalia > Chiroptera > Emballonuridae > Saccopteryx > Saccopteryx leptura. The sequence continues at coordinate 130,573,844 of NC_089503.1, read as the reverse complement.
CAGATACTTTCCATCCCACACATTACAATTTTTGTTTTGTTCCTAAATGTTCGATTTTAGTGTTTCTTTTTCCAATGTTTTATTGTGCCTCTAGTTAATATTCAGGGCATATAGAATACCATCATAATAATTGTTTTAATGTGTTTTTTTTCGACAATTTCAATATATGAGTCAGTTCTGGGTTAGTACACACAAATTCTTCTCATTATGGGTCTTTTTCCACTCTTTGAATTCTTGATAAGTATTTTTTTAGATGCCATCATTAGGAAACTTTACTTTGTTGGATTATTTTTTTACTTCTGTATTATCAAGCTTTGTTCTGGGATGCAGTTAAAATGCCTAGAAACAGTTTATCACTTTGGATCTTGCTATTAAAACTCACCATATAATACTTTTTCTTTAATTCTATACTTCAGTTAAAATAAGGCAAATATATTTTTATCTGTTAAAAAGAAAAATTATCTCAAGGATTAAAGAGAGACAGCCCTTCCTTCATGAGATTTTAGTATTACAGAGTGATCACAGGTCTTTTGTAAGTTCATATTTTGCCGGATATATGTCTTCTTAGTTGGCATGTTATTTTCTTTTTTAAAATTTTTTAAATTTATTCATTTTAGAGAGGAGTGAAAATGAGAGAGAGAGAGAAAGAAAGAAAGAGAAAGAAAGAAAGAAAAAGAAAGAAAGAAAGAAAGAAAGAAGAAAGAAAGAAAGAAAGAAAGAAAGAAAGAAAGAAAGAAAGAAAGAAAGAAAAAAAGAAAGAAAGAAAGAAAGAAAGAAAGAAAGAAAGAAAGAAAGAAAGAAAGAAAGAAAGAAAGAAAGAAAGAAAGAAAGAAAGAAAGAAAGAAAGAAAGAAAGAAAGAAGTGAGGAGCAGGAAGCATCAACTCCCATATGTGCCCTAACCAGAGTTTTGAACTGGCAACCTCAGAGTTCCAGGTTGATGCTTTATACACTGTGCCACCACAGGTCAGGTGGCTTGTTATTATTTTCAACAATAAAAATAGTACATCTTTAATTTCCTTCCCACCTTACAGAGAAGCCAAGACTGTGCTAGTGGACAGACAAGGCTAGATCACCTAAGGTTCCATGCATATTTCTGCTTTTTATTTGTTTCTTATGTAGCAGCAAAAGGAAGTTTTTGATCCTTGGGCTATATGATGTATGAAGATAGATTAATTTTGATAAAATAATTAAATAAATTCAGTTATTCATCAAAAATACAGGAAATTAAATATAAGTATTTAATTTATGACAAACATGTACATATTACCATTTTTCTTTGTTAAGATTTATGCTACATTTTGCTGAATTTTAGTTATTTGAACCTTTCCCACTACTAGATGAAGTCATTCTCCTAGCTGATTCTGCTTTTCTTATCTTTACTCCAAATATTTTTATTTTTACTATTTTACTTAGTTTAAAAATATTTTGGAGTATATATTACCAAAAAAATTAAAGGTATATTTAAAACCTTGATAAGACATTGATCTTTATTATATTAACCTTTCCGAACTGTAATGTTCAGCTGCGCCCATTTATCAATGTCTAACTTAATAGATCCAATCACTGGTTCTAAGTTTATTTTAATTAAAACTTTAAGCTGGGTCATTGCATTACATTTGTTCTTTGTTTAAATATTCCCTAAATGATAAAACTCTCAAGGTATTTCTTGAGGACATGGGCTACTAAATTGCTTTAATGGATCTTATATAACAGAGAAATAGTAAATCATAAAGAAAACTTATGGGACACTTTGAACATTACTTTATACAAATATTTGGGAAACTCTTGTGAACTATAATACAATTTCTTGGATCTGACAATCATGGCTTAGACGTTATTCTATAAAATTACAGCCAAACTGGTCTAAATAAAACTTCAGGTGTATCTTAACAGCCTCTATCTCAAAGGAGATGGGCTCAGATTTCCTGAATTGTTTGTACCAAGCCAAATCAGTGGAGAGAAGAGATCAAAAAATGTAATCACCAGGATCATATGGAAGGTGTCTTAAAAGCCTCATTTATTTTTTTTCTTTCCAAAGCAGGAAGGCATTACCCACACTTACCCACACATTATAAATGATACACCAGCCTCATGTCTGTTCTCTGGGTTTGCGAGACAAGGGGAAGTCCTACAGAGTGTGGACTGAGCATTGCCAAGCTCTCAGAACATTGAATCTCTGGTTTCCCACTGGCCTCTCCTATTCAAAGCAACATAATTGTATTTTTCCCATATTGTTTTTGATGATCAACTTTTAAGTGCACAATCAAGTGCATAGTTCAAATCATCTTTACCAAATATCTTGTTCACCATAGACTATTCAAGGATCCTAGTTTGCCCCACAGGGATATATAGTCATTAGCCACACAATACTAAATAAAGAGTTTTTGTTTGTTTTTAACAAAGCAGAATCATTACCCGGTATATTTCCATATGCTCTGGTAAGTGTGACAACACCTTGTTATAGGAGTTGCCAGCTCTGTGTGGTATATCTGCATGTCAAGATGGTTTGCACTATTCCTGATTTGGGACAGAACCCCACTGGAGAACCCCACTGTCACCACTGTATTCAGGGCTGACAGGTGACTCTGGCTTCTAGTTGGAGGTACAACCAGCTGGGGTAGAACTAAGAAAAAAATGTACCAAGTTGTCAGGGGCTGTGCAGGATATCTTGTAGCCACATAGTCAGGTTTGCAGACAGAAACATAGTAATGTCCAAAATTCCCCCAAGGTCACACATTTAGAAGAAAAAATAATTTTAAGACAATCCTTTTGACCCCATATCTAGTGACACACTTAATATTACACACTCTGTTGCTTTGTAATGGAAGCATATTAAGCAAATGTAAGTAGGCATAAAATTGCTTGTTTTAGTTACCCAAATAAAAGATGTAAACATATGATTTTTTTTTCTAGAAAAGGGTGTCATCAATGTGTTGAGGTTCAATTTTTGGAATAAATAATAAAATTTCTTTCTAATTTTCTGTTTCAGAAATGAAACTATGTCATTGATGAAATTGTTATGTGTCAAATAGTGAATAGTCCATCATGTTTCAAATTAACTTGAATGAAGGAACAGGGTCTGAGGTCATCTCTGTATCTGTGATGTTCCTAACATGGGGCTTGCAAATAATAAGAGTTCAGTAAACACGATCACAATTTTAAATATGAAGCTTTTCTTCATTGGTTGTCAGTTTATCCTTGTGGTATATTCTAGTCCATGTACTAATAAGATAAATTATTGACAGCATTTCTTAGTTTGCTTCAGTAATGTAATCTTCTGAAAGTTATGGAATAGAATATTAATATAAGCATTTTATTGTATCCCAAATCTCCTTCCTCTTCCTTCTGATTCCTCCTTCTATCTTTGCCTCCTCCTCCTGTTTCTTTTTTTCTTCTATCTCTCTTGCTTTCCCCACTTTCTTTATGTGTGTGGACTGTACTTTTGTGCCTGCCCCACAGTAGAAGTCTATGAGCAGGTGAAGAGAAGAAAGAGGAAGACTGTGATTCATCTCTATATAAAGTTGTTTGTTGAGTCTTCTTGGAAGGGCTGAGCAATGGTTTTTGTTTCTAAAATTATTTTACTTTCATCATAAGGTTTAAATGTTCTGAGCACTTTAAATGGGTCTTTATCTCTTATCCTTTTTTTTTTTCTCATTGGCCAAGAGATTGTTTTAGTTCTCTGACTAGATGAAATTCAAGCCTTTTATTTTTAGGTGGGTAAACTCAGTAGATGGCAGCACATAAGATTTTGTCACACAATCTAGTTTCCACTTAGGCAAGGCTGTCTCAGTCACGATAGATGCATTTACAGAACTGGCTATGCTTGAGCCTTCTTTGCAAGCAGCTTTAGATCTGCCATGTACTTGAGAATTGTCTCTTTTTTTTTTTTTTGCTGTGCAGAGATGCTCTGCATCACATGCTTCTCCACTTATTTTATCATGCATTCTTATTCCTTTTGACACATCATAAGCTGCACAGAGATATGACAGTCCAGGTGATTCTTCACCTCTCTGTATACTTCACTCAGCCGTTTCCATTAAGTAACCTCCAAGGCCATAGCAATGTTATTCCTCTGGACATCAAAAAGGTAGTGGTGCTTTTGAACCAGTGCCTGCTGGGACTTCTCCAGATCAGTTGCATCCTGGTCATTTTTGATGGAAGCCTGTTTCACTTCTAGTTGAAAAATTTTTTGCTCATTGTGTTTATCATCAAATTCCCCAGTAGAAACACCATATTTTTTAATTAAATAGACAAGCAACCTTATTACCTTATTGTTGATATGGCACAGATGGTCTCTGGAGTAACCACATATATTTCTTTGAATAGAAAATACAAGCTAAACTCAGTTCCGAGCACCTAAGGTCCTATTACAAGAGTTTTCAGATAAAGAAACTAGAAGACTTCCTCAAGAATCAATCCATCTCAAACTTTTCCTCCATATTCAGGAAGAGGTGGTACAGGGGCAAGACTTGGCTCCCCATTGTGAAAGATCCTAGTTGCCTGCAATACCCCTGGGCAGAGGAGGGCTACATTCTTCAGTGAGGAAGCTACTATACCGGCAGCATGGAATACCCCCTTGAGACAGTATGATCAGAAAGGGTCTGCTTGGTGGTTGTGGCACCACAGTGACCTGGGTGAGAGAAACTTCCAGAGGTTTAATTTGTCCTTATCTTGCCACAGATATTTTCTTGGTGGCAAAAATGAATGTTCTGTACTCTAGGTCACTATATTTCCTAAGCAATTCAGCTGATTTGATAACTTTTCAAGCTTTGTGACCCATGTGAACTTCTTTGAAGTTTATGCTCTCTAACTTCACAAACCTTAATGTAGTAATTCTAGGGTTCTAACTAAAAACAACACAGAAATTCAATATTTAGATATTTTTCAATATGTGACACACAGATTCAAATATTTAAATGTTCATAGAGGAAAAAAGCTATGTTTTCTATAAAGTTCAATCAAAGAACATGAAATTAGGTATACCAGAAATGTAACATTAACAGGCCATAGATAGGAACATTTTTGCACAATTATACCAGTCTGAGTGTTTTGTAAAACTTGTCATAATGTAAGATAAAATCAAATCAGACATGTTTTCTAATGCTGTCAAAAGTCAAAATAGGGGGTTCCAAGATGGCCACAGAGTAGGCAGATGCTCCAACTCCCACTTCCCAGAACCAAGGTGGATTATAACTTAAATATGAAAACACTTATCATGAAAGACAAACATTGGATTAAACTAAGAGGATTCTACAGCCAAGAATCACCAAAGAACCCACACTGAGACTGGTAGGAAAGGCGGAGACACAGAAAGGGCTACCCTGCTCCTGGGAGTGAACAGCGGCCAGGAGGGACTTTCATGATGGGGAGGGCTGTCCAGCGAGTTGTAGGTCCTTATCCCCCAAACTGGAATCCCAACCTAGAACCCTAAAGCCTGTGGGGCTTACGGACTATATTTGCCTTAAAAAAAAAGGCCTAGACATGATTTGAGAGAAGGAGACAGGACTCTCAGACTCAGGCTCCATATTAAAGGAACTGCATGGACAGCCTTGCTCACAGCCACTTTCTTGGAGCTCCAGAAGTGGATAGGGCTGGGAAGATTGGAGTTTCCAGGGGAGAGAGTGGTCTTGGAGGCACATGGGGAGACACTTTGAGAGAGGGACACCCTAATCCTTGACTAAGTCACTCCCCAAATCTCAAGTAAACATATTTCATGGGACAGCATCACCAGCAAAAGAAAGAAAGTGCCTTGTCCACCAGAAGCTCACCTACCATAGCTACAACAAAGGCATTTAGAGCCAGGCACCATGTTAGGTACACAAATAGGGAGTGTAGAGGTCTAAGCTACACCACCCCCCAAACTGCTGAGTGCTCGCCCTGGGCAGGCAGGCGGGAGGCAGCAGGGTATGGCTGCAGAAGTTCCAGCAAGTGCATGCAAGCCAGCCTGTGGAGCAAAGAACCGCCCCTGCCACTGCAGAGGTCTGGGCTCACACACAGTCCTGCTCACTGAGTGGCCCGTCCTTGATGAGAGCAGAGGTGGTATGTGCAGATGCCCACAAGCCCACCAGTGAGGGCAGAAGTTGTGGTGCCACTGTGGGGGGTGGGGTGGGGGCAGTGATGTGCCCTCAATGGCAGAGGAAGCTGGGGTGACCTCCTAGGTGATCCAAGCTACTGCATGCCCCCAGCCCCGCAACAGCTGCTGCAGTCTGAGCTGATGCACAGACCTCCTGGTGATGCTGACGAGCTCTTCACAACAACCGAGGCTGAGGCAGCCCCAGAAGTGGTCCTAGTGGGCAGACGTGGCCCCACTCACCGGGGTGAAATCCGAGGCAGGCACCCAAACCCATGAGCAAAAGTGCCTGAGGTGGGAAAAGCAACCTGGTCTCAACTCTCCAGGCAGAGGAGAACAGAAGCTCCATATCCACACATGCTGCAAATGGCTTTTCCAGTCTACCTGAATCATTACCAGCTAGAAGCAGCGGTCACTGGGACTTGGACATGAGCTGCAAAGTATAGAATGGTGACAACAGTTCCAGTGCCATGCGGACTTTTCCTGTGTGGACTTTTCCTGGACTCCTGCTCCCTGTGACAGCTCCTAACAGAGTGAACTGTGGTTGGGTTGCATTTTTTCAGGGATTTGGCATGGTGATGAGGCTAATTTGGACTTGGTGAACATGTTAAGGACACTACTTTTTTATGGATTCTTGCTGTATTGGCCAAGAGTTTGCTTAAAGGCTTTTAATCACTGTAAAAAAAAAAAAAAGAAGACTGGATAAAGAAGATGGGGCACATATACACCATGGTATACTATTCAGCTAGAAGAAACGATGACATT